>NC_054607.1:9570671-10184307 GCF_004785595.1 Juglans microcarpa x Juglans regia | reverse complement strand
CACCAACTTGCTTGCCATCCCTGACCACAAAGCCCCCATATCTCGACTCCAACTTCTATTCTTAATCAAAATCAAGACCAAATTACCTAATGGCTATCATTAGATTAGTGCAACCATTAACTAAATATTCAATAGGTATAAATAGCAGCCCTTTTAAAACTAAAAGATGCATGCTTTGCAAGCAGCAGCTATCAAACGGAGGAAAAAGCTAATTCCCCTTTGGATTCAAAATGAGTTAAAAGATGATTTTAGAGGAGTTAAATATTATTTTTTAATATTATTATTATTTTAAGATTTAAAAATTTTTAATTATATATTATATTTGATGTGAAAATTTAAAAAAATTCTAATGATAAAACGAAATGATTTTCAATCGACTAAATCTATCACGTGCATTCCCGTATAAAGTCTATATTGCTTCTACTCCGAGTTTCTTCAGCCAACACTTGAAACAAAAACTTCATACACATGCATGCCGTGAGACCAAGAGGACCCTAATCTGTATGGATTTTGTTTCAAAGCTAAAATCGAAAAATAATCAAACGGAGCCCTATCTGCGTGAACAAATAACCGCTGCCGCCGCCACCATAGACAAAGGAGAGAGAGAACTTCATAATCTAAAAAGATTGACCAAACAGAAAATCAATTAAGAGACAGGAGAGAGATACCAAAGAGTGGAAGAGTGGCGGAATTCAATTGTAGTAGAGCTCGAGGCCCATGCCGTCGTGGATTTCGTAGTCCTTGAGAGTGATGTGGTCCTTGTAGATGGTGTACCACTTCTGAATGCGGATCTTATCGGAACGGGTGCCGGTCTGTGCCGCCACCAGCTTCTTGAGGTCGCCGATGGTGTCATCCTCGTTGCACTTGACCCTGACCTTCTTCCCGAGCCGATCGTTGAGCACAACCTCTATCATCTTCGCTTGTCTTCCAAACCCTAAGCTGATCTTCAAGCCTCCTTGGATCTTTTCTTCTTTTTTTTCCCTTGTCTCGTGTGTTTTTGGGTTCTTATAAATTATAATAAAGCCACGCAATTTGACCGAAAGGAATTCCTTTCCCTTTCCGTGCATGCCACGTATACTCAACCATCTAGAATATTCTTTGACGTACTCTTTTTTTTTTTTTTTTTTTTTTTTTTTAACTCGCCGACGTACTCCGCTTTGATAGCCTTATTTATACGCTGAGATAAGTTTAGTTAACTTTAAATAATAATATTTTATATGTTTTATTAAAATGAATTTAACTATTTTAAATTAAGATAGATTTAACATTTTAGGTTAAAATATATAAAATAAATTGAGCCGTCGAGATGAATTTAATTTTTTATAAAAAATTAAAAAATTAACGATCTCATCAATAATTAATTTAAGATAAATTGAATTTAGTTCGCACAACCTAAAGAGTCTTGAAATAATAATAATAAAGTGTTAAATATTTGGCTTAATTACTTAAACCTAGCGATTTGCCATCTTAAATTTTTGCTCATTTGATTTCTAGTTTCTTCGTTAAAATTTTCAAAATTGAACTTTTTTAATTAAAAATATTATACAAGATTTTAAAATATATAAATTCTACGTATTTTTTTTTTTACAAAAGAAAATAAGTTTATTATTAAAAATTAAATATTTTTATACAAATTTTAAATTTATCTATATTTTAAATAAATATGTACTACTTGCATATTCTATAACTGCCTGAATTATTTTCTAAAATCATTTACCTAACTTCGGTTTGAAAATTGAGGTGGCATGTCACTTTATCACATCCAAAGATTGTAATGATAAAATTGAAAACTGAATGACTAAAAAGATAGCAGTGTAAAACTCAAGAACTATGTGATACAAAATTTTTGTTAGGTTTGATTTAGATAATGAATTGAGATGAAAGTTAAAAGTTGAATAAAATATTATTAAAATATTATTTTTTAATATTATTATTATTTTAAATTTTAAAAAAAATTAAATTATTTTATATATTTTATATGAAAATTTTACCATCCAAATGAGATGACGTATGAATCTTACAATAATCTTACACTTTCACGCTAGCTTTCCAATGCATGAATCTTACAATAATAATGAGATCTACATTGGTTTTAGATCGTGTTGATGGTATAATTAGATTTATAAGAAAGATTTAAAAATAAAATATCTTGCACATCAAAACGTGTTATATAAAATATGAGAATAGGTTACTCTTGAGCTAACGTAACCATCTCTTCTATATTCCAACCCGGATTGATGTAGCGCATGACGTTCCTAATTTTGGTTGGTTGAGTGATCTAGTAACGCCCGGTCTCAAAGTGCTGGGGAGTTAGCTCCTATCATCTTTCATCGTCTCTCATAATACAGCTATATATATTTCAAAGACTATAAAATATAAATTTATTCGTTCAACATAAATATATATGTTCCTCTACAATGACATCAAATAAATACCACAACATAACAAATTAAAATCTCCGTAAAGATTCAGAAATATCTATGTCCCAAGATACCCAAAACAACAGAAAATAATAAATCTACTAATAAGGATTCTCCAATAATTATTTGTATCATTTGGCACTTATTCCTTTATAATCATCAAATCTTGCTAATATCTCTTACTCTTGATTTCCAGCTAAGCCGCCAAAATTATTTGAAAAATAATGTGGAAATAAGATATGATTTATCAATAACTCAGTATGCAAAAAATATATATTAGTATGTAAACCTGAGCATTTACAGAGTTCAAAATACAGAACAAAATATTTTTAGTTTCAAAATGCAAAATCATAACATGTTATCAAAAATATCAGAGTGAAAGTTTCGAAATATTCTTATTCAAAATTCTTTTGACATAGCATAACTGAAACATCACATCAGAAAAAGATTTTATATTTAACCCCCTTGGTAGGGTTGTGCAAACCCCGGCAATCAAGCAAGCAGAAACAGAATGTGAAATCTTCCTCTTATTATTTTCAGAACTCCAAATGTGCACACAAAAAAGACCACGTAGAAAACCACTCTGCTTATAAAGTGGGTGCACCAGAAACAAAAACGTTGGTACCAACCCAAATAGAAGCCACAGTTTTTACACGTGATAAGGTCAGAGCAGAGCAAAAACAGAATCATATACAGAATCAGAATATCATGCCAAAAGTTTTTAAATGCCACATCTTATCAAAACAGAGTACTAATCATAATCATATCATCTTCATAATAAAAAAGATTCACAACATCTACACATAATCATGCACAAAAAATCATATTCGCTCTTTTTGCATAGTTTAGAAAGAAAATACCAAAAATAGCTCATTTATACATCAGTCATGATTGAAAAATATTTCTCTTCTTATACAAATCTCATGAGTAATGCAGATAAAATGACCTGAGGTTGTTTTCAGGTTTTCTTTTCATAACAAAACATGCATATTTTTCATAAAATCAACCTCAGTTCATTCATTTTATCCAAAGTCTAGCATAACCCCGCTTGCCTAAACTTTTTAACTTCTCTAAATTTCCTCACAACGGTGCCAAGGGAATATCAATCATCACCTATAAAATAGTCACAAAATTTGAGTAAGTCTCCAATTGAACACATACTTTGTACTTCACCTGAGGTATTAAAAATCTATATTTCTCTAATGTCTAAAGTCCTAGAAGCCCCAAAATATCGTTACTCCCTAAAATACTTTGATTTCCCATCATTTCTCCAAATGACCATGTGATTAAACTCTAAGATATCCTTAATTTCCAACCATCTAATTTCTCTTAGTTTTATTACCATAATATCCTCATAATTAATAAACACTGGATTACCTACTAGGGGCATGCATGTAATTTACTTTCTAAGGGCTTAACATTTTAACAAGTGAAGTGGAGAAGAGATGCTTACTGGAAGCGTAGCCATGCGACGTGGGTCGTGGGTTCGACCTTGAACCTCCAGCGTGGGTGAGCAATGACTGGAGGTGTGGACGCAATGATGGTTCATAGTGGTTAAAAACTGCATGGGCACTAGATGCTGGCTAGAGAGAATTAGGAGGGAGAGAGGACAACGTGAAGGAGAGAGATTTGATGTCGAAAGGAGCTTAGAAGAGTTGTTGGTGCCACCATGTGTTGGAGTATAGCCTCTCATATCGACAGCATGGAATTAAAGTCTAAGGAAGAAAAGCTAAAGGTAGAGAAGACTTAGAAACTATTATTTCTGTTAATACAATTATTATTCTGTGTAGTATAAATAGTAAAGACCTTCATGTATTACATTATCAAGCATATTCATTTTGTTCAATTTAGATTACACAAATTCTCGAGTTCTTCCAACTTCTTCCTTTGTTTTCAATTTTCTTCCTCTATTCATTGAGTTCTCAACATAGTATCAGATTGAAAACTATACTTGCTTCCGCATATATTCTTTTTCCTAATCTCGCAATCTACATTGCAAATTCTGCTTGGGAATTTTCTCAAGAATCCTACGGTTCTTTCATTTTCTTGGTAAAATGACAGAAGAAAACTCTCTCAATTCTTTAGAATCTTTTCGTCTATCTAATCCTTCCAATGATTCTTCTAGCCCATATTATCTTCATCCTAGTGATAATCCGGGTTCTCTTTTGGTCTCAGACATCTTTGTAGGAGTCAACTACATTGCTTGGAGTCGATCGATCACTATTGCTCTGACTATCAAGAACAAGATATCTTTAATTGATGGTTTAATTACTACTCCTCCTACTAGTCAGCGTATTAATCATACTGCTTGGCTCTGTGCCAATAATTTGGTACTTTCTTGGCTCATGAATTCTATTTCTAAAGATATTAGAAATAGCTTGTTTATGTTGCATCTGTTGTAGATCTCTGGAATGAGCTAAAAACAAGATATTTGAGAAGTGATGGCCCAAGGGTTTTTCATCTTAAAAAATCTTTAAGTTGTATAAACCAGGGTTCATCTTCAATTATAGAGTATTTCAATGCTTTTAAGACTCTTTGGGATGAGTATGTCAGTTATAGACCCTTCCCAACATGTACATGTGGCAAGATGGCTTCTTGCACATGTGATTTATTCAATTTCTTGCTACTTCGACAGCAGTCAGATTACGCATTGAAGTTTCTTGTAGGCCTAAATGATTCTTATGCTTCAGTAAGAAGTCAATTGTTACTTGTTATTCCATTGCTTAGCATGGCTAAAGTATTTTCTTTGCTGCTTCAAGAAGAAAGTCAGAGATAGTTGAGTAATTTTACAAGTATTGAAACACATGCTTTGTTAGCAAAGCAGTATACTCAGCCTAATCAGATTGTTCAGTTCAAGTTCTCCAAAGACAAGTTGCAGAAATCCTCACTACATTGTACTCACTATGGCTATAATGGTCATACAATTGACAAGTGTTTTCACTTGCATGGTTATCCCCCTGGCTGGACTAGACCTAAGGGAAAAAGAGGTCTACATTCAAAATAGTTGATGAGAACCAAAGGTTTAGTTTAACTGTTGAAGAATTTAATAAGCTCCTAGCACTTGCCAATTCAAGTTCATCTATTCAGAACATTGATGCATCCACAGCAGCAATGAATCTAGCCATTAGCCCTCAGTTTTCTGGTAACCCTTTTAATCAAGTCTTTGCCAAGTTAAATTCTGAATTTTCTTGGATCTTAGATACTAGTGCAACAGATCATATGATCTGTTCACCTCTATTATATTCTTCTACTCCTAAACCAGTTACAAATTCCATTAATCTTCCTAATGGACAAATTGTTCCAGCATTATATACTGGAACTGTAAGCCTTTCTAGCACATTACATTTAAATAATTTCTTGTGTGTTCCTAGCTTTTCATTCAATCTATTATCTGTCTCTAAACTAACAAAAGAATCTAATCTTTGTTTATCCTTCTTTGGTTCTTATTGCCTTTTACAGGACCAATCAATGAAGAAGATGATTGGGATTGCCTTGAGAAACAAGGACTTTATCACCTATCTCAAGCTTCCTCAAAAGCTGATTCCTCAATATCAGTTTAATTCTACACCAACCGTTGCATTAGCTACTACTCAAAACCAATCAAACCTTTGGCACTACAGACTAGGTCATGTCTCGAATTCTATAATACATTTTCTTAGACAAATAGACAATTCAATAACATTTGATTATACAAATGTCTGTGAAATCTGTCTACTAGCAAAGCAAAAGAAGCTTTCTTTCCCTGTATCACAGAATATTTCTAATAAATAGTTTGATTTGATTCATTGTGATATATGGGGTCCATTTGCTACTATCTCATATTCTGGTTTTAAATTTTTTCTAACTATAGTAGATGATTTTACAAGATGCACTTGGATGTATGTGCTTAAAAATAAATTTGAGGTTTCATCTTTGCTACCAAAGTTTTGTAAAATGGTTACAACTCAGTTTAACACTTCTGTCAAAACCATAAGAACAGAGAATGGTTCAGAATTTATCCTTACAAAGTTTTATAGTGAAAATGGAATTTTACATCAAAGAAGTTGTGTAGAAACTCCACAACAAAATGGAGTTGTTTAAAGGAAACATCAACACTTACTAAACACAGCTAGAGCTTTGATGTTTCAAGCAAACTTACCTTTAATTTTTTGGAGTGATTGTGTATTAACTGCAACACATATTATAAATCGAATTCCAACTCCTCTTCTCCAAAACAAAACACCTTTTGAAATGCTATTTCACAAATCACCAAATCTTTCTCATTTAAAGGTTTTTGGATGCTTATGTTTTGCTTCTACAATTACTAGTCACAGACAAAAGTTCGATTCAAGAGCAACTAAATGTCTATTTTTAGGATATCCTTATGATATCAAAGGTTATAAACTCATGGACTTAAACAAAAACAGAATCATCATTTCTAGAAATGTTGTGTTCCATGGAACCCACTTTTCATTCAAAATTCTTCCCATTAATTCTGAAATACCTACTTTTTTGTTTCCTCCTTCAGAATTCCAACATGATTCCTCTCATATAAATAATCCTATCCCTTCTGATCAAAATAGCTCCTCAATAAGTTCTAGTGAATCAGATTCCTCTCATATCAACAATGATCACCAAACTGACTTAGCAGATTCCATTACTATTGGATCACATGTCAGAAAATCATCTAGAATTAAACTACCACCAAAATTTTTGCAGGATTATTATTGTGGTTCTGTCTCCTTATTTCTTTATGCAACCAACTCATCTGCTTCTATTGGTGGCTCCTCTAATACAAGTAATCTCTATCTTACATCATCTTTCATTTCTATCAATAGACTTTCAGTACCACATAAAGTCTTTTTAGCTTCAATTTCTGTTACCAAAGAACCCAAAACATACGAACAAACTGCAAAATTACATGAATGGCAAGTTGCAATGAGAAATGAACTCAATGCTTTAGAGTTAAACAAAACCTGGGAACTTGTTACTCTCCCTAAAAATAAACAGACCATAGGTTGTAAATGGATTTTTCGAGTGAAATACAATGCTAATGGAAGTATAGAAAGACATAAAGCAAGGTTGGTAGCCAAAGGCTACACTCAACAAGAAGGATTAGACTTTTTTTTATACTTTTTCTCCAGTGGCAAAACTTACTTCAATTCGATTATTGTTAGTTGTTGCTGCTATTAGGGGTTGGCATATTCACCAATTAGATGTAAATAATACTTTTTTACATGGTGAATTATATGAAAAAGTTTACAAGGAGGTGCCCCCTGGTTTGGATGTTAAACAACCCAATATAGTTTGTAAACTGTTAAAGAGTCTCTATGGTCTGAAGCAAGCATCTCGGCAATGGTTTGTAAAATTCTCTCAAGCTCTTCTTGATTATGGCTTTACTCAAGGCAATTCTAATTGCTCACTTTTTATTAAGAAAATTGTCACTTCTTTCGTAGCATTACTAGTATGTGTAGATGATGTTCTACTAGTTAGTAATAGTCTAAATGAGATTCAGCAACTCAAGATATTTCTGTATGATAAATTTACAATCAAGGACTTGGGTCAGCTGAAGTACTTCTTGGGGTTGGAAGTAGCCAAATCAAAGTCTGGCATTTCTCTTTGCCAAAGAAAGTATGCTTTGGACATACTTCAAGATACAGGTCTCATAGGTTCCAAGCCAGCTACATTTCCAATAGAATCTAATCTCAAACTTAGTGCAGATGATCCCAATCTTTATGAGGATGTCTCAGGTTACAGAAGATTAATTGGCAGACTACTATATTTGACAATTACAAGGCCTGACCTGCCCTATTATGTTCATGCTCTTAGCCAGTTTCTTGCTAAACCAATAGTGTCTCATTATCAAGCTGCCATTTGTGTGCTTAGATACTTAAAAGCAACACCAGGCCAAGGATTGTTCTTCTCTTCATCTTCAGATTTAAAGTTGAAAGCTTTTTCTGATAGTGATTGGGCAGGTTGCTTAGACACCAGAAGAAGTGTTACAAGTTATGCAATTTTTCTAGGAGATTCATTAATCTCATGGAAATCAAAGAAACAAGCCACAGTTAGCAGATCATCTGCAGAAGCATAATATAGGGCTCTTGTAGCCACAACATGTGAGGTGCAGTGATTACTTTATGCTCTTCAAGATCTCAATGTTGATCATCCTCAGCCAACAATGCTCTACACTGACAACAAATCAGCTTTGTCCATTGCAACCAATCTCGTACAACATGAGAGGACTAAACACATTCAAATCGATTGTCACCTTATTAGGGAAAAACTGCAGCAGAATGTTATAAAGCCTTTTTATATTCCCTCAAGATTACAACTAGCAGATATCTTTACAAACCTCTAGGATCACTGCCTTTCCATCATAATTTGCGCAAGATGAACATTATAAATATACATGCTCATCTTGAGGGGGGGTGTGGGAGAATAGCCTCTCATATCGACAACATGGAATTAAAGTCTAAGGAAGAAAAGATAAAGGCAGAGAAGACTTAGAAACTGTTATTTTTGTTAATACAGTTATTATTTCTATGTAGTATAAATAGTAAAGACCTTCATGTATTACATTATCAAGCATATTCATTTTGTTCAATTTAGATTACACAAATTCTTGAGTTCTTCCAACTTCTTCCTCGGTTTTCAGTTTTCTTCTTCTATTCATTGAGTTCTCAACACCATGGTGCAAGGCAACGGCCGAACTAGGTGGGGCTTTCGGTTTGAAGAGGCTGAGTGTGGGAGGGATGGTCACGGTGGCTAAGTGGGGCGCTGGTAAAAAGTGAAACCATGGAAGGAGGTAGGGATAAGGCACTCTGTTTCAGGTGGTTAGAACAAAGGAGGAGTGTTGGGATGCAGGTCGTGAGTGGAGGCTTGCGGATTGGTGTTGGGCGATGCTAGGGTGGCGTGAGTCTATGATGGTGTAGGGCAGAGGCTTGAGTTAGCCTACTTCATACATTTACACACATATTCTAACTTATTACCTTCAAATACAACTCAACATCCAAACGCAACCTTAACTAACACAAAACTATAAGAAAATTAAGTAATGTGACAATAAAAATGATATTAAATAAATAATAAAGTATGGAGTATAACCGATCTTTCAAAAATACATAGCTATAAAGCCAACAGAAAATCAAAATGTCTCCTTTTTAATGGTTGAGTCGGATAAATTGTAAAAGGAATGGCTGATTAATACGTAAAATGCACGAATTTGAGTAATTTTGTGATCATATACAGAAAGAATGATAATTTTGAAAGAATAAATTATTTATTTTAAAATTTTGAAGTAATATCTTTCTCATTTAGAGCAAACCATATTTTAACAAATATATATTGTGATGGACACTACAAAAGAAATGTATTTGGAGTGTCGAAAGATCATCGTTGTGACTAAGGTGTCGCCTTAATAAATACTTACCGTCATAATGTCATTATCCTCGTGCTATGTAGGTGTTGTATGCGACGGGTTTTCATTTTTCAAGGTGATCGCCTTAACAATAAAAAATTAGCTCAAAAACCTTTAAAAAGAAACAGATCTTTTTTAAGCCTTTTTAGGGTAACAATCAATGTTTATTTCATTTCATTTACGTTTGTAAAGCAATCTCTTGGGCTCTTCCATACGGTAACTGTGCATTCTTCAACAAAATCTTGACGGTTATCCCAATGTCACCCAATATAGATTCTTTTTATATATAAAATCCCCATAATAAATAACTATGCAATTCTTTGTGTTATAATAAAAAGAAATTTGCTTCGCAAAAGTTAGACAACATATAGACACAATAATACAAAATTCTACAAGAGTTGGTATGATTGTGAAAATGTGTTTGTTGATTGAGAGTCTCTTTTGGGGTTGCTACTGTTAGGGGATTTTCTCTACTTCACAAAGCCCATTGGCCTTAGCCCAATACCTGGCCCAAGGGTCACAAGGACCGTACAGGGAGCAAGGTGTTTACCCTGGCCCAAGGGTCACAAGGACCGTACAGGGAGCAAGGTGTTTACCCGGGAATGGAGTCGAGTAATCGATATGACAGGTCAGCCTGACATCACACGACCACGTTCCGAACTTGGGAACTTGCATGGGACACAGCGGGAAATGCGGAAGACCCTCGATCCATTGAGGGCCAGGGTCACAAGGACCGTACAGGGAGCAAGGTGTTTACCCGGGAATGGAGTCGAGTAATCGATATGACAGGTCAGCCTGACATCACACGACCACGTTCCGAACTTGGGAACTTGCATGGGACACAGCGGGAAATGCGGAAGACCCTCGATCCATTGATATCAGAACATCTACGGCTCACAAGGAATAAAAGCAAGGTCTGGAAACAACACCGCATTAATGGCGCCACTACCAAACTACATGCCACATTTAGGGTGCTGTCGCAGAGCCACGACGCATTAAAAGACTATGACAGTAGAAACAGTAGGAGGGCACGAACTCTGTGGAGACAAACATGATCTGCACCTCTCCAAATTCACGGCATAAATAGCAAGTTCTAGGTACGAGACAGCTCTCAGATCATTAGACTCTTTCACTTTTTTACAAACTTTCAAAAATATTTATTAACTTTGGCATCAGAGACTCCCTGGCCCCAAAGCCACCCTCTCTTAGTTGTCTTCCTCGTCTTTTGCAGGCCCATTTCTGAAAACCTGAATTGTCAAAACTTGGCCCAAAGACATGCGAAACACAACGTTAACATCTACCATGCCATTTATGTTCATCAAACTAGAGGATCGATGTGGATATTTGTAAATTTAACTAAATATATACATTTTTTAACCTTTTTTTTTTTTTTTTTTTTTTTTTTTTTTTTTTTGGTAAGTGAGGGTGTGGAGTTCCGAACCCAAGTTTTCCATTTAGAGAATCGAGCTATATGCCATAAGGCTCTTGGCTTTTTTACCTAATTTTGAAACTTATGATATGTAAAAAGTCCACATACATAATATATGAAATAAGAGGTTATTAATGACGTGTCAAGTGAGTTAGAAGTTATCATCCACATCCCCTTTAAGGATACACTTGATATTCGTCCATTTACCTTATCAATAGTTAAATTTCACCTTAGGTAACTTTACAATTGATAGCACCAAATAGCCATTATTGGATATCGCCAATGTTAATATAGATCCAAACTAAGTTATGAACGGTGACATATAACTATTGCGCATGTGAACTCAAATTACACATCAGCATTCATAAAGTGGCGAGAAAAGGTTAAAGCATATGTTTGTTTCCTGGGAAAAATACCAAAATTTTAAAGTTCGTTTATTGAAAGTTTTCATGTCAAACCAGTCCCTTTTTTTTTTTTTTTTTTTTTTCAAAAGCATCGCTTTTCTCCACTCTTTCTACTGAAGGATAGTTGTTGAAGTGATGGTAGATGGTAAGACAATCTTTTACAAGACAATTATATCGTATTCTTACCATATCTAGTTTCTGGTGTTCACTCCCAAGCACCCCCCAACTATGTAATTTCACCTATATCAATTTAATTTCTGCCTGGGGAAAAAGAAAAAGAGAGTTTGGACCAATATTGATTATTATAGAATCACAGAACAAGGAAACAAAAATCAAACAATATCGAGTTTCTGGCAAGAATAAATATGATTATGATGGATCTGGGAAAACCCCCCATATGGAATGATAAACAAAACCTGGAATGATAAAACAAACGAAGAGTAAAAATAACTAATAAACAACAATAACAACCATGACACAACCTACCATCCAATCCCCATGTGGAAACAAAATTATACTGTACATATGTTGGCTGCATAGGCCCTTGGCAAACCCAAAACCGGGATCGGTGTCGTCGGATCCCCGAGTTTAAGTTTGAAACAGTCTAAGTAAAGTCAACCCACAATCACTCCAAAACAGCCACCTCTTGATCAACCCTCCAATAATTAGCATCATTGAACTCCTTCATTCCAGGTCCACCCTCATCGGATTTCTCCTCTGGCACCTTTTGTTTAATGTTTCTCTTTAATGCCCCTGCTTCCCCGACTATACCCTCCTTGAGCGCCTGCTCCATAGCCTTCTCGGTACCTTCCAATTCGACACCTACGAACTCAACATCCTCTTCGAACAATGAGGGCACAGCAGCAGATCTCTGACTTGAATCACTTCCCGCTGAGCTATCACTTGAGCTTGCTGTGGCTGGAGAACCATTTGGAAGTACGGAAACTCCACTGGAAAGGGAACTACCATCAGAAGTCACTAACTGAGCTTGACTAGAAGGATCGACATCAGAACTGTAGTGATCCTCAAAGGGATTCACACTAGAACTACCAACTAGCAGATCTGATGAATTGCCCCATGCCACCCAATCAGGTAAAGGCCTATCTCCAAACAACTCCTCGTTGTCGGGTGTTTCGAACCTGAAGAAGCCCATATCATCAGAAGCACTTGCCTTCTCATTTTCCTTTTTCAAAAATTCACCATTCACAGACCCACTCCCACTAAACCCATTCAGGAATTTTGCATTGGAACTAGATGTCTCATTGACAGAGTCTTTACTTTCAGCCAACTCCTCATCCTCGCCAACCACCACTTCGTCATCACTGCTGTTACCACCATTTGCAGTTCCATTTAAGTTTATCCCATCCATAATCTCCGATGTGCTAACAGGTGCATTCCCAATTCTGTCATCTTGGAATGCAAACCAGTTGGAATTCGTGAATAGACTACTGCATAAGAAGAGGGGGGAATGTTAACTTTTCATCTTACTGTTCTTGTTAACGACTTGCTTGAAAAAAAAAAAACAAAAAAACAAAAACATGACAAAACAAAAAATATGATAATTCACAAATTGAGCAAATATGATGCTGGAACCCTTCCCAGGTTTTCTGAAGGCTTTGATTGGCAGAGCTAAATCAAGGGCTGTCAAGGGGTTGAGTATAGTCTGAACGCAATCCAAATTCAACCTTTTCATAGGCAATCAACCCTTCCATAGGAGATTAGCATACCAAATAGATCCTACAAGTTTTATGCAAATCCGATTCTTCATATCTGACAATAACAAGAATGAATTTGGAATTAACTAGATTCCATCTGATTTGGATCTGAGTTCCATTTAAAATAAGTTATTTTTAAAATTTTTAAATACTATATAAGTTATTTTTAAATAGTTATATATTACTTGAACAGATATATTTTTGGGAAAAAGTGGAATCATATTTAGATGACTCAGAATTTAAATTTTTGGACTTCCATGCGGATTTGAACTGCTATAACTTTTTGGACGCCCTGATTTTGCCATATGACTAGGATTCTGCACAGCAAGTCCAATACATTGACAGCCCTACTCCAATCCCTCGAGACCCTAGAGCTTAATACTCTTAACTCACACTCAAGTACTGCACAATTATGTATTTCCTTTTATGCCGAGGGCCTGTGCACCACCGGGATTAGTCAGGATGCTGTTTCTGGACACACCCCGTGCCAATCAAAAAAAAAAATTTATGTATTTCCTTTTATTTCCTTTTATTTTTTTATAAGTAGCACAACTATGTATTTCAATGGGTGCTTTGATAAGAATTATAGGCAATACCAATAAAATCCAGATTTTATAGGTGTTATTCGTTTTCATCTAAACAATGCCAGCTAAAATTAAGCATAGCGTCTATATGGAATAATTTTGAATCCTGCATCTTTCTCAAATTTCAGAAAGAATACATTTTTAGTATATGTATTTTTTTCTGGGAATTTCAGGTTTGCCAATGAGATAGCCAACCTTCGGCAACTAAAGAGTGTCACTCAAATTTAAACGACTTCATATCTCATTTCTAATCTTCTTGATAATGCAGTGGGCATGAAGGAAGAGAGAGTTTTAAATGTAGCTTGCTTGGCCAATGTGTTTCTTGCTTGCACATAATCCATAGTCCTTAATTCGGCCTCTTTCTTTGAAAGGTTCAATGTTCTCTCACTAGCAAACTCAATTTTCTCACTGGTACCAGAAGCAGCACCACCAACAATGGGAGTGTATTCACAACACTGAAAACTGAAGTCATGAAGTGGTTGGTCCGGCAGATAAGAGAACGGGAGTGATGCCATTTGGCATGTCCTCTTTGAATTTCATCAGTCATTAAGGACTCTTTAAAGAAGTTCAAAAGTGAAAAATGCGACGCAAACTATATGATGAAGAATCATTGCGCCCAAGCATATTTTCCCACAGAACTGATTGGTAGTTTGTCTGAATTGTAGGTAATATAATTCCTCCAAAACAAAATTATTCAGAAACTAACCTCCCTTGGTCATCGCCTAGCCTCAAGGATGATATTACAACTTCGGCAGATTCATCATCGAAGTATACGTCCTGAATTTTAACAAACAAGAAAAAAAGAAATTCAATGATTAAAATATTTTTTTTTATAATTAATAAGAATTTTATCACCAAGAATAGGCACAACCCAAGTACACAGGAAATATACAAAGGAAATACCTACTGCACACTAGAAAGCAGGAAACTACGACAGAAACAGATTCAGTACATTATCATCATTCCTTACAAAGATCCTAGCCCACAAACTCAAAGTAGAAAAGAAAAAATAACGAAGATTTTCAAAAGAACGCACCATCTTCAAAACATCTCTCATTCCTTTCCAGCCATAAACACCACATTAAACACAGAGGAATCATTCTCCATCTGGCAGCAACACATTTCCTTGCCTCAAAACCACGCCAACATGCAAGGAGATCCACAACTTCCTTAGGCATCACCCAATATAAACCCGTCCGACCAATAACCTCATTCCACAAAGACTTTGCCACCTCACAATGTAAAAAAGTATGATTTACAGATTCACCATCCTTCTTGCACATGGCACACCAATCAGCTATACACAAGCCACGTTTTCTAAGGTTATCCATGGTCAATACTTTCCCTAGAGCAACCACCCAACTAAAAAACGACACCTTAACCTTCACCCTCCAAATGCTTTTTCAGGGGAAAACACAGCCAGAATGACAATTAAGCACCTTATAAAAAGAACTGACTGAAAACCTGAAATTTCCAGCATGATCCCACTAAAGCTTGTCCTCTCTTCCCTGCATCACTTTGAGTTATAAATTCTTTCCAGAAAATCTGAAGCAACATTCACTTCCCAGTCATTTACATCTCTAATAAAGTCAACATTCCATACAATATTATTATCCGTACATTGATAATCTGCCACAGCAACATTTTGATCCCTTGCAATCCTGTAAAGAGATGGAAAATCTGATTTAAGAGCCGATTCCCCACAGCAAATGTCATGCCAAAAGAGTATCCTCTCCCCTTCCCCCACCTTAAATTTAATATGTAGAAAACTCCCTCCAACCTTTCCTAATGCCCTTCCATAAACTCACCCCATACACTTCTCTAACTTCATTAGAACACCAATCCCCCACCCACTCCCATATTTAACAGCAACATTCTTCCATAAAGCATCTCTCTCTTCATGATATCTCCAAAGTCATTTTCCTATGAGTGCTTTATTAAACAACCTCAAATTTCTCACCCCCAATCCTTCACAAGAAACCGGTTGACACACCTTATTCCAACTAACCAAATGAAACTTCTTTTCCTCTCCTACTCTTCCCCATAAGAAATTACGACAAATTTTCTCAATTCTACTAGCAACCCCAACTGATAAAGGGAAAAAAGAGAGAAAATACGTAGGAAGATTAGACAACATAATCTATCAAAGTAATTCTTCCCCCTTTAGACAAATATAACTTTTTCTATCCAGCCAACCTTCTCTCAATCTTCCCAATAACCCCATCCCATATCAAAACGGATTTTGTGAGGAGCCCCCAAGGGAAGACCAAGATACTTCAGCGGCAGTGAAGCAATCTTACACACCAAAATATTAGCCAAAACTGAAATATTACCTACAGCACTCACCAGAAGAATTTCAGGCTTATTTAGGTTAATCCTGAAACCCGAGACAGCTTCAAAACATAACAACAATGCTCTCAAAGATCGAATATGTTCTTGATTGGGCTCGCTGAAAATCAATGTATCATCAGCAAAAAGAAGATGAGATAATTTTATACTATTCCGTTCCTCATTGCCCACCTCAAAACCCAACAAGTACCTACCTTCTACCTCCACTTCCAACATTCTACTCAAAGCATCCATGACAAGGACGAAAAGAAAAGGAGATAGCAGATCTCCTTGTCTCAAGCCACGTGAACTATTAAAAAACCCAACCGAAGTGTCATTCACCAAAATGGAAAATCTCGACATCAAAATGCAATGTTTGATCCACATACACCATTTCCCTCCAAACCATATCTCCCAAGCAAATACAAGAGAAAATCCCAACTAACATGTTCATACACTTTTTCCATGTCCAATTTAATCAAAATTCCAGATTCATTTGATTTAATTCTGCTGTCCACAAACTCATTAGCAACTAATATCGAGTCAAGGATTTGTCTCCCTCTTACAAAGGCATTTTGAGATTTTGATATAATATTTCCCAACACCCCACTCATACAATTAGCTAACACCTTTGAGATTATCTTGTAAACCCCATTCACCAAACTAATAGGCCGAAAATCAAGTATCTCCACAGCCCCTGCCTTTTTGGGAATAAGTGCTATAAATGTAGCATTGAAGTATTGTCTCTCTCTCTCTCTCTCTCTCTCTAGTTTCTCTCCGTATAGTTTTAGTTTTTTTCCTTCTGTTGGTAGTGATTCATCAATGGCTTTTCCTTCTTGAGGGGATTAGTGTATTCTCTTAATCATTAGGTTTGTATTGTCTGTGGGTTGGTTTAGATGGGGTTGTGCAAGGAGGTATTCATTGATCAGAAGTTGTTTGCGTTTAGAAAGGAGAATGCAAGGTGGTGGAGGATTATAGAAAGCAGTCATCGTGGTGTGAAATATATTTCAGTGGATTGGGAAACTCTGGGTTGGCTGGGTTCTATGGTGAAGGAGTGTGCAGTAACATTGGGTACTCAGGAGTTTCTGCGAACTCGTAGAAAAGGGGACACTGTGATAATAGTGAGGAAGGGACGTAACTTTAATGGTAGTTTTATCTCCATCTCAGAATTTGGTCGTGATAAGAGGAGAGGATTGCTTGTGATTCCGGAAGGAAGGAAGGGGGAGGGATGGAAGAAGCTTGCTGATATTTTAATGGAGATGGCTGATATCCAGATAGTTGCTGCAAAGAAGAACAAAGGTGAGGGAGGTGCTCCATCATCGTGGGCAGGAGGTGCAAGGTCGTACAGTGAGGTGCTGAAGAAGGTACCGTATCGTGCTGCATTAGACGTGGTGTCAGGTGTAACCATCTCTGAGGACGTGCAGCGGCATGGTGTAGCAGAAAGCAGATTGGCGAGGCTAAATGAGGAAAGCATTTTGAAGATGTTAGTTGGATTGGAGGAGAAGATCGGCATTGTGTTAGATGAAATAAATTATCTAAAACGCTGCGTTAAAGGTAAGGAGGTGGCGGGCCGAAATGGTGGGCTTGGTATGGGTCAGGGCAGAGCGATGGGCTTGGGCAAGGGTCAGGCATCAGGCCATGTGAAGGCCTGGAGGGCAGTGGAGACAGTTGGGTCGGGGAAGTTTCTCGGATCCGAGATATCGGACCAGGGACAGCGGGTGGCGCCGATAAGTTCATTACCGGCAACCCTACCGGCACAGAAGCTGCCGACAACCTCGGTCGAACCCTCTGGTGAGGCGGAAAAGGAGATCCGACTCGGATCCGAGATTTTGGACCAGGGTCATGTTGCTCCTGTGGCGCCGATAAGTGCATTATTGGCAACCCTGCCGGCACAAAAGTTGCCGACTCCCTCGGTCTACCACTCAGGTGAGACGGTAAAGGAGTTCCAACGGGAAGAGGTAGAGGAGGGGAGTTTCTGGCGTTAACTTCTGCGTCTGTGGAGAATGGACTATCGGAACTGTGTGTGGTGGACGAAGTCCCAGAAGTGGTGCACGAGCAGTCTGGCTTGAGGGATAGAGAGATGTATCTTTGCGGTGAGGTGTTTTCGCGGGACAGTGATGTGGTTCAGAGTGGTCTTCCACTTTTGGTGATGAGTAGACCTGATGAGTTATTTTCTGGGGATGATTCTCCTCTTAATAATATGGTTTTAAGTGGTGAAACAAATAACAGTGTTGGGGAAGAGGGGGCTCTTACTCCTTTATGTACACTCCCTCCCAGTGATTATGGGAGTTGTTCGACGAATTGGATTTTTAAAAAGGTAGAAGAGCTACAGAAAATTTTTGGGGTCTCTTTTGGAGGTTATGAGGAACAATTTATGGCCCTTCTTGTGGCTATTGAAGCTAGCCGTTCGAAATCAGCTTCAAAACAAGATAGGGAACTTAAACGCTTAACATGCTCCATCAATTATGATGTCAAGGAGGGGAGTAGTGGAAGGGTTAGATCAAAAGGGAGGGGTAAGTTAAGTTTTAATGAAGCCTAAGATCGTTTCTTGGAATGTAAGGGGTCATAATGATAGGGACAAACGCCTTCGGATCAAAGTGCTATTGAGATTATGGAAGGGAGATGTGATATGCTTGCAAGAAACAAAGTTGGGTTTTATTGATAGAAGTTTTGTGCGTAGTATTTGGGGATGTTCTTATATGGGTTGGTCCTATTTGGCCTCTCAGGGAGCATCAGGTGGAGTATTATTAATGTGGGATAAAAGAATGGTTGAGGCGATTGAGGAGTGTGTTGGAGAGTTTTCGGTTTCGGTGTTATTCAAAAATGTGAGTGATGGGTGGATTTGGGCTTTTGCAGGGTCTTATGGTCCTAACATAGATAGAGATAGACGATGGTTGTGGGAGGAGTTGGCGGGAATACACTCTTTATGGGATGTGCCGTGGTGTATGGGGGGTGATTTTAACATTACTCGTTTTCCTAGTGAACGATCGGGGCATCATCGACACACTTTGGCCATGGCGGAATTCTCTGAGTTCATCTTTGATATGGATCTTATGGACCTCCTTTTGGTGGGTGGTGAGTATACTTGGTCTAATGGCCGTGCTTGGTCGAAATTGGATCAATTTCTTGTCTCACCGTTATGGGAAGCCCACTATCCAGAAGTTAGTCAGAAAAGGTTAGCTAGAGTCAGCTCAGACCATTTTCCCATCCTCTTAGATTGTGGTGGCATTCAAGGGGTCGCCGGTATTTCAAGTTTGAGAATATGTGGCTTAAGGTGGACGGGTTTGTAGAGATGGTGAGAACTTGGTGGACTTCATACCAGTTTAGTGGCACTCCGAGTTTTATTCTTGCAGGTAAGATGAAGGCTCTAAAGCAAGACCTGAAGAAATGGAACTTGGAAGTTTTTGGTCACATTGACAATCAAAAGTCTATTTTGATGGAGGAGTTGCAGGAGTTGGAGGGTAAGGAATTATTGGGAAGGGCTTCGAAGGAGGAGTTATTGAGAAAAGTAACGGTTGTGGCAGAGTTGGAAAGGGTGTTGCTGTTAGAAGAGACTTCATGGCGTCAAAAATCCAGAGCCCTCTGGTTGAAAGAGGGTGATAGGTGTACGAAGTTTTTTCACAAAATGGCTAATTCTCATCGACGTAATAATGCGATTGAGTTGTTACATTCAGGTACACAGGTGCTATCTTCTTCGGCTGATCTAGAATGTCACATTGCACATTATTATGAGACTCTGCTTACCGAACCAGTAACTTGGAGGCCGAAGCTTGATGACTTACCGTTTGAGGCAATTGATCCGCAGCTTGTGAGTGTATTGGAGAGACCTTTTATGGAAGATGAGATTTTCAAGATCATATATGGTATGGCTAAGGACAAAGCGCCGGGTCCGGATGGTTTCTCAATGGGTTTCTTCCAAACTTGTTGGGATGTAGTGAAAGGTGATGTCTTGCGGGTGTTCAGTGAATTTCATGCTTATCAAAAGCTTGAAAAAGCACTTAATGCGACTTTTATTGCACTCATTCCAAAGAAATATGGGGCGTCGAATATTGAGGATTTTCGCCCAATAAGTTTGATTAGCAGTGTCTATAAGATTATTTCAAAGGTCCTTGCTAATCGGCTTAGTCTAGTGCTGGAAAATATTATTTCCAAACCTCAAAATGCTTTTATTCATGGGAGATATATACTTGATTCGGTGCTCATTGCAAATGAGTGTTTGGATGCTAGATTGAGGGAGGGAAGTCCAGGTATTCTTTGCAAGCTAGATATGGAGAAGGCTTATAAGCATGTGAACTAGGATTTCCTTTTGTATTTATTGAAGAGGTGTGATTTCGGAGATAGGTGGATTTCTTGGATGCGTTTTTGCATTTCAACGGCCCGGTTTTCAATGCTAGTTAATGGCACTCCTGCAGGTTTTTTTCATAGTTCGAGGGGTTTGCGACAGGGTGATCCATTATCTCTCTTTCTTTTTGTCATAGTTATGGAGGCGTTGAGCAAGATGTTGCAGGCTACTGTTAGTGGGGGTTTTTTATCTGGTTTTCAGGTGGGAAATGGCTCTGGTAGCTCTTGTATCATTTCACATCTTCTTTTTGCAGACGACACTGTTGTTTTGTGAAGCGGATAGGAGTCAAGTCCAAACTTTGCGTGCATTATTACTTTGTTTTGAAGCAGTATCAGGACTTAAGGTGAACCTTGACAAGTCTGAGTTGGTTCCGGTGGGTGTGGTCCCTAATATACGCAATCTACAAGTCTTCTGGGTTGCAGGGTGTCCTCGTTCCCAATGAAATATCTGGGTCTTCCGTTAGGTGCTACTTTCAAGAGTAGAGCTATATGGGATGGGGTGGTAGAAAAGATAGAGAAAAGGTTGGCTGGATGGAAAAGGGTGTATCTATCGAAAGGAGGTCGTCTCACTCTTATCAAGAGTACCCTTACAAACCTCCCCACTTATTTTTTATCCCTTTTTCCTATGCCTACAGGGGTGGTGAATAGAATTAAGAAACTCTTCAAGGCATTTCTATGGGGAGGCTTAGGGGAGGAGAAGAAAGTCCATTTGGTTAATTGGAAGACAGTATGTTCTCCAGTTGAGTATGGGGGTTGGGTGTGTGTAACTTGAGAACTTTTAATAAAGTGTTTTTGGGGAAATGGCTTTGGAGATATCATATGGAAGAGGGTTCTTTGTGGAGGGAAATAATAGATGCTAAATATGGGGTTGATTGGGGTGGTTGGTGTTCTAAAGAAGTAAGAGGGGGGCATGGAGTGGGGCTATGGAAGTTTATAAGGAAGGGGTGGATTATTTTAGTAAATCATATTCGTTTTGTCGCAGGTGAGGGTGACCGATTCAGTTTTTGGCGGGATGTGTGGTGTGGAGATCATGCATTGGAAAGGGTGTTTCCAGCTTTATATCGTATTGCAGTTAACAAGGACGTTTCTGTGGTGGAAGTGCGATTATTTGCTCATGGTTCGCATCAGTGGAATATTCTGTTTAATAGAGATATTCATGATTGGAAATTATTTATGGTTTCAGATTTTTTCAGCTTGTTACATTCTTTAGGGTCTACTATGGCGCAACAAGACAGCTTGAAATGGAGGTTCCAGGATCATAAGAAATTCTCAGTAAAAGCGTATTATAAAATTTTGATTTCACAGGATCACACCTCATTCCCTTGGAGGAACATTTGGAGGTCTCGAGTGCCCTCTAGAGTTGCTTTCTTTGTTTGGAATGCCGCCCTTGGGAAGATCTTAACCACGGATAATTTGTGGAAGAGAGGATGCGTTGTACTGAATTGGTGTTACATGTGTAGAAAGAATGGAGAATTGGTAGATCATCTTTTACTACATTGTGATGTAGCAAGAGGGTTGTGGGATGAGATTTTTCGACGGGTCGGTGTGGCTTGGGTAATGCCAAGGAGAGTGGTGGAGCTGATGGGTTGTTGGAGGAAATTGCAGGGCAGTCATCAAGTGGCAGCAGTTTGGAGAATGATTCCGTTGTGTATCATGTGGTGTATTTGGACGGAAAGGAATATGCGATGCTTCGAAGACAAGGAAAGAACAATGATGGAGCTGAAGAATTATTTTCTGCACACTTTATTGCTTTGGTTTTTAGCTATTGTATTAAATGGGGATGATATACATGAATTCCTATCTTTAGTTTAACGCTCTTAGAATGTATCTAGGTGTTCAACTGTATACTTCCTGTGTACTAGGTATATGCCTATTTCATTCACATCAATAAAGTTTATATCTTACTTATCAAAAAAAAAAATGTAGCATTGAAACTGTTCTCAAATTTCATAAATGAATAAAATTCACGAAAAACCTTCATAATATCCTCCGGCACTATATCCAACAAGATTGAAATAAGGCCATTGAAAAACCATCCGGCCCCAGAGCCTTATCCCTGCAATTCCTCTAACCACATCGAGAACTTCATCCTCTTCAAAAGCTCTCTCCAACCATTCTGCACTTGCCTAATCAATGAATTCAAAAAACAGTCCATCAAGCTTCCATGAGTATTCTTCGCTGAACAACTTCTCATAAAACTTGACAATGTGTCAATGTGATCCTTAATGACCTCTTGATCTGAAATGATGTTTTCACCATCATGAAGAAACTCAATTGCATTATTTCTTCGATGAAAGTTCGCCGTACGGAGAAAAAATTTCATGCACTTGTCACCTTCCTTCAGCCAAAGGACCCAGGATTTTTGTCTCCAAGAGATTTCCTCCATTAAAGTGAGCTTCTCTAGATCATCCACCAGCACTATTTTTCTCTCCAATTCCTCACCGGATAAGTCCCCCAACAGCTCCCTTTCCTCCAAACTTTGCAACTGCTGCATCAAAAGTTTCCTTTTATTTTCTGTGTTCCCAAACTCCTCAACATTCCACTTCTTCAAATCTGTTTTTAAAGCTTTAAGTTTGCCCGCCAGTACAAAGCTTGGAGTACCAGAAAAAGAGTACAAAGACCACCACATTCTCACCCTATCCACAAAACCCTCAGCCTCCAACCTTATATTTTCAAATTTAAAATACCTTAGTCCTCTAAAAGTGCCCCCACTCTCCAACATAATAGGATAATGGTCAGAACACAATCTCGGTAACCTTTTCTGCCTACATCAGGAAAACAAACCTCCCAAGAAGCTGAAACCAGAAATCTGTCCAGCCTAGACCATGCCCTTCCGTCGGACCACGTAAAATTCCCATCCACCATCGGAAGATCGATCAAACCAAGCTCAAAAATCAGATCAGAAAAAGTATTCATGGCATGAGAGAAATAATTATCCCCCACTCGCTCGCTAGGGAACCAAGTAATGTTAAAATCCCCTCCAAAACACCAAAGAACATCCCAACAGCAGTAAACACCTGCCATTTCATCCCATAAAATACTCCTACTATTATCCACATTAGGACCATAAATCCCTGCAAAAGCCCATTCAAATCCGTCATCCACACATTTGAACCGGCAAGCAACCATAAACTCTCCCACATAATGATCTACCATCTCCACTAACCTCCTATCCCACATAATAATAATACCACCCGAAGCCCCTTTCGAAACTAATTCAATCCATCCCACACATTGACAGCTCCATAAATAAATAAATTTCATCTACGGTCGGTCCTATTACCTTCCTATACATTCTAGATCCTTCTTAGTTTTGCATGAGCGAGTTAATATAAATAAGGCATAACCACACCTCAACTTCATACAATCAAATCAATAGTTTGAATACACCAATTACCTCATCATCACGATCAAGAGCTCCATGATCCTGCAACCATGATGATTCAAAGATCAAATCAATGAGTAAAACCAGCCACCCGGGGCAGCAGAAAGGGGAAATTACATATAAAAGGGATGGTTGTATAATGACTAAAAAGCATCTAACTATATACCTCTTCCACATCTTCATTTCCGTAGATTTTGTAGCGAAAGGCCTGGCTTAAATTGTTTGCTAGAGCCGCTACATCATAATCTCTATCATGAAGATCATCATCATCACTGTCCCTTGTCCTATCTTGCAAGGCAGTCGGACGGCTGCAAACAGTAAGTAGGAATAAAAAAGATCCATGATGTTGAATACCGGTGAAGAACATGGCAGACAGACTCAAGTCAAGATCCACTCACATATAAACTCGGATAACATTTTTCACTAGACAAAAACAACACAATAGTACTGAAGTGCAACCGTAGTCAGGGAGAACAGATACAAATATCCTGTCCTGATAATGCTTTTACTTTTGTTATTATTGTTTTAAGTAATCAAAAAAAATTCAATAACAGAAGTAAACCTCCAAAATCTCATATTTTCCAAATTACTTAGAATAGAATGCACAAGTTCAGAACATGCATGGCACATGGATGAGTTAAGATCATACCCACAAGCCCATCGGAATACGTTTTCAACCACATTGCACTCATGCAGAACAGTAGCTTGCCATTCACTCCATTCACTATTTTCCTAAAAAGAACAAATGAAAGTAGTGGTGTTAGTATTGGTATTTAGTAGTACAGATCCGTTTGAAAGAGATGCTGAAAAATCATCTTTAAATATATTAAAGTTATAAGTTCTTTCATTTTATCAATTAAAGGTACCCACATTGCACCAAATACCCACACAGGAATCAGTAAGAGGAAATACAGAAATTGTAACATATATTTAAAAAAATTTGAATATCATGAAATATCTCAGGAGCAAATAAAAAATTGGTCTGGAGATGAGTTCAAAACAAACGATATTGCCAGTTGTAAATACCAAAGATTCAACAAATACATCATACATGATTTAACACGAAAAATAGTCGTACTGTAAAGAGAAAGAGGCCTTTTTCAAAACTCCTTTGCTATTAACCAGAGCACCAATGAAGTAATCTTTAGAAAGAAATAAATGTATACTTTCCAGTCAAATAATAGCACATGGTGGATTGCTTTACCTATAACCCACCTGAAGACCCGCCTGAATGTGGCTCTGACTGTTTCCCAACTGAACAAGCTTATTAGAAATTCTCCTAATGTGTCCAATGTTTCCTACCCGAGGTGCCCGCTTTCCAGCAGCAGGAATTGTTGGCTACAAATTCAGGGAAAGTATAGAAGAATCAGAATTTCTACTGCAATCAACAGCTAAGAGAACATAAATATTTATGCAACCACGTGATATTACACATAATACGCCATGTATCTATTTTTTCTTTTTCTTTTTCTTTTTCTTTTTCTTTTCGTACCTTCATTTTAATCTTGTTTGGTTCAGCAGAGCATTATAAATGTGCTACAATGACATTTGAGAGTCATAAAAGACTGACCTGATTACTGTCGCCAGAAAGAATGGGTTCTTTATCTGTTTGGAGAATCTTTCCAATTAAATTGCACTCTCGAAGAAGATGATTGGCAATGCTATCATTCTTGCTGTCCAAACATGAGAATACAATACTCTCTACATGGTGGTGCAGCGAGTTATTGTATGGGTACCTGCATCATTGAACACAGACAACTAACTAAAACCATGCATCTTCAGTATAACGAAAATAAAAGCAATTTTTCTTGCACGAGAAGACCAACAATTCTCTAAATAACAGTAACTTGGACACTCATGCATTCAAAGTCAAAATGAGAAACTTACTCAAAGAAAAGATCAATGACTCGTCGAATGGTTCCTGTGCTGACCAATTCATTCTCTGCAGCATCATTGGCAGTTTTCAATAGCACCGCAATGAACTCCACAATCTGGAAAGAAAAAGAAAAGAAATATCAGGAAAATAAAAATGGATATCCAAAAGAAAACAATAAACTCTGTTTCTGAACTCCACGAGTTTTAGCCTAAACTCAGAAGGATACAATATACAAATATTGACTATGGGTAAAGGATATATGACAACCAACTGTGTCAGTTTTACTCCACTCAAGTTCAATATTGGATTACGCTTGATTATTAATGAAATTAATTTCTTATAAAGAATTGGGATTAGGTTCAATTATATCCTGCAAATTAAATATAAAATACATAGACAAACTAACCTTTAAACGATGCTTCCCAAGAGGAGGCCTCAATTCTCCATATGTAGTAGGCAGTATCTTCTCATGAGATGACACATTCAGAAGTGCAAGCAGGTCACCTAAATAATAAGAGTTGTATAATTGTAGGTTTGGGAAGTATAGAAACAGCAGTATTAGCAAGGCTATTAAGCTGTAATTGATACGGCCTGTATGGAATGATGGGTAAAGCGACCAGTTTTTTCCCCCTTCTGACGGTCGATCCTCTTTCAATAGTTTTATTATTAATCAGAAGATGCTGACTTTATTCCAGAAATGACACCAATTAAATCACTGAATGCCAATAAATTCCAGACATAAATTATAATGTTACTTAGTTATCTCAATATAGGAAATGGCAGTATGATTCTATAGGCGCACACCATTATACATAGTCTGCTTCATTCATCGAATAAGATGGTTGTGGATCCTATATTAAAGTGATAAAGAAATTTCATGTCCATCTGACAATCATCTTCTCCAACTTGTTTCACTATGTCATGAATGGCCTACCAAAACTTCAAGATTCCTATGAAGAGACAAATGCACCAAATGATGGAGTATTGATCTTGGGTCATGTCTCGACAGGTGGGAGATTTGGTGGCTTCTTGTTGTAGTCCAATTAGTACCCATAGCAACTCCAAGGTTTGGAAGATGGTTCCCGTGTTATATGTGGTCTTTGGTGGGAACGAAATGCTCAGACTTTTGAAGACTGTGAGAGGACGGCGCTAAAAGTTAAGAGCTCTTACGTTCAATTCCCTTTATGTATGGATGTCGGCACAAAATGGTTTTCGTTCCTATAACTTCCTACATTTCAAGGAATTGTGTTCTTTTTCTTTACCCATATAGATGGGTGTTTCCTACTATATACTTCCGGAGTACTTGGGCTGTGCCCCTTTGTGCTTTCAGTAAAAACTACCTCACTTATCAATATAAATAGATAAATTCTTGTTATATCAACTTCGTGGCATGCATAAGATTTCAAGCAATTAAAGTTCGTCATATGTGAGTCCTCATCTTTGTCTGTAATACCACATCTCCTAACTTAAAAATATTTTGCAGAAGTAACCAGTATGATGCATCAATGAATGCAGAATGCATGAAACGAATCAATGCACTTTATATATAAACCCAATATCAAGTACTTGGAGATAAGGCCTTTTCAATTCCATTCAAACCATTGGTGACAAATAAACTATACAGGAGATTTTTTTATTACCATCTATAAATTTAAAATATAAAATGTGATGGAATTTATAACATATATCTGACAACCAATTTTGTAAGCCACAGATTTAAGTTTGACAACAATTTTTTTATAAGTTAATTTTTTCAAATAAATCATAGAGGTAATGCTTTATTTTAAGGTCATCAAGCAAAATAATGAACTAAATAAAACAGGACTTTGCTCAGTAACTTAACTTTTTTTGTTATAAGAGATAAATATTATATATATATATGAATGAAATAGGCATAGCCTATGTACACGGAAAGTATACAGAAGAACACCTAAATACATTCTAAGAGCGATAAATTAAAGACAAAAAATAATAAACACTATCCCCATGCAATACAATAGCGGAAAACCAACACATTAAAGTGTGTAACAATAAATTCTTCAACTCAGCCATTGTGCGCTCCTTGTCTTCAAAGCAGCGTGCATTCCTTTCCGTCCAAATGCACCACATGATGCACAACGGAATCATCTTCCATACCGCTACCACTTGATGACAACCTTGCATCTTTCTCCAACAACCCAACAAATCCACTACCCTCATAGGCATAACCCAAGCAACATCAACTCTTTGAAAGATCTCATCCCACAGCACCCTTGTTACCTCACAGTGTAGTAAGAGATGGTCCACAGATTCTCCATTCTTTTTACACATGTAACACCAATCCATCACTACACATACTTTCTTCCTCAAGTTCTTTCCAAGAACGACATTCCAAACAAAAAAAACTACTTCAGAAAGCACACGAGACCTCCAAATCTTCTTCCAAGGGAATGGAGTATGAACTTGTGTTGTCAAGATGTTATAATACGCCTTAATTGTACATAACTTGTGATTATTAGACCTCCACTTCGATCGATCTCACTGTGCTAAAGGAGTTCCCGTGGAATATAGTAGGTTGAAAAAATCTGAAACAATAGATAATTCCCAATCATGAAAATCCCTAATAAAAAGAATGTTCCACTGGAGCGAGCCATGAGAAAGTAACCGCACATCTGCTACTGAAGCCTCTCTATTAACTGCAATACGACATAGGGCCGGAAAAGCCCTTTCCAATACTTGATCTCCACACCACACGTCCTGCCAAAAACTAATTCGATTGCCCTCACCAACTACAAAGCGAATGTGGTTTGCAAAGCATGGCCACCCTTTCCTTATAAACTTCCATAAACCCACACCATAGACCCCTCTCACTTCATTGGAGCACCAACCACCCCCAGCGACACCATATCTAGCATCAATAATTTACTTCCACAATGATCCCCCCTCCAAGTGATATCTCCAAAGCCATTTCCCCAAGAGAGCTCTATTAAAAGTTCTCAAGTTACACACTCCCAACCCCCATTCACAACTGAGGCACAAACCGTCTTCTATCTAACCAAATGAAATTTCTCCTCCCCAATACCACCACATAAAACGCCCTAAAGAGTTTCTCCATTATGTTCATCACCCCTGCAGGCATAAGAAACAGGGATAAAAAATATGTGGAGAGGTTATTGAGAGTACTCGTAATAAGAGTGAGGCGGCCCCCTTTTGATAAATACATTTGTTTCCAACCAGCCAACATTTTCTCTATCTTCTCCACCACCCCATCCCATATAGCTCTATTTTTGAAAGTTGCACCCAACGGAAAGCCCAGAAATTTCATTGGAAAAGAGGACACCTTACAATCTAGAAGGCTTGCTAAACTGAGGATATTAGAAACCGCACCCACAGAAACTATCTCAGACTTGCCAAGGTTCACCTTAAGCCCTGACACTGCTTCAAAGAAAAGTAACAGTGCTCGTAGAATTTGGATTTGGCTATTATCCGCTTCACAAAAGACTAAAGTATCATCTGCAAATAGAAGGTGTGAGATAATGGGGCCACCAGAGCCATTACCCACCTGAAAACCAGATAAGTACCCTCCCCCAACAACAGCCTGCACCATCCTACTTAAAGCCTCCATAACTATAACAAATAAAAAGGGAGATAGAAGATCTCTCTGCCGCAATCCCCGTGAACTATCAAAAAACCAGCAGGTATGCCGTTAACTAGAACTGAGAACCGGGCAATTGAAATACAATGACGCATCCATGAAATCCACCTACCCCAAAGTCGCACCTCTCAAGTAAGTATAAGAGAAATTCTCAGTTCACATGATCATATGCGTTTTCCATGTCAAGCTTGCAAAGAACACATGAACCTCCCTCCCGTAGTCTGTGGTCCAAGCACTTGTTTGCAATAAATACCGAATCAAAAATTTGTCTCCCACAAATAAATGCGCTTGGAGACTTGGAAATAATAAGTTCCAACATCAAATTGAGCCGGTTGGCAAGAACCAAATAATCTTATAAACGCTACTAACTAGGCTTATTGGACGAAAGTCCTCAATAGTCGAAGTCCCTTGTTTCTTGGGAATGAGAGCAATGAAAGTCGTATTAAGGGATTTTTCAAACTTTTGAAAAGAGTGAAATTCATTACAAACCTGCATAACATCACATTTGACTATGTCCCAACAAGTTTGAAAAAAACCCATTGAAAAACCATCCGAACCCGGCGCTTTATCCTTAGCCATACCAGAGATGACCTTGTAAATTTCTTCTTCAACAATATGTCTCTCCAAAACACTCACACTCTGCAAATCAATTGCCTCAAAAGGCAAGTCATCAAGCTTTGGCCTCCAAGAAACCGATTCTGTGAGAAGGGTCTCATAGTAATGTACAATATAGTTTTCTAGCTCCGGAGAAGATAACACCTGAGAGCCTAATTGAAGCGACTCAATAGCATTGTTACGCCGATGTGAATTAGCCACTTTGTGAAAGAACTTCGTACACCTATCACCTTCTTTCAACCAAAGGTCCCTTGATTTTTGACTCCGTGAAGTCTCCTCTGACAACAGAACTTTCTCCAAGTTTTGCCATAACCATGCCTTTCCTCAAAAACACCTCCTCCAAGGTATCCCTCAATAATTCTTTACCCTCTAGCTCTTCCAGTTCCTCCAACAATGTAGATTTCTGATTGTCAATGTGACCAAAACCTTCCAGGTTCCACTTCTTCAGATCCTATTTCAAAGCCTTCAACTTGCCTGCAAGAATGAAACTTGGAGTGCCAATAAACTAATATGATGACCACCAAGCACGCACCATCTCTACAAACCCATCTGTTGTTAGCCACATATTTTCAAACTTAAAGTACCGGTGACCCTTGTGAATACCCCCACAATCTAAAAGGATAGGAAAATGATCTGAACTGACTCAAGCTAACCGTTTCTGACTCACTTCCGGATAGTGTGCTTCCCACGAAAGAGAGACAAAGAATCTATCCAATCTCGACCAAACCCGTCCATTTGACCAAGTGTACTCGCCCCCTACTAGAGAGAGATCCATGAGGTCCAGATCAAAGATGAACTTGGAGAATTCCTTCATGGCCACAAAATTTCGATAATGCCCTGATCGTTTGCTAGGAAAGTGAGTAAGGTTATAATCACCCTCTATACACCACGACATGTACCATAAGGAGTATAGACCCGCCAACTCCTCCCACAACCTTCTCCTATCCCTGTCTACGTTAGGACCATAGGAACCTACAAATGCCCATTCTTAGCCATCAGCCACATTTTTTAATAAGGTCGCAACCGAGTAATCTCCAATGCACTCTTCAATCATCTCAACCACTCTTTTATCCCACATTAATAAGACTCCGCCTGAGGCTCCCAAAGAAGCCAAATAAGTCCAACCCACGTGCGAGCACCCCCATAAACTTCGCACCAAACTTCTATTAATGAATTGCAACTTTGTTTCTTGAAAACATACACCCCCCTTCCACATCCACAATAATGACTTGATACGAAGGCATTTATTGCTGTCATTGAGCCCCTGTACATTCCAAAATAAAATCTTAGGCTTCATAAGAACACGGATTGCCCCTCCCTTTCGATCTATCCCTTCCGCCACTCCCTTCCGCCACATCATAATTAATGGAACAAATTAGCCTTTTAAGTTCCCTATCCTGCTTTGTAGCTAATTTTGAATGGCTAGCTTCAAGAGCTACGAAAAGAGCCTTAAATTGTTCTTCGTAACCTCCAAAAGAAATTCTAATAACAGCTTGAATCTCCTCTACTTTCTTAAAAACCCAATTTGATGGACAACTCCCAAATTTAGAGCTGGGGGTAGTGTACATAGAGGAGTCATTAACAACCCCCTCTTCACAAGGACAAATAGGAGCTAATAAGGCCAGTTCCGAACCACATACTAAATCTGGTTCACCATTGGAAACCACCAAATTTTCAAACCCATCTCCAGACTTATTCTCATCAACAAAACCCATCTCCAGTCGTAGAATGGCTAACGGAGACCCCTGAAACAAAAAGCCATTCTCCGGCAAGTCTAATTGCACAAGGAACACAGTTGGGCCTCCGACCACCACGCACGCTTGGATCTGTGCAATCTCCAGCGACAACCCACGCGACGGTGATGGGAAATCAACTTGCAACAGCCCATCCTTCGTCGGCTCCTCAACCAACCAACCATCCTCAACAACCTCATGTCGAGGTGGCTGTACCTGATCACCGTGGTGGTCAATAACGACCGCCGAAGTTTTTTGTGCCAATGTGGAGTTCGGCAAGACGCTTATCGAAGCCAAAATGAATTTCTCGCCACTGCAGAAACTCGACTTTGTATCTCTAAATTCTGCCGCCGCACTCCAGATGACCCCAGACTTCGCCAACAGACACTCCCATCGATCCCTTATCACGCAGTTGATTGAGTAGATTCCGGCAACAGAAAACCACAACTTACGTTCGGCTCAGCCACTCTACTCCCTACCGACGCCAACTCCGGCACCCCAGACCTTGTCGGTGAACCCACCTGGGCCTGAGAGAAGGGTTGGGCTTGCGTGAAACAGGCCTATGGTAGAGGCCCACTAGAAGCCACATTCTTTCCCTTTGTGGTTGAAGACAAGTCTGCAGAAACATCTTTGAGCCCAAAAAGAGAACCTTCTCCCTAGCCCATTATGGGATCCTTCTCCGTCTACAATCCCTTCTCAACGCAGCGTTTTAAAGTCCCCATATTCAGGTGCAAACGTCCCACTTGTATCTCCATCTTAGCCAAAGCATGCAGCACAGTTACCATACTTGGCCCCGACAGACACTTGCCCAGACTTGCACCTTCACAGAGTTGCGCCTTCACCAAAGTGGAGGTAACGCCTGTCCCCTTTGCAAGTTTTGGAGCACGAGACAGGGCCTCATTGTACGAAGCAAAAACTTGGTGCCCCAGGGAGGAGGAGCCATCCAAGGGCTGCTCCCTCTGTTATTCCCTCCCAAAACAGAGGAAGTTACAAAAATTTCTTTCAATAACTCTCCAAATTCCTCCAACCTACCCTTTCCTCCCTTTCGGTGTCACTAGTAGGCTACGTCATTTCTCTTGCCCAAATTCCGATAGGGTAAAAAAGCTCCCATAACAGTTACGTTGCCTTTGCACCACCAATACCTAAGAACCATCTCTTCGGGATCTGATGAAACCAAAGGGCCCCTCAAAAGCAATACCTTCCTTCACCATGAGATTTAGCCATCTCAATGACTTGATCAATGAAGATGTGATTCACAGCACGACAGTTGCTCTCAGTGATTCTCCACCACCTTGCATTCATCTTCTTAAACTCGAAACATTTTTTATCAATAATAACATTCCTACTAGACCCCATCACAGCAGAACTACTCATAAAGAAACTTAAAAAAAAAAAAACTCGTTATCAGAAGGATAACACCGACAGAGAGAGAATTTTTTCCTTGTGTGTACGGAGAGAAAAACTTAGGAGAGAGAAAAGTGTTGTTTATTGGCAATTGATTTGCAGAATGTCCACAGGCCCTCAGCAAGGAGGTTCCATGAGCCTTAGACCCAGGGATAAAAGACTAACAATTTTTTTTTTATTGGCACCGAGTCTCCGGGAACAGTGTCCCAACTAATCCCGAGGATCCACAGGCCCTCAGCAAGGAGATTCCCGCAAGTGACTCGGGTAATTTAAGGGAAAATCCACCAGTCCGATGGCCTCTAAAGATTGTTTGCACCCAAGGGGATTTAAAACTTAGACCCGGGAGAGCAATAAAAGACTAACAATTTATTAGCAATGAATTGGGAGATTCTAAAAATTCAAATTAACACAGCTTTGATTGTCACTCTGAAGAACAAGATTCAAACACCAGCTTTATTGCACACGTCTGTCTAGAATCTAGATTCATTAAATTGTCTAGATTCAATAACTATCTGGATTTATCAAAAAATCAATCAATGAAAACCTTAAGCCAACTAAGGTTGAAAGAAGTGTTTTTCATGCCTAACATCCATCAAGTGACTTGTAAAAAAAAACATATAATACAAGTGATCTTCGGAACAGCATTCCAACATATAATACACATTTAAAACGAACCTAGATATATTTGAAATTCCTCTTGAGAAAAGTAAGTTCAGACTTGAAAGATGAAAGTAATAACTAATCAGTGGATATAAAATAGAGGCACAATTATGCAGCATGAGAAGAAATAGTCCGCCAAGTAAACACTTCAATAAATTTCACTAAAAACAAAAGTAAAAAACATCAACATTCTCACCAAGTTTGGGGAGCATTGCACCTATTGTCTCGGGTTTAGCAGAGATTGGAGGCTCATACATATGTTGACTTCGAAAAGAATGAAACATGAAAGCAGATGACGTCGATCTTTTTGGGTCTAACAAAGAAATACAGACAGAAAGCGAGTGCACAAGGCAAGATTTCGATTGTGAATCTTCCAATGCATGACCGAATATCCTTGCAACAAAGCTGATATCAACGAGTTCAAAACTTATTACATAATATGTACAAACAAATAATAATACGCATTTGTGCCTGCCTGGATATAAGTATCAAATCAAATGTTTTTTTTCAGTGAGTAACAAACTAAATGCTATCTCAAAACAAACCTTGGGCTAGAAAGTTTTGTGGCTAGAGCTGATGAAGCATTCCGTGTTATAGCACACAGTGTTTCAGCCGCATTAGCATGCACCTCAGGAGGACTCTGGTCCACATAAAATAAGCTATTAGAGAATTTATCACCAAAAATGTCTGATTAGAACAGTTTAATATGGAAAAACATATCACAAAATTTAATGCACTCTTTATCTCCTCTTTAGAGCTTTCCTTTTCTCATTGCTTACTAACAATATCTTGTATATATAAGGGAAGTTCCAATGTAGTCTTCAGATCTTTTTTTATAAGTATCAATATTTTCTTGAGTGTTGCAAAAGGCATGACCCAAGTACACGGGACATATACAAGACAAACGTCATCCCTAAGTATTTTAATTTTGAACAAATGAAGTCCTATCACTTAAACCAATAAGCCAGCATAAAATTCATTCAGTGAAAAGTAACAGCATTTACTGGGTTATCAATTTTTGTGCCAGTACTGTCATCATTTGCAATGGAAGGGTTACTTATCAGAACAAGCCACATTATCAAAATAAAAATTTACAGATTTTAGATGCAGGCACCAAATTAAAAGTTATTCCATTACTCTGTGCCCAAAAATAAAATCTATAGTGAATGCAGTAAAGTGAGCCAGAATGACCTTGTCTAAGTACTACACTAATGTGGGAAAACCAAATTTGGAGGTAAAGCAGCTATTCGGTAATTCCACAGTGGGCCCATCAGAAATTCGCTCAAACACCACTGGCCAGCATGAGAAAAAGAACAAGAATGAAAAGACACTAATCAGACATGGGTTCAAAATCTGTAAATGTTGGCCATGTTTATCCAAATTTTGACAAAGAATGGAATCCTTGCGAAACAAATTTCACAACAAACCAGCCACCCAAATTCTAGGCTTCTAATCAGTGTGAAATACAAGGAAGCTACGGCTTCATATAATTCTAAAAACAAGCATAAAACTATAACCAGCTTCAAACGTGGGACATGCAGAATGCTTGAACATTCAATTTAAGAAATCTTCAACAGTTTCACTGGTCAATCAACAAGTTGGGTTCATTTCTTAAGGTAGTGAATATTCCAAATGCATGATATACATGTATACTCAACCACTACATAAATCCTTTATTAAAGGGTGAGAAGAGGCTTTCGTGATCCTAAAATAAAGTGCATTGTGACACTTACTGACGGACTGAGTTTATCCACAATCATTTCCAGCAGATTGCTTTCAGCCAACCATTGCATCACATCTACATAATTGGGATACAAATGGTCATCGGCGCCTACAAGTCGAACCAAAACCTGCATTAAAAGTTCACTTCAAGACCAATATAAAACTTGGAATATAAAATGCAATTCTTAAAATAAAATATTACAACTGAAATATTTGTTACCTCCATGATAGATGTAATTCCTATCAAATCAACCAGATGGCAAAAAACATCCTGATGAGCCTGTAAAGATCCACTATGTCTGAATCCAATATAGTTTTGAAGTTGACAAGGAAATAAAAACATACAGACAACATTTTTTTTATAGATTTGTTTTTTTATTGGCACCAGGTGTCCGAGAACAAAAGTCCCAACTAATCTCAAAGGTACATAGGCCCTCGACAATGATTTTTTCACAAGTGCACCTCGGGTAATTCAAGGAAAAATTCCCCCAATCCGATGACCCCTAGAAATTGTTTGCATCCAAAAGGATTCAAACCTTAGACCTGGAGGGAGCATACCACCAAGACCAAGGTCTTTACCACTTGAGCCAACCCGTAGGGAATGTAGACTTTAGAGAACGCAGACTGCAGTCGTGACTATTTCTGACAGGCAATAGGTAACTTGATTCAAAGACATTTGTTTTTCTTATGAATAAAACTGAGGTACCAAACCTAGAGAAGAGACCTTAGAGGCAATACACTAACCAGTGATCCAGGAATCAAATTTATACTGTGGATTAAATAAAAATCTGCCACTGGAACAATATGCAGCTGAGTCCCATTTTAACGTTAAGAGGTTCAGGGAAAAAATCAGCCCAAAATTTATGCTCATTAACCAACTATGCAAACTAACGAATATCAAAGAAAGGACAGAAGGCTCAAACTAAAGCATTTAATTACTTAGATTCTTGCCCATGTTCATATATGCATCAAAAACTAGTGACTAAAAGTTCAGGAAAAAAATTAAACAAATTTTTATGCCAGTGGAGAATTATTTTTTTCCAAGTGACGCCAGTGGACAAATCTAAAGAATAGCATTTGAAACAGGCCAGCCCACAATAACGTTTGATTGCACAAAGCCATGCAACATAACAAGAACTTTCACACAAAAAGAAACTCCAATACAACCCTGGTTGGAAGGCCTCCTTTCCTGAACATTTAAAAAGAAGAAAAAATCTAGCATTGCACGATGCTTCAGACCCAACAGTCAAAGTGGTTACACGAGCATCGATATACAAGTCATAAGAAAGCACCATAGGCACTTCACTACAAAGCCCAAGAACCAAACAAGCCACTATTTTGCAACAAAACAAAAAGGATGCCTTTAAAGATGCACTGGGTAGACAGGATAGCAATAAATACAAGGTAATTGTAACCAAAATGACAGATTCAAAAGTTACTCTTTTCAGGATCTTATGGTTATGTTACCCAAAGTATCTATTACAACTAGAATGAAAAAAGTTTGATATCAACAGTCACCCTTGCATGAAAGGACCCCAATAGCAGCAAAGAACTCTGACCATCCAGATGCAACAACATCACTAGGGGCAAAATACTGGATGAAGTCATTCATATATTCATGAACACAAGCAATAATCCCAAGTTGTTCTGAGGGATCAGTTGAGCCACAACATTAAGTACAAATATCATTCAAGCACATTAGCTTGATGTTTGCCATGAACAAGAGGAAATTAACTTCAATCTAGGGCACATTGGTGTATCTAGAACGTTGGAAGAGCTCATAATAATTCAAATCATAAAACAATGCAGAGTTGAGCAAGTTGCTTACTTGGACATAATTCATAAGTGGGACAGTCTTCCGTATCATAATACATATGACGACCTAAAATAACACCCAAAAAAAGCTTCAAGAATTGCTTTGCCTGAAGCAGTCGGATTAACATTGCCCAAGAAATATCACAGAAACCAAGTTTCTCATATCATCACGGCATACCTTGCTGAAGTACCCAGCCAACAAAGTGCTACGTGGACGATTAGGTTCCAAGAAGGAGAAGAGTAAGTTCATCAGCTGCAATCACAGGGAAATTATAAGAAATCAGTAACAAAACATTATTAAATCAACTTCCACCCTTTTAGATAATGTGTGATCATGAATAACCGTAGACACGTACCTCCTCTTCATCCACCAAAGTCTTCAAAATAACATCAATTTCGCATGTGAAAATCTCACATGAAATGAATGGGAACCTAAATCATTAAACAAATTTTGCCAATAAAATTAGAAGCAAGAAAGAAAGGTTCAGAACACATGGAGCATTGAAATCTGAAAACTAATGAAGATCCCTTTATTTTTTTTTATATATTTGCTGAGTCAGAGCACTATACTTGAAGACTCGTTTGCTTTCAGCATCCTCTGGGGCTTCATCAACAATATAGTGTAATAACTGCTCCACCTGGGCTCTATCCCGGAGACTAAAACATAAACATCAAGTAGTTTCCAGCATCAGCTTCTATATTATCCAACAAACAGTCTACAGCTCATATCAATTATAATAGCTTCAAAGAAACCCAATTACATAGAAACGAAATTAAGCTAATAGCTGATAAAGCTTGAAAAAAAAAAAAAAAGAAGAAGAAGAAGAAGAAGAAAAGATGGCCCAGGTAGAATAGAGAAGAAATACTACAAGTTAATGAGCCGACTGTTTAATGCTTTGCATTCTTGAATTATTTCTTCTTCATCCAGAAGCTCTTCCAAAGTGAAGTTCTCCTTGTCTAATATTGACTCCACCTGTATACAAGAAAAAAAAAATAACGAGCTTAAATAGATTAATTATGGGGATAAAAGGAAAAGAAAAAAGCAGGCAGGCAGGCAAACCCAAGCATTCATAGGATACTGCACTAAAAATGAATCACGGCCAAGTACCCGAAAGCAGTAAAACATCTTTATGAGTTCGCTCTAAAGTAATGTAACTCAAGGAGCACTAGCCACATCTATGCTATATCCCAAAAAAGGCTAACCAATTAACTTCCCATAGAATCATTTATAAATTCCAGCTTCACCTAATAAGTACCAATGTGGGACATAGCACCATGACTATCTTTATAACCTACCCACTCTATGTGGACTATTCATATTCCCAATCTGGGACTTGGGTGTTATAAGTAATTCTAAGAGCATTCACAATGATTTATTTACACTTTTTTCTAAAATAGACCAAAGCCATTTTATCTATTTTGGCCAATGGCTTTTAAAATGTACTCTTCATTAGCTTATCTATTTTTTTCTTATTCTTTCTTTATTCCTTTTAGAAAACAATGTGATTGTAAGAATGTAAAGAAAGAGCAATAAAGAGAGAAACTATAAAAAAATTTATATAAATTAATAGTGCTTATTCAAATGTAGAGTCACTGTAGCACATATGAGTTTTGCATATAGTTTACATAAGCTGATGGAGATCATTTTTTGAACCATTGTTAGCCATTGTGCTTTCTTGTGCAAGATGAATAAACCATTGTGATTGCTCAAATGCCTTGAAACAACTGTATTAAATTCCTAGATATTGTTCCAACTTCAAACCCATATGACTAAAAAAATCTCATAGCTGTCCGCAGCTTTCTTACACATGAAGCACCACTCCATAACAATCTTTTCCTTGGAAGAGTATTTGGAAGGCTCATGTTCCGTCAAAGGTTCGCCAAAGTGGTGAAGGCCTTGGTCTTGGGGTATCACTCCCTTCAAGGTCTAATGTTCAACACCTCATGGGTGCAGACAATCTTTTGGGGTTACACCCCTTAGTGAAAAGCCAGCGATTTAACCAGCTCGGTGTAGGAAAACTTCCGAGGGTGCGGTGCACAGAACCGGGGTTTACTCTGCAGGAGTGGGTTCAAAGGGCCTGCCTTGGAGAGGTTCCCTGACATTAAAAAAAAATAAAAATGTTGCTTTTTTTGTTTGGACATCAGCAATTGGGAATATTCAGACAATTGACAATTTGAGAAAGCCTGGGATGATTGTTATGGAGTGGTGTTTCATGTACAAGAAAACTGCGGAATCAATGGATCATCTACTTATACATTGTGATATGGCTTAAGTGTTATGGGATGGTGTGTTTAGAAGATCCAGACTGTCCTGGGTTATGCCAAAATCAATGGTAGACTTACTTGCATGTTGGACTAGACTTCATACTTGCTCTCAAGTGGTAGCTGCACGGAAGATGATTCCTTTGTGCATTATTTGGTGCATTTGGTTGGAAAGGAATGAGATGTGTTTTAATAATAGGGAACGCAATGTAGAAGAACTCTGGAAATTTTTTATGTGTTCCTTGTTTAGTTGGTTTTCAGCTATTGTACTTAATGGAGGGGCAGTCCATGAGTTTTTGTCCTCATTTTTCTAGCTTTAGAATGTATTTAGGTATTTTTTTTGTATACTTACTGTGTATATGGGCTACACCTATTGCATTTGATGAATAAAATTTTTACTTATAAAAAAAAAATTAATAAAATAGTTATCTTTGTAGACTTAACACTTCTCGTGTGCTATTGGAGTGTTACATAGTCCCCCTCTTAAATTCCTAATGTCCTTGTTGGGACCATGCCATGAAGTGGTCCAAATGACTGGCCTTACTAGGTGGCTATGATACCATATGTAATGACCTGGGAAAATTGCTACACACATCTAGGCTATAACTCCCAAGAGACTAATCAAATTCAAGTTTCCCAAGAATCACTTGTAAAGCCAAATTTCAACAAGTACCATATGTAGCACTTTGCACCCATGACTCCATTTATACCAAGCCACTCTATACGAGTTATTCATATTCTTAATGTGGGACTGGATTATTACAATTAAACATTAACGTATTGGCAAAACTATAGTGAATGCCTAGATATTGTTCCAATTTCAAAGCCATGTGATTAAAAACTTCTCAAAGCCAATCATTCCATCCATATTCCCAGCAGTGAAAAGAAGGTGATAAGAATGTTATAAAGAAAAGGTGGGACTCAGCAATTTCAACACAACATTCCCAGTAAAATACCATATTGATAGGCAAATTAGAATCCCAGAGAACGAATCACTTAAATCTATACAATAAGTGACACCGCAAACAAATTCATGTAGTTTGCCACTGGAAGCACACGTATTCTATCAAAGAAGTAAGCCACTAGATGAAGTTCATCATAAAAACAAAAGGCAGCGGCAAAAAAAGTACACGTATTCATAAACTAAAACTAGCAAAGCTCACGTCAATAAGTCCAAAGTAAATTCGAAGGAACATATCATCAAGTCGAAATAAAAGCTAAATCTTCAACAAATTAATGAAACAAAAAGAGGCTAGCTTTCCATTTCCAAGTACAAAAAGCGTAAATTCGGCCCAGAAAAATACGAAAAGAAAAGACCAAATCTAAACACCGTAACCAATTTCGTTGAAATACAAAGCCAGAGAAGTAGCATTACTAAGAGTCAGGAAAATTGGATTGAAAACACTTACGGGTGAGGAGGTAGAGAGAGATGAGATCTTCCAAAACATGTCGAAGAAAGGGGAGGATTCAGCAGAGCTCGAAGCAAGACCTGCGCAGATCTGTAAACCCTAGAAACAAGAGGAAATCTAGGTCAGGGAAAGACGCGGAGAGCTCGAGATTCAAGGGAGCTGTGGTTGGAGCTGGAAACCCTAATTTTTCGCGAGAGGGCGTACTGACAGAGCGGTGCTGGCCAGACAAAAAGTCGGAGGCGAACGGAATTAACCGCTGAAGTACAGAATTTCCCAATTTGGTATGAAAAAAATAAAAACTAAGTCCAAATATTTGAAATTAAAATTTGAAATAAAAGAAATCAAAATAGAAAATAGTTGAAAAAAAAGTTAAGATTTAAGGTCTCGTTTGGATTAGACGAAATTAAAATTAAAAGTTAAATAAAATATTATTTTTTAATATTATTTTTTATATATATTTGAAAAAATTGAATTCTTTTTTTGTATTTTATATGAAATTTTAGAAAAATTATAATGATTAGATAAGATGAGTTGATTTGTGAAAATAAATTGGGCCTTAGACCCTTTTTTTTTTGGCACAATAGGCTCTATTTAGATGTTGAGATGGCATCATCTCATCTTATTCAATTATTATAATTTTTTCAAATTTTAAAATAAAATATAATAAATAATTCAATTTCTTTAAATTTTAAAATAAAAATTATATTAAAAATTTATATTCAAACAACATTTTATTCAGTTTTCAACTTTCGTCTCGTATCAACTCACTATTCAAATCAGGCCAAATAATTTTTAATTTCAAATATTCAACTTTTTTCATCTATCATTATCTAATCATTACAATTTTTTTAATTTTTCAAACAAAACATAAAAAATAATTCAATTTTTTCAAATCTCAAAACAAAAATTATATTAAGAAATTATATTTAAAAATATTTTAATATTCAAATTTTTCTCCATTCTTTATCGAAATTCTATAAAAATATCTTAATTCAAATAATTTCATTATTATTTATAAATTATTTAACTAATATTCACGTATTTTTCATTTCATCTCAACATGACTTATTCTTCGTATCATAAGATTAATTTGCCATACAAGTGGAACCAATCAAAAGGAGGATGGGTGTTTTTCAGTATTTCACATTGTTATCGTTTTTCTTTCTCATCTTGTTCCCGTTTCTTTTTGTTCCTCTTCTTTCCATGAATGAGTGTTTTAACTTCCATCACAATGAATTGATAAGGTGGTCTCGGAATATCATAGAAGAGAAATGGAATTTATTAACGTGTAATGATATATATTACACTCTCATTTCAGTTTTATCTTATTAAGTAAGATGTAGTGTATTTATTATTATTGAATGATAAAGAATTATTTAATAAAATATTATTTAATAATAATAAATATATCATATCATACATAACGAGATGAAAATAAGACGATAATGTAATGTATAGAATTTTTCCTTGTTTCAAACTTAACTGAAATAATGAGATGGATCTTGACGTGGAGGATTATGTTGACATTTAAGGAATTCCTTTAACTGGATACGTTTATTTATTCAATATCAATTGGTATTAGAGTACATTATTCTAATGTGAAACAAACAACTTAGTTCTAATTAGATTCGATACGTTGGGCTTGACAAAAACAAAAAGGATAATGTTATTCAGAGCGAGGTTTTTAATCCAGAAAGTCGATTGATAAGTGTGAATGCACATTTTATTTTTATTTTATTTTTTTCAATTATTTTGTATATATTTTTAAATAGTTTTAAAAAAACAAAAATATATCAATTCATTAATAATCACTTTATTAACTATTAAGTTAAAAAATAAAAATAAAAAATAAAAATCACAACCTATCAATTTTATCGATCTAAGTAGCATTTTCCAAACAAAAATCTCTAGTTGGATCCATTTCGCCTCGGTATATTCACGGAATAGCAAGGTTTTCCGGAAATGTTGACCATATGAACACTCCTATGTAATTTATTAGAGAAAACCTTCCCGCAGGCATAACCTTTCTTCTCTAAAAAAGGCATCCAATGAAAATATGCCGTGTGAACACTCCATTTTCAAACCTTATAGCCGCATTGCAGAGAAACTCCCCCTTTCCATCTCCCTCCCTCCCTCTCCCTCTCTTTCTCAGGAACCACTCCCTCCCTCGAGCACTAGCCACACCCACTTCTGAAAGTCCCGTTGAGCCTGAGCCTCACCACTCCCTCCCTCCTATCGAGCTCTAGCCCCACCCCTACCTCCCTCTCGTCTCTCTCTGTACTCTTTCTCTCCCACAGGTGAACCCATTCCATTGTTCCTAGCTTCCCAAAAATACTTGCAATTTGATCTACATCCCCTAGAAGACGAGCGTACAACTGGAGAGAAAATGGCCACTCGGACTTGTAATGGCTTTTAATTTTCATTGTCCCTCAAAAAATATGTCTGATGATTCTCCAACGCTTCAGAAGATAACTTTAAATAAAACAATCATTTGATCATCCCAGTAGACAAAACTAAATAAAACAACTAAATAACGAAACAATGCTCTGTTTGGTCGCCGAGAAAATGGTGGGAAATAAAAGGAGAGAAAGAAAACCCAATATTCTGAAGTTTTTAATTTTCATCACATAAAGCTCCAACTCCAGCTTTTAATGGTCGATAATCTTGGTGGTTGGAAATACAGATTTATGAGGAGAAGATGGTGGAAAGATGAAAATGAGACAGAGAGAGAGAGAAGGGTTTCGCAAAAGGAAAAAAAAAAATGAAAAAGAAAGAGATAAGCTTTGTTCCAGCGAAAGAGAGGGGGAGATTTAGCTCTCTTTTTTGTTACCGAGTTGTGTTTCCTCTGTCTTCTTATCATGGTTGAGGAGACGAATGTGAGGTGCGGCAGAGTGATTTCACTAAAGTGAATATATTCTCTGTTTTTCTAACATATTTAATTTTGCTATCTCCTATAATATGGTTCATGGAATTTAAATGTAAATTACTAACGTGTTCAATTTTTATTTGTTGCCGTTCAATGACTGAGAACGGCATAATTGTCCAAAATAAGGCCTGAATTTATTATATTAATCTTGACTACAAAAAAAAGAAAAGAAACAACTTTAGTTCTTCAAGAAAAGGTAGATGTAATTGTCCTCCTTAGTGACTAAACATTATTAAATCCAATCAAACGATTTTATTACATAAATTCAAAATCATAGCCAATCTAGCATCTTAGCTTCAATAACTATTGATATTAAATAAAAAATAACTAGTGTATTCTACTCACTTCAATCCTTTTTAGCAAGTGTAGACATTGTTCCTTTGTGGAAATTACAACTTTCCTCACAAAGTCTATACTTAAAAAATGAAATAAACCTAATTAAATAAAAAAAATGAAAAATAAACTTGTTGAATCATACATTAAGCTTTTTTTATGTCAATCTGAACAAAAGAAGAATGAAGTCAATTCTATGTGCATATGAGGGTTTCTGCCATAATTAGAGATAAACTATTTCGAAAAGAATCAAGAACGTGACCTATCATGCTAAATGTGAATTCAGAGGTCAATGTAGATATAAAGACAACAATAACACGCATAACTTTTGAAATCATTCAATATCTAAATGAATTAACCTTCACCAAGCCAAGATGTCAAATTCTCTATCATCTTCCTCACAATTTTCAGCTATGTATCTATTTACTTCTAATTTGCTTTCAAAAGAGTTTTTCGATTGCAAACGCTTCTTAAAAAAAGCCAATCTCAATGCCCTCGTATCCGGTTGAGGAACTTATGTTTTAATCTTATGTATAAGTACTATTCTCTCTTTTATTTTCAATCTATGCATTGTATAATAAGTCAAAGAATCTTTCACATTTATCTTCAACTCAATCACTCTTATAGAATCATAAACATATATTATTTCAAAGAAAATTCAAGATATTGCAACATGAATCAAGGACCAAGAACAAGCCCCACAGATAAAAACATATTCATATTTTCAAAATTACTCTAATACTTATCAAATTTTTATCTCACTTTTCTGAAATTTTCCTTCAACTGCTAATGTTTGGGCAGAAAAGAATGGGATGCTTCAAAAGTGGCCAAGAGGCATAGAAGATTTTATGGAGTTATGGTAGAGGCTGATGGTAAAACAAAGCTGAAGAGGTGGAGTTGATATCAACTATTATGAAGAAAATATGGCTTAGGAGGAATGAATGGGATTTTAATGACAAATTTTCAGGTCCAAGTGGTGATTAGGGAAGCAAAAGAATGTCTAGATGAGTTTCATCAAGCTACGCGCATTTGAATGAGCTCCATGCAAAGAAGGGTCTCTGGACTAAGGGATAACTCAAAATGGTCTAAACCTTGCCATGGTTTTATCAAAGTAAATTGGGAAGATGCATTGGATTAAGAAGCTAATAAGATGAGAGCTGGAGTTATTGTTGTTAAGATATAAAATATAGAATAAAATCTATCTCTTCTTATCAGATTAAGCTTTTGAGACAAGTGATTATTACACATAGTATCAGAGTCAGGTTCTGAGTTCGAACCCTAACTTTACATTCCATCCCATTTAATTAAATATTCTACGTGTTGGGTTACGCATTGACGGGAAGTCTAACACACACGTCAGATGAGTGTTAAAATATAAAATATATAATAAAATCTACATATTTTCATCAGTTTAACCTTTTAGGACAAGTATATTATGTTTTGTAAGTGAAAAGATGAACCATTGGCTTGAAGAGTATCTAAACCAATGTTTGCAATGTTAAGATTAGAGCCATTGCCTTGAAATGAATGCAATAAGGTAAGATTGTAAACTGAGGCAGTGATATGTTGGTTTGCTCCACTATCTACAAACCAAGAATTAGTTTCCTCAAGTTGAGCATTGGTTTAAGCAACCATAGCAGCTAGTTGGTGAGGAGGATGACGCCCTTGAAAAGAGTAATACATCCTATGAAAACAATCAAGAGCTTGATTGTTAGTTTTGCCATAGATTTGACAAAGTGTACTGTTATTGTTTTGAAAGATGGAGCCAGATTTGACTGTAGGATCTTGACTGTGAGTGTTGTTGGAAGGGTTGATTTGAATTCTTAGAAGGGAAAGTTTTGGAAAATGCATTTTGTCTAAACTTCTGGTTATTAAAATTATTGTTGCCTTTGTTGCTAAAGAGGGCAAAGGTACCAGTTTCAGGTGGGACAACTTTTTGTTGAGATTCAAATAGAATTTCATAATAAAATAATTCAGCTTGAAAATACCAAAAATCATTGAATTGGTACGAGTGGCAAAGGAAAAAGAAATAACAAAAGGAGTATAGGATAGATGTAGGCCACTGATGATGAAGGAAATCAGATCTTCATCATCTACAGGCTTACTAACTGCTGCAAGCTGATCTACCCAAGATTTGGCAAGTTGAAGATATTCAGTGCATGACTTTTCAGTCCTATTAGAGTGTTTGAAGTTGTCTCTTCATATGAGTCACTCGAGACCTTGAGTGAGAAGCAAACCGAGATGCCAAAGAAAGCCATACTTAGTGTGAGGTGTTGACTTATAGCCACGTGAATATCTGAATTTCATTTTATAAAATCTATTTGTAGTTATAGCGCTTCTCATATTGAAATAAGGTTTCATACACCCTCTAGTTTTGAAATAGAAAAGAGAGTTTTGAGGCAAATTGTGAAAACAGATCTATTTGTTATATCTTCTTGCAGTAAGGTGTCATTTCCATCTTTAATTTTCCCAATTTCGAGTCACTTGTATTCTATGGTTTGCACACATATGAATATTATATTTCTATAAGGAAAAATAATTTGTATAGTCTTAGAATATATATGAATACACCTTTTAAAAAAATAGATAAATCTAGAATTCACATAAAAAAATCACTTTTTAATAATGAAATCCATTACTTTTCAAATAAAATGCGTAAGGCTGGCACACTTTAAATTATATTTAGTATTACTCTTCTATAATTAATAATATTACAGCAAAGAAATGGGAAATCATTTCACCAAAAAAAAAGAGTAAAAAAACTTATCCTTCTAGGGGCCGCTCAGCTCTTACCGTTGGGTGTGCCTCTAGTACAATCTTATTTTTATTTTTTAAATATTTTTTAAAACATACAAATTTACTAGTTGTAACTATTTTAAATATTTTAAAAAAATTAAAATACGTTAAGAGGCAACCTAGTATTTTTATTTTTTAAAAAAAATGGTGTTGCTACTCCGCCAGTCATTTTGCGCCCTCAAAATTACCGATAGTTCAAATTTGATTTTTTGTGTCTTTTAATTTTATTTTTTAAATGTTAAAAAACATACACAAATGCATTCGTGTTAACATTTTTAACGATTTTGTTTTTTTTTTTTTTAAATTAAATATACTGAAAGCAACTTTGAGAGTTCAAAATGATTATTAAAAATAAATAAATAAATAAAATCCACAAAAGCTGAAGTACACAATTTTTATAGAACAACGAACAAACAGAAACAGCGTACACAGTACAAACACGAAACCAGTTGACCACTTTGCTATGTTACCTCATAAAAACCATTTTCTTCTGTCATACTCGTAGCATCATCATCAACGACAACCACCACCCCGATCTGAGGTTCGCACCCAGAATCCTTTTCTTATTCCATACGAGAAACCAATTTCCTCCGCGATTTACGAAGGTTTTGTTTGTTTATTTGACCTTTTGTTTTTCTCGATCGGAACCGTAGCGTCGTCCACTCTTTGTTGAGTAAAAAGATAAGATTCGGAAAATATTAGGAATTTTCGAAATTTGGGATGGCTATTGGTTCTTATGGTTGTTTTCTTCATTAATTGTTTTGACTTAAAACTTTATTTTCTTTTGCTCGTTTTTCTTTTCTCACAGTGTCTACACGGTTCGGTTGGATTGGATCTTGAAGTTCTGTTTGGATACTTGCGATCTGCTACAGCTATGAACTAAGATTGCATGCAAGTTTTTCTTCTGATATTTTTCGAGTGCGGAGATGAACGTGAGCCATGCGACGGTTCACCCAGTAGAAGATCTTCCGACGACGGACGGCGGTGGTGGGAACGCGCCGAGGGTGAGGATGAAGGACTATTCTGGAATGCCCGGCACACCCGGTGGGCTGGGCTTGCGTATTTCCCAGTTTCTCTTCGCGGTTGGGGCGCTTTGTGTCATGGCTACCACCAGTGACTTTCCTTCCGTCACTGCCTTCAGGTATTAACACTTCCTTTAACCTTATTATGTTATAATGATTTCCTTTACTAGAATTTCTCGATATATTACGAAATATTTGTTGAATTTTGGATTTGGAAACTGACACAAAACTTTGGATGAATAACTTTGATCCCACAATTTAGAACATGAGCCCCAATTTGGGTTCATAATTAATCCGACCCCAGTTTTAGACAGTCTTATGTGCAGTGATCTTAGCAGTTTGATTGAAATGTTTAGAATAGAATGCGTCGGTTGAGATGCACTTAAGGACGTTAGAAATTTCAGTGTGAAGAAGTAAAGTGCTCCTAATGTTTTGGTAGAAAACCTTTTCTTTCTAAACAACCGTATTGCTACCAGTTGGATGCCTTATAGGAGATACCATATGAGTTATGATGCTTCGTGTGAGATATATGGTCAGTAACCCCTAGTGGTTGGCTCAAGTGGTAAAGGCCTTGGGGTTGACCCCTTTGGAGTATGTTCCTCCCAAGTCTAAGGTTCAAATCCCCTTGGGTGCAAACAATTTCTAGGAGCCATTGGATTGAGGGATTTTTTTTCCTTGAATTACCCAAGGTACACTTGCGGAAAATTTCTTGTCAAGGGCCTGTGCACTCCCAGGATTAGTCAGGACATTGTTCCCGGACACCTGATGCCAATAAAAAAAAAAAATATTGTCAATCATAATGTGGAAAGATATCTATTGGTTTGATGACTTTATCCCCTTTGCAAATTTGGATATAGTGATAGTGGTTTTATCTTATCGGTGTTCTGTGAAACGTATATCTGTAGTATGGAATCTGTGAAATGGTGAAATATCAATCTTGGAGATGTTGGGACAAGGGTTAGGAGAAGAGAAGAAAAAGTAAATTGAATTGACCACTACGTCCCTAAGTGCTTACTCCCTTGTGGTTTGGTGGATAAGAGGTCGTAAGTTAGGTGGGGTTTGGTTAAGAGTAATGCTACATATAATCGTAAAGTGTACAAGCGTTGTGCAGTTGCTTTGAAAATGAGTGGATTTCACTATTAAAAAATTAATTTTTTTCATGTGGGTCCTATATTTATTCACTTTTTTTTAAAGTGATTGCGCGGTGCTTGCACACTCACGATTGCAACTATTATTTCTCTTGATTAAAGCTATGGCTCAAGTCCATCTTGAGGGAGCGCCCACAGCTCCTCACTATCTAAACTATTCTTGTGAATGCTACTATGACCCTAGAGTTGCCTTTTTATAGGCATACAATTTCCACACATCAAATAAAATAAAAATCTATGACAGAATCCTAACAAAATTTGTGGCTATTCTTTCAAGATTGCAACGCTGATAATAAATAAAAGACTCGAAATAATAAAATGTTAAGATGAAAACTCATAAATGACTTATAATAAGTTACAACCTCTTTCTTTGACCTTTGACCAAAATTGACGTTAATTACCTTTTTTTAAGGAGCTCATTTGAAATAAAGACTTCAATTCGACAAAAACAAGGAAACTGCTTATCAGCTATAAAGTAGGTATAGAGCACCTATTGCACTCAAATGGTAGATGTTTACGTTACCCCCAGCATTCCAAACTAAGAACAATTCTGCTATGATTGGGACTGCATCACTCCCCCTCCTCATCCTTTTTACTTAAAGAAAATAAAATCTAATTATTCAGAGATGATTTATCTTCTAAGATTTGGGCATCCAGGCCATTTGGCACCTACTGGTACTCCTTTCACCTCAGACTCGTTTTATGTTGCTTTTGTTGCCCATTGTCTATGAAAATATATATATTTAAGCTCTTTTACATATGTTTCTTGTTGCTGTATCTAAGTTCTTATATGCTTAGAAATGTGAAGTCAGATGAATGATTTGTTACTTTCAATCCACTTGGAGTCCTGCTATTTCAAGTTCCATAACGTGAAATGCCTTTTGATTTTTCTTTCTAGCTACCTTGTTGCGGCTGCTGGCTTGCAGTGTTTGTGGAGCTTTTCATTAGCCATCATAGACATCTATGCCCTTTTAGTGAGGCGTTCTTTGCAGAATTATCGACTTGTCACTTTCTTTGCTGTTGGTGATGGGGTAAGATACAAGTAATTCTAGCAAGATTGTAACTTCACAGTACATGCTGCACTACCAATGCTTTGTTATTTTAGTGATTCCAGTTAATCCTTGAACTATTATTCCCTGCCCCTCTGGATGTCTTACTACCACATTTTCCATATTAATCGTTGCGGGCTTTATGCATTCACTGTTCCTGTCACCGACATTTATAAGCAGCACACAAATTTCCTGAGTCATTGTAGTGCTTAATTAGCCAGCAATGCTCTAGTTATTCAGTAATGTCTTTTTAATGAATTGAAAATAGTTTTCTTTCCCAAAAAATTATTTTAAGGGGAAAAATTCAACTATTCCATTGCTTTCGGTATCCTTTGCAAAGCAGAACCTTTTTGTAGAACAAACTAAACTAATTACTTACACGAAAAACAATCTCAAGCAAATTAATCTTGCCTGAATAATGTAGTTAGTCCAAATTGGCTCAGAACTAGTAGGAAGTCTAGGTTTCTGCTGATTGCCAAAAGCAGATTTGAGTCACTTCAAATGACTTGACACTACACTAAATCATTGCAAGTCATGTTTTAACATGATAGATATTTGTTTTTTATAGATAAATTTATACACTGCTCTTTTACCATTCTTGGAATGATTTAGCTGCTCGTGCAAATTGGTAATAAAATATCTGAATAATGTACAGTCCTGTACTGTGGAATCTTGAAATATGCTTGATAATGAACTCTGTTTTTGCATGAATATCAGAGGAACAGTCTTATTCCTTTAATTATGTGCACCGTAACTGTTAAACTTATTTCATATTTTCGACTTTGAACTTATGAAATATGTTAAGATTTTGGCTTGTGAGTCAACTTTCCTGCTCAAAGTGACGCAGTATGTCATATCACTGACATGTCTTTGCATTGCAGATCACATCCACTCTCATGTTTGCTGCAGCCTGTGCATCTGCTGGCATCACAGTGCTTATTGACAATGACCTTGGTATCTGTTCACAAAACCACTGTGTGGAATTTGAAACTGCTACAGGTCTGGCTTTCATTAGTTGGTTTGCAGCATTACCATCTTTTTTACTGAACTTCTGGTCATTGGCATCCCGATAAACTACAAGGAAGAGAGAAAAGATAGAGGCCACTTGGAATACCATGTGAAGTTTAGACCCTGTTGGCGTTTTCTCTCTTGCCTGTTGTGATTTGCAATGCCCGAAGTACAGAAATTCAGTTGTGTTGTAACACGTGTATATACCATGTATATCAGGTTGGAATGTTCTTCATATAATCAAAGTGATGAATATAAGGATTGATTTGGTCAGAGTGGGTGTCCACTAAACTTCATCATGGATTTATGACTTATTTTCTTGTATGGTGACAAGAATTAGCAATATATACATTTTTAAGAGTTTTGAGTAACATAAATAGGGACAGGATCATCCTGTTATGACTCAGGATTTTGCAAGAGCCGCATCATACTGGTTTTTGGTTTACTAATGATTTTTTAACTGTCATCTAGAGTGTTACATAATGTAGAATCCATGGCATCCCGAGCATCTTTCATGCAGACAACATGGATGTATTGTTATAATCTGGCAAAGAGTTTTGCTACTCATCATCTTCACACACTATACACCACACTTTTTTTCTTTTTCTTTTTTCTTTTTTTTTTTTGTTTTATTCTTTTTAAACTAATTGAATTAGTCTACTCATCATCCATATATCACACATTTGGTAAGAGAATTTTTTTTTTAAAAAAAAAAAAGAAAAAAAAAAGTGTGGTGTGTAGTGTATGGGGATGATGAATAAAATTTTTCTCTGGCAAATATGTGGAATATTTCCCAGCCATTTTCTCTCGAGGGATGTTACTCATCATCTAACACCATACATCTTATGTAAAATATTTTTATTTTATTTTATTCTTATTAAATTAATTGAGTTGTTCTATTCATCATTCATACATTACATATTTATTATGAAAAAAAGGAAAAAATAAAATAAAATAATGTATGGTGTGTGGCGTAAGGGGTGATGAGTAGAATATTTCTTTCCTTGATGCTTCCTCTGGGTTTTACTGCTTTCACAAGCAGAGTTATAGACTAGGCCCCGTTTGGATAGTGAAATTGTTTTATTTCATCAATACAATTTTTTAAATTTTCACATAAAATATAATAAATAATTTAACCTTTTCAAATTTTAAAACAATAATAATATTTAAAAATGATATTCGAATAATATTTTATTCAACTTTCAATTTTCATCTCAACTCACTATCTAAATGACACATAATTGATATTTATAGATGAGCATAGCTAGAACTTGAACATGAACCAAAAAGTCCTTTTTGGAGTTGATCGGTACAAAATTGCAAGTGTATAGTATTGTAGTTTTATAGTAAAGTGATGAGAAGAGTATCGTCCTCAGATATTGGTAACTTACTTTTGACAAATACCGAAATTATATTGATCTCGATTTTATTTAGAAAATTCACTAAGAGTTTTGTAATTACAATTTAAAATAAAATTAATTCAAAGAAAATACCAAAAGAAAAAGAAAGATGTTCTAAGATCAAATTAATGGTAAAGAAGACTTCTAGGAAATCGATTTCACCTAATTCTTCATTGTGCTTTACTTATATAACTAATTAAATTTAATTCTATCTGTTTGTTAGCCAATCTCCACAAACATCCAAAAGCCTCTTTCGATAGTCAATTGAAAAACTGCAAGTGCACAGTATCGTAGTTTTATAGTAAAGTGATGAGAAAAGTATTGTCCTCAGGGATTGGTAACTTACTTTTGACAAATACCAAAATTATATTAATCTCGATTTTATTTAGAAAAGTCACTAAGAGTTTTGTAATTGCAATTTAAAATAAAATTAATTCAAAGAAAATACCAAAAGAAAAAGAAAGATGTTCAAAGATCAAATTAATGGGAAAGAAAACTTCTAGGAAATTGATTTCACCTAATTCCTCACTATGTTTTAATTATTTAACTAATTGAATTTAATTCTCTCTGTTTGTTAGCAAATCTCCACAAACATCCAAAAGCCTATTTCGATAGTCAATTAAAAATTATTCTTGTTCATCATTTTACACAAGAGTATGTAAATTAATAAAGTAAGAAAGCAATAAGACCAATGATTTTAATACTACATAGGTTCATACAAGTCTTTCGATCTCTATATTTACCTATGCCGAATTATCCAAGATCCATCCTATAATTCCCTCTTTCGACAGCAAATCACAAGATCAAAATCATATAATTAATGGTCAGTTAATTAGAAGCAATAAGTTCAGAATAAATCAAACAAACATAGAAGATAATTACTTCAAATTAACATAAAAAAACAAGCATAGTTCAGAACTAGATTACATCGTTTTCCTAGAATAAAGAAAATTTAGTTCATGCTAAAAATTAAATTCAACATAAACGAATTCTCCATAATTTTTCTGAGAGAATAGTAAAAGGAAATAAACACTGGAAAAATGCTCTTGCAATCTGCAACGTCCCTCGCAAGTCGCAGCGTCTGAAACAAAAAAATAAAAAATCTCGTCGCAGCGTCCAAACATGCCAAGCCAAAAGGCCTGCTATGTTACGTCGCTCTGCCCCCACTCTGTTTCTTTCTTCCGCTCTGGTCGATGTCGCTGCTTCCGGGTTCCCTTCCCTTCTCTTTTCTAATTCTTTTCTTTTCTCTCCCCGTCATCCGGTGATAGGTTGGTAGATATAGATTTCTTTTTTTTATTATTATTTTTCCAACTTTTCAAATTGCCTGGTGGTAGGTAACGCCATCGAGTTTTTTTTTTTCTTCAGCATGTTTTAAATTTTTCCTTAATCGGAATCCACCTTTTCAGCATCTTTTGCTTTGTTTTTCTTTTTTTCTCTTTTATCTCTTCATCCAACGTCCACGATTCTTGAATTTCAACCCTTCCAAAAATCTCATTCTCAATTTCGCATTCAGCTTCTTCAAATTCTCTATTATCTGATCTTATGCCCGAAAATCAACTTCAAAATTTGCTTCTTGTATTTCAGAATCTGCCTTTTAACTTGTCCTCATTTCTTCTACTTTTCAAAAATTCAACTTAATGTTTTATCTCCAAATAGCTCAGATGACTAACTCTCATATTCGAATATATATTAATTAGATGAGAGAGAGTCTCTAGACGATAGGCTTCTAAAATTTAGATATTTTTTCTCTTCTAATCTGAAATAAATTCAAATGATGACAATGAAACCTAAAATCAACAAAAATAAATAAAATTAGACTAAAGTTTAAAGTTAAGAGGTGATAAAATATAAGAAATTATGCAAGTCATCAGAAGTTGTAAATGTAGGGTTACACACATGCAGAGGAGGAAGGTTAATGAATCTAAACATTTGTTTAGGGGTTAATTACACTTTACCCCTCCAACTATCACCCAATTCACAATGTACCCCTGAAACTATTGATTGCATCAAAGTGGACCCTCTTACTTTCAAAACATGCCAATCCCCCCCTTCCGTCTACAATGAGCATTAAATCGAACGGAAGACTCATTCACGTGCTTCTCACATGCAAATCCTTCAATGCAAAAACAAAATCACCCCTCACTCCATCGGCTTCTATTTTCTCAAACTGAATTTCATATCCGAAAATCCCCTAATCCAAATTTCAAAAACCCTAACTCGGAAACCACGGACCATCGATTGATTGCTGTTTGCATTGGTGTTACGTTCGTCTTTGCACCAATCTGAGTGGTTTCATCAAACATTTTTGTTCATCTTCATCAAGTTGGTATCTGTCTTCTTCTCGCAGTGGGTGTCGCAGAGGTGAGTCCATCTCGAAATGACTTCATCTTTGTCTTCATTGAATTTGTATGTTTTTCATGTGAAACTTAATAATTTGGAATGATAAATGTTTCAGTTTTGAGGATGTCCGTGTCCAATTTTGCACGTGGGTGGGTCCAATGTTGTATGCTTCCTAATATGATGCTAGTGCATTGCTGAGTAGCATTAGTTGTCTCAGTTTGAGAACACAATAACATAGGGGTGTTGTTGTTGTTAGGTTGTGAGAGAGGGACCACAGAGGTGGTCCCTTGCATAGGAAAAGACACAAATTATCTGTTTGGTCCAATAGTTTATTTTTATTTAATTTACGGTTGGTCTAATAATTGACTACGGTCCATGACTAATTTAATAGACAATATTTTGTAGGATGGCTACGAGGAATTTTTATTTCAAGTCCATCATGGTGGGGTAATTGATAAGTGTCAGAATGAGAAATATATTGGGGGTAAGACTGATGTGTACCATGAACCATATGATGAGGATCAACTATCATGGATTGAGATACAGAAGATTGTGACCAAGTATGGTTACCATCCTGGTGACCTAGTCTACTATAGACACCCTGGCCTGAGGATGCACAATGGTCTTAAATTACTTACATCTAACCATGATGTGCTATCTATGGTGGCTACGCTTCAGAGTCAACAAGTAGCTCATTTGTATCTTGTGTCTCATTCTCGAACTTCAGTGCACCAATCTTCTTTGCATAATCATCACGTCGAGAATGATGTGAGTGACGATGAGGAGGATGAGGAGGAAGCAGAAGCACGTCACCTTGGACTTAATGATCCATTTTGGAAAGAAGTGTTGAGTAGTGTGGATGAGTTGTCTGACATTGATGTCAACACTCAAGTGCCAACATCGAGGTCAAAGCCTGCACAACCAAGGAGCAAAAGTGTTGAGTCTCAAGTGATAGTTGATGATAAAGAGCCACAATCTTCCTCAGATGTTGAGGATGAGGAGGATGAAAGGAGGAGTAAGGATAGAAGTGGTCCAAGGTGGCCAGAGGAGGATGGCATAAGTATAAAATAATTTTCTATATTTTTGTTTATTATTTTAGTGTTCATTTTTCAGAACCTGGTAAACAGTGCTTGCTTTTAGAATTAGCAAGTAACTTATCTGATATGACATCAAGTGACGTCCTTCAATCTCCTGTCCATAGTGGCGACGAAGGACATTGTGATTTTAAGTTCCCTGAATTTCAAGTTGTTGACTTGGAAAAGCCAAAAATATCTATTGGAATAAAGTTTGGATCTACAGCACAATTTAGAGAGACAATAAGGAGGTTGACCTAAATATAAGTAAGTCTATAAAATTTACAAATACTAATGGGATAGGATTACTGTTGTCTGCAATACCCCTAAATGTCTTTGCCAGGTTTATGGTTTTTGGATTAGAAGACAATAAACTTTCCAGATAAAGTCTATGAATCCAAGACATGGTTGTAGTAGGAGTTATAAGAATCTCATTGTCACATCATCCTGGATTGCAGATAAGATGATCTCACTGTTTATAAGCCAACCTAATGTGCCTATCAATGCACTTGCTGATGAGATTAAGAGAAAGTGGGGAGTAGAAATTCCTAAAATGAAGTTGTATCGTGCTTGAGCGAAAGCTTAGTTTACCATATTTGGCAGCCATAGAGAACAGAATACCAAGGTATGGGACTATTATGAGACCCTGAAACAAAGAAACCAAGATAGTTGGTTGTTAATTAGGGTGGAACAAATAGCTCCTGAGTTACCTCCTATTTTTCAAATGATGTACGTAGGATTGGCAGCTTGTTAGTAGACCATTGATTGGTAAGAAAAGGACCATTTAAGGGGTAGCTCCTATGTGTTATTAGTAGGGATGCAAATGATAACATGTACCTCATTGCCATGGCAATTGTGGAGGGAAAGTTAAAAGATAGTTGGGGATGGTTTATTGAGACACTTATATCCGATCTTGGATAGCAACCTCAAGGCGAGTGGACATTTATCAGTGATAGACAAAAGGTAATTTTGTAAATCTTTCAATATATTCTATTAACTAAAACCTATTAAATGAGCCACTCATTGAATATTTTTTGTAGGGTTTAAAGCCCGCAATTGAGGAGTTGGTGCCTTACAATGACAGTCCTATTTGTGTGAGGCATTTATATATCAATTTTCGAGATGCTCGCCATAGGGGTGTGGCTTTGAAGGAGAAATTGTGGCAGGCAGCCACAACATATACGAAGAGGGACATTGAGAGAGCTATGGAGGAACTGAAAGCCCTCAGTCAGCCTGCATATGACTATCTGAAGGTCATTGACCCATCACAATAGTCTAGAGCATGGTTTAACATATTTTCAAAATCTGACCTGGTAGTGAATAATCTCAGTGAATGTTTCAACTCGTATATTCTGCAAGCACGGGATTAGCCAATTGTGACTGTGGTGGAGACCATACGGAAGAAACTGATGGGATGGTATCAATTGAAAAGGGAAGCAATTGGTAAATGGGATAATACAATCATACCTCAGATAGTTGTGAAGCTTGAACTTATGCATGACCTGTCCATCTATTGTACTCCAACGTATGCAAGATGTGGGTAGTTTGAAGTTAACAATACTGGTAGGCAATATGTGGTTGATTTGGAAAAGAGAACATGCTCATGTTTGAGATGAGACATGACAGGTATTTCATGCCCGCATGCATACACATGTATTGTGTATTCTGACCAGGACCCCAAGGGATATGTGCACCATTACTATAGTGTAGAAATGTGGAGGGCAGCATACAAGCTTTTAATTTACCCTACGCCTAGTGAGGATTAGTGGCTCACTACCACATACGAGAAGCCAACTGCTCCTGAGGTTAGGAAACAACCCAAAGAAACATCGAAAAAGAAAAGAGGATGATCAACAAGGAGCAAACAAGTTGAGGAAAACTAGTATGCATATGACCTGTTTGAGATTTAATCAAGTTGGTCACAATAGAAGAAAATGTCTGCGTGGGAATGCAGGCACACCCTCCTTCACTTCTGCAGCAAAATTTCAAGCTCATTCATTTCCAGATGAACAAGTTAGCGGCTACTTCTTCCTTATTTACTATACAATATACATTTATATATTACTTGAAAATATTGAGAATGTTAATTTACATTTAAATGTGGTACTAGATCATTTCACAACCTCCAATGTCAGAGCCTTCACAGCCAGCAACCCAATTTATGCAAATTGAGCACGCTCCACCGTTGTCACCTTCGCAAGCAACATGGTAAACAAGTCCAACAGTGCAGACTCGCAGGCAGTATGGCAAACAAGTCAGGCCGACCAAACTAATCAACTGCAAGCCAATGTGGGTCGTGTAAAGATGTTGGCCAAACGACCACCCAGGAGGCTGTCTGCAAGACTTATGGGCCACCACTCACAGACTAGTACACGTAGACCTTTGTTTCTGGACTTAGACGTCGATACAAGCAATCCAGCACAAGGAAGACTGTGTTCTTGGGGCAATCCTAGAAGGGGAGACATGCAATTAAGAGTTGATCAATTGCCACCCAGCACCTAAATGCCTCCTGCCAAGGCTAATACATCAGTGCCACCCAACATCCAAGTGCCTCCTGTCAAGGCTAATGCATCAGTGCAGAAATGAAATGGTGTAAAGTCATCTTCACGTGTAAAGACAATGAACGAAGATAAAAAGGAGAAACAAAAGCGACCAAACTGGCAATATTGACTTGTTGTTGTAATGGTATAGTTAGGATTTAATAATATTACTGTTATTGGAAAAATTTTGTTCTAATGGTCCATAGTTTACATTTTTGGTTTTATGGTGTTATGGTAACATTCCAATTGAGGGATTTTGATATCTAGGGTGACATTATTACTAATCATTATCAACACAGCAAATTGTTGTCACAAAATTCACTCCATAACCAACTTACATACAACAAGTGATGTCTAATACAACAATCAAATTCAAAACAATAACGACAGTCAATACACATCTAAAAAATTATATTAACCAATCCTACGCTATCATCAAGTAATGGCGACCTTCATCAGCATGATGGAACATTTTCATACAGATAACAGCAACAACCAGAACAATTACAATAACACCACACCATCTGCAATTATTATATTTCTTGCCCAAGTCTTTAGATTTTTCCTTCTACTTATACAAAAACTCTTGGATATGCTCCATGCGCTCCCTCTCTATTACTAAGTTAGCCTCCAATTTCGTAAATTCTTCCTTCAACTTATTGCATAACTCTTGGATATGCTCCTTGCGCTCCATCTTCATCACTAAGTTGGCCTCTAATTCGGACTTCTCAATTTAGAACTCACGACTCCGTATCCGAAGTTTATCTTGTAGCTGGCCAACAACATCTCCACATATGGAGCAAAAATCATTATCTACCCAATCAAAAAATGTACAAAACTTGCCTCCACCCCCATGTTGACAACCAGGAGTCCAATATGGGCATCTCTAGAACTTTTTTTTGTAGTTATCATTCGTAGTTGACACTCTTAGACGTGCCCGCAGATTGCAACTGCAAAATGGGCCATCTAGTGGTGCTTTACCACACCATCTTGTGTTAGATGAACCAGTGGACATCTTTCACAGCCTGCTGAAATATGTCAAGATTATGAGTGTAAAAAGAAAGCAGTCGAAAGAGAGGTTGATGAGCCAAAAACTTTCGGCTCTATAAAATTGAATCGATATTATTCTTTACAGACTACTACAGCTTCATATAAAAGGAGAAAAGAATCGTAACAAACTAAACTGGAACATTGTCTAAGCATGGTATCGAATCAATATCATGGCAAATAAACTGGAACATTATTGAGTTACAATCTACAGCCATTTATAGCATTTTTGAACTACAATAAACTTGAATAATTTTTTCACCTAATAACGTATAGTCATTTATAGCATTCTTGAGCTACATCAAGGCGGGAGATTTGTTATCAATACAAGTAATGGATTTATTGCGATAGAGAAATCACTGAGGTACCTACGATGGAGAGAGCAATTTGAATGAGAGCTCTACCAAAAAACTCCTCTGCAATGGAGACGCCAACAGCTCGAAGGGGACGTCGACGTAGTGGTCGGCAACTTTGCTAGGGTTCGTCGTCGTCCACCTTCTCTGTAGTCTACCCTAGCTTATTTCTCCATCGTGCCCAATGGCTTTAAGCCAGACGTTCTTCGTTTTGAAACGAAATCGTTTTTGGACATTAATAAGACACGTTGTTTTGGCCATGGAGTTTGAAGATTTTCGGATATAAAGTTCAGTTTGGAGAAATGGAAGCTGACGGAGTGATGGGTGATTTTGTCTTTGCATTGAAGGATTAACATGTGAGAAGCACGTGGGTGAGTCTTCCGTTCGATTTAACCCTCATTGTAGACAGAATGGAGGATTGAGACGTTTTGAAAGTAAGAGGGTCCACTTTGATGCAATCAATAGTTTTGGGAGCACATTATGAATTGGGTGATAGTTGGAGAGAGCAAAGTATAATTAACCCCTTTTTTAGCTTTAAGTTAGCTTTCTGGATATGAAAAATGGGTGAAATGATCAAGGAGTATTTTTCTTGGATAAGTTAACGAAGTAAAGCCATCTGCTGTTTGTAGCTATTAATTAATTGACAATTTCTTCTCAATCAGGTGAAGGATAAGATACCATAAATTCAGGATCCATATAGATACATTAATCATCAATAAAAAAGACATATTAACATTAAAATAATATTATCCCAATATATTTTCACTTCTTCAATTAAAATAATATTGAAAAACATATGATATAACAAAAACAAATCACAACCAAGTGGATGGCCACCACCAGCTGGCTCTGTACGGCACCACTTGGGGGGGGGGGGGGGGGGGGGGGGGGGGGGGGTAGGGCAGTGGCACGAAGCTAGCCACCCCTTGAGTGGCCCGTTGCGGTTGCCTACAAGCTGGTTTCACCCCTTCGCAATTGGGTAGCTTGATACGAGTCCGGCATGGTGTGACCAACATCTACCAACTTGTGGGGGACGGGGGCCACTCGAGTGCCTACAATGGGCCACCATCACCACCCAGCCTCTAGTCCTATGGTGGCGTAAATTCACTTTTATTTTAAACCACCCAACGGCGTAACTACAAAGCCTATATAGGATTCCCTCATTGAACCTAAACCTTCGAAAAGACTAACATAGCAACCCATTGATATAACCTCTCACTTAAATCCTAGTTTGATCCTCATGAAAATCGAACCTGCAACATGGAGCACATGCACACAAATTCACCCTTACTACTTTAGTTATGTGGGTTAAATAATAATATTTTTATCAAAATATTTCTTAAAAACTTTAATCATCTAAACATATCATTGGCGGGACACGTAACTTTCACACAAATACAATATATCATCTCAACCTGTTTTAAAAAATTCTCATAAATTTTCCTTACTTCTCATCATCCAAACACGTATTATTCAAACAATTCAAACAAGGTGTATCAGGAGGTGTTGATCATGCCAACCTCTCCCCTCCTGCACAATAAGCAATGGGAGAGGGTGAATCCAACCCCTACAATGCCTCCACCCCAACCATGCGGGAAGAGATGGTAGAGGATTTAACGCCAGAGAGGATTCATGGAACCTATCCTCAGACCGGCTTGCGTTGGGAGGGAGGCAGAACAACCTGTCCCTTAGTGAGGACGAAATGGCTGGGTGTAAATCCAGCCTTCCCGTAACATATCAAACAAACATGGAACAACTGAAGTGTAACCATGTAAGAAACTTTCTATCTAGAACTGGACGAGATGTTGACAAATGTCATGAATTCCAGGAAGACGTGAAACTCACCTCGAAATTATCATACAAAACTGAGACCTTAACTATTACAACCGTTTCAGAGAAATCATTTTCTTAGCAGAGAAATGGACACAGAACCCATCAAGAATTGAAGACCCTGATCCCATTGACCCCCGTGGCTCTGGCATGCATGCATGCTTTTTTGCATGAACAGTGCGTACCCATTCAAAGCTTCTTAACTACAGACAATATGCATCCGACAGTCCTCCAAATTCCAACAAAAAACATTGAACAGAAAAGGGCACTACCACTAACAAAACTCCTACAATTTAATGTTTGGTGGCGAGCTCCCAGAAACGGATGGAAGCTTTACCCATGATGATGCCAGACTAGTAAGTCTAAAAATTTAATGCACTTAGCCGAGTTTGCAACCTTTAACATGCCTACACTGCTACAGAATTACATGTACCTGAGCTCAGAGAGAAAAGCAAAAGACATTATTGGTACCAGAAGCAACGGCATAATTATACATGTATGTACACCACTTTATTTAAATGAAAATTCAGATTTAGGTGGTGTGGAAAGTGACGTATGATTTCCGCAAAAAAGTTGCAGCAGAGCAGCAGCAAGGACTAAAAACAACAATGCTTTTGTAACTTCTCATTTGTCAGACACTACATGCTACAAAAGACAGGAAAAGTAGATCTCTTGTTCCCCCGTAGCTGCTTCAAGTTCCTATACAAAATTTTTGTAGGATAGCTTTACTACCAAAAGTTCACTAATAGTAACTAGAGCTTTATTATTCATTAGCACCCCCTACCACATTTTTTTTATTTTTTCAATTTTTTTAAAAAATTTTTATAGTTTTATTCTTCTCAAAATAATTAAATTTTTATACCACCATCCATATACCCACACACATTTATTAAAAGAAAAAAATTAAAAAAAAAATGTGTGCGGTGTGTGATAGAATTTTTCTATTAACTATATTTATAAGGGCACAATAAATAAAAATTGAATTAAATTTAATATAATGCATGCAGACCTGAGGCTGGGATTTAGATAGTACAAAACTTCCATTCTCTTTGCTTTTTCCCCCCATCTCTTGCAAGTATGTCCCATAGTTTTTCATTTTTTCCAGATTACAGATTCAAGAGGGAAAAAGAGCAGCAGGGTAAATGGATATATGAACTGAAATTTTCACACAAAAGACCAGTTTACGAAAGAGAAGGCAAGGCAGTGGACACTGGTCTCGTCTGCAGCAAGGACTTTCCATGCAACTGCCTGTTCGTATGAAACATGGCGACCCATGGTTGACATGCAGATTCCAGAGGGCAAGTAAGTGAACCCCTGATATCAAATGTTAATGAAAGCAGAAACCATTTGGTCAGTTGCGTTTCAGCCAAAACCAAGTAAATAGAAAGGTAAGTTGATGAGTTCGACCTAACAATAACAATAATGTGTCCGACTACAAATGAAACCAACAAAATAAAAATGGTGGAGGGGATTTAGTTTGATTGAATTGAGAAGAAAATTTGAATAGACTGGCAGAAGAAAATTTAGGTAATATATCTACACTAGACAGGACCCATCAGATGAAGTATTCGACGCTTCATTAGGAGTTTTGCTATTCATCATCTCCTCACACCACACACCATACTTATTTTTAAAAAATTTAATTTTTTTTTGGTTTTATTCTTCCTAAACTAATTGAGTTCTTCTACTCATAATCCATACACCACATATTTGGTAAAAAAATTAAAAATAAAAAATTATGTATGGTGGTGTGTGGGGATAATGAGTATAATTTTTCCTTCATTCGCTCATAACTCGAAAGGAAGATTCTAAACCGGATGACAGTACATGTTTCAGTCATTCTAATTGCACACGAAAATACCAAAAAAAAAAAACAGAAAAAAAAATCATATATAAGTTACCTGTTGCATTAACTTGGCAAAATCAGCACATAGTGCCTTGCGCCCAGACTCATCAAAGATTTTATCTAGTGTAATGTCTTGTAGAGCGACTAGAGTTGTTTCCAACATGTCAAGCCCTGCCTGATTTGCAAAGATGAAAACCGGCAATGACTGCACCAATAAAACTCAGATTTAGCAAAAATCTCTCTCAGACGTATTTAGATTAAGCTGAATCACCATCAATGGGACATGTGCACACAATTCCACACCATTCCCAGTAAGTAGGAAAAAGTATAAAGTTCCTCCAAACTGGGACGAAGAAACTTCTTCCAGCCCAAACTAATAATTTTCCATGGTCCCTAGAAAACATGCTTTTTTTTAATATCACGTGCTTCTCAAAGACTCAAGAGACCCTATAAAAGGCATGTTGTCTACCGTAATAGACCTTTACCTTTAATGAACAGCACATAATGGCATCCTGATGATCCCACAGATGTTTTAACACTGAATCACCTCCCAGAGAATCGGATCCCAGCAATTCTGTCCCTAAATGGTAGCTGAGAAAAAGTAAAGGCGAAATAAATACCATCTAATTTTACAAATACAAGACTACAATTAACTAGCCAGTACTGTGCTTAGAAGAAAACAAATAATCAGAGACCTAGCTTGTGCTGCAATTATTGGAATTATTGGAGTGGTTTGGATTCAGAGATGAGTTGATATGAGTTGAGATGATTTGTGAATATTAGAATAAAAGTTAAATTATTTATTATATTTTGCGTGTGAATTTAAAAAAGTTATTTTGGGATTTGAAAAAGTTGAATTATTTATTATATTTTATGTAGGAATTTGAGAAAATTGTAATGATGAGATGAGATGAGTTGAGAAGAGTTCAAGTGGGTTTTGAATTCAAACGTGACCTAATGTGTATAATAACTGCTTTATATAAGATAGGCTCATCATCATTTTTATTAACTTTTGCATACAGCAGGATTGAAACTTGCTATTATCTGATTGAAAGCTTCCAATGTCCATGCCAAACATCCAAGTTGCAGCTGAACGTACCTATAGCTCTGGCAGATCCAGTGCGCTAGTGTAAGAGCCTCTGGAGAGCCAGGAGAAAGTTTTGGTCCTACAGCTGGGCTCAAACCTGCAGGCGATATCGCCATAGCAACCCTCTGCACAGAGGAAATAACACTTCGGACATAGTGACGGGCCATGTTTGCAACATTATCTTGCAGACTGCTATCAAATGGAAACTGGAAAGCAATAGTCAACACTGATCGAGAATGACATGACAATGCATCCCCAGCAGAATGGTCTGTAGCAGGACCCACTTCAAGACTAGATGTCAGATCTAGGGTGCGATGTGTTGGCAATGAATCCTTTGCATCACACTGTAAATGAAAATTAATTATTATCATGGGGAAAAGTGTTATGTAAAACTGAACTCCAGCAATACCCCAAGGCTAACATCTTGAATTTGATGCAAATGTTAAACACTCTTCATATAAACTATCTCAGGCTTCATGAGTAAGCATGTGCAAAACGATCTATCAGTCGTAATAGAGGGGAAGGTTTTCCTCATTTGAGTCAGAAATTGGACGCTGCATTTCTATTCAACAAAAATCTTATTTACATTTACAAATTTCTTTAATTGATAGAAAAATGAAAATTGTGAAAGTAAGTAGCACAGATAAACTCAACTGTTTTTGAATCCAATGGGATGATACGGAAACCAGAGGGCAGCAACGGAGCATCATCTGGAAACATCTCATCAATTGTAGCAAATATAAGTTCAGAACAGGCTCCTACAGCATGCTCGTCAACTCCATTACATATCTGCCAAAGAAAAAAAGAACCAAATTATGATTACATACAATCTCTTAACTAGGACAACCAGAAAAACAGGATAATTGATGGGGTTCTCAATTTTACCTTCCGTAGGAAAAGAACAGGGAAAAGCAGAAAATGAAACTTAGATAAGTCTGATCCATCAAATGCAGAAATTTCTAGTACCCAAACAAAGCATGCATGCATATTTCACACCTATCCGCATGGAAAAAAATGACATATTGGTGGGCTTTCAAACAAACCTGAACTCACACCACTGCTGACTATGCTTAGAACCAGCTTGTGATATCAAAGACAATGATAAAAAAACACCAGAATTTCTCAAATTAGTGCTAAACAATCCTAAGACTTTAAAAGAATGTAAACAAGGTTGTTAATAAAATTAAGGGGTACTATCCTCTTCTTTTAAAAAAATCCCAAATACTTGAAGAAACAAAATTTTTTCCACTATTTAAACAAGATAATAAACTAATTTTACATTACCGCAGAAATTAGCAATATAAACGACAAGTGGTAAGGCTTTAAAAACGGACTGTAAAAAAGCTCAATACTTTCTTCTTCAACACTCCTTCCTTGGACTGCATCAATTGACTTCAATGGGCTAACTCTACATGATTATCTTGCATCTTTTTTCTATTTCTAGCTAGATAACTTGTACACTCCTCGTTGTACTTGGAATGCAGATTTAGCATCTAATATAATGAAATGAATATTACTTAACAAAAAAATGTAAAAGATTTAAGAAGCAAAAGTTTAGAAAAAAGCACCTGCAAGAGATGAATGTCCCTTGATACAAAAGCATCTTCTTGAGAAAGACAATGGCTTTCAAGTCGAATAATCTCGAGAACCTGGAATACAAACCAAGAGATATCAAGAAGCAAATATCTGTTACATGTTCTATCACAATCTGCAAAAAAAAAAATATATATATATATAATTGCATCTTCTCCTAAAGCAAGAGAGCAGCATTCAATGTTTACTCTTAGGCGGAGGAAATAAAATATACATGCATAATGGTCCAAATGTCCAACAAAATAAATTAGCTTCATTTTGGTGGATAAACTATCGTTAGAAAGCATACCTCTTCATGTTCTATTGTGTGGCCAAGAGGCATGATAATTTGGCTCCCAGTAAATCGTGTAGGCCTCATCCCTGGGAAAGTATATGAACCTGCTTTTAGTGATGCAGCAGAATATGCATCAACATTGAAATCAGCCCACTCTGAACGGTGCTCCCTCAAGAAACGAACCAGCATTGCAGGAGGGACATTCTGGCAAGAAAAAGGAAAAATATGCACAACCACGTTAAACATATGCACAAGTGCAAGTGCCACATGGAAGCAAGATCCCTTGAGAATTCACTACTAAACTTTCTTTTCTGATTCATGCTGAACATTTTGCTAAGTGTTTTAGTTATAGATATTTAGATCATCAAATAAGTGAAAATAGACTATCAGCACCAAAATGTCCAAGGTTTATAAAATATTTAAGTAAATGTATATTGGAAAATAGGCTTCATGCAAATTCACATATCAGAGTTCCAGACCAAACAAATCTAGGAAAGTCTGTTCCAACTAGTGAAGGTTCCAACAATTTGGAACAATCATATGACTTTCCCTGTTAGGCTTGCAAGAGATTTGGCAAGATTTAGTCGGCAACATGAAAACAAGGGCGGGGGAAGTACGTTTTAACCCCAAACTACAACCATTTCTTCAATTCCACCTTAACTATCAAAGCTGTCAATTTGCACCCTTGATCACACTTCATCGTCAAGAGTTTTCCAAGTGTCCCATTCTCATCAATCTTGAAGGTCAGATTTAAACTAAGAGTGAAAATTAACAAAAATCAATAGCTTGGGATTCTAATTGATGGTTTTGGTTCTTTAGGGTGCAAATTGAAAATATATGTAGTTTGGAGGTAGAAAATATAATTTCCAAAAAACTACATTTACTACCCATCAGAGGCAGTTTCTATACTTACTTGGAGTAGCATGGAAGCCTTAGCACAGAGAATTCCTCCACCAAACGCGAGGAAATTATCAGGATTGGAAGTGGTGCTCAGGTTCTTGGTTGAATTAACTGATATAATCACATCTTCAGCACCATCACAGTTCATCAATGACCAGCCATCATCATTGAATCCATTTACAGCGTCATTGAAGCCTCTGCAACAACGGAGTATATAGAGGATTCAGTGGAAACTACAGATTAATATGCAAAACAAACAGCAAAATACCCCGAAATCGATTACCATGTCTTTCACAACAATCTACTTAAATGCTACAGAGAAACCTAGAAACCAAGTAACCAAGATAATCATGCAGCTACCTGCTTAATCGTTGGCTAAAAGTTCGCAGAACAGCTGGCTGCCTGCCAAAACCATATACAACCTCACCACTCGTCTCCTGAGCTATTTGCCTGATATAACGTAGCCCCTTCACAGACAGTATTTATCAGTCAGCACATTCTATCATTTTTATTTCTATTTTGCTGGGGTAGGGGAAATTTGTTTTGTACTCGAATTGAACTTCATGCAGAAGAAAAGCCTACTTATTAAACCAAACAGTATTTACTAACCGCAATCGTCATTTTTTGGGCCACCATTTTTGATGATTCGTAAAGCGGTCGCAGCACTTCTGGCACACTCCAAGCCTGGAAGAGAATTAAAGGAATTATCTTATTTTTTTAATCCCTTCTTAGTTTCTACTGCCATATTATATTTTTTCTTGGAGGGGTGGGGGGTGAGTAAAAATACCAAAAACTTTATTAAGTGTGCCAGGGACAGGCATTTTCAATAAGCTTATTGCCAAGAGTCAAACCTCAAGATTCAGGTGGTCAACAATATGGATTATTGACCCTCCACCCTCACATGGCCGAATCAGGTAGCCACTAGGAAGCATTTCAGCTCTCACAAACTGAGAAGCAGCTGCTGCATTTGGGCCAGCACCAGAACCAGAAAGGGATCTCTCGCAAACCTTCAGACATAAACAGGAAAAAACACATTTAAGAGCATACACAGTAGGCATCCTCAATGTTTGTTTTGGTAAGTAATAGGCATCCTCAATCTAAGGAGAGATTGAATTGTTTACAAGAAGTACCAACTTGCAAGTATGTCATAATCAAGTATCGTGCAACTATATATTGAGTTTAATATTCAGAGGCATACTTACCACAAGACTGCCATTTTCTAGACTTGTAGTGTATCTTAAAGTCCAAAAATCCCGTGCAGGAGCCAGCGTAGTTGGAGCATATGTCTGAAGTTATTTTGACGTTATTCTCTGAATAATTACATTTATTTGTAGAAGAAACCTAAAGTTATATTTATGTTCACCTGTGTGTAAACAAGTTCAATTGTCCCTCCATTTCCAGCTGGAAACATGGTGAAAACTTCAAGGCTCCGACAGTCCCGGAACCAAGATAGGCGATCTTTAAGGATCTCTGCAGTCTATTGAGAACTCATGTATCAATGCATCAAATCAAGCTCACGAACCTATTCACTTGAGAAAACAGCTTAATGCAAACAATCAACAATACCCACCTAGATTATTTCAGTGATACTAGTAAACTTACCTTTGTAGGTTCCAAACTCACAAGACCACATGCTCGAGCTGCCACTCCACTGCAACTTTGTGAAATAGCAAAGATCCCAACCGAATCCGGACCAGGCTGACAACAAATAAAACAACTGGTTCAGGTAATACAGCTTCAAAATAGGAGAAACATGGTATCATTCTTGCACACATAAATCTCAAAAATGTAAACACCAAATTTAGTTTGTCTCATCCCAAAAGCATTCTATATTATCATTTAAGGAAATTGAAACCTTCATCCCAGGCATCTGGACCCAATCAACAGCAGTTCCAGTAGCCTTGGAAAGGAACTCTGCCAAGGTCTCCTCTGCAATGGAGAGAAGTCTGCCAAACAACAAGAAAAAAATATCAATCAGAAAAGGCACCAAAATAAAGATTTATATCACAAGAATCGTAGTGAAAAAAGAAAGCTCTCCATTGGTATTTGAGATTACCCAGCAGGGTTATTAGCATCTCTCAGAGAATGCTGAGGAGTGGTAGCCGCTGAGTCACAACTTGCATCGGTAGTTGCCGCTGGTGCCTACAGATGGATTAACATGTTATCATTAATAACAACATCAAATCACTTCAAACTCTACCCCAGCACAAGTAGGCCCTTTAACTCGTTAAAGGGTAGAAAGCTGCAAGCACTATCAATATCCTTGAAACATCTCAGTCGTGGCATTATTTGAAGATAGGAAGAGTCAACCAAAATAAAATACATGCAGACAAATTAGGGGCAAACAGAGAAATAATTGGCTCGCATTAAATTACCGAAAAATTACAAACAAAAAAATTACGCACAATCTAATAAAGAGTTGATCCATCATTAATTCCCTGTCAATAGATAAGGAGTAAGTTTTATTGAACACATATTCCGCAATTAGAAACCCCTAATGATCGCACACACAAAGATCGGGTAGAAGGAAACAAGAAGAGCGATCAATTTAAAAGAGAACAAGCATATGTGCTTACAGTATGAAGTTGTTGCCGCATATGGCCATTTTCGCATACGAGCTGTGAAACCTGTTTCTGCAGGCGATCATTCTCCTCCATCAACAACTTGTTCATCGCTGACAATTTCCGGTTCACAGTCTGGAGGCGCGAAGCCTCTTTTCTCTGCTTCTCTCGGCACCTGCATGGCCAAACACCATTACCTTTCAGCCTCCATACACTCCTCTAGCCCAAAAAAAAACCCAGCATGCTTTTATGAAACAAATAGCCACTTAAATAGGTCAAAAACCAATTGAAAAGAGGAAATAATTCTTGCTCAGAATACAGTCTTATAACAAATAAAAAATTGCTAATAGAACATCAAAAGCAACATGCTTGGAAATGCCACGAACATTAGTATTTGGTTCAAACATTTGCGCCCAGAAGGAAACGATTTTGAAAGATGCGAAACCATAAAACGAAACCCAATCACCCAAATGACAAAAGGACCATTCTGATACCTGCGATTCTGGAACCAGACTTTGATCTGCTTGGGATCGATGTTGGAGAGAATGGGGCACTCCCGGATCAACTGCTGCCGGCGCAACGAGCTGGGTTTTGGACACTCTGCATAGACGCGCTCGAGTGCCTCTACCTGCTCAGCCGTGTACCTTACGTACTTGCCCGCATCAAGGTGCCGGTCGATGCTCCCACTGCTGCTCTCTCTGTGCTGCTGAGCCACAGCCAACGCCATTTCTCTCAAATCCCAACCAAGAAAAAGCCGGTTAAAAGCTGCTTCCTTTGTGGGTTTCGGCTTAGAGAGTTTGAGGTTAAAGATTCTTTCGCTTCGTAAAGTCCGTCTCCGTTTGGAGTGGGGAACACTTAGTTTTGCTTGTTGGAGAAGGTAACACCAAAATGCTAAAGGCAATATACGTATAAAACAGACACGGATAGAGCCTGTATCTTTCTAAAGCCTCAGCGCTATTGGCTCACCAAACTTTAAGAACGAACGGCTATAAAGAAATACGCCGGTTTAAGTTTCCCACAGATAGAACCAGAAGCTTCACCGAAACCTCTTGCTGTTTTGAACAACCTCGAACGGAGATATCGTCAAGACTTAAAAACCGGAGAAAATACACTTGTTACTCAAAAACCCTGATCTCAAACATCGTGTTGTTCAGCTATAAATCTCAAACAAAAAGCTAAAAAAGATCCTCCAATGAATTCGTTAAAGCTATTATTTATGCTTGTTCACAGAGAGAAGCACGGGTAGAAGAAAGAAGAGCGACGTCAGAGAACTTATTAGCGACGGCTCTCTCTCTCTCTCTCTCTCTCTCTGTGTGTGTGGGGGCAAGAGAGCCAGTGGTTGAAGATCAGAGAGAAGAGGGTAACGATAATATAAAAGCAAGAAGAAAAGAAGGCCAGACCCTAATCATGACGAGAAGCTACTCTACCGTCTTTGAAAAATGAATATTGGGGAAAGATTTTGGTGCGCTATTACTGAGGGTGTGGAGTAGGGAGATGGGAGAGTCTAAAGAACCCAAGACAGTGATGTGATCTGAGATTGGAGCTGAGCTGAAACAGTGGAAAATGAGAGAGAGAGAGAGAGAGATGATTTGCACGCGAATCGAGAGACACGAGCAGGCAGCAGGAATGGTTTCTTTATTATAATTTCGGCTGCATTTACGCCGTTGTCCCTAGTGTTTCTTCTTATTGACGTCTTAGGCCCCAGAGGTCACAACCTCGCAGGCGCAGCCCCTCTCCCTCTCTGCATCGGTCTTAACCAAATCTATATCCTCAGTACATATTTATTGCGGTACCACGTTCCCTAATACTTTTTGCCTGAATTTTTCAATTAATCTATTAAAAAATGGTATTTATAAATTTAACGTACTATTTATTTCAAAAATTTATAATTATAAAAAAATTTTGATTTATAAATTTACATAATTTATTTTATTTCATAAGAAAATAAATTTTATAATTTAACGTATTAAATCACGTCATTTTATAAATTTATTTAAAATATATAAAAATTAAATATTTTAAAATTATATCTAATATTATTTTAAAATATTAATTCTATTAATTTTTTTATGCCGACGGAATTAAAAATTAGTGAATAGATACAAAGATTCTCAATAATTTTTTTTTTCAAATCACTTGTTGTAATTTTATAAAAAAATAAAAAAAAAAGACTAGAAATAAAATAGAAGGTTCATATTTGTATCCAAGGTTTAAAAGAAGGATCATCTTGATTGATACTTATCCTAATAGTATTCTCGTTGGATTGGTCAAATTCATATTCAAAATTTAGTTAATGGCTCAATATCACACTTTTTTATATTTATCTATTCTATTTAAATTTAATTCCCACATTAGATTAGTCATTCACTCTCTATATAATAATAAAATATTATTAAATTAATAATTTTTTATTTAATTTATTTGTATCACATTTTATAATTCTACCAATTTAATATTAATAATAATTATATTCTAATTAAATTAATATTAAAAAAATCATATTTTCAAAAGTTATTTAATGATAATAACAAAAAATATTTGATTAAACTCATCTAAATTTCTATCTAAATTTCTTAATTATAAACCAAATAGTATTTTTGCTTAGAGTGAGAAACTAATATCTTAATGTTTATTTGGAATTATAAATTAATATTTTAATATTTGGTGAATCAATTGTAGTTCTCTATTTTTGATCAACCACTGTAGCAGAAGTCCATCTTATTTTAGATTTGGCCAATCTAGTATAGAATATTTTTTACATCAATTATATAAATTTTAGTTAACTTTTTCATTTGACCAAACTAATATGAATGCTCTGACAAGTTCAACAACGAGTTGCTCGAAGGAGCCACAATAATCAATGTAAACTTGTGTTGTATGAGTTTGGAATGGCGACAACCTTGTGTATTACTCTCTTCTAAAACAGTTGGATTGGTACCAATAATTCATCACAATAAAGTTATGATCGAGTTATAGAAAGAGATTTTTGTTCATCCCCTACATTTTTTAAGGAAATAGTCAATTCAATTTGTGACGTAATAGTGAGGAGAGCACCTACAAAATAGGTACTAAAAAGAAAAAAAAAGAAAAAAACATGTTCCCCTAAAAGTAACAATGGTATAAATGAAGACCTATTAAATTCACCAATAAAACATCATATTACTTTGGTCTTTCATCATCATCCCTACGTAAAAGAAATTAAATAAACGAACAAAATAAATGAAACATGGTGGTTGCATGATGTTAAAATCTATTTATTTATGAATAATGTTATACGCTACATTCTCATTTTATTTTGATTATAATAAATGATATGTAGTAGATTTATTATTATTAAATGATAAAAAAATATGTAATAAATAATTATTTTATGATAATAAATATATCACATTATATTTAATAAAATAATAGTTTAATGTATAAAATTTTTCTTTATTTAATAATGTTATTGATCCGTGCCCTAAAGTCGAAGAAGAACATTACATACTGGATGTAGACGTATCATCGTACTGTTCCCTACAATACAAGCAGCATGCAAAGGTCTCACTGTAGTCAACACGAATACTACTCCTTCATTTATTATTATGTACCATTTTAGAGCAGAGATGATGTAAGATTGTTGCTTTCTCCCTAAAACTTGATGGCGATTACTTCTTCAATGCAAATTGGACAGTGATCGCTAACGTATCTTTTATCTTATTGTCTTTAATAAAAGATATGAACAGTAAACTTTTCCCTTCAAAAGTATCCATCCTGTACTTTGACTGGTTTGGGGCATTGCTTGTTTGTAGTTTGGTATTTTCATCTTGTTGATTTCTCTTCTTTTGAATGAAATTTGATTTTATAAAACTATTATTTTTATTTATTTAATATGAAGTTTAGGGTTTTACATTCGATCGATTTTTTTTTTCAATAAATATGGTCTAAAATTTGAAGATTTGGATAAGATCTTACAGATTTTATTTAGACAGATATCTATATTTCATATATGTTCTTATCTAAATTTCATATTCGTATTTGTTGGATGCATATACTAGTATATAATATTGGAACCAAATCAATACTTAATACTTGTAATCAGATTTCACGTTTCAAAAAAATTATCTTATACATAAAATGGCATGGTTTTATTTTTGTAGTTCTCTTGTTTCAAAAGGTTTTTGATAAATCTGGATATTTGGTTACAATCTAAACGATTGAATTCCTTAATTTTATTAACCAAGTAAGGTCGGATACCCACTTGGATTATAAACAAATTAACATGGACTAACATTCAGATTGCATTATAAACTCATATGCAAATCCAAATATAGGTAGATCCTAAGTCCCATTATAAATTTACGCCTCTCGAAGTGGCAACGAGGAAGGAGGTGCTAAAAATAATTAGAATTAGGGTTTTTAAAAGTCTAGAATTGATATTTCAAGTTTTTAGGTTCTTATTTTTAAAAAATTACAATCTTGTGTTTGTGAAATCCCTGCAAGTAGAGGATATGTTTGGATAGTGAAAACCTTTCATCTCATTATTATAATTTTTTTAAATTCTCACGTAAAATATAATAAATAATTTAACTTTTTCAAATTTTAAAATAATAATAATATTAAAAAATAATATTCTAATAGTTTTTTTTCAACTTTCAACTTTTATCTGAAACTATCTCATCTAACCTCATTATCCAATTTTTTTTTTTAAAGATAGAACAAACTCCATTTATTCACAACTAGATATTATAACTTTAACCTGAGACATATAAAATATAAGCCAACTACTGTTTTTAAGACTCCTCAATACACAAACTTCTTTTTGACTGACATGGTCTAGTCTATTATTATAACTCTTTACAAACAAATCGTTTGAGAGATATCACTCTGTTTTAAAACAAATTTAACAAACTTCACATTATATTTTAAAACAGAATTAAACAATCTTATACTCTATCTAAGACGAAGAAGAGGATATATTTTGTGAACAAAAATTCAAAAAACTATATTTTTTTTTAATCTAAATCAAAAGAAATAACAGAAAATATGAAAGATACATAAAAAAAAAATTAAAAATAACGAATTACAGCTTACGTTAAAGGAAATAAAAAATATAAATACCGAGACTGTAGTGCCACCCTACAAGTACGGCGGAATTGCACCTCCGTAGTATTGTTATTTGGTAGCTGACGATAGCAGTAGCTCACTTATTAAATTCATTCAGAATATATATAATATATATATATATATATAAATCAGAAAATTTTGTATGTATTTATGGCGTATAATTCTCAAATTTGCACCTGCTTTTGGCATGCGTGAAAAGTAGGGTCATGTGCTTCCCACAAATGCCCATGTTGCAAAATTCTTTTTCTTAGTTTTTTTAAAAGTATTTTTTAAAAATTATAATTAATTGAACAAGCAGCAACCACGGGCAGTATTTGAATCAGAAGCAACGAGGAAGTGTATAAAATTACTATGTTTGCACACATATATATATATATATATATATATATATATATATATATATATATATTATCTACAGATCGGGTCGAAATTAGTCTTTTTGGTACAATGATTGCGTATTTTAATATTATAATAATTAAATATTGGGGTCGATCCAATGGATTTGGTTCCATTTCAGAGGTGTGTGGTTTTAAATAATTGTAAAGGTGTTGTTGGTATGATTCTCTTTGGAATTTCCCACGTCAGCAAGAGGATATCTCGTGTATTTAATAAAAGCTAATGCTACCTTAAAAAAAATAAAGATTAATGTTATATATACAATTGTAGAATGTATAAATATCGCATAACTATTTTAAAAAAAATACGATTGCCCTTAAAAATACGATTGCATTAAGGGCATATTTGGTGCAGTTCAAGGCAACTCATGGTGAGGTCTGCTCCTACCGAGCACTTCAAGGCATGGTTCACTCCTAGCAAGCATTTGTGGGTGAGGTATATTCTTATTAGGGTTGTAAATGAACCAGTCTACTCGATAGTTTAATCGGTATTTGTTCGGTTAAACTCGACTCGTGAAAAGAAAGTTTGCTTGTGAAAATAGATACCTGCTCGATTAATAAATGACACATACATGATAAAACTCAGTTAAGACTCGTTAAAACCCGCTCGTTTATGCCTGACTCGACTCGTTAGCTCGACTCAATTAAACCTCATTCATATATTGATAAATATATATATACATACATATATACATATATATACATGTATTAGCTAATAATATAAGTATAACCCTTTTATAATTAAATATATAATATGTAACCTAATTACGTATGTCTATATATTGAATATATTTCATAACTATATTTTATAATTTGTATAATAATTAGTTTATAAGATTTAATAATTTATATACTAGTATTTCTACAACTAACAAGTAAAAATTTAAGCCAAGCTCAAGCTCAGCTCGACTCAAGCTTATTTGTGGGATGAGTTCGAATTCGAATTGAAAGTTTAGCTTACCAAATCGAGTTTGAGTAAAGAATAAACAGAAATCTCGAATTTCAGTATTTTGAATAGAGCCAAACTCAACAAGTCAAAGATCGGTTTGGCTTGGCTCGATTATAGCCCAAGCTCTTAGTGAGCACTTTCAGCGAGGTTCATTTTCACTGAGCACTTATTTGAGACTTTACTTTGACAACCCACTGTTTCCCTGAAGCTCTACAATAGGTTGGTTTGGTTTGGGTTAGACCTATTCGATACATTTTCCCTCCAACAGATTTGTTTATTAATCATGTTTGATTGATTAGCTTGTTTTTGTCTAAACTTATTTATATTAGACCCAAATCTATTTACCTCAAATTTAAATCTTTTTATTTCGTATCATGTTTATATTGAATTTATGAGTCATGTCATATGTTATCACTCATGGAATAAAGTATAAAAACTACTTGAAAAAAGAAGAAGAAGAAGAAGCAAAAACAAGGCAAAAGTTTTATGAAAATGGATATAAAAGGGGAATCTATATGTAATGACCTCCTTAAAATTATTGTAACATAAAAGAACTCTACTCTATAAATTATATAGTAATAATATTAATAAGAATAAAAATAAAGACCATTCTTTATTTTAAAATATTATCTCTACTCTATAAATTATATAGTAATAATATTAATAAGAATAAAAATAAAGACCATTCTTAAGATTATTTTAAAATATTATGATTTAAGTAATGTTACATACAGTCGTAAAGTGTGTAAGTACCGCATAATCGTTTTTAAAAAAATGAGGTCTATTATTACAAAATTAAATTTTTTTTTTATATAAATCTCATATTTATTTATTTTTTAAAAAAAAATTATACGATACTTACATACTCTATAATTAAAAATATTATTTCTTAACGCTTAAACTTAAATTGTTAGTCGTTTAATAATTATATATTCAAGGTAAAACAATAAAATCATGTATTTTCAAAGCCGTCTTTATCTGAAAATGACCGTAGAAAACTTTAAAATGTTCAAACGCCAAATTCAAAATTAGACGTCTTCGGTCTCCTGTAAGAAAAAGAAAATTGGAATCCCAATTCCAATAGGCAATTGGATAAACACAACGAGGGAGGGAGAATTTGTCGAGGAGAATACAGAAGTTGGAAGAATTTGACTTTCAAACGTTGAAAAGCCCTTTCCATTGCTTTACATTTGGTCTTGTCGGCATAACTGTGCCTCGTCACTTCATACCCACATTCAATTTAATTTCCTAATTTCTATAGTTCATTTTGTCTCTTTGATGCGCTAATCTAATATGGTGACACATTATTTATTAAAAAAAAAAATTAAAAATACAGATATAAAAGAGTAAAACAAATCTAAGTTTAGTATTCGTCTTTTTATATTTTTAAATGTCATTTCATCTTGAATATATATTTTTTTAATAAAACCTTATTATAATGTCACGTCAAGGGAATAACGATAGTAGTATAAATTAAGAGATATAGTAGCATCACTCATAAAAGAAATATAAGAACTTATGTAATATAAAAGGTGCCTCATTTACAAAAAGATTATAAAAAATAAACTTATAAATTGACGTGACTTTATATGATACATTATATCTACTTTATAATAAAAAGTAATATTTTAATATGATGTACTATATCAAACTACATAAATTTATAAATTTATTTTTATAAAATATCTTCGTGACTAAATCATTTCTTATATAACATATATGTTTCTCCCACGGCTTTAGCGTTAATGATTTAGTTTAAGGTACGACATTTTTAGTGTATCGTTTGGATTCGAAGATAAGTTGAGATGAGTTGAGATGAGTTGTGAATAGTAGTGAGTTGTGAATAGTAGTGAGATTTGTGAGTTAAAGTTGATGAATAATAATAAATAGTAGTGAGATGAGTTGAAATGAGTTTAGATGACTTGCGAATACAAACTGGTAAAAGATAACATAGTTTCATTAAAAAATATATATGAAAATCATATAATAACAATTAAACTTTTTTCAAATTTTAAAATAATAATAATAATATTAAAAAATAATATTTTATTCAACTTATCTAAAACCATATAATCTCATCTTACTATCTAAACGAGTTCTTTATTTTTTGCTTTGCTTGTTCTAAATTCTAGAGTTTGAACATAAACTCTCAAAAAGCTGAATCAAACAGAATAAGTCAGAAGATATGACGCTGATATTACATGTTAAATATACATGCACATAATATCATCAATAGTGTAGGATGAGCTATAAAAACTCTAGAATTGGAACAAAAAATCTCGAGAATTTATGCAAGAACAAGTCACAAAAGATGACACATATAATTAGATGGTGAATATATATACATATATAGATAGATAGTACAATCAATAGTGTATGATAAGATATAAGAAAGTCAAATGGGTATAATTTTTTTTCCTAAACTTTATGTGATGGGATTAACATTCTTCCACTTTGTCCCCCTTCTCTTCTCCCCTTAAAATTTTTCTCTTTTGTTTTCTTTTGCCTTTTGTGATTGTTCTTCTTCCTAATGGGTGGAGGGTTCCCATCTTTTGCCTTTAGCCATTGCTTTTCACATAGGAAAGGAATATAATGCCATGCTTACCCTTGCCAGCCCCCCCCCCCCCCCCCCCCCCCCCCCCCCCCCCCCCCCCCCCCCCCCCCCCCCCCCCCCACCCACCCCTTTTTGGGCCCCATTTCCAGTCCAATCTAGTGGGCCCATCTTGTCTACATCAGACTCCATACGTACACTCCTCAAGGAAAATAAAACAACCCAAAAAATCAAATATAATAATGAAAATAATTGTTGTTGCGTAAATCAATAGAATGCTGAGGTGGCATTGCTTTGTGGGTTGGTGTGTCGTTGAAGTGGAGACTTGGCCCCACATAGAAGTCAGCCACTTCCTCGCAAACTCAGGGAGACTCTCTCTCTCTCTCTGCCTTTGCTTCTCTGGCAAACTTGTTAATGAGTTTGTATTCTCTGGCAAATCTCTGGATTTCACGCAGTTTGCGTGAGATAATTTAATATAAAAATTAAAATTTAAAATTTAAATTATGTCCATATAATTTAATGTGAGACTTCATATCTATTTTAAAATAAAAAATTTTATAATTTAATATATTATATCAAGTCAGATCAATTTATAAATAAATAATGCTACTCATAATTTCAATTCTTATAATCATTTTATCATCTTATGATGTAATATTGGATGATTGAAGATTATTTATAAATTTATTATCTAATATTATATTATGAGATACTGAAAAGATAATGAAAAAATAGATGATGAATAGATTTTTTTTTTATAAATTCACTTCTATAAAATTTCTGTATAAATCAAGCATTTTTTTAAGGAGAAAAAAAACTTTTAACTATGCTCCCAATGCTCTGTTATTTTCACCACCATGGAAAAAGATCAGAATTGGATAAAGATGCCACTGCTGATTCAGTCATATTGAATGAAAGTCCACTAGATGACAATATAATGCAGAAGAAAGAAGAAACAAAAAAGAAATGGGATTTCTTTGTTCAAACCGATTAATTATGTCTAACCACCTGATGGTTACCCCTAATCTGTCATAAAGATCAGAATTATTAGGTGTTGTGATTGATACTTGAAAAAAAGATTAGCTATTGTTTGGGTATAAAAGAAAAAGATGAGTTGTATAAGTTTTAAATAGATAAGTTTTGCGCAAGTTTTTATAAAAAAATAGATTACACTTTAAAAAAATATAAAAAAATTATTATTTATTAGTAGGATGTATTTTTTTATAAAGAACTTACATGAGACTTGTCTATTTGAGACCTGTCCTAACATTACTCTAAAAAAAAATTGGCAATTTTTTAGGTTAGGAAAACACAATTTCATTTCCTATTCAAGCATCTTTTAGCACTAAAAAAATTACCCCTTAAAAAAAACCAAATCAATCTCTCTTTAGCTTCATTAGTTTCACTTTTTTTATTTCTAGATTATTATCAATATTTTCTAGATGTTGCTAATTATATATATATATATATATTTTAAAGAAAATGAGGGCGGCATCTCCATTTATTAACAAATTCTCACATAGGCAAATGAACCACCATAATTATAGCGATAAATCCAACCAAAAACAAAAAATCTCCTAACATCTAACATAAAGAATACCCAATCTATCCATACGAAGAAGCCCTCAAAGCCTCCTCGGACCAATCTCCTCTCTAAAAAAATCCCAAGTCCTGCCATTAGGCCATTAGCCTCATGTTTAGCTAAAAAATCCGCCACTATATTTGCTTTCCTAAACAGATGCTTGTGCCTATTCATATAAAATTATGGGTTGGACACCTACAATTTACATGGCCAAATATCAGTAAGTTTGGTTTTGGCCCATCATAGTGATCTATTTACCATAATATTGAATTTTCAAAAGTCTTTTGGGGGAACATATCATATGTGGAGTTGCATGACTTTTAACATCAGAACATCATCTATTGCAAATAAGAACAAGCAAAGGACAATATATGAATGGGGAATAAACCATGCATATGTTAGGTTAGAGCCTGGATTATGTAATACCCTCCCTTGTTCTGGTTCTGCTATTTATAGCAAAGAGGACCTACTTTCATCATTGGTGTCGAATGAAAGTTTGGGTTGCATATGAGAACAATAAATACGATTATGCATATTGGGGGAGAATAAAATGACCCCAAGCCATCTTTCAAAGGGATCATACACATTATTTGAGATTACTATATTTTAAATTGCTGTCTTTTTAAATAGTTGACAATGTTAGGGTTGTAATTGGTCCAATCCGGAGGGTCACAGACTGAAAATTTCAGTTCACCATTGTTCTGGACCGAACCATCAGTCCGATTCGGTCCATATAAGTTAAGAATATTTTTTCCTCTTTTCTTTTTTTATTAGATAAATTAATACAAGCCAAAGGTCTGTGGTTCTGTTGACATAATCCTCAGCCTCCAAAATAGAGATATGGAGTTCGATACCCCCTCCCTCAAATAAAAAAAGAAGAAGATAAATTAATACAAAAAATTAATTAAATTAGTAAGCCCTTTTTTTGGTAGATAAAAAATAAGAACAAAAAGAAACAAATAATTACTGTTAAAATTGAATAGATTTTAAATTTTATGTAAGCCCCATTTGTTACGAGTCCAAAAAATAAAATCTTTCATATCCTTTCACAACAATAATTCTGTGACAAGAAGTCATACATTAACTACAAATTTATAATTATTTCACAACTCCATCAATTATAATAGAATAAATATTTATTTTGAATTTAAATAAGTCAAGGTCAAAAGCAAAAGCAAAAGCAAAAGCAAAAAATAATTATAATAAAATAATTAATATTATATTACATAATTGTATAAAAATTATATAATAGTAGTTACTTTTATAATTTTTATTCAAGAATTTAGTCACATAGGAGTAATAATTTCTACAAGATTTAAATAGACAAGTTTTATATAATTCTTTTATAAAAAAGTGAAATTTGTCATGAAAAAATATAAAAATATGAATCAATCTCTTTTTATTTTTATTTATTTTTAAATAGGATTCATATTTTTACAAAGAGGCATTTTAAATTTATATACTTCTCATTACTTTTTATTTATTTATTGATAATTAAAATATATAAGAATAAAGAAGAACATCATTGGTGACTACGTATGAGAAAGTGCAAGCGAAGCCTTCGTATAATTATATCTATGGGCAGTGCTACAGCGACCGATAGTGGCCCTGACACTGTCACTGGAAAGGTTAAATGTTTTTTTTTTCTTTAAATATTTAAAACATATTTACTTAATTCTTTAAAAAAAAAAAAAATAGTATCGTAGAAATGATGGGTACTCAAAATGGATAGCCACAAGCATTTCTCTGTATCTATCTATTGGTTTGAACACTGTTGGATCCTGAATGCATCTTTAAAGTTTAGCTGCTTCCTACATAGAAGTAGAACTGAAGGCTATTTATAGACGATTCATTTCTGAGCATCTCTTATTGTTTCAGACTCTACAGTTACTCTCCTAAAATGATTTTTTAATATAACTACGTGACGGGGCAGGTCTTCCATACACCGTCCTCTGGTGCATAAGCTGCTATTGCAGTTGTCAGATGCAATTGAAGAGTACTAAAGAACTGTTTTTTTTTTTTTTGCCCTTTTGGGGTTGAAATTTGAATTTAAAAATTGATGTAATTTTGATAGGTTAAAATTACACAGAAGTAAGAATAATATTAGGTATAAATCTTAAATATAAAAATCTTATATAAGACTTTTTCATAAAAATGTGAGTTTCATAAAAAAAAAAAAAAAAATTCACATTTTTTATGATAAAATCTATTTTTTTTATAAAGATCTTACCCAAGACTTATATATTTAAAACTTGTATATATAATTAAAGATTGCCTAAGACTTTTTGCCATGGTGGATAATTTCATCCAAGTCCCTACTCTATTGCCATATGCTTCCTGTCATTTCAGTGTTCATAAAAAGTAAAATAGCCAGACTAATTAGTCCAGGACCAAACCCTACTTTCTTGCTAAAAAGTTAGCTCAGAACAAAGCAACCTAATAAGAAAAGCTTGTAGGTAGAAGATGTAGAAATGGAGAAACTCGAGAAGCAACAGTAACAGGAGACATAAGCACCTTCTTCCCATGAACCATAAGACAGTTCACCATTATCACTCTGCAGCAAATCTAACCAATTAATCATTTGGAATAGAAGGTCTGATTCATCATCCACAAGGTCCCAGGTTATATGATGTGTATATATATATATATATATATATATATTTGGAGGGGACAAAACTGTCGAAGGGATAAACCCTATGTCACATCTAATATTTCTTTCATAAAGTCCCCCAGTCATTGCAAACCCACTCAGCAAGGGTTCAGAACAAGGTTTTTCACAGAACAATAAGGAATAACAAGTCAAGCAGAGAAGTAGACACAGCTATCTGCTGTTGAATGGCAAAGATTCGAGACTGCTGATTACTAATTTAATCTAGTGTTGTAGCTTTTAACAAACTAAATATGAGAACGGTAGGAAAAAAAAAAAAAAAAAAAAAAAATTAAAAAGGAAGCTAAAGTAAGATCACTCATATAACAGATGAGGAAAGATGGAGAAGGCAAACTTCAGAACTCTGCAAAAACATAACATTGCTTTCCATGAATTCAAGTTAAAAACAATCCTCATATTTTGAGTAGTTCCAGGTTTTGTACTACTGTCTTCGATTCTTGTAGATTGTTTGCAGTTGTTCCCTCGGTTTCTTCTACTTGAGCCTGTGATTTACTTGGTTGGGCAGGAGCAGAAACAGCTGGAGGATCTTCTTTTTGAACAACATGAGGAGGGTCTTCTTTCCGCGTGGGTGGAGTGGCAAATACTGGAACAGCGTGCCTAATGGAGACTGGAGGAGCAATTCGAACAGATGGTGCCCACATCAACTGAGGGGTTGGTTTGGATGGCATAGGAAGTGGTGGAGCAGAGTAAACAGGCACTGCAGTCCTTATTGTCACTGGCTGTGCAATACCATGGCAAGGCATCCTAAACTGTCGGATGGGAACATAAGGAACTGCTCCTGCTGCAGGGAACTTTTGTGGACGAGCTACCCAGCCGTCCAATGAAGAAGTCTCCGGTGTTAGCAACTGGCTCTCATTTGCCGTTGTTGATGGAGGTCTGTTTCGAGGAGCCGTCTTCTGGCAAATTAAGGGGAGGATCTTTGATGTGGTCGTGGAGGGAGGTTGTGGGCTGGGTGGTCTGAGGCTCTGAATTGGGAACTTCTTTGGAAATGGTATTGGGGCATTGGGGTTAGCCATTGCGATTTTCTCCTTCAAACGGTAATTCAATAAAGCCCTTGCTATTGTGATTTGTTCCAGCTCGTCATTGTTCTCTGTGTCAGATGAAGAATTTGCAGCTTCTTTTGCCACTAGCCAGAAAGAAAAGTAACATTCAATACGATGTTCACAGGCATCTAGGAGCATTGGTGACAACTCAAAAATAGCATCACTAATATCATGGCATTGAGCCTTGAACTGTGGAAAAGGTATAAGTCCAAATGAATCGATAAAGTGGTCCACCAAAGATTCTTATTTTCTGTAACAGTCACCAGGCTTCAATCTAAACTGATGATTGGTACACTCCTATGCTAAATTTACATTGCTTTGCATGCAAAATGTTCAGTAATTTGTATATTTTACTGGAGCTCAAGAGAGAGGTATGAGATCCATCTTCTAGTGGTGCTATTCCTAATAATATTTTTATTAAGCGAACAAATCAAATAATGGGCAGAAGCATTACTCCAGCGTCTATTCGCTCACTCCAACTATAAAAAAAAGTTGGATAAATACTCACATTGTTTTAAAGATGACCAAGCTGCCATAGCTGCATTCTTCTCTGCTTGTTTCTTATTCTTGGCAGGTTCCCCAGTAAATGTTATTCTGGCCAATTCCACCGTCCCTGTGAAAACAGGTAGATGCCCAAGGCCTGACCTGAATGTTGTGTATTGTGGCAATGGGGCTCCAACTCTCTGTGCAATTTCCTGCAAGAGGTTCTTGTACACACCGGTCTCATCCTAACCAAAGTATAGCCTAATCAGTATCAGGACAAGCAAACTAAATCTGTGCGATTTCATGGATGTTTGCATCATAATTTGAAAAGCAAGTAGCAAATGTCATTCAAGGTCAAACTGACAGGCTTTAAGCGTTTGTTCAGATTTTTTCCATAAAATTAATCTATAGTAGTATAATACCAGAGAAGGGGTAGATCCTTTCATCTTATAATCTAGTATCATGCATTAAAATTTGATTTCGGAAGTGTTAAGAAGAGACTGAAGAGCATGACAAAATGGGATAAATATAGATGGCTGCATGAAGGGGAAACTTGATATAGGCAGTGCACCTAATCCAAATAAATCTAAGCCACAGTATTGCAACTTATATGAACGGGCTAAGCCCATAAAAAAATACACCATAAATGGATTGATTACCCAATAATATCTGCATCATTAAGATTGAAGACTCAAACTACAAGTTAATACACCCCTATCTTCTAAATTGCTAAATGTATCATTTAAATATTCCTATGGACACTACCATACTTATCAAATCCATACATAAGAAGGCAAAGTTTTGACTTCAATTCATTAGCTAACCCAAGCCTAAAGTTAAAAGAAGAAATAAAAAATATCTAGTGAAGCTATTTGTAAGTGTTCTTGTAACGATCTGGCCCAATAATTCTAAATTTGGAATATTGATAATTTTTATTGGGCCTAAATTATATTTAATGAGTCATATTGGATAAGTCCACGTGAGAAAATTTTGAGGTTGATTAGGAATTTTAATTAAGCTCAATAACTAGGTTAAATCTCATTTGTTATTTATTAAATGAGTTAGACTTCTTTTAGAATTTATAGATTGGCTATTAGAAATTTATTTCACTTTAAACTCATCATTGATTGAAGTTCCCTACACAGTCTTAGACTGCATTTGAATGTTGAGATGAACTCAGCTGAGCTCAGTTCTTTATGAATAGTAGTGAGTTGAGTAGTGAAAGAAATTATGTGAGACCCACGTAAACTGAGTTTAAAGTGTATTTAGATGTTAAGATGAGTTTAATACTTTTTATAGAAAGTTGAAAAAGGTTGTGGGTTTCACGTGTAAGAAGGTTTTGAGTTCAGATGAGTTTAGTAATTTGAGAGTTGGGTGTTTGGATGTTAGAGTTAGCTGAAAATTAGACCGAGCTCAACTGAATCTTGCAACCAAACGCAACCTTAGTCCCTCATATCCTACATTAAATGAACTACTAGGTCATGTTTTTAAATTCAGACTCTTTTCTTAAATGATCATGACCGAGTCCAACTCGAACTCGTTGGCATCCTATTCCAACAGGGATACAACTCTACAAGTCATCTTCATGTTAAAACTATTTAACCGAGTCCAACTCAAACTGGTTGTCACCCTCTTCCAAATCTCTCTAAAAATATCTCCCTTCTGCGTGTTATTTGGAAAAAAAACCATAAACCTCTTAGTCCAACATTGTGATCGATTTTTTTTTCAGAAATTTTAAGAAGTAACACTACAAGGTAAGTAGTTTGATCATAAATTAAGATTAGCATACGTTAGCTAGTTATATATATTATTATTGAAACCAGTTCTTTTGAAACCAGTGTTTACGTACCACACATGACATGATATTTGCAAGCATGTAATTCATAATGTTTTATTCTGCGTATTATAGTTATGTATGTATTATGCATCTCATGTTGTATAAGACACGTAAACTTTTATAAGATTAAATATAATATAAGCTCAAAATAGTTGATCAGATGACCACTCAGATGCATGGTACCAATGTAGTTTCAGGGTGGACATGCTAGCCACAGACTCAAGCGTGGTTCATCGTAGTATGCTAGAGTACTGCACATTCGGCTTCCTTTGCTGCAGTAGGGGAAGTTAGTGCACAACCTTGCACACATGGCTATGTGTCGGCCAGCAAGATAAGTCAGATTGGTCAGATAAATCAGATCGGTCAGTTAATTTAGACAAATCAGTTATACATAACATAAACATCAATATGATCAGTTATAATTTTAAGTTTTCAGCATGAAATATTTTATGAAAAATCTTATTTTAAGTATGTTTACGTTATGATAGATTTCTTACTGAGTCATTGACTCATTTTAGTTTATTTTAATGTTTTTAAACACCCTAGATCAGAATATTTATGAAGGTAGAGCTGTAGGATGAGGCTTAGTCCAGAGTGGTTTGACAGTAGCCTAGATCATGTATAGAGATTTTTACGTTATAATTTTTATGGCAAAGATTTTGAAAAACTTTAATGAATGCTTCCGTGCACTCTCATTAATGATTTCAGTATTTTAATTCTAAACGACTTTGTTTATTATAGAGAATCTTTGTACTTGTCATTTCCTTCAAAATAAAAGAAAACATTTTTCGGTCAGGTTTTGCAGTAGCACTCTGGTTTTTTCAAGAATTTCTAAAGGTGATTTTATTCTTAAACCTGGGAGCGGGTTGTTACAGGTCTAGCCGAATATTTAAAAAGATATAGGTACATATATCCAAATCTATTATCTGGAACCCAATGCCAGAAAGACTCTTCATTTGGGACCTGAAACGCAGAAACCTCCACTGATCGATGCCAAAACAACCATTTTGCATGATTGTTTCCTCCATTTTCTTGGCAACCAAACAGAGGGTAAAATGCAGATGATCAAAGGTTTACAAAGTTCCGGTCATTAACCACTCCGTCTCCCTTACTTTATGACCTAAAAATACCCCTCATAGAGCAATTTATTACACCAGAAAATCAGAGCAAGTACGGGCTGGTTCTCAGAGACATTGATAAAAGAAAGACAAAACCAGATAGCTCTCTCTCTCTCAGAGAAAAGAACAAAAACGCTGTGTGCGCAGGGTGAGCTGATCATCGGACCAACGAAGCACATAAAAAAAAAAAAATATATTATTTAGTAATGTTCTCCCTTCAAAATGACTTGAGAAAACGCCACCGATTGATCGGAAGTAGAGAAAACAAACTCGAAATCAAAGATGAATAAGGAACTGAAAAAACCCTAATGGCCGTTTTAAAGAAGGGGCTTGGGAGGGTGGGGGGGGGGGGGGGTGGGGAAAGGCAACGAGAGCTGTGAAACTCACCAGGATCCTGGCGGCGAGCGAGTGAGAGGGACCGCGGTTGGAGAGGGAGTTAAGTGCTACCTCAGCGGCGGAGTGCTCGGCCTGGCGCAGGGTGGAGCAGTAGTGGGGGCTCTCGAAGATCTCTCCATTAAAGTTGACGGTTGCCTTGAACCTAGGCGCGTGGTCGGGACCTTCCCGAATGCACGTGTAGGAGGGGAGGTTGAAGCAGCTCCGCTGTGCCAACTCTTGAAGCTGGTTCTTGTACATTTTTCTTCAGTTCTCTCTGTCTCTCTCACTCTCTCTCCCACTTCTGTATTCTATCCTCTCTGCCAGCTAACTAATTGAAGTACCGATCGCCCACTTCCTCGGATCCGATCTGTCTCCAAGGTTGCCAGACCGGCCGTGGTCGAAACAAATGGGTTCGCACCTTTGGCTCTTAGTTATGGCGCTGGAGAATGGGTTCTCCGGCGAGAGATAGGAGAGAAATACGATGCGAAGCTCTCAGGGAAAGAGCGAGAGGGAGAGAGAGAAACGAGCAGGAAAGTTTAATGTGTTTTTGGGATTATTATTAAAAGGGAGAATTTATTATACAAATGCTTTTACTGCCCTGAGTCAACTGAACGTTAGGCTGCATGGATCTCATCTTTTTCACTCTAATTTCTCTCTCTCTCTCTCTTTTTTCCTCCTTTTATATCTTCTTAGTTCAAACTCAAAAATTATTTAAATCAATATATTAAAAGTTTCTTAATAATTTTTTAAGAACACTACATTAATACTATTGAAGATTTTTTAATGACAAGGAAAATACTACAAATTAACACTAATTACTTTAAGTTATATATATTTTTTGTTTTTTTATTTGTATTTTAGTTTGCTTTCATTTTTTTATCTTTTTTTAAATCTTGTGACTTTTTGAATGATTGTTTTTAGGAATAATTTGTACAAATTTTAAATAAATAAGTTTCACATAAGTCCTTGTAAAAATGTGAATTATATATTAAAAAAATAAAAAAATTATTATTTATTAATAGAATCTACTTTTTTACAAAAAAATTTATACGAGACTTATCTATTTAAAATTTGTACATTACGTTATCTTTTTTTTTGCGGGATTTTTATATTGTTTCTTTACCATTGGTGCACACAATATGGCTTAGCACTTGACATGTATTGAATAGTTATTAGGGTTGATGCGATGCTTATAATGATTTATTAATAGAATGAAAAATTATGAGCTAATTTGATCCTTCTTCAAATTACATCGGGTAAAAGGTGCAATTAGAAGGCAAAGGAATCAATTTTATATTTAAATTGAATATTTAGTAAACATTTAAAAATTTGCACGAAGATGGATAAAGTAAATCCTATATAGCATAAGATTTATATCAAGTGCTCACTTTATACACAATACTATATGAACAATAATAAATACTAAATTTAAAATGAGTAATATTAGATACAATCTTAGACTAACAATAATTGTAGAATGTGTAAGTCTCACGCACTTCATTTAAAAAAAAGTGGGATTCACCATTTAAAATTTTTTTTTTTCATGTGGATCTTAGATTTATTCATTTTTTCAAATGAAATATGCGGGGGTCTGCACACCATAGAACTGAAAATATCATTTCTCATTTTTTTAATCCAATAAAAAGTAACTCAAGAAATTAAGACAATACTATTTGCTTGTGGAAACCATTGTTGCTTAGTATTGTTAATAGTTTTACCCAAATCTTAGAATTTAGAATGAAAGAAACACATAGATTCTACGATATCAATTGAGTTTAATATTTTTTGTGTGAGTCTCATCAGATAAATATTTTTCTCCTATTTTTTTCCCATTAGTATGATTCGCTCGGTATCGGGCGGACAATTTGCACAATACTACTGGACGGGCAGATGGGTTGTGACATGTAAAACTAAGGAAAAGTTTTACTCATTATCCTTACACTATACTCCACACATAATTTTTATTTTTTATTTTTCCCCTTACTAATTTAGTTTAACAAGAATAAAAAAAATGAAAAATAAAAAAAAATTAAGTGTGATGTGTGATATTAGAATGGTAAACAGAAGGGCTCAAAACTAAAAGGCTGGGCAAGTGGCGAATATAATATTATATATAATACCTATAGGTCTTTTTAATTCTGAATTCTTCTTCACTTTCTTTAATTTCTTTCTCATTTTTCTCTAGTTTCTCATTCCCCTTAGCCAACGACAACCTCCTCATTCTTCTTCTTTTCATCCTCCTCATCTTATTCTCTTATTTCTCTGTCATCTTTCCTACTTAGATGGGATCTAAAAGTTAGAGACCAATGAAGTTGTCACGGTTCCCTAAGTTTAAGAGACAATTTGCGCTAAATTTGATCTAACAAAAAAGATCAAATAGTTTGGATGAGTGAGTTTTAGAAGTAGAGATGGTGGAAGTGTTTGGAAGGAGATTTTGAAAGCAAAAATAGTTTGGATGTGGTGACCAAGTTGTGATGGTGCCCATTTGCCTAAAATAGAATATTTTAAAAAAATAACATTAATTTTATAAATTTTTTAAAATATGATTATATAAAAAAATTGTTTATCTCATTTTTAAAAGGAATCATGCCATAAATATGAAGGTTCGAAACATTACCAGCCAACTAATAACTTTGTTTCGTTTGGATAATAAAAGTGCTCATCTTATCTTGTCTCATTATTATAATTTTTCTAAATTCCAACAAAAATAGAATAAACAATTCAAAATTTTCAAATCTCAAAACAATAATAATATTAAAAAATAATATTCTAATAATATTTTATTCAACTTTTAACTTTCATTTAAAATGATCTAATCTCATCTCACTATCTAAACCCTACCTTAATATCTTATCGATTCCTAGCTATATTATTTTTTGACAAAACTAAAAAAAATTTCCCGGAGGAATGTAGTTACTGCTAGAAGGGATAAATTTTTGGCGTTGGACGTTGCTAGTATTAAGACATCTCATCTCATTGCACCAGTCTCAGAGCAGTCCGTTGCAACATCTTAGCTCACTGCACCAGTTTTAGAGTAGTCCGTTGCACATACCCAGCTCACGTAGCTGTGCACCACCAGAGTACCATTACATGCTCTGCACAACAGAAAGCATTATCGCCGTCCTGCACATATAGCCAATGATTCTTCACAACTACCTGTCAATATTTGAGTGGCACACTTTGTAAAGGTTGTTGCAGAATATACGCTATACAAATAATCAATGCATAGGAAAAATATCTCATTTCTTTTCAATGCTGTTTTTGTGTATATCAGAGTGTCTATTTATAGTGTATATTTTGTAACAACCTTTACAAAGTGTGCCACTCAAATATTGGTAGGTGGCTGTGAAGAATCATTGGCTATATGTGCAGGATGGCGATAGTGCTTTCTGTTGTGCAGAGCATGTAATGGTACTCTGGTGGTGCACGACTACGTGAGCTGGGTGTGTGCAACGGACTGCTCTGAGGTTTGTGCAGTGAGCTGAGATGTTGCAGCAGATTGCTCTGAAGCTGGTGCAATGAGCTGAGATGTCTTAATATTGACAGGTGGCTGAGAAGAATTATTGGCTATATGTGCAGGACGACGATAGTGCTTTCTGTTGTGCAGAGCATGTAATGGTACTCTGGTGGTGCACAATTACGTGAGCTGGGTATGTGCAACGGACTGCTCTAAGGCTGGTGCAGTGAGTTGAGATGTTGCAACGGACTACTTTGAGGCTGGTGCAATGAGCTGAGATGTCTTAACAGCTAGAGACTCTCTTAAAATTTATTTAGCTTTAAATAAAAGTTGAAAAAATATTTTTAATCCTTCAAATATATGAAAACCTTCTCTTTTTTGAAAAAGTCTCTTCTAACTCTATTTGGAATTCTTGAGACTGCATGAAATATGAAAAAAGATTCAGTTTTTAAAATCCAAAAATTTCCTCAAAAATAGAAAAATGAATATTTATGCACTCCTAAAATAATTTAAAACCAGGCCCCAAAATTTTTTAATATTTGAAGATATAAATTTAAAAAAGCCCATTTTTTTTGTAAAGGCTTTTCCATTTCTTAAAATATAAAAATGTTTTTTTTAACCCCATAATATTTTTTTTATGCTCATAGCTCTCCTAAGTCTCTTGATCAATTGGTTTCTTTTTTCTTTTTCTCAATGAAGAAAGCAAATGAACTGGAAATATGATGCATTTTTATTTTATTTTATTCAAATTGAAACTTTAATATGACTAATTATCAAGTTTGATAAAAAAAAAAAAAAAAACTGTTTATTGTAACTTGAATGGCCGGTATGAAATGAAATTGCATCTATTATATGGTTTTTTTTTTAAATAAAAAAAATTATAAACAACAAACGCATAATATATATACATATACAGTAACACAAGTATTATATATGTAGATATAAATTGAAACATAGTGCGGTGGCAAACAAGATTGGGCAATTCTCCCAAACTCGAGATACTCCTCAGATTTCTCATCTTATGTACGTGGATGACATTGTGATTTTTTGAATGGGAGTAAGAAGTCTTTTAGGGAACTTTTATTGGTGTTTGAAAAGTACGAAGCATGATCATGCCAGATGATTAATAAAGAAAAAACTGCCATATTTTTTTCTACAAAAATTCTTGTTGCTCGCAAGAGAGCTCTAAAAAGGTTGACAGGGTTCTCAGAAGGCTCATTTCCCTTTAAAGATCTGGGGGTTCTGATTGTATTGGGGTGTCTAAAACATGTGCATTTGGAGGAGATGGTTAACAAAGTCTGGAACAAAATCAGCGGCTGGAAAATGAAGCTCCTCTCCTCGGGTGGCTGCCTAATAATTCTTCGGCATGTGCTTTCTAGTATGACTTTACATTTATTTTCTGTTTTGCAGGTTCCCCAATCTATTATTAAAGTGTTAAACCGTATGATGAGTACATTTTTCTGGGGTGAGGTGAATGGTAAAGCAAAAAAAAAAAAAAAAAAAAAAAGTGGGTGGCATGGGACAATAGTTGTAAGCCAATAAAAGAAGGTGACCTGGGTTTGCGCAACTTAGAGGATATGCAAAAAGCATTGCATTTGCGGCTTGCATGGAACTTAATTCAAGGTAAATCTTTATGGGCAAATTTTTTAAAAGGAAAATATGTGGGCTCTTCGCCTTGGTCTCTAATTGATATGAAAAAATGAACGAGGTTTTGAAAAGTGATAGTTAAAAGTATCCCTGATGTGCTGAATAATTCAAAGTGGAGAGTGAGGGAGGGGAATATTTTATTTTGGTATGATAAATGGAGGGATAGGAGTCCGTTAGTTGAGAATTTCCAGATTGTGGGGAATCCATTGCTTAAAGTTAAAGAGTGTAAGCTGAATAATATTTGAGATGTAGAGCTTTTGGTTTCATTAGTGGGGTAGGATAATATGGATGATATTATTGAGGCTTTGGCTGGTTGTAAGGAGGGGTCTGGTGTGTTGATATGGACTAAACACAAGAGTGGTAGTTTTTCTACAAAATCAGCTTGGAATTGCATTCGAATATGAGGTACAAGTATGGATTGGCATCCTTGAATGTGACATAGGTTGTTGCCTCTTAAAATTTCAGTTTTTATGTGAAGAGCATGGAATATGGCTTTGAGCGTTGACAATCGTCTTAGACGGATTAGGATTCCGAAAGTTTCGTGTTGTGATTGCTGTGAAATAGTTAAATACGAAGACCAAAATTATGTCCTGTTTGGAGGAGATTTTCCAGCTAATATATGGCGTTATTGTGGTAATATTTTTGGTCTACCTCGTGGTCATTCTTGGATGGAGACGGTGATGGCCTGGTTTCGACGTGCGCCAAACTACTCTCAAGTGGGGATTTTTGTGGGTCTGCTTCCGTCGATTATTACTTGGCATCTTTGGTGTAGAAGATGCACTGCTCATATGGAGGGGCACATTTAATCTATTAGTGCGGTTTGACATACTATTAAGAATTGGATGGGTTCAATAAGTCAAGACATGAAAAAGGTTAATAAATGTTCTAATTACAAATTGCAGGTTTTATAGGCTTTGCAAATTCTGCCTAAAATTCCCGCGAGGTAGTATTTAAAGCTTGTGGCTTGGCAAAAGCCTGCTCAAGGGTGGTTTAAATTGAATATAGTTGGTAGCAGTCTAAGAAACTCAGGTTCTTCAGGGGTGGGTAGTATTATTAGAAATGATCAAGGACACTTGGTTCATATTTTTAATTCTCATATTGGCTTTGGTTCAAATAATAGAACTGAGTTGTTAGCTCTGATGCAGGGTCTTAAAGCCTGTAAAAATCTGGTGATTAATTTTGTGGAAATTGAACTAGATTCTCAAGTGGTAATCTTGTGGTGGAATAGGTGGAGATGTGGAGTATGGTACTTGGAGGATTTTTGGAAGGATGTACTTGTCCTTATGGACTCTATGGTTTGCGTAGTTCGGCACTTTTATAAGGAAGGAAATAAAGTTGCTGACTGGTTGGCTTGGAGCGAGGCAGCTAGTCTTAACATGGAATGGAATATTATTGGGGATTTGCCTAGGTTCCTTCGAGGATTAATTCGCTTGGATAAACTTGGTTTATCATCTTTGCGTTGCTGTTAGAGTCATCCCTCATGTGGAGATTGGTCGTTGTGTTGGTTTGGTAAGATTTTATTGTCTATTTTTGTTGTGCTAACGTTCTTTTTGCAGGTGGGGTTTTTTGCTTGTTTTTTTTGGCTTCCTGTTTTTTGGATAGCAAAATCTAGGCTATTTTCATGCCTGGTTTCAAAACTTTATATTGTATCCCCAGGTATTGGTCTGTAACCACGATTTTCCTCTGCCATAAGTGAGGATTTATTAATAAAATTAGAACGGGGTCACTCGTGGACAGGTGATTCTCGACTCTTTAAAAAAAAATAAATTGTCTATGAATTTATATATATTAAAACATGATGTCTAAATTAGGCTTTTACACTCTCCAACTAAAGTCTGCTGGGCCTAGCGGTGGTTAAGGGTGATCTAAAAATAATTAAAGAATTCTAGCCACCTCTCGGGGCGGTCGCCACCGCTGCCGCAGCCGCCCTAAGGACGACTAGCTGGATGTTGTTGCTGGTGGCGGTAAGAAAATGGTTTATGGCTGGGGTAGATTTTGCGATTTTAGGATTTTAGGATTTGAGTTTATATTTTAATATTTTCAAGCGCATAATTATCTTGTGCAATTTATGTTTTCTTATTTTATTTAAATTGTAGAATCTTTTTGCGTCGATTGGAGATTGAAAGATAGAAAATTGCTTTTATATCACATCTTATTGGAGATGTATCTCATTTTCTATCTATACATATTAATTTGCTCATAAAATAAGAAAATATCATTAAGTATTCAGGATGATATGATACTTCTATTCTATCACCACATGTCATTTAATCGACATGATATTCTATAATATAATGGAAACACCATATATCTGTATTTTGAGGATGCCTAATAATCACTTCAAAATAAAATATTTTGGCTCAACCGCATGACAACGTCATTTTTATTTTGTTGTTATTTTTTATTTATTTTTATTTTTTTCTTATTAGACGTTGTGATACAAACTGCATACTCAAGAAAGGCAATTGCAATTATTGCAATTACCATTATGGTAATCTACATGATAGCAAAATGAAAAAGATGGATGCAATTACATGTTTTTCTTCAGGAAATCTCCTCTTTCTAAAATCACACGCATAAAAACATATGGAAAGTGTTGACATCTTGTTTCATACGCCTTTTTTTTTTTTATTCCAACAACTCGAGTCTTAAGTCTTTCACCTGCATAATTAAGAAAACACGGACAATGGGTGCCTTGGTGGAGGCTAGGGAATCTCCGATACTGAAGTCAGTATATCACTTTAGTACCTGAGGGTCGGCTTTTATAATAGGTTTCTGGGTGGGGACAACTCACACCTGGCTTCGGGGAGTCCATGTCACTTCATCTGTTTGCTTAGTCAGAATCCTTTAATGCAGCGTGACTTCTGAGATGGCGTTATTAATGCTGTGTAGAGTCCAGGGAGTGGCACCATTAATGTGGCATGACTCCCTGACTTACTTTATCCTGCGAACGTCCCCTATTAGGCCCTTCCACGCCTATTGTCAAGAGATCAATGGTTCTCCCCATTTCCCATCCGCAGGCCTGTGTAGGTTAAAGTTTTGAATACTGTACAGGAGGCCGTACAGGTCAAGGCACTAAAATGGAATATTTTGGTATCGATACTGTTTCGTGTACTGTTTTGAAATAATATTTCGGTACCTGTATCGTTTTGTGTACCGTTTCGGAATAGTTTATACGTGGATAAATTATATATATACAAGCATTAACTATATTCCAAAATAACAACAAAATAAGTCATAAACTTAATACTTCTCAATACAAGTCTTAAGTTTTAAGTTACAACTAACATAAACACTAATATTATTATGATAAAATCATTAACGTCACCACCATCATAAAAAATCACTCATCCTTATAAAAAAGACAATAAGGATCATGATTCGACTTGTTAATCAAAATATTTTCATCAACGTTACCACTGTTATCAATATCAACACTAACATTATCATCGTCTTCCTCATTTAGTGAGGCTAATGGCTCCTCAATACTTGCCCAATCCAAATCTTCTCCATCAAGAAGCTCAAATTCTTCACCCACCCATTCTTCTATCAAGTCAATGTTTTCAAGATTGATTGGATCTAAATCATCTCTTCCCTCTTTTATGCTTCTGTCAAAATAAAATCAAACATAAGTGAAAATGTTATATATTTTTCAACAGTGAAAAACATTAGTATTAAAAAAAATTAGCTCTCTTGCAGCTTCAAGTTATAACGAACAAATACTAAGTCATTCAAACGTTTATGCACTAATCTATTTCTTTTTTTTTCAAATCAATAAAATCAAATGTGCTCCAGTTTCTTTGACATCCAATTGCACTACAACATTGAATTAGTACTCGAACAACGAACCTTTGAAGCGTTGGAACCTCGCAACCAAAATGGGTCAACCATGTAACTATAACAATAATGCAATTATAAATTATTAATTAAATGCAAGTAAAAATAAAATTAGATAAAAATTAAAGTACAAAGTCACACTATTCAATAAATGATATTGATAAATGATAATACCAGGATTAATCTTATCACGCTGGTGGATTGCTAAAGAATGTCCAGACTCACCTATTGCATTCTTATACAAGTCAAGTTCTGCAATGACCTTATCTTGATTATCGGGATCAAGTTCCATCTTCATAACACAGCTGTTGAAGCCTCTTACAACATCATTTTTATTTTTAAAGTTGGGGCTATAGTAAATTTTAGGGTTAAGAAAATAACCCGCCGCATATAATGGACTGTGAAGCTGCTTATCCCGTCTAGAATCAGTGATTCTGATAAATGGACTGAATACACTAATTTTATTATTTCATATTGCTTTTATGTTCTCTTTGCCTCTTTCCATTGCATCATACAAGTATCCCATTGCAGGCTTCTCATCCCCGTCAATAAGTCATAGAACATGAACCAAAGACTCACTAGCTTTAACAATAAATTGACATTGAGCCCAAAACTCTTTATCTTCTAAAACAATCCCAGCTATTTCCTTCCCTATGTTGTTCTTAGAATGACTTGATGCAATCTATTTATTACAAGTAAACATTTGTCTGAATTCTTTCTTAAACAAGAGCAAACATTGGATACTCAAAAAATTTGTCGCAAACCTTGTAATTGCAGGACGACACAAATCATGACTTTTGGTAAAGTCTTTTCTCATCAATACCAAAACCCAACCATGGTTATAGATGAATTTTGTTATCTTTTTTGCCTTTTTTTATAGTATCATCAATAAGGAGAAAATGTCTTGGATCAGAAAAATTTTTCAACATTAAGTCTATGCAATGAGCTGCACATGGGGACCAGTAGAAAGAGCCATACTTCTGCTGTAACTTTTTTCCTGTAGCTTTATAATTTGCATCATTGTCCGTTATGAACTGCACAAGATTCTCAGCTCCAATTTCTTGAACAACCTCATCAAAGATATTAAAAAATGTTTCAGTATCTTTTCTAAGACCAGATGTATCAACAGACTTCAAGAACATTGTACCTTTCGGACAATAAACTAGAAAGTTGATTATTGATTGTTGCTTCTGGTTTGTCCAACCATCTGCCATTAGTGAACAACTAGCTTCATTCCAAATCTTCTTAATTTGTTGCAAATAATTTTGAACCTCATCCACAACTATCTTTAACAAATTTCCTATCAACTCATATAAAGAAAGACCTTTGAATCCTGGCCCAATGGCAGTCATGGCATTGATAGCTGGTTGATAAAACTTGGATTGAGTTACATTGAAAGACAGATTAGCATCATACCACTAGCGTGCTACAACCATCTTTGCTTTTACAATCATCTCATTTGAACACATAGAACTCTTAATTGAATGTTGGGTCCTAGGAGTTGTTTTTGGAGCAAAAAATCTACTCAATCCCCCACCTACTTTCTAGTTTCAGATTCTTTTGACTTCCTACCTTTTGAAAGCTGAGACTGTTCCTCCATACTATTACCATCATCAATATCTTCAGATGTTAAATCTATATCGCCTCCAATCTCTGACCTTATTTTTCTTTTCTTCTCTTTGTTTTTTTTTTTTCATTTCATCAAGCAACTTCTTTATTTGCCATTTTACATCTCCAGAGACCTTTTTATATGCTTCTACATTGCTTAGAATCCAAACTAGATGATACTTCAACTGAGTGATCCCGCCACCTCTAATTACTTTATTACAATATAAACATTCAGTATTATTTCTTGCCCTTGACACTGCACGTGCATGGGCCCATGCTGAATCTTTTGATCTTACAGGAGCAAGTTTTGGAGTTGAAGTCATACCACCGGTTGATTGAAAATTATACATTTTTAACTATTAAAGTATAAAAAAGTAACACTTATAAGTAGGGGTGAAAAACCGACCTATCGGTTCGGTTTAGAGCCGAAATCGAGACCGCACCGATACACTGAAAAAAGGAATATCTCAACCGAAACCAGTCGATGAAGGGGAAGAAAACCGTCGCGTCGGTCTCGATTTTCTACTGGTTGGTTCTTCTGCATCATCGGTGGCTTGAAGAGAGAGAGAGAGAGGAATGAGAAACACAGAAATAGATTCACAAAGTTACACGTAAACTCGAACTCCATCATCACATATTCACAAAATTACAAGATATACAACAAATATCAAATGATTCACAATAAATATCACACTATCACAATACTATCGGTACCCTCTCTAAGAGAAATAAAAGAACCTTGGTCCCCATCAACACACCTCAATGAATCGGAGATGGGAGCTTGAAACGACGCAAATGGATGGAGGGAGAGAGGGACGACATCAGAGAGAGAGGGAGCTGAGAGGGAGATGAGAGAATCTGAGAGAGCTAAGACTTGATAGGGAGATGAGAGAATATGAGAGAGAGAGTCGAGACAGAGAACGGCGCAGAGAAATGAGAATGAGAAGGGGGAAGGGGGATCTTAACCTAATCATGAAACGGCGCCGTTTGGTTGACACCAAACGATGTCATTTGCTTTTTTTTTTTCAACTAGGGGAATTAAAACGATGTCGTTTCACTCATATAAGTGAAACATGGTCGTTTTTATATAGATATAAAATGAAAAAAAAAAATAGTAGAACTGGTCAGCCGGTTCATCGGTTTTTCACTGGGTCGAACTGAGACCGAACCGGAAAACTTCGGTTTGAACAAATATCTACCGCATGCAGGCCGGTTCTTCACCAGTTCCGGCCGGTTCCTGACTCTGGCGGTCGGTTCTAGTCAGTTGCGGCCGGTTTGGTTGGTTCCTATACACCCCTACTTATAAGTAAGCAAAATTAAAAAAAGTCAAAAGAAGTAAGAAACTTAGAAACTTAGAAAGATGAACAGCAACATTCAACATTTGAGAGGATGATAGAAAACAAAGATGAGAAATATATTTTTTAAAAATTATTTTTGGAATGATACAAATCATTTTGTAAATTTGTAAAAAGATTCTTGAATTTCTTATTTTTCACCCTCCTTAATTTCATAGATTTTTTATAATTAAGCATCACCATCAATTTCATTAGATTTCGTAATAGCATATATGGACAATTGACATTAATGCAATGTAAGATCAAATAAAACCTAACGCATACGTAATAACGTATTGAAGATAATGGATGTCCATTTGGCATGGTGCTACAATCACCCCTTTGGGGATGTTAACTTTTATTAAGGAATAGAAACAATAAACAATTAGGCTTAATGCATGACAAAACAAGTTTAGAGTAGACAAAAAAAGAAATTTAATCATCCACGTTCAATACTTGAACAAGGATATATACATTTTTTTTTTTATCACAAATTTTGCTTATAAAATACCAAGTTTCGAGTAGGATGCCATAGAAATAATGAGATGAACTTTGCTTCGCAATGGATGCAATCCAAATTTCCAACAGAGGCGCAAGGGACATGCATGATACTATGACTAAGACTAGTACACAACATATTTGAAATTATTCATGAATATTGAATAAAATTATAGATTGGGGACTATCCATATATATTTTTTAGCTAATTTATTATAACTACAATTGTTGATTGCATCAAATCCTTTTATTTATTTATTTATTATTATTATTTTTTTATAAAAATACATTGGGAGAAAATGACAATTCTTGACAATCAGAAAAATATATCTTTATGATTAACGAAAAACCTTCCAACAATAAACCTCTGTAGTTTCCTGCTTGTAGTACTAGAGCAAGTTCTGCAAGTCTCAAATAATCAAATTATCAGAGATACTTACAATTCTGGTTTATTTATATAAAAAAAAATCAATAGAGAAATCAAATTAATAAAAAATTACTTAAATATCATATCGTCGACAGAGACGACGATGGATGGCAACGTGCAACGAGACTGCAAGCTGACGGACGGGGTGAAATTTCAGAAGTCTGGCCATCTGGGACTCAGATGCTACTGCTACCGTGCTGTTGCCGGCTGAAGGAACTAGGAAGGCTGAAATCGATTTGGGTGAAAAAAAAAAGAGTAAACCCTAAGTTATACATGTTACGTGAAAGTCCAAAATAGCCCCTAAGTGTTTATTGAAATTTCAAAAATGCCATCCAAATAGGCTGCAGGATTTCATATCGGGCGAAATATGTGTTTCGGCTAAAAAATCAAATACCGGCTGGTGCACCCTATATTTTGGACGGTACGAAATGAAGATATTACCTGTAGCGGACCAGTGGCCGGTACGGCATATACCGGCCAGTAGGGTACTGTATCAAAAACACTGGTGTAGATTCCTGAGGGTAGGGTGTCATTAGGGAGGTGTCATGGCCGTGAGTCCCATTTGCCCCTATCGTCCACTTTCCCCATGCGTGGGTTGCTTCGTGGGTGAGTTTCGCTGGATCAAGGGTTTCCATCTTGGATTCCCCCATCGCTACGAGTGGAAAATTTGCAAACCTGGCCTATTTTGCCAGAGATGTGAGGCACTAGTCGCTTGGCATTTCGTTTGGTGGAGAAGGAATGCGATGAGGAGTCCAAGATGTTGCTCGTTTGGCATTTCGTTGGTGGAGATGGCATCCTAGGAGTCATGTCAGGGAGTCCAAAGACTAAACCTGCTCTCTGTTGGAGTCAGGATGTCTTAGGCTAAGCCCGCCCCTTTGGTTCCCTCGTGGAGGTAATTTGTCGAACGGCTAAGAAGTTGGTCCGCTCTTTGCGTTGATGGGGGTAGGGTAAGTTGTCGGGCAGCCAAGAGGCTGTATTCCCCTCCCACGTGAGTGAGGTTGGGCCTCTTGCCCATCTATTAGTCCTCACGGGGAAGTAAGTTGCTGGGCAGTTTGGAAATGGACCTGCTCTCACCTATTGACATCACAAGGAATGTAAGTGTTGGGTCAGACTGATGTTGATCCCACTCTTCGTTATGGCGGAGGTTGGGATAAGTTGCCGGGTAACCGAGGGGCTGGACCCACTCTTTGTTGCGGGAGGGAGAAGATGGCCTTAAGGTACCTCCCTTCCTTTAGAATTCCGTAGAGAGGTAAGTTATCGGTTAGTTTGAGACTAAACCCGCTCCCACCTATTGACGCTCACGAGGAAGGTAAGTCTTGGACAACCGAGGGTTGGCCCGCTCTCCGTTGCGAGAGGAATAAAGCAGCTTTAGGCGTAACTCATCCCTTTGGTACCTCGCAGGGAGGTAAGTGTCGGACAGCTGAGCAATTGGTCTGCTCTTCACCGTGATGGGGGCATGGTAAGTTGTCAGGTAGCCGAGAGGCTAGACCTGTTCTCCTCATGAGGGAGGTTGGGCTGCCTGTCCACCTTTTAGTCCTCACGAGGAGGTAAGTAGTCGGGTAGTTTGGGACTAGACCCACTCCCACCCGTTGAAATCACATGAAAGGTAAGTGTCGAGTGAGGTAGGTGTTGATCCCACTCTTTGTCGTGGCGGAGGTCGGGGTAAGTTTTCGGGTAGTCGAAAGGCTGGACCCACTCTCCGTTGTGGGAGAGAAGAGATGGCCATAAAGCGCATCTCGCCCTTTAGGGCCCCACAGGGAGGTAAATTACTGGGCAATTTGGGACTAGACCCGCTCCTGTCAGTTGACTCTCATGAGGAAGGTAAATGTCTAGCAATTGAGGGCTGACCTGCTCTCTACCGCGAGAGGGATAAAGCAGCCTTAGGCGTAACTCATCCATTTGGTGCCTCGCGGAAAGGTAAGTAGTCATTGATGTAGATATATTGATGGAGATTACATTGATGGAGATTACGTCGATGAAGTAAGGAGTCGAGATAGGCGAGACATATTTTATTCCTAAAAAGTCACACTTTCATTAATAGAGCATACACCGTGGAAATGTAAATTACAAGTCATAACCTTTTTTAGCAATAAAAATTTTGCAGGTGCTCAACGTTCCAGGGGTGTGGCAAGTCGTTCCCTTGGAAGTCTCGGAGCCAGTAAGAGCCCGGGCAATTGTTGGTGGTGACCACATAGGGGCCTTTCCCATCAAGGGCCTAGCTTTCCTTTGTCTCGAGTAGTTGTTCCCATTTGTTTCAGTATGAGATGCCCGATCTTGAATGCCCTTAATCGTACACGTTTGTTGAAGCATCGTTCCACTCTTCTCTTGTTGATGGTTGCCCTTACTTCTGCTTCAAGCCCGACCCCTTCCAGCAAGTCAAGCTATTCTTCCAATCGTTCATCATTGGAGTTGTGCTCGAAGTGTTGTACCCTGTAGGTAGGGATCCCAATCTCGACTGGTGGCCTCGCCTAGTGACTATAAGTGAGGGTGAAAGGGGTTTCTCCCATCAGGGTCTTCACTGTGATCCGGTACGCCCATAGAACTCTGGGAAAATCCTCCGCCCAAGCGCCCTTTCTGTCACTAAGTTTCTTTTTAAGTATTCCCATCAGTGTCTTGTTGGTTGCTTCTACCTGCCCGTTGGACTGAGGATGTCCTGGAGACGAGTAACAGAATTTGATCCCAGTTCCCGGCACTAGTCTTGGTAGTGATCAGAGTCGAATTGCCTTCCATTATCTGATATGATGACGCGGGAAATGCCAAATCTGCAGATGACCGTCTTCTACAAAAAGCGTGTGATGTTGCTTGCCGTGATCATTGCAAACACCTCGGACTTTACCCATTTCGAGTGTCATCCCACTGCTAATCCTGGCGGTAGCTTCCGGGCAGCTTGAGTTCAAAGGGATCAACTCCAGCGGTTTGTTTGTCTCCACCTTCCTAAGTGCTTGCTCATCTCGAATCTCCCTATCTGCTGGGGTGTGCTCAGGCGGGGGTGGGAGAACGTGGTCATCGTCTAGGGTGTGGACCACATGCACCCCGCCTCCCCTGGGCTTTAATTCCTGCACGTAACACTCCCATGCCAGGATCTGCTCTCCTTGGATTTCTCCCACTCTCCGAGGTGTCGGAAACTTCATCTTCAAGTGATAGGTTGACGTAACTGCCCTTAGCTTGTTCAGGGTAGGCCTGTCGATTATGGCATTGTAAGACAAATGGGCCTTTACCACAAAGAAGTCGACGATGACAAAATTCGTACAGGGGGCGCTACCCGTTGACGGTCTTGACTGGATGGACCATCTCCTCAAAGAAACCTTTGAGTGGCATGGGAACTGGTTGGAGTCGGGCGGAGTCGATCCCCATTCGGGTAAAGGCTTCCCAGAAGAGGATGCCTGCTGAACTGCCATTGTCGACAATGATCCTCCTAGTGGTGAAGTTGGCGACTAGCATAGTCACCACTAGGGCATTGTTATGTGGATGGAGGACCCCTTCCTCGTCGTCTTCTCCAAAGGAAATGACGGGGGTCGATTTGTTTCTCCTGTACTTGGTGGGGTGGTACTCTGCCGAATACACTTCTCGTTATCCCGCTTGCTTGGCGTGCGCCTTCAGACTGGATGAGGTCGCGCCCCCGCTAGGGAATCCTCCCATCAGCAGTTGGTCTATTGAAGATGACGTGCCCATCTTTTTCCCCATCTCCTCGTACTTCCCCTTGAGGTTATACAACTCGTTCTGCATGTTTCTCCTTTCTTCTTCCTCGTTACCTCTCCCTCCTGCATTTCTGGATCCTACGTGCTTGCTGTTGCTCTGTTCTACTTCATTTTCTGGCTTGTCGGTGGCTACTCTAAGCATCTCTTTCTCTTTTCGAAGGGTCTCCACTTTGGTAGTTAGTTTTTCTGCCAGTTGTTTTATCGCGGTGAGTCTTGCTTCCATGTTTGTTGATGTTGCTTCTTCTTGTCCCCGAGTTGTCTGAGAATGGGTTGTAGTAGGCATACAAAAGACATGTGAAGTCTATAGAGATCCCACAGATGACGCAATTGTTAACGTTGTGTTTCATACGCCTTTGAGCTGGGTTCTAACAATTCGGGTCTTGAGTCTTTCACCTGCACAATTAAGAAAACACGGAGAGTGGGGATCCTTGGTGGAGGCCGGAGAGTCTCTGATGCTAAAGTCAATATATCAGCTTAGTAGTTTGTGCGTGAGCTTAGAGAAATCAGAGAGAGTTTTTTATACTTGGGGGTCAGCTTTTATACTAGGTTTCTGGGTGGGGACAACTCACACCTGGCTTTGGGGAGTCCATGTCGCTTCAACTGTTCGTTTAGTCAGAATCATTTAATGTGGCATAGAGTCTGGAGAGTGGCGCCATTAATGCAGCGTGGCTCCCTGTCTTACTTTATCTTGTGAATGTTCCTGTTAAGGCTTTCCATGCCTGCTGTCAGGAGATCAATAGTTCTTCCTATTTCCCATCCACCTGCCTGCGCATGTTCCCTAGGGTAGGGTGTCATCGGGAGGTGTCAGAGCGGCGAGCCCCATCTACCCCTACTGTTCGCTTTCCCCATACGTGGTTTGCTTCGTGGGTGGGTTTTGCTCATGAGCCGAATACTCTGTAGAAGCCCTCTGACTCCTTCTAGAGGGGGTCGTTGGGCTTAGCTGGGTTTGGTCGAGCTCTCTGACTTACTTCCCCAATGGTCCTTTGTGGGCTTGCTGTACGGGTCGATAGAAGGAAAACCCTCTTATAGAAAGGATAAAGATCACAACGCCACAACCAAAGTTTTCAAACTGTGATTAATGATGGTCCTAAGTTTTTTTGACAACTACCAATAATATAGATATCATTTCTGATTATTCATCGAATTAAATGGTTTAATTCTGACCAAAAAAAAAAAAAAAAAAGATCATTGGATGAGTTTTTCAACATCTAAATATTTAAGATTATATTACTCTCCGACTATTGAAGCTAAATTAACAATTATAGAGGATCTCAATTAACTTTTAAGAGTATCATAACGGGTAATATTATATATAATTTTTGGGTGTGTGAGATCCATGCAGTCATTACGGAAAAATACTGAGCCTACCATAAAAAAATGACTTCTTTTAATATAAGTCCCGAGTGTGTCCCATTTTTTTTTTCTCAATAAAAGATAGCATAAGACTTTTTTTTTAAAGGAAATTGTCATCATTCATTCATTAGAAACTTATATCCATGATCGGATACATGCGAGAATATCCCTATATCAACCATTTGGAGCTCTACTAGTATATTACTGGACTGGTTTGAACTTTACTACTACTGATACTCTTTATAGAAAAACGTCAAAGAGACAACACTCTATCTACATAGAGACTCAACCGCACTCTTCATAGAAAGGGATGACTCAACCTCTACAGACAAATCGTCCAAGAGATAAACTCATTTTTTTATTTTTACTATACAATAAGAAAAATAAGAACGAAAAATGATGAATTACAGTTTAGTTTCGATAGACTTTGACTGCAGAGGACTTGCACTACTTAATATTATAGAAATCATTTTCCTATCCTCTAATCATTATATTTTTTTTAGCAAATGAAGATATCTTGGAATTCTAAAATATTTATGTATTTGGTGCAGTGTGAATACGTGGCCATGGTGTTCTCTTTTTATTAAACCATGATAATGATAATACTTATGTACACACACATAATGCTCAAGTCAAAGAGCACCATGGAATCTCCATGGTCGTGGTCGTGGTCGAGGTCGAGGATAACAGATTTACGAAAGTACCCCCACATACCACTAATGTTGATGGAGGTGCATTAATATGTCATGACTTTTATGGTCATTAAACATCATTAAAAGCACTGGATCGACTTCATTATCATGGACAAACTAAGTGGGGAACCAACTTTTATTAATCTCCGATATTGGTGAAAGCTTGACCGTCCAAAATTACGAAAATGCCATAAAAACGCGTTTTAATGTTTTTTTTAAATAAAAATTTGAAAGCTGTGAAAGTCCAAAATGGAGGAGGAGAAGACGGCCAAAGTAAATGGCATGTTTGAAAAGTTCTTCCATATTCAATGTAATTAATATTTTAGTGATAAAATCCCTAAAAAAGAAAAAAAAATTTATTGGCTTGGGCATTTATTGTTTTGAGAAGCCATTTAAGAGCCCACATGCTTCTCAAAATTCATCTCTATATTCTATTTGAATCTTAAGAAAAAAAATGTTTTGGAAGAGAGAGGGATTGCATGGATATAATTACTAATTAGTACTTATAATATTCAATATTATTTGAAAATTATAAAATATGGTATGATCCATGTGAATATCTCTATGATGAAATTGAGCATAGAGTTTTAACTTCAAAGAAATTGATTCGGTAAACAAGCTTTTTATTTTAAATAAAAAAACCTAAAAAATGGGAATGAATAATATAATATCGCGATTTGAAAAAGAAGCATGACTTTTAAGGTCCGGTTTGGATACAAAAGGTATCCCAACTCATCTCATCTAATTATTATAATTTTCTTAAATTTCAATAAAAATGTAATAAACAATTCATTTTTTTAAATTTCAAAACAAAAAATAATAGTAAAAAAAAAAATATTATAACAATATTTTATTTGATTTTCAACTTTTATTTTAACTCATCTCATCTCAACTCACTATCCAAACCTTCCATCATGGATTCATAGGATTGGCGTCTACCGAATGTGTAAAACATGTATTTGATTCTCTGTATTCGACACGATAGTTGATAAAATTAAATTTGAAGAACAAGTGTTTAAGGATGTAATATCAATCTTCGAGTTATGCAAATAGTTTTCCTTCACTTACCCATGAATTATCGGATTATACTAAATGGGTAGGAGCACCCATGGTGTTATCACACTATACTCGTATTACATAGGAGAAGAATGTCAAAACATAGGAAATAAAAATGTAGACTCTCAATAATGGCAACTCAAGCCAACAAATGTTAGTTAGATCAGTTGTGTTTGGACGTTGATGTGATTTCAGAAAATTTGAGTTGATCTGTAAATAGTAATATTTTGTGAGTCTCATTGAGATGTATTTAAATATAAATGGGTTGAGATGTATGTTTGAATGTATGAAATATGTTGAGATGAGTTTAATTTTTTTATGAGAAGTTGAAAAAATAGTGGGTTGCGTCAATGATTGATTTGAGATGAGTTGAACTCGCTCTAACAACCGAACACAACCCGTTTAACTTTTTTTATGAGAAGTTGAAAAAATAGTGAGTTCCGTCAATGGTTAGTTTGGAATGAATTGAGTTCACTCCAATAACCAAACACAGCCTAAATAGTCTTGCATATCTATTGCATTTGACAGCAATATGAAATCTTAAGAGGTCAATTTGCATAATAATATTAGGGTAGAAAAACAGTAGAAAGATCAGAACTGAAGTCATGGTGGAAAAATCAGAAGAAAATGAGCAAAATAAAAGGTTGATAAATGATCTAATGGGACAGCATTAATCATTACAAAGTAGGAGAAAATGACTAAATGAGTTGAGCAGTTTGAAGTTGTGTTGACCAAAGCACCACAAAAACTTTGTTTCCACGTTTAGAGAAGTTCAATTCATAATTGCCAACTCATTGAGAGGGCCGAGGGGAGGAGAAATGGCCACAATAACAGTATTTTATCCCAATCTAACAAAAGCACATTTATCCAAAATTCTAGAAGAGTTCATTCTGAATCTAGCACAACATTTCATTAGAGTACTTGCTCAAGTTAGGACCCCTCCTCACAGCACCATGTAAAAAGAAATTACTTGAATATGATTAGGATTTCAATTCCAATGTTTAAAGATGCGTTTAGATGCTGAGGTAATTTCAGATAATTTGAATTGATATGTGAATAGTAATATTTTATAGGTCTCAATAAGATATACTTGAAGGTAAATAAATTGAAAAATGTATTTGAATGTATAAAATAGATTGAAATGAGTTTAACTTTTTTTTACGAGAAGTTAAAAAATAATGAATCCCATCCCATCATAATTAATTTAAGAGAAAAAGCTAGTTTGCCCACCAAATTTGACCGCTTTGGGAATTTTTATTTTTTATTTTTTTGTTACTTAGTGATTAAAAAAGTGATTTTAAGTGTATTAATGTATTTTTTTTATTTTTTAAAATTATTTAAATATATTAAAAAATATAAATAAAAAAATAAAAAAAAATTTATAAAATACACTTTCGGTCAAGTGGAACGAATTACTCTAGACGACAGAGTAACTCGACTCTTATTTTAAGACCGATTGAGATCGCTTTAAACCCTAAACGCTAATCTAATGTCTCCTCTAGAACCACCTTCCTGCTTTAAACACCTTCTAGGCTTCTACTTTACTCAGTGTCAGATTTAGGTAGCTTTTTTACTCCAATGAGGCTTTTTTGAAATAAATCTTATCTTAATATTTTTATCTCATCTCATTTATTTCTTTCTCATTTTTAAACATAATTTAAATATAAATATTTTAAGTTAATCGTTACAATTTTTTTAAACTAATTATTATAATTTTTTAAAATTTTCAAATAAAAAATAAAAATAATATTATAAATTTATAATATTTTTTATTTAATTTAATTCTATATTTTTTCAAATATTAAAAAATACTCAATTTAAATAATTCTTATTATTATTCACAAATTATATAATTATTATTCATAAAATATTCTTCTACTTTCACTCGCAAACCGAAGTGATTTATTGAGATCAGCTTCGAGAAGGGTCTAGTTTTTATTTTGTACAGGCTTTTACTAAGTTGAAATGGAGGCGGAATTCATGTCAGAGCCCATAAAAAGACAAAACAAAATAAATAACAATTAATAATCAAACTACCACAGACCAGTTCCCACCCATACTCAAATAAACAACAAACCTGAAAGTATGAGTGGATGAAGCTAAGTAACACAACAACATCTTACCTTTGTGTATGTGTTTTTGTCTTAAAATCGCATTAACCAACCGTGTCATGTCTACGAATACAATTTCTAACATGTTTTAAATATGCACTGCGTCTTGTTTGGTCATACAGATTGAATAAAAAATTTATGAATAATAAGATAATTTATAAATAATAATAAAATAATTTAAATTAAGATATTTTATGAAATTTTAAAAAAAGATAGATAAAAAATTGAATAAAAATATTGTAAAATTAAAATATTATTAGAATATAATTTTTTAATATTTTTATTTTAGAATTTAAAAAAGTTAAATTTATTTTGTGTTTTGTTTGAAAGTTTAAAAAAATTATAAATGATTAATTAGATAATAGTTAGATGAAAAAGTTGATAAGTTGAGAATTTAAAATTGAAAAGTATGTGTTTGAATCATATTTAAATGTTGAAATAAGATAAGATGAATTAAAACTATCTGATAGAGCCTAAATCAGAGTTGAAATCGAGACCATATGGTAAACTTGGAATCCGAACTCTAACTCTGAATTGAACTATTAAGATATTCTTAGACATTTCCTATACTCTAAACTCCGAAAATTTCGAGGGTTTGGAAAAAAATGTCATGTTCTAGCACAATCTTATGGAAAGTGGCTGTTGTCCGCTAGCCTATCTGAGAATCTGAAGGATGTGGAATTAGAGATATTCAACTAGCACCTCCATACAATCAAATCAATGCTCACACTCCCATTGCGAGAACAAGTTTTTGTATTGTTCTTAATTTTGGCAAAGATATCATTGGCTTTGCAACCCCATGCAGGGACAATGGTTTTCTCTTAAATGTATATATTTCAAAGGATAGAGTTGTTCTGGGAAAATTTGAACGAAAGAAAGAACCAGAACATAATGACCCACTATTGCAGATGCGTATACGTTATAAAAACTAACAGGCCATTGAGAATGCTCTATTGCTGTTTGCATTTGACAGAACATAAACCTCCACAAACTTCCCTTGCAATTTTATGTCAAGCTTTTAGGAGGGCCTCTTGGCTGTTGCTCGGACCTAAAAATATCAACATGTTCCAAGTAAAACGAGCTTGCAAAACAGAACAAGAGTTTTGCAACATGTTCCAGTTGCTCGGTCGATCGCTACGATTAAAACTCGACACCAAAGAAGGTTTCAAGCATCCGTGTTGAAAATAAGAAAATTTAATAATCATCAACTTGCTCCAGAAAGTCGGGATCCAGGAAAAATAAAGTAAGATATAATTAAAATGTAAGCTCAACCACAGGCAAAAGAAAAAATATTTGTAGCAGAAACCACAAGGTACATGTCTTTGATGCTTTTACCTAGTTGTGAGTATCATTGAGGACTTAATTTCTGATGGAATGGCATGTCTAACATGGACAGAAGTTCATCACTGTCATATTAAGCACTCGGAACTACAACCAGCAATTGTATGTTGCACCAAATACCTTCTATTGATCTGTATATTTTCCTTTTATTATTAGTAGAAGATATATCACTACTATTACAAAATGATTATAAGAGTACGAAATCCTCTAAAGGGTTAACTTAACATATTGGAAGATCACTATCAACATCATCATCATCATCATCATCATCCTAATGAAAGCGTGTGGGAAAAAACTTTCTGGGATTCTATTAAATAAAACAATAACTATAGTACATGCAGCCATATCAAAAGAACTTAGTACATCCTGTATTAAAGAGTGATCGGCATCACCATGAAAAGGGACTTGCTCCAAGCAAAAATATTTCATTTTCCACATCTTTCACCCATTGGGAAATCCGGTTGCAAGTCTTTATAGCTAATGCCTGTAAATTTAAAGTCGTATCAATCAAAACTCAGAATGCATCCAACAAACATATGCAAAAAAACAAGTGCAAATTATATGGATAATAGCTTGATTGACTGCTTGCTTTTTCAGCAGCAGCTGGATGTCACTTGATCAGTATTTCTTTTAGGATGAACTACACAAGCTTACTACATTTAGCCAAATAGAATGATGAAACAAGTGAAAGACATGGTAAAGATCAACAGTTCATGCAGACTGTACCAGGTAAAGCTACCAAGAAGGTCAATATCTCTTTGACCAAACAAAGGAGTCAATACTTCGAAATCCTTTGGAAGTTGGAAAATATAATGTCAAGAACATTGAAGGCTACAACATTGAACCATCAAGATCTTCATTGAGTTCATGAGGGAAGCACACATTTTAAGGGCAACAATAAAACTAGTTATGCGGGATAAAAAAATGTCCAACTTTATCATGATCTTTCAAAAGTTTGTCCATAATATTAAGCTCTAACTAGATGGTTAAGTATATTTGGAAGATAACTGGGGTCACCAAGTATGTGCATTAGCACAAAGCAAACAAACAAAAAAAACCTCAGATGCATGAACTTAAATAATACCTTCTCTGCAAGTGGATCAAAGGCAGCATATAGTTCAAAATCTGGGGTGGCCCAACAGAGTAGAACTGCCAGAATAAAAGAACATGATGTTTCACCAGGAAAGCCTTTCAAATGAAGCAAGTAAAAAAGAACATGGACATCTAATCCTATGCAATAATTATGAAAAGAGGTTCAAACAACAAGAAGCCAAGGATTCCCATATTGCGGATGGTAAAGGATTCTCTCTCTCTCTCTCTCTCTCTCTTTTTTTTTTTTTTGTGTGTAAATTGTATTTTATTCAAATCAAAACAACCTCATGGTAGAGGAAAATCGTGGTAACAAAAATCACTTAAGGGTCACATCTCGACCAAAACTATAAAAACCTTATTACCCCACTAACTAATTATTTACAACGAAGATATGGTAGGCCTATTTTGTCTAGTTTTATTACCCCTCGCGCTGTCCGTGGGATATTCGACCAACAACTATAAATCCGCATCTCCCCTGTAGCTCCCAGCTTGGCCAAATGGTCTGCAACTTGGTTCACCTCGTGGAACACATGGTGGCATGAGATAGACAGATCTCTTTTAAACTCTATGGTCTTATCCCACAGCTCCCTACGAAAACACGGACAGCACCCTTGCCCTTGCATCCATCATACCACAACCATACAATCTGATTCTACCTCCACATGTAGAAAACCCTTCTGTATACATATCATTAAGCCCTCAAGGAGTGCTCTCATCTCTGCCTCAGTGTTTGTGCCCTGCCCATAAAAAGATGAAAAAGCCACTAAAGGTTGTCCAAGATCATTCCTCACTATACCACCACCTCCACAATTTCCAGGGCCATAGAGCAATGATCTACATTTGAGTTTTACCTTTCCAGCTTGTGGTTTAGTCCAAAACAAGGTTTGTGTGGTCTGTCTCTTAACTTCTATTTTGGGGAGTTGAAATTGTAGTATAATAAATCTGTCATATGAGGAAACTTTTTTCACTTGGCTGAGTTTAGAGAACATCTCAGCTAACATTCCTCTAATTTTTAAGCACACCGACCTCAGATTCTGGTGACGCCCTTCCATTCTAGCTTGACACCATCTCACCCATAAGTTCCAACTAATAATTGAGGGTAAAAGCCCAGGACTTATTCCAGCTTGAGAGGACTTATTAGCTATGTTGAACCAGGTAATCGATGGTAAAGGATTCGCTTGTTAGATTTGTTCACTTGTTGGCAAAGGATTTGGGGCAAATTCCCATATTGTGGATGTATGGAGAATGATTACTTTAAGTATCATGTGGTAGATTTGTTTGCTTGTTGGCAAAGGATGCAGGGCAATTCCCATATTGCGGATGTATGGAGAATGATTCCTTTACGTATCATGTGGTGTATTTGGATTGAAAGGAATGTTTGAAGCTTTGAAGATAGGGAACGTTCTCTGGATGAGGTTAGAAGTTTCTTCTTCCACAATTTATTTCTTTGGGCTTCAGCCAGAGGTTTTGATGGAGCCAGCTTAAATGATTTTCTTGTATCACTTTCTAGCTCCTAACTTGTAATTAGTGTATGCTGTTTGTATATTTCCTGTGTACTTGGACTATGCCTATTTACAAACTTCAATAAAATTTTATAATACTTATAAAAAAGAAGCCAAAACCAGATTATGAGATGAAATAACAAAGAATAAGGTGTCGTTTGGATTCGAAGATGAGTTGAGATGAGTTGAGATGAGTTGAGATAGGTTGTGAATAGTAGTGAGATGGGTTGTGAATAGTAATAAGATTTGTGAGTTAAAGTTAATGAATAGTAATGAATAGTAGTGGGATGAGTTGAGATGAATTGAGATGAGTTGAGATGGGTTGCGAATACAAACCGGGCCTAAAGCACATAAACCAAAAGAGAAGCAGATGTTAACTATAATTTTTAAGCAAGACCTATCGACACAAGTTGCATGTTTCGGCTGTAGTATGAACTGAAAGATTACATACCATAATTTTCATCTCTTCTAAACTGAGTTTTGTAGGGACCAACTCCTGTATCATGCATAGAAGCATAAAGTTTATGGTAAGCTCTGTATAATCTGCAAAATGAGAAATTGGTTGTCATTGACAACAAAAAACTTAATAATTAGCTTCACCAGAGAAGGGTATTAGCTTTTCTTGCAATGTTTCTGTACAATTCATACCTCTTTTGCTGTCGTGGATTATTAATTGGTGGTGAGAAATCGGAAGAAACATATTGATCTAGAAATATACTGCGATACATGAAATGCCAAAGTCCTGCTGGACCCCCAATGCCTGTAAATTCTCTGAATCCCTCAGGAGAATCTGTAGGTTGGCCCAGATGTGAAGATAAAGATCCATAACGAGGCAATGGATCGATAGGCAAATCCTCGACATGCATCCCGCCATCTAGCATGGACCTCTGAACTTCACTGAGAACATTTGACTTCAAAAGGACCACTTCAATACGAATCCTATGAAATTGCAGGTAAGATTTCTCAACATAAATACACGAACTTTTTTTATTTTATTTATTTTTATATGCAAGCAAAAATAACACTATAAACTATGTAGTAAGCCTATATTTATTTTATTTCTTTTATGGTAAGTCATGTTACACAAAAAATATACGGTGTCTTTCATCTGAGAAAATGCAACAAATGCATGCTACCCAACTGAAATTATTTTCACACCATAGTTTACCTGCAATCCTTAAGATGATAGAAGGCATCTGAACTTGTAGTAAGTAAAATCAAGTATGTATCAACCTGCCATGAGCAAAACGTGTCATAATTTACTGTGTCATTGATCTAACCAGTAAACAAGCACGTCTACACTGCATACAGACAATTTGTATAAATCAATCGAAGGCCAGCTTTTCCAGCAACCACAAGTGAGAACCTTATAAATTAAGCAGTTAAACTTGCACGTGAATTGTGAATCCAAGACTCACATCAAAGTAATGCACATAAGCATACAAAAATGCCATGGGATTATATCTTGGCAGGCAAATTGGTGAAAAAGATTCAGAAGTCCTGCATAAAGCCAAAAAGCACACATAAGGTTTCAGTCTTGGAAAAAGCTCACAAATGAAAAGACAAGAGTAAAAGAATTAGTTTCCTCATAGTGGATAATCTTATGTTCTATTAGTTTTTATACATGAACTAATTTATCAGGCTCAAATATTAACAAAAAAAAAAAAAAAAAAAAGATGTCAAACAGAAGGAAGTTGTCCTTTGCATGTTTCACAGAAACTAGACAAGGAAGATACCATTCCTCTGGGGTGTGATGCCTGCTATAAGTTTATCAACTTGAAGAAAATGTTCCCAACTAAAGAAAAACAGAACTAGGCATGTTTCATTAGACAAATATTGGAACAACATATTTCAAAAGAAATTTTTTTCGCCAAAATCAGGACATTGAGAGTGTGGCACAAACAAAAGAAAATGCATAACACTTGTGGGAAACTCCTTGCCGAGGGCCTGTGCACCCTGGGATTAATCTAGACACTGTTCCTGGACACTCGGCAATCAAAAAAATAAAAAACAAACACATTCATGAAATGTTAACTGTAGATTTTGGTCAATTGGGAGATCATTTGGTCATGGTTGCTTGAAGGATGGCCCCTTGTGTTTGACATGGAGCATATGGAGAGAACAGAAAGCAAGATGCTAGAAGATAGTGAGATGTCATTGGTAGAGCTTAAGAATATCTTGGTCATGTCACTTCATACATGCACAAGCGTATAATATCTCTCATTTTGCCAATATTTCTGGATTTCTATTCTTCTTTAAACGATTAAATGAGTTATCTCTTATATGCATCTAGTGTACCAAGGTTGCACCCCTTTGCACTTTTTATGAAATGAATTCACTTCTTAAGAAGACAGTAGGTAATAGAAAGATTTCTACTTTTGAATTTTAACTTATACAATAGATATTTCTTCGTATAACACAGAGTAAGACATGACAAGAATGCCAACAACTTTATTCACCAAAGCATAAGTTAGCTGCAGAGAGAATTGAGTGGAACCCAGTTGAGCAATTTAAAAGAGCCAGAACCATTATTTTAACTTTCCCTAGCAAATGTCCTAAAAATATACTAAATTTTATCATCTAACAATAAATCTATGAGAGAGGTTCAATCACTTCACTGTACTTAGCCATGTTACAAAGTAACATTGTCCGAGTGAGAACGATCATCGAAAATGAAACAAGACTTGTGAAATTCAAAATAACTTGCCTAAATGATTCTGATGACATAACAAAGTTGGCAAGTAGTAGCATGTCATCAGGATGAAGCGAAGCTTTTTGAGCACCAACAAGACTGATAACCTGCAAACAAGCTTCAAGCCTCTCAGTGGCTCTAAACAGAAAAATATTTATAGACTGGAAATTAAGTAAAAGAACTGCTCCAATAGAGGTGTCCCTGAGGATGCAAAAATTCAGATGAAAAGGCAAAAGAAAAAAGATGAAAAGAAGGGCAAGAGGGTGCTAACCTTGTGCTTGCACATTAATATTGCAAATAGAACACCTGAATCGGCAACATCTTGTAATATAGCACTTGCAGCTTGCCTTGTTGCATAAGCAAGGGGAAGACATGTGTATGCATGAAGAAATGTTGCTGGATTCCTAAAAACAAAGAAATGGGCAGCAAAACTAATAAGCACCATCAAACTAAGATACTATATACATATTATTAATATTTTTTGGTTGGGGTGCATGCCAATTATTATTTGCAGATAGCTAACAGAAGATCAAAGCAAACCTCAGAAAAATTACCAAAAATAAGACCCAGGCATATCAATTTGCATTTCAACTTCATTGACTATAAAAGAGATAAAGAAACATCACAAATAGAAACACATACAGAACAGAAAATTAAAATTGATTTTGACGAATGTTATTATAAACTATGAAGTCCTGACCAGAATGTGTGAGATAGTTGATGACTGAGATTGCTGGTTTTGCATCTAAATAAAAAATTACGTGACTATAATTAGCACATAATCTAATTAATTATACTAATTAAATTTTTTACTATTTTGTGTGTGTGTGTTCATAACCTTTACCAAGCAATACTAGAGAAGCTTGCGTACCCACCCGTGGGTAGCCAAAGTGGTAAGGGTGAACTTTTGTTCATGTGCCCCATGTCACAGGTTTGATTCCCCTTGGGATCAAACTGCGATTTAAGTGGGAGGCCATGGCGGTGGGTTGTTGTGCTAGTCTCCCCGGGGGTTTAGGTTCCAAGGGTGAGTCCTAAGGGCTCTGCCATGGGGTGGTTCCCTCGTCATAAAAAAAAATACTGGAGACGCTTGCAACCAAGTTTCAACCAAAAATCCAGCCATTCACAGTTTTTTGAATAGTTTAAGTGACAAATTTTTTCTTTATACAGCACGTGTTTTTGGACTACATTGCAGGATAGCAAGGACAATATGGAATGAGTTAGGCATGGGTGTGCCTGGAAGGGCAGTTGATTTCTTAGCAAGTTGGAGGAGTTTACAGGGCAACCTCCTATTTGTTTATTGTGATGCCTTTGAGGGAAAGAAATGAGAGAAGCTTCAAAGAATGCAAGTGGACAATAGATGAAATTAGAGCCTTCTGGCTTTACACACTATTTCATTGGTCAATAGTGAGATTTTATTGAACCCGTGATGGGCTATGCCTATCATTATTTATCAATAAAATTCTTCATTACTAAAAAAAAGAGCACCATATACATTCACATAAGCAATAATTTTTTGATAGACAATTTACAAAAGCAATATTGGAGCCTCTACAGACGAGCAAATTAAGATTATTTCTCTTAGTAACCTCTAGCAATAAGATCCAGCATTACACGGCAAAAGAAGAAGGGCATATGTGTGTTCAATTATGTATGCAATTGTTTTACAACAAAGGCATTCCAATACCAAGAAAGGAATAGAGAAACACACCAACTGAAAGAATGGATTAAAGATGAGAAGACAACATCAGTTCCTCCAAGCAAGGGTGTCATATCAAACTTCGGATTCTTCTCAAAACACCTATTTACCGACTTTGTTAAAATAAGAATCATCTGCATCCATATCGTAAGCAATCATATGAGGAAGTGGTGTTGTCATGAAGAAAAAGAATACCAAACACAACCAAAACATTCAGAAGGGAACAACATGTCAAACAGTCAAACACGTCATCCTGAGAAGGATCTTTGAGCGTAGGGAAGAAAATATTGCAATCCTACCTGACCATAAATTAGCTCCAATTGACCCCTCAATGACTCATAAGGCTCCTCTGTACAGCTAATGCAAACTAAGTATATGGGTCCCTTCACAAGAAAAATCACCTGAACATCCAAAACAATTTATTTTATTGATTTCCAAACTGAAAGAAGAAATAATTAATAAACAAAAAGACCTCGAAAACCCTCGAGATTGTAAAAGCACATTCATGCTTCTCTTTCTAGGCATTATATTCCTCAAGCAACAAGTGACAGAATTGGCTCCCTTTTTATTTTTTTTATTTTTTTAATAAGAAACAAGTGACAGAATTGGCTCCTGAAGTCGATATGGTTTATTTTCTGACAAGAAACTTGAATAAAATGCTCAGATCCTTCCTTTTACTGGATTTCTCAGCTGGAATCATATACGGGGTCTCCTTCCTCTGATGATCTTTTCTATTGGTATAACAACTGCGAGTAGTCTAAGGGCTTGTTTGGACACACAGAATTCTCGAAATTCTCAAAACTTTTCATAATTTCATTCCCAAACATCACTCAAACACAAAACACTTTTCAATTCTAAATTTCAACATTTTCATTTAATCATTACCTAATCATTATTTAAACACAAAAATCAATACAAATTTTACAAACTTCAAAACAAAATAATATTAAAAAATTATATTCAGGTGCCGTTTGGATAGTGAGTTGAGATGAACGTTGAAAGTTAAATAAAATATTATTAGAATATTATTTTTTAATATTATTATTATTTTGAGATTTGAAAAAATTAAATTATTTATTATATTTTGTGAGGGAATTTGGGAAAGTTCTAATGATGAGATGAGATGAGATGAGATGAAACAATTTCATTATCCAAATGGGGCCTTAAAAAATTTTAATTTTATAATATTTTTATTCAACTTTTTCTCTCTCATTTCCCAAAACCTAATAAAACATCTTTACTTAAATCATTTCACTACTATTTACAAAATTCTAAGATACTAAGTATCCAAACATGCCCTAAACTTCAATCCTTTTCTTCCAGGGATGTTCTCGTTCCCAAGCCTTGGAAGAATATCAAGAGTCTTGTGGAGGATAACTTAACACTGATCTCACCAAATCAGTGAGAAATTTCTCCACACTGGCCATGGTCTCAAAATAGAAAATGTTTGCCTTTCTGCCTTTTCCAACTCTAAAAACTAGAAAAAGGGGAACAAAGATACAATCATACACACATATTCATTGACAAATATATACACCAAACAAGAAAAAAATCCAAATTTCCCAAGCAAGTAAATGTCTTTCTGAAACAGCACATATCATTTTGCACAAGTCCAAATGCTGAGGATGGCAGTAGGAAGAAAAGTAGGCATTCAGGAAAGTGAAAACACACTTCAGAATCGCATGACGCACAATTTATATCATGGGGAGAACGAATAAAGGGTCCGCTTTTATGTCCTAAACAAGCATAGCTATCAGGCAGAATCGCAGACAACTTGAAGAATGAAAATTCCAACTCGCAGAAGAATGTAAAAAGACCTGGTGTTTTCCTGCCCTGACCGATTTGATATGGTCCCCCCTGAAAAGCAATTACGGAATAAACTATTGAGAGCCTTATAGATGGCTTCAGAGAAGTTATTATAATAAGAATAGGAGTATAACCATTTCTTTTATGAGTATAAATAGGAGTATGATCATAGACAAGAATTCACAAAATAAAACCGAGGAAGAACAAGCCAGGTACCCATTCTCCACAAAGGAAATAATGGCCTGCAACGTTGCTGAAAATCCTGCTAGCTTGTGTTCATCTCCATATCTGGTAGTTCATAAGAGATTCAAAACAATCTATAAAACAACAGAAGGTCCAAATAAGAATTTATAAGCTTGGACTTTTTTTTTTCCTTTTGCATTGAGTTGAATGCAAACTGTGCAGCTTTCTGATACAGATATATGCAGGAGTTAGAGACAAACCTGGAATATATTGGTTTGCCTGAGTTACTTAGAATAAAAAAGTGCTTCTTCCTTTTTCTCCATGATATGGAAGCATCATCCTGCAATAGCAGCCAATAATATTGCAGGTATTACTTATAAAAAAATAATATTGCAGGTATCGTTATAAATATAATTTTGTACAGAAAGGCAGTACAAGTAAAATAAGAGCACCATTAAAAAAAAAAAAAAATGCTAAATGGCTGTATTGAGCCCAAGCCTAATCTCATAAGACAGAAGACTGAGCTTTCTGATAAGTAGACAGAAAACTGAGTTTTGGAATCGATTTAACATTAAATGAAGAAATTGGGCATTCCCTTGCTTGCCATATGAATTTCATACTCTGTTTATTCTAGATTGGCTTCATTAGGGAAGTAGCCTGGCATAGTTGGGGAAATCCCCTAATTGAAAGATACTCTCAATCAGGGTAACATATAACATTTAGAGAGTATTCTTTCCATTAGCAAGTTTAAATCAGGGTGACATATTACGCTGACCTTAGAACTCAAAACAGGCACTCTTTTCAATCTTCCAAAAGAAAAGGCAGACTCTCCAGTAGGTAGGAGCTACTAACCTTTCAGTGCTAGATATCTCCCCTCTCTAATAATTAAGGGAAACCTATCTTTTCTGTAAGGGGCCGCTAGGGTGTAACATCCAGACCCAATTTTATAGGCTTGGAAAAAGATTTTATAAGTTTGGACCATGGACTCAATTTTGTTAAGGCTACAAGGAAGATTATTTTATTGGGCCCATTAGCCTGTATGTATTATTTGAGGATCTAGTATTGAGGAGATATGATTGGATGTGAAGTTATGGACCTAGATTCAAAATGGAGTACGTTCGGCCCATCAGGCTCATAAATGGATAAGCCCAAGTATTTACCAGCCAAAAGCCCATTTGATTTTTAGTGGTTAAATTCGTGATAATTAGAAACCAGCCCTTTTGGATAAGTTAGAACCAGATTAGTTGCAAAGAAACCCTCTAGATGAAGGCTATCTCCACTTAGGTTTAGAAAGATTCTTGCACCCATATTACAGCCTGCTAGGACTCGTTTGAGATAGGATTTCAGCTGTTCCAGATCTAGAGAAGTAGAAATCAGTCCCATATATGACTCCTAAATGGATCCAAGGATTAAAAACATCTTTTCCCTGTAACTCCTAGCCATCAGGATTCATAGAACCCTTTTCTAAACAAAACTATGAGTTAAATTCTTACAACCGTATTATTAGGTTCTTCAGGTCTCATTAAAAGGACTGTATATGGCTTCAAAACTAGAAAAACAGAGGCTGCTGTGAGTCTGGAAAGTTTTTATAGCAATCCCATGTGATGTTCTTCAAGAACACCAATCCCTAACCCTAGATAACTGCTACAAATACCAATGAAGATGTCAGCCTTGTTTTCTTGAAGTTATTGCTTGATCTTTTTAAAGAACACCCAAGGAAAGTTGCTGCAATTGCAGGAGATTGAAACAAACCAGCCTCACCCTATCAAGTCCAACCCTTTTCCAGCAACTTCAAGTAGGTGATTATTGACATGTTTTTTTATCGATAGAAGCAAAGAGGTAAGTAGCATGATCATACCCTTACATGCTACTACCCTTACAAGTATGGTAAACAATGTTTTTAAAGTATTATGTATGTATGACCCTTTATTTAAAGCCCCTCTTTACGTATGAAGTTATAATATGATGAAAGTGAGTTTCAATGCATGTTATTATGTGTTTTACATGTGTCATGATATGTTTTTCATTTATGATTACATGAGGTATGTTATTATGTGTTCTACACGCATCATGATAAGAAAGATAAAAAAACAAGTTATGAAATTAGCTTTAAGGATGACCATAAGAGATGCATGAAACCAATGCAGTTGTGGGTAGATGTGCTAGCCACGTGGTCTACCATAGTATGTTATGATAAGTTAAGTAGTTCCCCTTGTAGCCATAGGCCGTGGAACTGGTGCACAACCCTGCACACGGGGTTAAGGCGTGTTGGCCATTAAAGAAAGGGAAATACAAGTTTAATGAGTTATGCATAGTACATGTTACATGTGTTAATATGAGTATTAAGTATGCATGTTTTTCAAGAATAACCTATGTTTATTATGTTTACTGTATGATGTACTAGCTTTTTTTATAGGTAATTGTATGATGTACTATTTATTGAGTATTTGACTCATTTTGGTTGTTCGTTTGTTTTTATATTTTTAAAATGTCCAAAAAAAAAAAAAAAAACAGTTTGAAATTTTCTTGCTATGAGACAATTTTTATTTAAATATTTTTCAAGACAGTTTTTATGTATATTTTCCAGTTTATTTATTTATTTTCAATAAATGAGATATTTTTTAAAATTTGGGTCTCTTTAAAGGGCACAATTATGAAAGTATGTAACACTCCTAAACTACGGGAAGGGGGCGTTCCATAGGCGTAGCGCACTAGCGCCCCAATAAGGCTCTTCTTTTGCAAGACTCCATCAAAATTGCCACTTGTTTGCTGGTTTTCAATTCCTTTTATTAAACCTTCATTTCCATTCAGGCTTTCCCTAGTCGTAGAATTCTTGCTCAACATGTTAGCTGCTTTTTTTTAAGTACAAGAGGCAATCTACTGCAAGTTTGATACTCACTTTGGAAGGAACTGATAGAGCAAACTATTACACATCACAAAGAAATAAGTACTAGAATAAGGAAGGTGTTATTCAATAACATGAAGGTTGCAGGTTTGAGACCTGCATGGGCCACTTATTAATTACTCTACCTTGACTTGTATATATATATGTATGTATATATATATATGTATGTATGTATGTATGGATTGAGCGGTTGCTTGGTTTATATTTATATATAAACACACATGAAAAATCACCCCCTCCCCCAACACACACAAATACGTACACATTTTTCCACTTTATTTCTTTCCTTAATGCTTGTATTCAACTATGTTCAATATATTTCTCCTTAGAATTGTGCAAAATCTCCGGAGCTCCAGCTTCACTCCAATGCCTAATCTGACTCCCCTCCGATTGGAGTTAAAATTCAGAGTTCGAAGTTTGGTGTATAAAGTCTAGCTAGAAAAACATCGGAGTTAAGAGTTGGAAAGAGCTTCTACTTTCCAACTTCGACTACTTTCCAACTTCGACTCTGGCATTTCTATTTTTAAAAATGGAGCCATTTTGAGTCGTTCATTTATCAAGGCTTGAATGAATATTGATTGAAATGATGCCGTTCTGTCTAAATGAGAATGCCGTCGTTTCATTTCATATGTATTTTCCTAATCTAAACAATGAATCTCAACCCTGAACCCTCATTCAGTCATTCCTCAACCTCAACCTACCCCACCCCCTGAGCGCCGTGCCTTCGACCTTACACACCGCCGTCTGTGTTTGTCTACCTCAGCTTCACGCTGCAGTTTAGTTGAATCAGTTCTCATCTCTCTCTGCCATTCTCAGGTCTCAGGTGTCTTTGCCAGCAGCCAGTACCCACCACACTTTGGAGCTCATTTGGTTTTGCCACTGTGCCTCCGTAAATCATCAAGCAACCGGTATAAAACTCCTTAAATTATTGATTTAATTAAGAATGAACATCTTTTGGTTTAAAATAGCATTGGAACAATTGGGCCATATTTACTGATCTGATTTTTAGGGGTTGTAACTGATTTTAAGGATTGTTAAGGCTGACGGTTTGTGTTGTTGGTTTGATTGTTAAATGTTAAAGTTTGCTATTTGTAATTTGATAAGTATGGTATTCTAATGATTAGGTATTCTAATGATTATTACAGATTTTGGTATTTGCATGTGTAATTAGGGTTTGTTGGATGTGACAACTTTGTTTATTTTCAATTTTTAGAAGGGAAATTAACGATTTAAGACTGAATCATTGATGGGGTCACTTAAATTTAAGATTGAATTTAAGGATTTAAATGGAATCTGTTACATGTTATTAGGGCTTGTTAGGGTTTAATTTATGGTGCTTTAGAAGGTTTGATTGACCATTGTAATTTGTATTTGCCTATTTGATGTATGCAGTATGCTTCAACTGTAACCATTCTTGCTTTTTTTGTTTTCAAGAGAATATGGATATGGATGCTACACCTACTCCAAATGTTACACCTAATCGGAATTCTACACCTGCCCCCTCGACAGCCACCCTCACACCTAGTATGGCTGCTTATTAGAGTTCATTGTCTCCGAAAACTAGGTAGGCTCTTATTTGTCCCCAGAATCGGTTAAGGTCTTCACCTATTGGACTAGAGGGTGCTCACGATGCCGAGAGCCATTGGCTTGAGTTGGGTAAATAACTAACGTTGTGTGATGGCAGTTTTAATGGCTAATTAGTATATAGATAATCTTATATCTTCTTTTACTTATATATATTTTTTGATCGGTAATCAAGAAGTTTTATTCATAATAATAGGCAAAGCCCAAGTACATAGGGAGTATACATGAATCATATTTTACTTTTATGAGATTAATTTATTGTTTTATGCTTTCTCTTGTTGTAGAGCTATCTGTCAATCCCACAATACTTGTAAATGACTGAGAGATGTTGCTTAGCTTGGTGCCGGTGGACTGATAGTAATTTTTTGGTTATAATTAACTTCACTATTATCATTTAGTTTGGTGTTGTATTTACTATATTTTTTTTTTTTTTTGGTTTAATACAATGCAGGATACTTGGAAATGGGAGATTGAAGATGGATTATCTTGAATTATTGAAGACATCCTGTAGTTTAAATTGTTTAATTATGATAGTTTTCTTATTTGGTAATTTGATGAATGTCAAGGTGGATTCAGGATGTATGTGGTGGTTTGGTTTAGTAGATGTGGACCAATGGGAGGGAGTTGATTTGTTGTTGGAGATTGTAGTAGGTTTATGTGTATTGGTCCATTTGATGTAATTTGTTGTATGTGATACAACTACAAATACTGTGTGTGCGTGCTTGTGTTGTCCGCAAGGTTGTGCATTGTGATGTTATGTTGCATGATTGCGTATTTTATGATTTTATCTTTGATGTCATGCATAGGTGTTGTTCTTGTATATGTCACGAGTACTTGAGCTATGCTATGCCTACTTCTCTTATCAATAAAATTATTCTTTGCCCATATGATAACAGTTTTATCTTTGATGGATATAGACAAATGTTTTATGATTGAGTAACGCTACATACCAAACTTCCATCCCATTATATCAAATGTGACACTTTTATCACTCTTGGATCATCCTTTATTTTTTTAAAGAAAAAAATCAAAGTTTGATGGGCAATATCATCTCATCATAGTGGGATGAAAGTTCGGTTTGGGGAATTTTCATTTATGATTTTATCTTTGATGGATTTAGACTAATGTTTTATGATTTTATCTTTAATGGTTTGAGCGGTTGCTTGGTTTATATGTACTTATATAAAAAAGTTATCTTTGATGGATATAAACTAATGTTGGATTGTCATAATTTGGTTGTGGTAACTTTGCAAGGCTTAAAAAACTGAAATACACAACAGAGCTACTGGAACCATACATTCCCACTAAGAACTCCTCAACAAGAGTATAAACTCTCATTTTCAGCAGCATTGCAATAAATCTTTTCCCAAATATTTGTGCAATGAAGTATGAATGCAATCCGATGTGTGTGTCAGTGTGTATGTATGAAGCCTGCACAATTGATCCAAAAGAACATAGAATTCTCATATACATGGATATAATTGACCGATAAAAGAATCCGCAAGAAGTTCCCCAAGTGCACTACCTCATCGAGGTGCCGTTTGCCGGGCACCCCAGATGACGACAAATCCGAAGACCCATCGACTGAATCATCATTCCTCGCTTGCTGTATCTCATCCTCGACAATCCCGTCAATCCCCGACGCAGCACTGCTGGCACCGGTACTGCCCCTTTCACCGGCATAGCCACTGCTACTCGGGCTCGACTGCCCATCCACTTCCAGCTCCGAATTTGTCCTCTTCCACATCACGCCATGCTCGACACTCTGTCCCACCTCATCAACCTCAAAATTGTTGTCAACTCTTTGCTCGAAACCACCCACAGTTCCCGGCGCTTCACTCAATGCGACGGATGCAAATTGATGTTCGAGTGGTTTGGGGCTACCTTGCCCACTTTTGGGGTCGTCGCCGGAGGTTGAGGAGCTGGAGTCGGAGGACATTGACGTAAGGAAGGTTTAGAGAGGAATGTTTATACTAAAAATCTAGGAAATTCTCTGTGATTTTGGGTTGGCTGAGAGAGAGAGAGAGAGAGAGAGTAAAAGAGAGAGAGAGAGGGGTTTGATTTTTTTGTGAGTTTTGCGGGAATGGATGGAGATGGAGGAGGCGTTACCGCCTAACAGTCGTTGAAGGTTTTGCTCCGATGCGTAGGAATTACCCCTTATTTGGAACGCAATGCTCATCCTCCAAATCCCTGTCTGACCGGTAGTTGGATACGTCGTGAGATCCGATTCCACCTTCTCCCGCCCACTGCTACGGGTCGTAGTGTCGGACTGATATTTTTGGTTTTTCTTTTCTCGCCTTTGGAGCGGGACGCAATTTTTACGTAAGTATTTGTGAAAAATTAAAAAATAATAAAACTTTGTATATTTTTTAAAGAGAGATTTATTTTTTTTATGAATAATTTATGTGAGACTTATTTATTTAAAATTTATATAAATTATTTTAGAATGCCGTCGCAAGAAAGATATTTTAAAAATAGATTTCACCTTAAGATTATATTAATTTATAAATTTAATTTTTATATAATTTAATTAAAACATTTCTTTTTGACAAGATACGGCAAAAATGGTTGGTTCTCCATTTTGGATACCGAACATTTCTATCGTTTTTTTTTTTTTAATTTAATGATTAAATAAATATTTTTTAATAATTTTATAATTTTTTAAAAAGATAAAAAAAAATAAAAAAAGACATTTAGCCTTATCAACATTTTGTCGGGCTGTAGTACGACTCAAAGAAAAATTTTATTTATCATCTTTACATCACAAACTATACATAATTTTTTATTTTTTATTTTTTAATTTTTTTCTCTTATGAAATGTGTAGTATATGAATAATGAGTATAATAATTCTATTAGTTTAGTAATAATAAAAAAATATGTGATGTATAGTACATGAGAATGATGAATAACAAAACTCCAACTCAAAAGCAAAAGTGACGTTAATTTATGGTAAAATATTTTTATTGTATAAATATATTTTTAATAAATTATAAAAGGACATGCATCTCATATCAAAGAAACTTTATAAAGTCTTTTACTAAAATCTTTTTATATGCTTCTTTGCATTTAGTACGGTCTACAATAGCGAATGTTTAGAAATATTTTTCATCTCATTCTATCTCATTTCATTTCATTCCATCTCATTTCCTTCTCAAATATCATTTAAACTAATCATTATAACTTTTTAAAACTAATAATTATAACTTTCCCAACTTTTTAAATAAAAAATAAAAAATAATTTAACTTTTTTCAAACTATCTTACTACTATTTAAAAACCATCTTAATAATACTATTTACAAAATTTTTATCTCATTTTATTCGCAAAGCATCTCCTTATTTTTGAAGAGAAATCTGATGTGCGGAGCATATTCTCTCACTTTAGGCTTATGGATAAAGAAACATCAATCAATATGATCTTTTTATTCAGGGATGATTATCATCGAAGTTCTCAAGGTTCGGAACTTTTTAAATTAATTCTTAAAATTAGGTGGCTATTTAAAAAGGGCAATGCTACTATGCGGCCCAACATTTACTGTTGAACGTGCCGCTTAGTCTTTTTTTTTTTTGCTTTTTTAATTTCATATTTTTTTAATATATTTAAATATTTTTAAAAAATAAAAAAAATATATCAATACACTTAAAAATACTTCTTTAATGACTAAGTAAAAAACAAAAAAAAAAAAAAAAAAATTTTTTTGCCAAACGGTCAAAAAGAACAGTCAAGTTGCGGCGGCATATAGTGTTTTCCATTTAAAAAATGCCTCTCTGTTCAAGTTCTATTAAACATTACTTGCAAGTATAACAATTAGGTACTTAATATATACTATAGCCATATAAATGATAAATTGTTGTTGGTATGTATTGATGCAATTATTAGCTGTGCCTGCAACTCTTATACGGTCACCTGTTAGAGGCTTCATTTAAAATCTTTAAATAAAAGTTTTTGAATTTATATTTAATACAACAATTAAAAATGAGGCTTATTATAAATTTTGTGCAAGATCTTAGAAAACATTATTTAAAGATATGAATTACTCATTGTATTAAATATTAAATCTTGTATCATGGGGCCTTGAACACATTGAAAAATATAAAATTATTTAAATTTAATGAAATGGTTTTTATATTTTTTTCTAAAAAAACTAAAATAAAAAATCTCACTTTTAGTTTGGAGGCCTTGCATAGGGTGGGGCCTTAGACAATGGCCTAAGAACATTAACATTGAATTATGCAAATGTAAATTTAAAACTTGAATAATATGACATGATTTTACATTTGACTATTCTACTTAAAACTTATTCCCACATAAGATTATCTATCTATTAGTTAAAATAATAATAAAATATTATAAATTTAATAATTTTTTTTTCAGTTTTTTTGTTCTATTATTATTTTTTTCTAAATTAAGAACTACATGGAAATATTAATGTTATATAATATGAGACTTGGAGTATACAACCATTCATGATAAAACATTAATAGGAAAATTAATACAATCATTTAGTATAGAACAATTAATGCTCTTAATGTTACGGAGAAAAAATTGGGTTTAACAATTACTACTATTAATAAAAAAGAAAAAAAAAAAGAAGGACAACGAAACACAAGTGCTGCTAGAGAGGAAGAACACGTGGGACGAAATGAAAAATAAAAATAGAGTTCAGTAGAAGCCAAAATTGAGGGAAGAGAGAGAGCTTGCAAGGAAGAAAATATTTTTTAGTTCCTTTGGTCATACTACAGTGACTATCAAATATGACGAAAAGAACTAAGTTATTCTAGCAAAAAGTCATTTATTTTTCCATTTGCATAATCCAAAACAACCTACTTTGGGACTCTATTAGCCAAGCCCTCCATTGTATTTGCATTTGCATAATCCAATGAGAGTTCTGTGGCCTTGCTCTTGAGCCGGCACTAGATCAAAGAAACAATTTCGGGTGATCTCAGTGAGGGACACCTCAAATGGTTAAGTTAGAGAAGCTATAGTCTCTTCATCAATGTAATAATTTTGCAGTATGTACATGGAGGTGTACTTATAAGATTTAAGGTGTCACACATGGTGAAGTCTTTCTCATGGATACGATACTAGACATGATAGTGTCCCGCCGGTGAAGATATCTTTGTAGGACCTATTTTATTAGCGTGAATCTCTCATGAGATAAGCCTTATTGGGCAAGGTACCCTACCAGCCACGATGACTCATTATATTATCCTACGATCTCCAAATGATGCATTTTATTTAGTTTCAACCTTTACTTACCTGATATCATGTAAACTTATGTGGATGTTTCTTTTTTTCGTCTTACGGCTTTTCCTTGCACATGATGTACATTCACGCCTAACAGGATGTTTCGATTTCCATCCACGAGTATGATCAGTTTTACTGCATAAGTTTTCTTTGTTATATATATTTGAGTTCTTCTTTGGAACGGTCGTTTCATTCTTGGGACTTTAACAGTCCCCAATAAAAGCTGGCCACATCAGCAATACTCCACTGCATATTATGTGACTCTTTACATCTGATAAAATCAACGCAAGTAAAGGTCCAAACAAAGCAAAGCAGTCCTTGTCCAATTTGTAGGTGAACTTTGAGAAGGCATTAAAAAAAAAAAAAAAAAAAAAAAAAAAAAAAAAAAAAAAAAAAACCCTGCTAGTTCTTAATATTTCAGCCCCTAACGACAAGTGTATGAAATGGCTAAAGGCGGCTTTTGGTTGTAACGATGGTGGTTGTGGTGTGCTAGTCGGAGATTATAGCTTTAAGACTGGTTCTCTTGTGGGAATGAAGAAGATGTTGATGTTTTATAGAGGAAGAGCTCCAAAGGAAGAGAAGAGAGAAGAGCATAGCAATTGGGTCATACATGAGTACTGAGAATCGAGAAGAGCTTCTGTCTCGTTCTTATTCTCCTATAGGTGTTTTTTTTTTTATTGGCACCGGGTGTCCGAAACAATGTCCGGACTAATCCCGGGGGTGCACAAGCCCTCGGCAAGAAATTTCCCGCAAGTGCACATCAGATAATTCAAGAAAAAAATCTTCCAGTCTGATAGCTCTTAGAGATTGTTTGCACTCAAGGAGATTTAAACCTTAAATCTAAGGGAAGCATACCTCTAAACCCAAGGTGTTTACCATCTGAGCCAACCCCTAGGGATTTCTCCTGTAGGTGTGTTACCAGGGAATGATTTTTACCGAGAGAAAAACCAAAAACCACGCCACTATGGATGACCTCCAAGCCCCTTTTCTTCTTCACGTTCTAAGCCAAAATTCTATTGCAGAAAACTTTATTTTCTTTTTTCTTTTGGCTAGTGTGAATATTAATTGCATTTGTAAATTCAAATTGACAAACATTAACCAAATTTTTGGATTTAGCCGGACTCAATCGAGTTTGACCTCCACCCTACCCAGGTTTGAATTTTAGATCCAAGTCGGGAGTTTTCCATTTAAGTCCAACTTAAGCTTGAAATCTATCTTAATCTTGTTAATTTTGGACAAACAGCCAAGTTTAAGGAAGATAAAGATCCCTGTATTTTTAATGCCTAAAAGCTTGTACCTGCACTTACTAAAAGTCAAGTTCTGGGAGAGACGGTCTAGGGCGAATTTTTGGAAAAGAGAGTTAGTTTTGGAGAGGGTCTCAGGCGAGGCCGTGAGGTTCTAGAAGTGGAGGGTCATGTGTTATGCGGTTGAATGTAAGTACCATAGGATGATGACGTGGCAACCATTTATTAGAGACTGTTTTCAAGGCTTTAACGGAAGCACCACTTAGAAGATATTCTCTAATTAAGGAATTTGTATGCGGCCTCTGGTAGTCCTCTTCCGACTGAGGAGGATATGACATTAAACGATTTGATTCAATATATATACTTATGATAAGGATTATTATTGTTATGAATATTATTCATTAGGAGCATTTTAATTATCATTATTTTATTATTTCATGGTATGACATTAGCAATTGGTATATAAGTAAAAAAACATAAACAATATTTTTTTCAATAATTTAATACTGCATATTAATGACTACAATGAAGATAGAATAATATTTTTCTATATTATGTTATTTAGGGGTGAAAAACCGACCCCTCAGTTCGGTTTTGTACATAAACCAAAACCGGCTGAAAACTGGCCGTGTAAGGGGTAAAACCGGCTAGTACGGTTGCCGACTGGTTTAGGGTCGGTTTGTCGGTTTGTTGGAAATTAGTTGTGTCTCTTCAAAAAAAAAAAAGAATTGCCCAAAGTAGCCATTCAATCCAACTAGACAACCACCAAATTCAAAAATCCAGAAAATAGAAATAGTAAATAACAAAATCATCTAACAATTCAATAAACAACAGAATCATCTAAGAATCCAAGAAAATAGTAAACAACAGAATCATTAATCAAGAAAATAGAAATAATATTAGACAAAAAAATTTTTATTTGGAGAGTGGAGAGTGGAGTGGAGGGTGAGAGCTTGAAACGGAGGGATGTGGAGGGTTGCGTCGCTGCGGACGCTGGAAGGGATGAGTTGGTGTGCAGCTGGAGACTGAGAGCAGTGAGAGGATTGAGTCCTGAGGGTTGGAAACGACTAAATGAGGAGACAGAGCATGGTTGTTTAAACTCTAGGCAGAAATGGCGCCGTTCCTTTTTTTTTTTTTTTATTGTTTTAAATTGCATAAGCAAAATGATGCCTTTTCACCTGGAAACGGTGTTGTTTTTGAATGGATTTTATGTAAAAAAAAAATTGGTTTAAGACGTTGGCCAGTTTAGCAGTTTTCTACTGGTTCGAACAGAGACCGAACCGGCTGTCGTCGGTTTTGATAAAATTTCACTGTCCATTGACCAGTTCCTTGTTGGTTTCGATCGATTCCAAGATCGGCTGGCCGGTTTGAGTCGGTTCCGGTCGGTCCTTAAGTTTCTTGTACAGCCCTACTGTTATTAATTGAAAAAATGAAAAAAAAGTACTCCAAACTACTCTCTATGACTCTGTTTTGGTTTGAGTTTGGAAACTTAAAAGAACTTAAAAGTGCTTTAACCATGAAAAAAAGAAAATCGAGAGTCCACTTTTTAAAAAAGCCAAAAACCGAAACTTTTATTGAAAGTTTCCTACAGATAACTGTATTTTTTTAAAAATTACAATAATTAAATTTAAAAATAGTTTAGATGCTTATTCATTGAACTGTAAATAACTTTTGAATTATAGAGCTTTATAATAAAATTCGAGAAATGCTACTCATTATTTTCACACTATATATTAATATGTGATTTATTTATTTTTTATTTTTTAATTTAAATACATATATTTCTGCATTAAAATGTGTGTGTTTAAATAAAAAGATAAAAATAATAAATTACATATTAATATATAGTGTAGAAATGATAAGTATAATTTTTGACATTATTACAACTTACAAGAGACTTTTGCGAAGCCGCAAGAATATCATGACAAGACAACAAAAGCTTTAAGCTTTAAGCTTTAATTTTTTTAATTATTTATTATTTATTTTTATTTTTAGGCTTTATTATAACGCTATAAACAAGAAGATATATATACATGATACTTGCTAGTCATGATCACATTCTATTAAGAGCCATTCGCAGCTTAGTGTGGCGAATATCAATGAGCATCTTAGTGTGGAACTGCCGAGGGCTTGAGAATCCTCAGACAGTTAGTATCCTTAGAAATCTAACTAAGGAAAAGTGTCTCCATATAGTTTTCCTTGTGGAAACTAAGTGTAAAAACAAAATAATTGAGGAGATAAGGATGAGTTTGAAGCTGGATGGCTATTTTGTAGTGGACACTATGGGGTTGAGTGGGGGCATTGCTCTACTATGAAAAGAAGATTGACATGTCAAAGTGATCAACTATACTTGATGGTACATCAATGCTTTGATACAAGAGGAGGATAATGGACCTACGTGGCAGTTCACAGGGTTCTATGGTCACCTAGACACTGCCAAGAGAAGCAGTAGTTGGCCACTACTTAGGATGTTAAAGCCTTCCAATCCCATGGCTTGGCTGCGTGCAAGTGATTTCAATGAAATCCTCCATCAAAAGGAAAACCTGGGTGCAACCATCAGACCCTAAAACCAAATCGAGGCTTTCAGGCAGGTAGTTGAATCCTGTGGTCTCAATGATCTCCACTCACAGGGATAGAGATTCACATGGTCAAACAACAGAAGTGGAAGGGAGTTCACAAAAGAAAGAATATATAGAGCCCTTACCAACAAGGAATAGAATGATATGTTTAACTTTGCCTCATGCACTGCTCTTGCTGCCATTAAATCTGACCACTCTCCTCTACATATTAATAAACAAAACCTAGTACATGGGAGGAGAAAGGGAGGGCTGTGCTTCAGATATGAGGTTGCCTGTGAACTTAAAGAAGAATGCTAGAAAGTTGTGGCTGAGGCATGGAAGAAGGACAGTGTAAGAGGCTGTGAGGCTTTCAATGAAATCCTCCATCAAAAGGAAAACCTGGGTGCAACCATCAGACCCTAAAACCAAATCGAGGCTTTCAGGCAGGTAGTTGAATCCTGTGGTCTCAATGATCTCCACTCACAGGGATAGAGATTCACATGGTCAAACAACAGAAGTGGAAGGGAGTTCACAAAAGAAAGAATATATAGAGCCCTTACCAACAAGGAATAGAATGATATGTTTAACTTTGCCTCATGCACTGCTCTTGCTGCCATTAAATCTGACCACTCTCCTCTACATATTAATAAACAAAACCTAGTACATGGGAGGAGAAAGGGAGGGCTGTGCTTCAGATATGAGGTTGCCTGTGAACTTAAAGAAGAATGCTAGAAAGTTGTGGCTGAGGCATGGAAGAAGGACAGTGTAAGAGGCTGTGAGGTCAGGTCAATGAGACATAAACTTGAATTATGTCAAAGGGGCCTGCTGCATTGGAAACAGAAAAACAAGCAGCATAATCAATTGGCAATCACACAGGGGCTGGCTAAGATTAGTCATCTCCAAAACACTGGCATTGGTCATCACTTAGTACCCATGAAGCAACTACAAAAGGAGGTGGAGCTCTCACTTGTAGAAAATGATTTGAAATGGCACTAAAGAGCAAAGCAGCATTGATTTAAACATGGAGATAGAAAAACCCAATATTTCCATATGCAGACAAGCCAAAGAAGGAAGACAAATGCAATCAAATGTGTTGAGGATCCACATGGGAGGGTTGTTACTGAGCAGGGAGACATTGGTGATGTTTTCATAGGTTTTTTCTCCTCCCTCTTTACTATTTCTCTCCCTACTAATTTTGAGGAATGTCTGTATGCACTGGATACTACATTGGCTGTGGAGATGAAAGCTTGGCTCATGAATCCCTTCACTCGAGAGGAAATCAAAGCTGCTATTTTTCAAATGAACCCATTAGGATCCCTTGGTCTTGATGGGTTCCCAGCTCAGTTCTATTAGAAGCACTGAGAGGTGGTGGGTGAGGAAGTGTGCAACTATGCTCTCTAGATGCTCAACCAAGGTGGCTCTCTTACTGAGGTAAATGACACTTATATCTCCCTCATCCCTAAGTAAAAAACCCTAAGAAAGTAGCTGAATACAGAGCTATTAGCCTGTGCAATGTATTGTACAAAATTGTATCAAAAACTCTTGCAAATATGTTGAAAGTCATTCTTCCCAAGCTCATTTCCTTGAATCAAAGTGCCTTTGTACCTGGAAGGCTCATCTCAGACAATACATTAGTTGCCTATGAGGTCCTCCACTCCATGAGTTCAAGAATGAAAGGGAGAAGAGGCTTCTTGGCCCTTAAATTAGATATGAGCAAGGCTAATGATAGGGTAGAATGGAGGTTTGTGGAAGCAATTATGTTTAAGATGGATTTCCCTCTGCACAAGATAAACATTATCCAAAACCATCTTAACTCAGTGTCATAGTAATACTTGTTAATGAGGAGCCTCAACAGAAGTTCTTGCCTTCTAGGAGACTTAGACAAGGGGACCCCATGTCCCCTTACATAGTCATCATTTGTGCTGAAGCCCTTACATCACTACTGAATCGAGCTGAGAGGTGTGGTGCCTTAACACCTTCCCAAATAGGAAGAGGCCTAGTCACAATGAACTAACTTTTTTTTGCAGATGACATCCTCCTATTCTGTCAAGCAACCTCTAAGGAACTCACTTGTGTCCTCAACATACTTGGTTTGTATGAAAAGGCCTCAGGACAGGTACTGAACAAAGATAAATCTTCTATTTTCTTTAGCAAACTTAGCAGGAAACATAACAACAAATTTTGCAGTTGGCAGGGGGTAAAGTCATCTGGAACCTTTGAGAGGTACTTAGGGCTACCTGCTTTTGTGGGTAAAGCAAAAATTGCTGCATTCCACTCTCTTATTGACAAAACTTGGGTTCGAGTGGCAAACTGGAAGACAAAACATCTATCTGCTGCAGGGAAAGAAATCCTCCTCAAAGCAGTACTTCAAGCCATACCTACCTATGAAATGGGAATGTTTCTGCTACCAGTTTCAATTACAAGGAAACTAAACCAGATGCGTAGGAAATTCTGGTGGGGTTATAATGAAGACACCTCCAAGATACAGTGGGTCAGTTGGAAACAACTTAGCTACAGCAAAGACTCTGGAGGCCTTGGCTTCAGAGATTTTAGGAGTTTTAACTTAGCCTTGCTCTCAAAACAAGGTTGGAGGATTCAATAGAACCCATCCTCTTTTGGTGGCCATGGTCCTCAAGCAGAAATATTTCAGCCAGGTTGGGTTGTTAGAAGCTCAGTTGGGGTTAGGGCCTTCCTTTGCTTGGAGAGGCATTCATGAAGGATTAGATTTGGTAAAGAGGGGCCTCATGTGGAGGGTAGGGGAATGGATACAAAGTGAATATATGGACTGATAGCTGGATACCATCCTTTCCCTCATACAAGGTTCTGTCCCCTCAAGCTGTAGACTGTTGGTCTGAGATAGTAAGTGATCTCATTGATCCCCACTTGAAAATGTGGAAGGAACACCTCATTCATCAACTATTCTCCCCGCAGGAGTTTGAAGCCATCAAAGTAATACCTATTTGTCTGGGTGGGAGAGATGATAGGATGGAATGACAGTTCACTAAAAATGGCCTATATACTATAAAAAGTGGCTATCACCTCAGCAGAGAAATGGAAAGGGCTTTGGAAAGGGAGACATCAAGTAGATCCAGGGAGAAACTGGTATGGAAGACCCTTTGGAAACTGGAAGTAGCTCCTGCTACCAAGATGTTCATTTGGAGAGCATGTAGTGAGGCTCTCCCCACTTTAGCTAACCTGAGAAGGAGGAAAATAGTGGAAGACAGTTCATGCTAAATTTGTAAGCAATGTCCTGAAACATCTGGTCATGTTTTATGGGGATGTGCTGCTGCTTAAGATGTATGGAATCAAGGTGGTAAGAAAGTGCAAAAGATGACTTTCCACAGTGAGATGTTCTTTGACATCTGGTTAGTTCTAGTGGATCTTCTTGATTCTACAGAACTTGAGGAGGTTGTTGCCATACTGAGAGGAATTTAGACAAAGAGGAATGAGTTTATTCATGGCAAGGAATTCAAGCACCCTACAATGGTATGTCAACAGGCCAAAGTACGTATAACTCTTATCTCACAAAGAGGCACTCAAATAGCCACGAGAAGTCAGTGTCAAATCTCCAGCAGTGGTTCACAAGTGGTCAAAACCTGCTGAAAATTATTTTAAGATTAATTGGGATGCGGCTACAAAGACTGGGAAGGGGAGAATTGGGATAAGAGTGATAATCAGAGATCACCAAAGCCAAGTCATTGGTGCCCTTCGTGCCAATAGGTCTCTCAGAGGAAGCCCTTTTGATGTTGAAGCTTATGGACTACTAATAGTAGCAGTTTTTTTGCAAGAAACTAGGCCTGCAGCAGGTCTGTCTAGAGGGGGATTCAAAACAAGTAGTGGACTTGTTGCAAAGCCACGATTCAAACTGGAGTTTGGGAGGCTGCCTAATAGGAGATGCCCGACAAGTATTGGATTCATGTGCCATTTGGATAGCATCACATGCGTATCGAGAGGCAAACATGACAACTCACCAACTTGCAAAAGTTGCCCTTAAGTGTTTAGAGGATCTGTATGACATTGAACTGTGTCCATCTTGTATTTTGCCTATTGTAGCTAAGGAAATGATGTAATATTCTAGCTCTATGTCGTTTGGGACCATAGATTCGATGTAAGTTTTATTTTGATTAATGAGATCAACTCTTTTTCAAAAAAAAAAAAAAAAAGAGCCGTTCGCATCAAGATGCAACGAGATTGCATCACACTACATAGTTCAGGGGAAAAAAAAACAAAGACTACGAACCCTTTTTATTCAGCAAATAAAACAAGAAAAGCTCTATGGATTAGCAATTGTTGATGATCCCACACCCCACACCTCACACCTGATGTGTGGGGTTTTGTTTTTTATTTTTATTTTCTTCTCTTCCCTTTAACACATTATAAAACAAAACTTGAGAAGAGCTTGAGGAGAGAGATGTCGGAGAGAGAGGTCGAGGAGAGCTTGATGAGAGAGATAGAGAGGTTGAAGAGAGAGAAAGCTTGAGAGGAGAGAGAGAGGTCGAAGAGATAGAGCTTGAGAAGAGAAAGAGAGGTTAGAGAGAGAGATTGAGGGGAGAGAGAGTTTGAAAGTGATTAAAGCTGACATAAAGATGAAAAAAAAAAATAAAAAGTGTGGGATGTGGGGTAAAACAGTGGCTAATGTATAATAGGGCTCATAAAACAAACCACACACAACTTGATATATTTAATAGAGCCTATTATGAAATGAGTAATGTTCGGTATAAGTCGTACATGTATAAATTTTGTACAAATATGATATAAAAATGTGGATTCCATCAAGAAAAATTAAGCTTTTCACACTTTTCTACGATGGAATCCATTTCTTTTTTTTATAAATATTTTATGCGAAACTTGTGCATTTGAAACTTGTATATATTATTTCTCATTATTAATTATATATATACACACTAAAAGCCAAAGACTTGAGCTCTAACTTTGTCCATTGCTTTTGTGACATGACCCCTGAACCAAAAACATATGAGTGCTGCTAGGCCTAACAGTGATTCGCTGGGTGTTGCCCCTAGGCAAAATTTACTTTTTTAGTTTTTTTTATTCATACTTTTTTAATATTTTAAACATTTTTAAGAAATATAAAAAAAATACTAATATACTAATAGTGTGATACCCCATATGATATGGAAAAAGGGTAGGTGGTGTATGGGATCCCACATTGCTTGGGAAGGAGAAGTTCTTGCTCTTTATAAGGTTCCAATGAGGCTCCAATTGTATCATTGACTAGTCCTTTTGGAGCATAGGCCATGTGGTTTGGGCTTTCCATTGGGGCGTTACAAATGGCATCAGAGACTATCCCAACCAGAAATGTGGGACTTGAGCCGTGCCACCTATAATGGACAGGCCCGACGAGGACGTCGGGAATTTAAGGGGGGTAGATTGTGATACCCCATATGATATGGAAAAAGGGTAGGTGGTGTATGAGATCCCACATTGCTTGGGAAGGAGAAGTTCTTGCTCTTTATAAGGTTCCAATGAGGCTCCAATTGTATCATTGACTAGTCCTTTTGGAGCATAGGCCATGTGGTTTGGGCTTTCCATTGGGGCATTACAAATAGTCACTTCCTTAATCAGTAAGTAAAAGAAAAAAATTAAAAAAAAAAAACTAAATGCATGAGCGGTCAAAATGAAGGGGCAAAATGGAAGGGCATAGTAGCAGTACTCAAAACATATTGCATGTAGATATACATTAGTGGTCCATATTTTTTTTTGTTTTTATCTATTCCACTTCATCTGCTTGATCTGCTCCTCAAACTAAATTTTCCAGCATCTTTTGACCGAATGGCTAAGTTGGAAGGGTCAAAGGTGGTCTGCCTGAAAATTTATAATAAACGAACAAGAATGAGATTCCTCATTAATATTTAAATGATTATTACGTTCAAGAAGATGAGATGCTGAAACAAAAGAAATCATACATAGTTCTATATGATGTATAAAGAAAATAATAAAAGATTAGCTAGGCTGATTTAGATAAAAAAAAAAAAAAAAAAGAAGAGAGAGTCTAGTTGTGTTTGGTAAGAGTAGTCTTATTCATTACTATTTACAAACAATTTACTACTATTCACTATCTTTTTCGCCATTATTTACTAGTATTCACAGATCATTTGAAATCAGCTCAATATCCAAACATAGCCTAAGCCAACATGTTTTAATTTGGTCATGTCAAGGAGATGATCACCTCTATATACTGTTGTTTGCAAGCAATAGGGAATTGCTACTAATTATAAGGGAGCACTAATATGATCAGTTGTTTTAAGGCTTTTGATGAATGAAATTTTCAACATCCATTACTCCCAAATCATTGACAAGGTCTTATTTTGATGTTGAGTTGAGTTGAGTTTTTATGAATAATAGTGAGTTGAGATGGTGAAATGAGTTTTATGGGGCCCACTTAAAATGAGTTTAGATGTGTTTGGATGTTAAGATGAGTTTAGATGTTGTTAACGTTGTGTTTCATACGCCTTTGGGCCAGGTTTTATCAACTCAGGACTTCAAAACTGGGTCTGCAAAAATGAAGAAGAAAGAAGCTGGGAGAGGGCGGCCTTGGGACCGGGGAGTCTTCGATACTAAAGTCAGTAAATTATTTTGGAAGTTCGTAAATAATCAGAGAGTCTAGAGAGCTTTTTATACTTGGAAGTTGCTATTTATACCGGGAGTTTAGGGGGACAGATCATGCCTGCCCTTGTGGAGCTCATGTCCTTTTATTGTCCATTTTGTCAGAGTCCTTTAAATGCGGCGTGTCTATGCAATTGTGTCATTAATGTGGCATGTTGCTTGGGTAGTGGTGCCATTAATGCCGTGTGGTTCCTCGATTCGCTTTACTCTGCTGGTGTCTTCGGTGGTCCGTCGATGTTCCCTTGTCAGAAGATCAAATGTTTTCTTTCTTTCCCGTTCTCCCTTGTACAGGTCCCTATGAGCGGGATGATGCTGAGTGGTGTCAAGCCTATCTATCCGATCAACCATCATTGCCTACTTTCCCTTGTAGGCAAGTTGCTTCGAAAGCAAGTTTGGGCCTTGGGGGTCTGGTATTGGGGCGAAGCCCACTACTCTTGGCCGAGCACCTAGTGGGCTTATGAGTGAGGGGGAAATCCCCTTACAGTTACCCAGCCAATTCCTATAGGATGGGTCTGATGGGAATTCTTCCTTTCCTTGATTAATTAATTTTTGCAACTGCGGCTAAGCGGCCTTTTCTTTCCGAGGACGGGGAGTTGTGGGTTTCATGATGCTCACGTGTCGCACTTCTGCTTTCCAACCATATCCAAGTGGCATTTTCGTCTTTATACAATACCTGGAAACGGTTTGCCTTCAGCTTTTATGGTTGTATTTCGACAGTTCCGATCTGCATTAAATGGCACCTTGTCATTCCCTTCGTCACCATTCACTTCAGGCGGTTACTTCTTTCCCACTTCGCATCACTGGATATGCTCTGCTGGAATCGCAGCGATCATGTGATTCTTGTACTTCGTGAGGCAGGGTTTGTACTGCCTCGGGATGTCAACCATTGAGCTTGCCTATATAGGGTCCCTTTCTTTCTCAATAACGGGTTACTTAGTCTATTATCTCTTCTACTGAATATCCTGTGTTCTCCTCTCCTTTTCAAGCACATCCCCTTGCGTTGTTCTTTCTGATTTCTCTTCTTTTTCCATAGTTGCTAATGGCCCCAAGAAATCCTTGTGCCCTTCCAGGATGGCTAGATCTTATGACTTTGTCCGTACCACAGACAGGCAAGGCGACACCATTCTAGAAGAGTTTGCTGGCTTCTGATGGCCTTTGGAGGTGACTCTCGTCGAGTTGGAGTTGTTGAAGGAGACCTATAGGATTTCTCGGACCTTGAAACTCGAGGTGCCTTCCACTACCAAAAGAGCCGTAGATTTCGAGGGTTTTGCCTCTAAAGTGGCAGTGTACCCACCATGTTCTCTAGTTGTCTCAGATTGTCTTTCTATCATCTAGTGTGAGAAGTGTTGGATCTTCTCCAGTTGGTGACTACTCAGCTTCCTCCTAGCGCGTGGAGGATCCTTGTATCGTATTGTGTCATTTGGCGTCATGCGTTGGAGGAGGCCGGGGCTGACTACCCAGACCTCACGGCGCATGAGTTCCTCCTCACTCACAACCTTATGAGGCGAGCTCGTAATATTTGCAGCTTCAAATCAGTCCACTTGTTGGTTTGGCTGGAGTAGTAGTATACCAAAGCGAGGGGGTGGGGTTGCCTATTCTTCTTTTTGTCTAGCAAGGGGTAGGAGTTCCCTATTAGCCAAGCCAATTGGCACGCGTTCCCCGTTTGCACCATATGAGGGTTTGTGGGCGATGACAAGAGTTGTCGTTCTACCACGACCCCAGGCGAGGCTTTCAAGATCGAGGTCATCCGTGCTTGGGTGAAGGCCCATCGAGACGACGTTCTTTCAGAGGCTTTGCTAGCTGAGGACAACCTTCATCGGCATCTGGCCCCTCCGACCAATTTGCGTTCCGACGTAGCCTTCCCATTAATGGAGGTCACGCCCCAAGTCCGAAGCCACTCTCCAAGCCCACCGGTGGAGGGGAAAGGGAAGAGACCTCGAAGGGTTTCTCTCGCCAGAGTCGACTCTGGCAACTTTCCCATTCCTCCTAGAGGTCCTTCCATGGAGGTGATCGTTATTCGGCCAGAGCCGTTGTTGCAGAAGAAAATGATGACGATCGCGAACCTTCCTCGTGCTGTGTTGCTAGCTCGAGGAGTTGTTGCTGATGTTCAACCTGCACTGCTAGTTCTCGGATATGTTGTTGAAACCGTCCTTGCGAGCCTGCCGGGCCCTTTGGTTGTGAGGGGGTCCTTAGTTGTCTCCTCGCCCTTTGGCACTGCCTTCGATTGGGTTCCTTCGCCCTTATCCTAGGATCATTTCACCGAGGGCGAGGGGGGGTCCCTTAAGCGGGTTTCCATCCTGGAGTCTCCTCTACTCTGCTCTCCTGAGTTCGAGGTTGCCTCAATCGGTGCTGAAGTGGCATGGGCCATTGCTTAGGCCGAGGAGGTGGTGGGGGAGTTCTTGTGGCTGAGGTAGCTACGACGTCCGCGGTCATTGGTACAGATGAGGAGGCTGTTGATGAGGTCCTGGAGGACTTTTGGTCAGTGGCTATGGAGAGCTGCGCCGACGGCATCCGTAAGGCGGATAGCAGGCTCAAGAGGCTCTTTACTGGGGTAAGTTCCTTACTTGTAAGCTTTCTGTGCCTCTTGTTTGCTTCCTTCTTTGATTTTGGCCAAGACTTTTATGGCAGGGCTTGGAGGGTTTGGTGGCATTCATTGTGGAAAACTGAGAAGAGGTGGTGAGCAAGAATAGAGCACTTCACTCGCTTGCCTATCTGGCTTTTCGCTGTGCAGTGGAGGAGCGGAAGAAGAAGGAAGAGGTTGAGGAGGCTCTTGTTGACTTATCAAAGTCCCGGGATGAGGCTGGCCTTTTTCATCTTGAGGTGGCGCTTGCCTCCGAGGCGAGGGATGGGCTACAAAGATCATTCGACAATTGTTAGCAGGAGCTTGAGCGGCTGAAGGTCTAAAACTTGGAGCTGCGTAAGCAGCAAGGCTCTGACGCTCAGTCATACAAGTGGCTGTCAGGGGAGTTTGAGAAAATCTCTCAGTCTCTGACGAACAAGAGAAAGACCCTGGAAGACAAGAGGAAACAAATGAGGAACTTGGAGACTGATCAGGCTGAAGCTAGATGCATTTTGGAGGCCCGTGATGCTACCATCTGGGGTCTGTGGGAGGAGCTTTCGTATGTCCATGGTGTTCGTGATGATTCCTGGCACTTTGGTTACACTAATTGCTTCGAAAAGATGAAGACTCATATTCTTCGGAATCTCTATGGAATCTGAGGGTTTTGAGTGTGCGGGAGCTTCCCCAGGATGAAGTGTTCGTGGAACGGGTTGCTTCATGCTTATATTGTCCTCGTTTTCCTTTGTTAGTCAGTTATCCTATTGGTGGCTTTCGCGGTATTGTTGACGAGGCCGATATCTCTCCATTTTCTCTTTGAGCCAATTTCCTTCTTTTTTTGCCGTCGATCTCTCGGATGCACTTTACTCCGCCTAGTCCTTTAGTTCTTCCATTTTGCGTTGCTGTGCTTCATTTTGATATGCAACTAGGCCTTTTGGCCTATGACGCTATGTGCTTGCCACTTTTTACCAGTGCAACATTCGGGCAGTCGAAGGACCCGGCCTGCGCTCCATCCTGGAAAGTTCGAAACGCCTCAAGCCAAACCGCCCCTTTGCTCTCCGAGTAGGTAATTCAGACAGCGATGTGGCTAGTATGCTCTTTCACCGCGATGAGGGTCAGGGTAAGTTTTCGGGCAGCCTCGGGGCTGGATCCGCTCTCCTTTGCCGGAGGGACAAGGTGGCCTCTAGCCCAATCCGTCCCTTTGTTCCTTGCGGGAGGTAGGTTATTTGGGTAGTTTGTAACTGGACTTGCTCCCACCTGTTGACACAGCATGGAAGGGTAAGTTTAGGTCAGGTTGGCGTTGATCCCACACTTCGTTGTAACGGAGGTCAGGGTAAGTTATTCGGGTAGTTAGAGGCTGATCCCGCTCTCTACCGTGGGGAGACAAGGCGGCTTCTGGCTTGACCTGTCTCCTTGGTCCACAAGGAGGTAGATTGTTAGGGCAGTCTGTAACTGTCCCGCTCCCTCCTGTTGAAGCTTATGAGAAATGTAAGTTTTCATCTTCGAGTAGTTGAAGACTACTTGCACTCTGTCGGGGAGGGGTCAAAATGCCTCAAGCCAAAACGCCCATTTGCCTTCGATGAGGTAATTCGGACAGAGATGTGGCTGCTCAACTCCTTCTCCATGATGGGGGTAAGGGTGAGTTTTTGAGCAGCCTTAGGGCTGGACTCGCTCTCCGTTGTGGGAGGGACAAGGTGGTTGCTGGCTCAACCCGTCCTTTTGTTCCCTGCAGGAGGTAGGCTATTGGGGCAGTTTACTACTGGACCTGCTCTTGCCTATTGACACAGTAGGGAAGGGTAAGTTTTGGGGCAGGCTGACGCTGAACCCACTCTTCGTCGTAGCGGAGATAGGGGTAAGTTATTCTGGTAGCCGTGGGGCTAGACCCGTTCTTTGCCGCAGGGAGACAAGGCTGCCTTTGACTGGACCCGTCTCCTTGATCTGCAGGGAGATAGGTTGTTTGGGAAGCCAACTACTGGACTCACTCTCGCTTGTTGACGCTTACGAGGAAGGTAAGTGTTTGCCTTCGGGTAGTTAAGGAATGCCAGCACTCCACCGCAGGAGGGATAAGACAACCGTTTGGCCTGCCTTTCCCTCTGGTATCCATCAGAGGAGGTAATTTGGACAGTGATGTGGTTGGTCCACTCCTTCATCACGATGAGGGTCGGGGTAAGTTTTTGGGCCGCCGGGGGGCTGGTCCCGCTTTCTTGGATTAGGAGGTTGAGCCTTCTACTCACCTATCATCTTTCGTGGGGAGGTAGGCTGTTCGGGTAGTTTGGGATTGGACTCGCTCCCACCTGTTGATATTGCAAGAAATGGCAAGTTTGGGTCAGGCTGACGTTGATTCCACACTTCGTCGTTACGAAGGTTGGGGTAAGTTTTTCGAGTAACCTTGGGGCTAGACCTGCTCTCCGTTGCGGGAGGGACAAGGTGGGTTTTGGCTTAACCAGCCCTTATGGGCCCGATGGAGGTATGTTATTTGGGCAATCTGTAACTAGACCAGTTCCTCCTTGTTGACACTCACGAGTAAGGTACGTTTTTATCTTCGGGTGGCCGAGGGCTGACCCGTACTCCTCTGCATGAGGGACAAAGCAACCTCTAATGTGGTGTGGTTCCCCCCGATTCCCTTTCTTCTGTTGGTGTCTTCGGTGGTCCATCGATATTCCCTTGTCAGAAGATCAAAGGTTCTTTGTCTTTACTGTTTTGCCCTGTACGAGTCCCCATGAGTTGGATGCGGCCGAGTGGCGTTAGGCCTATTTGTTCCATCAATCATCATTGCTTACTTTCCCTTACAGGCGTGTTGCTTCGTGGGCAAGTTTGAGCCCTGGGGTCAGGTATTAGGGCAAAGTCCACTACTCTCGATTGAGTGCCTAGTGGGCTTATGAGTGAGGGAGAAATGCCCTTACAGATGTATTTATAGAAAGTTAAAAAAAGTTGTGAGTCTCGCGTGTAAAAAGATGTTGAGTTGAAAAAAAATTGTAGATACCGCGTGTAAAGAGGTGTTGAGTTGAAAAAAGTTGTGGTTCTCACATGTACAGATGTTTTGAATTGATATGAGTTTAATGATTTGAGTGTTAGGTATTTAGATATTAGACTCAAGTTAAAATTAGACTCAACTGAATTGATTTCAGTTTAATCTAAATTCTAAAGGGAAGCTTAAAAAATTGGATTGATCGATCATACGTACATCTGGTAACAAAGGCGTGTCGTTGCACCCGCACATAGAGCCTATACACCAGTAGAGTTGAAGTAATGAACATCAGATCTTGAAAATCTGAGCCAGGTACTGTCTTCCATGCACCCATAAAACAAAAAGAGACAAAGAAAAATTGGACAAAAAGAAATCTAAGTACACCGTACAAGGCTGAGAAGAGGGGGAGCGCCTTTCTCCCTTCCCCTTGGCTATAGAGCTTTAAGAGATAGGACGTTGGGATTGTTTTATTTAGAGAACGTAAAATGATAGATATATAACCATTTTGATACATTTTAGACGACTATATTGGGATTGTTTTATTTACATTTTATATAAATATTTCCGTTTTAAAATATGGTTATAGTGGTAAACAAGATTGTAGGTATATTATTACTTGCCAGATATATGCATTAATAAGAAAGAGGGATGTGACCTAAACAAATGATTTATTAGTGTTTTCATATTTAACTTAATTAACAGGGAGCATATATATATAAGCAAGATTAGGAAGTGGGCATATATACCTGATGAAAGCAGCTGAGATGAGGATATACGCGTACTGGGGAAGGAAAGTAATTTGCTCAGCACCAAGATAACACTCCCACAAAAAGATTTGCTCTTCTCGAAGACAAGCGGATAGCCGTAGACCGAGCCAAACAGGTAGAGAGCCACAACCAACCAGAGCAGGATTGTCACAAAAAGCTTTAGAATCTGCTTTACGAATTTCCGAACCTTAACCTTCAGTAAACCATTGTAGTAGTGGTTAATGTCTCTCATGATCCAGTCCAAATCAGCTGGTTCCCGTGTTGAGAAAAGGGGCTCCCTCATTCCACTAAAGATTTTCGCAACCTCGTCATCCTTCATGTACCAATTAGTTTCTAGAATATGATAATCCCTAAGTACCTTCACATCCTTGCCAGTTTTTACCAGCTCACTCATCAATTGAATGTACCCTCTAAAAACCCAACGCCGGAAGACTACAGGCTTGAACATGACTTCGTATGCCAATAAGTTCCTAATAATGACCTCTGAGTTTACATTCACTTTAATGACCGGGAGCTTAATCGAGGCTGTTTCACGCTTGAACCCAATGTGTCTGATGTGATCCGGGGAGAATTTCACTCCAACATCAGACAGCTTTGATGCTGTAGGCATCAAGTACCCTTCCTGATCTCCAACCCCAGCTTTGTTTCCAATAAAGGATAGATAAAGTAGCAAAGACCACGGTAGACCAAGCAAACCTTTTACCAACTCAATTGGTTTTTTTAGTTCATTTGGCAGAGGTAGACCTGAGAGAAAATCCAGGACTCCGGTTGGCCCCAGTGATGGATGATATGCTGCACCATCATCACTCTTTTTTTTATCATCCTTTTTTTCCTCGACTTTTCTTCTTTCTTTTTTATCTCTTCCTTCTTTGTCAATTAATATTTCCAATTGTTGCTCTGTGAGCGTGATCAAGTGGTACAGAAGATCCAACATATGCGTGCACTTTAAAGCCATGGAATCCGGGTAGTTTTGCAGCACTTTGAATGGAGAGACTGCTTTACAATAACCCAACAATAATCGTGGAAGATTTTTCTCAACGATTAGTGGCTCCGAGCATTCCATGAGCAAGATATGTTTCAGTACAAAAATCGGAATTTGGTTTTGGAGCATTATCGTATCCCCTAGGATCTCATCCCTGGGGAATCTGCTCATATCTGTATGGGTTAATAAGCGAAGCAAAGTATCCGAAGAGGTTAGAGCAACTTTACCTCTGTTGTGGTGACAAAGCAACGCAAACAAAAACAAACCGTCTATCGCCATTGTGCATGCTATCTTCTCGTCCTTATCAGTCAAGTACATCTGGTAACAAGCGCGGATGTATGGCCCAAGCTTCACGAGTCCCTGAATGAGTTCTTGGAACTTAATATGTCTGAATTCATTATGAATGTTCCTCGCTACACCAACCTGGTGCATCTGCAGTGGTGACTCGGAATGATGGAGGGGTCCTAAGCCTATAACCTTAGGGGAGTAAGCTTCTGGCTTGGAGTTGCTTAGGAACTTGGGCACGGAGAAGACACAAACTGGAGGAATTTCAAAGTCATGATTGGTGCTGAATATGTTAATGATATCAGTGACAAATGGATCTTGCAGTCCAATATCGTTGCCATTGGCAGATGGATCTTGTAGTACTTCATTAATATCGGTGCCATTGGCGGATGAATGTTGCGCATGCTCATGCTGATCAAGGCTTGAACTTGAGGCCATCTTGGGTAGGCTACTAAGGACGCAGAAGTTTGTTTCAAGTCAATGGGTTTGCAACACACAAGTTCTTTAGTTGCGCTTTATAGCCAATTACTTCTATGGAAGTGTGATAAGTCGGTAAAATCATGGGCAATTATTCAATGGAGTAGTTGAGATGGCATAATCATAGTCCATTATAAAAACAGTTAAAGTTGACAAAATTACAGGCAATTTTTATTTTATCAGTAAATAACAATTTTATTAACGACAGATTAGGTATAGCAACATATTAGGTATCAGAAGAACCAGTGATTACAATTTGGCATTAATCTAAAAAATTTGGTGGAATCTAGCCAGTAAAAAACCAAATCTGTGCAATCAATTCCTTTCTTCTAGATACCTTAAAAACTCATCTTTCGTGGAAATCACCCCCAAGGCCTCAGACTCCTAGTTTTGGAAATGTGTTTTAAAACACCCCTCATAACAGCAAATCTCTATTATCAAATTGTAAATGGGGCAAACACAAAAGTCTGGAATAACCAAGGAGATGAAATGATATCCTTCTTGACACTCGTTTCCCCTCTAAATCATTCAATGAAATTCAAAAAATCCACCTTCTTGAAACAGTCAATCCACAAGCCTCTGATAAAACAATCTGGATCAATCATCATTCAGGATCATTTTCTGTCAAATCCTCATACGATTTCATATTATCATAGCATACCTCTCAACCCTCCAGTCCATTCACAAAAACTGACTGGAAACAACTATGGAGAATTAGGATCCAAGACAGATTGAAGTTATTTCTTTGGAAGGTCTGCACTAATATGCTCCCTACCAGGATCAAACTTCAATTCCCTTTATCACTTTCAGATTCTGATATTCTTTGCCCAATATGCCAATCTGAATCTGAAACGTCCCTTGACCATCTCTTTCTAAGATGTGCTCATACTCAAATCCTTTGGAAACTCTCCCCATGGCCCCTCAACATTTCTCAATTTGCAGCACAACCTCTCTTTTGAATGGTTGAAAATCATCCTGAATCCCTCAAAGCTGCAGATTTCAAACCCATAATTGACCAACAGTTTCCAACCTTTTGCCATTATTGCTATGGACTTTATTTGGTTTCTAAGAAATCAAATAATCCAAAAGTAGTAGTGCCAATCCCCCCTCATCTTCTCAAAAATTGGTCAAGATCTACAATGAGCACCTTCTCATGTGGAGTTAAAAAAAAAAAAAAAAGCAAAATAAATCTCCCCCCAATCCCCAATCCCCCCCCCCCCCCCCCCCCCCCCCCCTGGTGGGGGCGCGTGCGCAAGTGGTCTCCACCCCCTCAAGGACATTTCTCCCTCTCCTATGAGGATTCCACAGCAACTACAATATGCATATCAGCTGAGGGTGAACTCATTTTCGCAGCCACTAGACACATTGCATCTACCAATCCAACTTTTGGAGAAGCAATGACAGCCAAATTAGCAATTAAAGAAGCTGCCATAAGACAGATTTCAAAAATCATCATTGAAGGGTTTGTCAAGTGATAACATATGCTTTGATAAACCCCTCATCCTCTTTGAATTGGTCCATTCTCAATGTACCCACAGATATCAACTAATCCTTGTTGGAGTCCTTCTAGGAATGTTCCACTCAAAAAATTCATCAACATCAAAATTAATGGGCACATAACTTGGCACAATGGGCCGCTACAAACAAGATGTTTGGATACATACCCCTTATTAAGTTACATGAATATGTTCTGGAATTTTATAGTGTTTGTAATGTTTTTCCTTTTCAAAACTGTACTAGGATTTTATATTTTCTTCTATATTATGCTCAAGCTTGATTAGACAAAAAAAAAGAAAAAAAAGAAAAAGAAAAAAGAAGAAGGTATAGCAACATATATGTGCGAGCAAAATCACAAGTTACTTCATAGTAACTCCATGGAGACAACCTTTTTATAATTATTTTTTTATTCTATTTTAAATTGTGGGTATATTTTATAAAATAACGATATTTTTATAATTTCAATTTATAAAAAAAATATATTTGTATAATAGACTGATAAAAATATAGTAAAAAATTGACTATTTTTATTAAAATTCTTATAAAATAAATGCATGGAGTAGTGGTTGAGCTTGAGTTGCTCTCTCCTCTTATTTTATTTTATTTTATTATATATGCTTGACTCAATGTAGCGTGTTTGAGTTGGTCCTTCCTACAACAGTTTTAAAAAGGGCCGACAACACCAAATATGGCCTAGTAGCGAGCATCCTGACAAAGGACTTGGACGTGGCAGGTATGGCCATTTGGATAAATTGTTATTTTTCTTTGACAATAACAGCCCTTTTGGAGGGTATAAAAACAATTTTAGATCAGCTAGAAGGTTGCCACATAGGTATCTCTATTCAATGATAAATACAATTCATTGAATCCATCCCCCACTCACGTGACCGTCCCACTTTCCCCTCATCTATCCCTCCCTCTCTCAGCAATATGATTGGTATTTATGTTTGACTTTACCGCTATGATTGTGGGACTTGAGATTTTAATAGTTGCCAGATAATATGCCTTTAGCTAATTATCTCAATCAATCTAATGTTTTGAATAATCGAGCAGGTCTCAACTACACTCATCTCTCATTCCCGAAATCAAAACCAACGACACTCATCTTCGCAAAATTTCAACCCATTTATCACATAGTAATCGGTTTAGACGGCCAGGTAATGGAAATCAGGATAATAAAATATTAGAATCGCATTCAGTATACATTTACTTTTAAAAAAAAAGAGCCCCACAACTAGAAAAATTCGAAGCTGCCACTTGATTTCTCAAAAATCCAGCAAAAATAAAAAGAGAACAAAATAAAGTTTGGGATAAAATCAATAACTTTACCAACAAACGTAACCATTTCTGATTCTCTTCAAGCAATTACAACATAATCAATGCACAAGAACACAAAAATATCCAGTATATAATTTCAGCAGATTTAGCCCATAAGATGAGAATGACTAATAGCATGGGCAACAGATAGTCAAATGGAGGTGATACGTGGCAGTGCGAAATGCATAGGTCGACAATGTCACCCAGCTGTGGTAGGTTGACGGTTAATTACCCATAAATGGCATTTGAAAATCGACGATGCGCTGTGTGAGGGTGAGAAAATTAACGTTACAATCGATGCTAGCTGCGTGACTGTGTGAGAGGGAAGGGTGGAGAAATCACATTCTCGAGGGAGGGGACTTCGGGAGGTTCTGAAGGGTGGGGGAAGAAGAGGAATGTTATGCGTGGGTGAGAGTGAGTAGAAAATGAAATGAGTAATTCGTGTGCGGGTGCAAATGTTTGGTTGTTGCACCTCCTACCTGGCCAATTTGTATTGGTACTTGGGTACCAAAAGTATATTCTCAACATTCTCTACTACTATTCATTACTTTATTATTACTTTTCACATACTTTTTATTACTATTCATTATTTTTTATTACTATTCAATAATTACTTTTTCACTACTATTCACAAACATTCTCAACACTTCTCAGATATTCTCACTACCCAAACGTAGTTTGTTTCTCTTTGGAAAATATTATGGATTGGAAGCCATGCACAAGTTAATTAAAGATGTTGTGAGTTGTGACTCCCCTTTATAATATTCGATCCCTGAGTTAATATTCCTTAATTTAAGCCTCCCAACAATGTGAAAAATAATGAATTAGCATATGATAAGGTTTCATAATCATCGAGCAAGATAAAGTATATATAATATGCAATACAGAAAAGTTAGGTACAAATTATAATGAACCATCAACCAAAAGCATCTAGGCTAATGTCTTCTTGTTGTGTTATTAATTTGCCTACATTGATTTGATTTATTAATTTTGTAATTATTTAATTTTCTCACAGTTTGAACTATTGTATTTCTATATATGCAATAGAACACATCTATTGTTTCTACATATTGTTGTTAATATTAAGGTTTATTATTTATGGCACTGAATAAAAGTATTAATCTCTCGGGGATAGAAAAATTAAATGGAGGAAATTTTTGGACTTGCAAAAGGCATATATATTTTCTTATAACCTATGAAAAGATTTAATATACAATACAATACCAAAATCATATGAAAATGAAAAAAATGGTCAAAATGGAAGTGGAAGCAGCGCAAGGACCAGAGACAAATGGGAAGAATACAATGTTGGACAAGAGTCTTGATTTTACATTGCATGAATGATGAAATTATTTATCTTTTTGACGACTATGAAACTGCTAAGGAAATCATGGATATAGTTGAAGGTAAGTATGGATTAAGGTTTTTATATACAATTATTGTTAGATAAGTATAATAGGACTTGCATGAACAAGGATGGAAGTGTGAGCGATCATGTACTACAAATGAAATTGATTGCGAAAGAATTATATGATGTTGGTCAGCCTCTTACTAATAAAATGCAAGTACCAACCTTACAAAATAATATTTCTTTATCTTGAGATCACATCGTTACTTCCTTAATACATAGTGCAAAGAAAATAACAATGACTTCACTTCCAGTAGTTTTGGTACTTGAAGAAGAAAGGATGCGGTTGAGGAACAGAGAGAATGGATCATCCAATTTAATGATGGCTCAAGACACACGTTCTCCACAAAACAAGATAAAGTGAAAACAGTTCAAGAAAAAGAAATTATTGAAAAAGAGGCAAAATAAAACATTCACTGGTAACTATTTTACATGTGAAAAAAATGGACATTACAAATCACAATGTATTAATAAAAGAAAAGTAAAGAAAATTGTGATGACAGTTTTAAAAGTAATGGTCGTGGAACTAACGTCAGATTCATGACCGGTTGACTCTCTAGCAACAAAACATATTTGCAGGAACAAAGAATTGTTTGTCAAACTTGAAAACAAACAGCTGAACACAAAGTGTACATGGATAATAAAACATATTGTGATGTCTTGGGGTAAGGTACATGCAAATTTTATGTATATAACTGATTCCATTATTTTGTTTAATGATGGATTGTATGTACCTAATATTCATAAGACTTTAGTATATGTTTTTGTACTAGATCAGAAGGGCTACATAATTGAGTTTTAATTTGGAACAATTATTATTAGTATGGGTGATTTATCAATGAAAGGTGCCAAAAGTCACAATATATATGTACTAAATATTAATATTAATACAATATCTATTTCTAATCATTTGAATGTATCTACTAGTTGCATATATTTATGACATTTAAGATTATGTCATATAAATAAAAACAACAAAATGATCGTAATGTATAAAAGTGAATTAATACCACAACTACATTAAGATCATTTTGATATGTGTGAACCATGTTTCATAGGCAAACTAAGTAGTAAATCCTTTTTTCAAAAATTGAAAACTTACAGATTTACTTGAAATAAAACATTTGATATTTGTGGACCTTTTAGAACTAAAACACAAAAGGGAATGAAATACTTTATTACTTTCATTGATGACCATTCAAGATATGGGTATATTTACTTATTCAGATATAAATCTAAGACAATTAAAAAATTTAAAAAATATAAAGTAGAAGTAGAAACCTGGTTGGGTAGACTCATTAAAAATCTAAATAGTGATAGAGGAAGAGAATTTAAAACTTTGGATAATTTTTGCAAATTGAATGTTATAACACATATTTATGCTATGCCATATAAGCCTTAAAAAAAATGACATTGTAGAAAGGAGAAGTAAAACTCCATTAGATATGATAAGATCAATGATGACATATGTTGATTTACCAACACATTTTTGGGGAGAAGTATTGTCAACTACAACATACATATTAAATAGAGTTGAAACCAAAGAGAAACCTCTTACACCTTACAAAATATGGACAGACGATAAACCAAATTTAAGTAAACTCAAAGTATGGGGTTAGCACAAGTGCTCATCCCAAGGTTACTAAGGGATAAATTAAAAAGTTAAACTTAAGAATATAGGTTTATTAGGTATGTAGAAAAATGAAATGACTATTGATTTTATCACTCTGATAGGGGATTCAAAGAAAGTAGAGATGTTATTTTCTTGCGAAATATAGACCCGATTACTCCAGTTGATCGGATAGACTTACTGAATGACTATGAAAATCAATAGATCTCCACAGAATCTAACAATGAAATCTTGACGTTACTCAGACACAGAGTAATGGAAATAAGAGAAATTCAGATCAAAATCAATCTTCAGGTATGGATGTTAGAGTCAATGGAAGTAAAAAACCAAATGACCATCAGTATTTTTTCAAGATTATTATACTCTAAATATTAGTTTGAAAAATTTAGAAAATGCTCCATAAAAGTTTTCTGAGGCAATTAATAACGTCGATTCAGATAAATAGTTTGAGGCCATGAAAATTGAATTAGAAGAAAATTTAAAGTTGATGAAAGTTTGGAAAGATTTAAAGCAAGATAAGTGGCCAAAGAATACACTCAACAACTAGTTGTAGACTTTGAAGATACATATTCGTTTGCGGTGAAACTCACATCCATGGGGATAATTATGTCTATTGTTGCCAAAATGAATTTGAAATTACATCAGCTATATGTAAAGAAGACTTTTCTTAACGGTGAATTAGAATAGGACATCTTTATGATTTGGCTAAAAGGATTCCAAATTGAAGGATACGAAAAAAAAGTCTACAGGTTGAAGAAGTCATTGTATGGATTTAAGCATTCTTCAAGACAATGGTAATTGAAGTTTCACCAGACAATTTTGGAAATTAGATTCGAAATGTGTCCACTAAGTCACTGTGTATATATTTGGAAAAATGACAATAAAATAATAATATTATCATTATATATTGATGATATATTGTTAGCAAGTAACTGTCTGAATATGATGTATAAAACAAAAGAATTTTTGAGATTTAAGTTTGAAATGAAAGACATAGGTAAAGTCACCTAAGTTCTTGGCATAAGAATCTAAAGAGATAGGAACTAAAAAAACGCTTATATTTAGATCAAGAAAAATATCTAGAAAAAATACTTATAAGATTTGGTATGGAAAATTGTAAACCCTTAAATACTCCTGTTTGCAAAGGTCATATTTTGGAGTAAAAGTCTATGCCCAAATAAGGAGGAAACATGCAAATGCTTAAAATTCCCTAAATTCAAGTTGTGGGAAGCCTCATGTATGCAATAAGAAATACAAAATTTGATATTTGCCATGTAGTAGGTTTAGTAAGTAAGTTTTGATCTAATGCAAGAAGAAACATTGGCAAGCAGGAAAACATATATTAAGGTATTTACAAAGTACAAAAAATATGAGATTGTGCTTTAGAATCAATGATCTAGAATTAATCGGCTATAGTAATGTTGATTTTGAAAGTGATGTAGATGAAAGCAATTTTACAAGTGGATATATATTTCTATTTTATGGAACCACCATTTATTGGTTGAGTAAGAAACATGATTGTGTTGTTAGTCTACAATGGAAATAGACTATATTACTTGCAGTACTACAATGAGTAATGTGGTGTGGATGAAACGTTTTATTGAAATTTTAAGTATATGAACATCCATAGAACCAATCAATTTGTTTTGTGATAATCAGTCCGTTATCTTGTTAATAAAAAATGGAACATAGAGTTCTAAAGGAAAATACATTGATGTGTATTATTACTATATTTTAGATATAGTGGAAATATGTGAGGTCAATGTTAATTTTTTTCCGTCGACCGAGATGGTAGTAGATCTAATGACCAAGAGATTATATTTGGAGAAATTTAGTGAACATGTTGCCAAAATGGGGTTGAAGATACCCGAGTAAAATAACCCCTTAGTTAACATATATAACTTAGGAAGTTCTGGGGATGCCTAAATAAATAGAGTTATGGGGAATTACTCTAATAAATGGTTGGTCATTTGTAAAGTCATTGATAAGATAATTAAGGAAAGTCTCAAGAATGAGATCAGAGAAAGTACTTAATAAAAGTTCAGTGCAGGTGGATTACCTAGGTGAAAGGCTGAACATTTATAAAGTCGTTGATAAGGTGATTAAAGAAAGTCTTAGGAATGGACTTTAAAGGAAGTACTTATTAAATGTTTAGTGCATGTCAATACATGTTTGATGTATTCGACTGAAATTGTCAATTGTGACATAAATATTTATTCACTTATGGAGAATTGATTCCATTCACTAAAGACTTAGTACAATGAAGTCACCACTAATAAGTTGTGAGGGCCTCATCTAATGCGAAAAAGCACAAACCAGTCATGGATTTGACGGAAAGACAAAAGTGAAGAACAACACTCCAATGGTCTAAGGAATCAACATCGAGAGATGCATAGTGCAACTTGATTAACATCTGGGCGAGCAAGCATTTTGTGAGAGGTCGACTGACATGTCCTAGAGCGAGGTGGAGATGAGCATCTCGACCATGGCAGAAGAGCTAGAAAAGTTGCCTACCATGAGGACGAGAAGAAGGAGTTGAAGGGACTGGTGAGCTCGAGCGAGATACAAGCTACATGCCCAATGCGAGATAAGATTACTTTCCAGAAAGAGGAGCAACGGTCAATGATTGACCCAAACCAGACATGGGAACTTTTCGAGATAACACGGAAGGGCTTAGAAAAAGGTCAGCACCAGATGCCGAAGCCCACACTCCATCTAGAGTGGCTCTACAATGAAAGGTGAAGGCACAACAAGTTGTGTTGTTAGAACTCAGAAGTATGGATGGCGCTATGTGGAGAACCCTCATTCAAGGAAGGACTGAGCAGTTGGCAGACAGTACGATGTGCGGACCATATAGGGATGATGGACTCCCATTCAAGCATAGCTGGAGTCAGAGAAACATCAAAAAGGACATATGATAATATCACTCTATTTAAATGAACTAGACATGGGAAAAGATCTTACTTTTGAGACTTTATTCACTAAGAAGCTCGAAAAGGCAATTGCTGCAGAAAGTAAGCAGTAGAGAGGCAATGAGAGAACTTCTAATGTGGAAAGGTAGGTTAGCTTCTAAGAAAGTGCTGTGTAATGTGGGGGTGAATGTTGTGTAAGAGGCATTGCATTATTTTTGTAACTTCTTCCCCATTCTATAAGTATGAATAAATATTTCTAACACTATGTTTCTAACTATATTTACTCATTGCTTTATAATGCTTCAATGTTTTAATTGTTTTCTATACTTAATGATAAGACCCTATGTGGGCACCCTGGATATCGTTGTGAGTATGTGAAGTGTGTGTGTGTGAGCAATCAGTGTGAGTCTCTATTCATGGTACGAGACGTAGAAGTCATTGTGACCATTCCACGAAGCGTTACTATGTGCATCACATGGGAAGAAGAATGCCTTGTGGGGTGGAATGAAGTTGTATATGGCCTCAGTTGATAGTCAGGATGTGAGGACCCCCAGCATATCACGTGCTGGCGTCTTTGAGTTGGTTGGTTGTGTATAGTAGCATCCTTGGTACAAGAAGTATGTGTGTGCATGTACCTACAAGCAAATTTGTATGCCTACAAACAAATATGTCTGCCTGTGTGGTGAATGAATGCCTATGTGCAAAGCCTATGAGAAAATATCTGTGTAGCGAGCAACCGTGTGTTGAAAGAATTTTACTTGGCTGGAATAGGCCGAATATTGGTTTTTACAGGTTTTCTACTTATATGGAGATGGATAATTCCTCACCATAATATTAGTAATGTGTTTTTGTCTATTTTACACAAATAGAAGGTAATGTCCCCAAGGTGATTCCTTACCATGCATATATATATATATATATATATATATATATATTCACTGAGAGGTTGATTTCTTGCCAGATTTTAAGAATACATGTAGTTGTAAGAGTGAGGGTGATTCCTCTCCAAGGATATACGTGTTCCTGAAATGTTTTCATAACATTTTCGGCAGTATTATCTCGCATTAACAATCTTGTCATAGTCACCTAACCTTCCTATGATTTTGTTCTCGGGACTATAGACTTTGATGCAGGCATAGACCCTAGCATGATGCTTGAGGAAGAAGAATCAATCTCGCCCGAGTTCTGATTAAGAAGACTAGGACTCGTCTTAGCTCCAGTACCTGCCATAGTTGTCTTGTGCATTTCGTAGGATGTACAACACTAAACCTAGCGTTCATTTGTAATCAGTTTGTCACTTATGGTGACTAACTTTATATACTCTAAATGATGTAATGTTTTGAGGTTAATGAAGGGCAAGAAGCCCCTTTCTATGGAGTTTAGCATTTGGGTACTTGCTTGTTAACATTATTCCCACATCATGTTTTGTTTACATTCCACCACGATGTCATAAATCGAATATCTTACACATATACTTCTCTCTGGATTACTACACGCCTAAATTTTCTCTAGAGTGTTGATCGATTGACCGACATCTTTGGTACCACAGAACCTCACCTAGTCTTTCACGAGGGACGAGGTGCCACATATGTGATTAGTGTGAGCAAATATGGTAAATAGTGCAGTCAGATAAGATAATGACAAAATCGTGCAAACGTAAAAGCTTGTCATGCTCTGACGCTGATCTGTAGAAGTTGCATAAGAGAGTTAAATTGTGGAAAACTTATATCCATACAAGCGTAAAACACTCAATTGGATTCAACACCGTTGTTGTGTGCTCAAGTGGGTGATATAGATTTGAGGCGTGATCACATACCAAATGATGTACCCCTTAAGTTTGTATTTTCCACATGGTGATAGTTCCTATGGAGGTATTGGTTGAGAAAATCTCAGGAAACACAATTATTTGATTGAGCTTTGCTCCTTATCAATGGTTGTGCCCCTTGCCAACCAGTGTCTTGTGATCTAAAAATAGAGACCATTTGTGCACAATTTGAGCACTTGCAATTCCTCTATCTATTAGCAAGTTGTGGGACAAATATTCTTACGGGAGTATCACCATATTGTGTAAACACAACCCATTTTCATTCAATAATTTATTTCAGAACATGGCAGACACGACCATTTGGATGAATTGCTATTTTGCTTTCGAGAATGACCATCCTTATTGGAAGGTATAAAAGATGAGTTGTTTTAGAAAAGATTATGGATTGGAAGCCCTTCACAAGTATGTATCTTCAAGTTAAAAGATGTTCTAACTTCCTTTTATAATACTCGATATCTAAGTTAATATTCCTTAATTCAGGCCTTCTAACATTGTGAAAAATAATGAATTAGCATAACCCAATCGATCAAGATAAAGTACAAATAATATGCAATACAGTAAAGTTATGTACAAATAGATCACACATGAAAAGTAAACTTACAAATTGTCATGGTTTCATATGATACGTTAAGTCTATTTTATAATTAAAGTAGCTTTAGAATCTAACATACCACAACAAGCCATGTCAGCTTGTAGGCTTACTTTTTTGGGATTAATTTTGTGGAATATTTTTGTGGTTAAAATATTTTTCATGTACAAATAATGAACCATCAACCAAAAGCATCTAGACTATAGTCTTCTTATTGTGTTAATAATTTGTCTTCACTGATTTGATCTCTTTTTCCTATCAATTAATGTTGTTGCATTATTAATTTAAAACTCATGAAATCATAAGTTAGGGAGTTGAAGACCATGTTGAGTCACTATACTCGCAACCAGCCGTAAAGGATCGAAGTACATGATCAGAATTAATTTCTCATCTTAGATACCACGAATAAGTTTAAAACATCATGACATTTACATGACTCCTGAGATGTTTTAAATGATCTTAACATAGGGCTGCAACCCCATATCATCCAATCGAGTCTTGAAATGTTTTAACTATATGAATGTTGGTGACCTGTGTTAAGTTACCAGCTGAATGCAGGGGTCACGTTGCATTCAAATCCTGTTAAAAAGAAGCATATGCAAAGAACTATTCAAGCCTATCATATTGCCTTCAAATCCTATTAATAATCTAATTAAAAACAACAACCACCATGCATAACAATGTAATAAAAAAGCAGCCAACCTCACTTCAACAATACTTACTAAAAAATAAACTTTCATAAAAAATAAGGAGCCATTTGATAGACTATATCCATACTGCCCATGATACCACTAATTAGTAATCACCTCGGGTCCTTCCTTAGAACTAATAAAAAAAATGTACAAAAGACATATATTATAAAAACTATCTAAATTACAAAAATATAAACATCAACTGATAAAGGATTGAGGAGCATCCAACGATCAAATTATAGCAGCTTCCCATCTCTTTCTCTATATCTATCATAATAGCAAATCAAATTAATACGACGTAACATGTGGAATGATTAGTTAAGTGTGTCGCATTACATATTTAAAACCAGAAGCATCGTTAATTAAGTTGCTGCCAAATTTTTCCAGTAGCATTACAACCACAAAAAGTAATCAAGTTGAGTCATCATGATCATATATACTTACTCATCGCAATTTTTTTATTTTATTTTTTTTATTATATGCTTGAGTCCATTAGTGTTGAAATTTGAGTCGGTCCTCCCTAAAATGGTTTTAAGATGGCCAACAATACCCTCCATGTCGTTGACATGGAAAGACTTGATTTATAAGAGAGATTTCAATTTTAAATTTCTCTTACAAATCAAGGTTTGCCATGTCAACAATATGGGGGTGTGTTTTTACACACCTGCTTACAAATAGAATTTCTCAGCAACTTTTAAGTTATTCTTGTAGTGGTATCAACAACAAATTATTGGACATGCATAGGATTTACAGAGTCATGCATGATTAATTCAAAGAATTTAAATCTGTCTGTTCACAACAGCCAGCTCTACCCAAGGTCTCTATAGTGATTCAAAACACTGGATATAGTTCTTTATATGTGGTAATTTGAGACCTGGACTACAAATAGGGTGTGAATACCTTCACTTTCCACAACCTATGAATAATATTTTAAGAGAGAAATCAAATTAAAATAAAAATGATAAGAATTTCTTTTAATACTAATTGGTGTGACAAGTTTTCATATCAATTTTGTATGTAGTAAGAAGAATCGATGTAATTGTATCTTGAGAGTAGATTGTCAAAGAGTCTAATGTAGTGCTAATTTGTAGGCAACATAATTTTACTATAAGGAAGTATCCATCACAACGTATCTCAACACCGAATTCTCTTTCTAATTGCATTTGCTATTTTTCTTTACTCTCTAGTCTAGAAAATGTATACACATATTATTTATATCTCTATTATATTTTTTGAACAATCTTAGAGTAGAAATTTTTTACTTTGTTAAACTACAGTTGTATCATGTAAAACTGCGTTTAGATGTTGAGCTAAACTCAGCTGAGTTGAGTACTTTATGAATAGTACTAGTGAGTTGAGTAGTGGAAGGAGTTATATGGGGCACATTTAAACTGAGTTTAAAGTGTATTTGAATGTTAAGATGAGTGTATTACTTTTTATAGAAAATTGAAAAAGGTTGTGGGTCCCACGTATAAAGATATTTTAAGTTGAAAAATATTGTGAGTCCCACGTGTAAGAAAGTTTTGTGTTAGGATGAGTTAAGTAATTTGAGAGTTGTGTATTTAAATGTTAGACTCAACTTAAAGTTAGATTGAACTCAGTTGAGCTCAGCTGAGTTTGGGAACTAAATGCAACCTAAATCATTGTTGACTCCACAACTTCTAATAAACTTATTACACTCAAGAAATTTGGAGTTAATTTCAAGTATTGGCAAAAAATATGGTTGTGCACCGACTGTCGAATTCGGTATCCAAGTCTCCGAATTCGACTTCAATTTAATTCTATGTCAAACTTATCATTTTTATTGAAATTATATTAATTTAGTGAATAAAGACCATATAGAAACTAGTGTAACGCCACTAGAAATTTCTGGTGGGGAGCTCAAGAGAACCAGTCGAAGATTTATAGGAAAAATTAGAGTAGTTTGAGCCTAAGCAAAACAGATGGGGGAATGGGTTTCAAAAATCTGGTTAGTTTCAATTTAGCTCTTCTAGCAAAACAAGTTTGGAGAATTCTTAAGTCTCCATCATCTCTGGCAGCTAGGATTTTGAAAGCCATTTATTTTTCCAATTCTTCAATTTTACAGGCCAAGATAGGTTCAAGACCCTCTTTTGCTTGGAGGAGCATACATTCAGCTATTGATCTAGTAAAGGAAGGAAGTATGTGGAGAGTGGGAAATGAGGAACATATTAATGTGTGGAAAGATAAGTGGATCCCAAGATCTGGACTGAGTAATATTCAATCACCAATACAAGCTTTACCAGAAAATGCAAAGGTGGCCGATTTGATAGATCAGTCTAGTGGATGGTGGAATACACAATTGCTCAGAAATACCTTTTGTCAGGAAGAAGTTAAACAAATTTTGAATATACCTGTCTCACAGTGTTCTACTGAGGATAAGATAGTGTGGAAAGGCACATCAAATGGGGACTTTTTAGTCAGAAGTGCATACCATATGCATAATCAACAACAAAGATGTAGTATGGGGGAGTGCTTATCAATAGAGGATCAAAGCAAACTGTGGAAATTGGTATGGAATTTGCAAACAAAGAATTCTGTTAAAGTGTTTATTTGGAGAGCTTGTAATGATGCATTACCTACAAAACAGAACTTGTTCAAGAGGAAGGTCATTGCAGATTCACTTTGTTTCATTTGTCAAAGATCGAGTGAAACCCCAACTCATATTTTATGGTCTTGTCCATCTGCACAAGATGTATGAAAATTTGGAAATATAAAAATTCAGAAAGCAATAAGAACAGAGAAAGATTTTGGTTCTATGTTTCTCTCTATGTATAACAGAATTGGCAAGGAGGAAATAAGTTTTTTTTGCAGAAACAACAAGGGCATTGTGGCTTAGGAGAAACCATTTGGTTTTTGAAGGGGACCTTTTATTACCAGTAAGTGTATTGACTAGATCCCAACAAACACAACAAGAGTTCATTCAAACACAACTGTTGGATCGAGTCCCACAAAGACCACAACAGCAACAAGTTAGAACATCATGGAAAGCTCCTCCTTCAGATTGGTTAAAAATAAACTGGGATGTAGCAGTCAGAGAAGCTGATCATAGAATTGGTATTGGAGTGGTGATCCGAGACAATGAAGGGGATGTTCTATTCACTCTAAGGCACCACTTTATTTTTGTTCTCAACCATCTACTGTAGAAGCAAAGGGCTTAGTAATTGCTACATTGTTGTGTATGGAGTTGGAACTGAAACAAGTCATCTTAGAGGGGGACTCAAGTCAGGTTGTTAATGCTATGAGACAAGGTAAGGATCACAATGAGATGCTGAGTTGCTTGGTAGAGGATGCTAAGGCTGCCTTGAAGAAAACAAACTGGGAAATTCAACATTTCAAAAGCGAAGCAATAAAGTGGCACATTACTTGGCTCAAGAAGCAGTCTCATTGGATTGAGAAATGCTTGATATTGATTATGTAATCTCAAACATTTTGTCTCTTGTAATGGCTGATGGCCAACAAACTGTTAGATGAAATGGAATTCGAAAGTTGAGTTAAAAAAAAAAAAAAACCCTAGTGTAACGCATGCCTCCATGTCAAAACAAATTATAAAAGGAAATGTTTAGTGAACCGGTCGATGATGTGCACTGACGAAATGCACCATGTTTATTTTATTTTATTTTAACGTCGGTAAACATCCCTGGACCCTATAGAAGGGTCCAATTATAAATGATCATGTGTCATTCATAAAATGTCAATTTTTTAAAAAATAAAAATAAAATTAAAAAGGAGAATTATCATGTGACGTCAACATAAAATTCTGAGAAATATAAAATTAAAATAGAAAAACTATAAAATAAATAAAATAGAATTATTATTTTTAAATGAACTACATTAATAGAAAATCAAAAATACTTAAAACATTAAAAAATTAGAATTAGGAAATAATAAATAAAAAAGGTCATAAACTATTTGTTTACAAGAATGGATACCTCACATCACATGGATACATAGTCATGTGCAATTACTTAAAAAAAAAATTTAATTGTAAGCAGTTCTACGTATTACTATATGCATCCATTTAATATAATTGATCAAAAAATAAATTTTATTGAAAACAGTATTAATTTAAATTTAAAATATGAATACAATAATATTAATACTCAGATTAATACGTAAATTTATTTGTACCTAACAAAACTCATTACTTAATAGAGTAGTTGAGTTGGCTTAATCATGATAGGCCATTATATAATATATAAACCAGTTAAGTTGACAAAATCACAGGCAGTTTTTATTTTATCAGTAAATAACAATTTAATTAAAGAGAAAGCCGGTATAATCTAAGTATACTGTACATACAAAAATAATATCTATGTGCGAGTAAAATCACAGGTAATTACTCCGTACTAATGATTTATTTTTTTATTCATTTTTTATAATCAACAATTCTTCCATTAAATCAATAAACAATTACTCTTACAAAAGATTTCTTTTATCAAACCAAACCGCTTGAGTTACAAAAATAACAATATATAAACGTACTAATGATTATGACGTCAACAGAGAGGCACATTTTTTATAATTATTTTGCTATTCTATTTATAATTGTGGATATATTTTACAAAATAACAGTATTTTTATAATTCTAGTTTATAAAAATATATATTTGATTTAAAAAAATATAATAAGAATTTGACGAGTTTTATTATTATTCTTAATTAATGAATGGAGATCAAGTTGAGTTGTCATGATCATAATACCCTCTCCTCCATTTTTTTTTTTCTATTACTCAACTCTATTATTCATGTTGAAGTTTGAGTCGGTTCACCCTAAAATAATTTAGATGTTGAAGTGATCTCAAATGATTTGAGTTCATTTGTAAATAATAATATTTTATAAGTTTTCTTGAGATGTATTTAAATATAAATAGATTGAAATATTTGTTTAAATATATAAAATAGATTGAGATGAATTTAATTTTTTTTAATAAAAAATTAAAAAATAATAAATCTCATCAATAATTAATTTGAAATGGAATAGATTGATTTCAACGATTATCTTTAAGGGGGCAACAACATCAGATATGATCTAGCAGCAGCTGGCATCGTGACAGCGGATTTGAACGTGGCCGGCTGCCGGCATGGCCATTTGGATAAATTTCTATTTTGGCTTTTGACGATGACATCCCCTTTGGAGGGTACGAAAGATGAGTAGTTTTGGAAAAGATTATGGATTGGAAGTTGCGACGGGTATTTGTGATCATTTTTTTTACGAAGAAAATAAATTTATTTTAGTTAAAAATAATTATTTTGTTAGAAATAATTAGTCACAAATAGATAGTTTTCTTGTGGGCCTTCACAAGTGTATATCTTCAAGTTAAAGATGTTGTGAGTCCCCGTTATAATATTTCGATTCTTGAGTTAGGTTGCGTTTGGATATTGAACTGAGTTGAGTTGAGATGATAAAATATTATTATAATATTATTATTATTTCAGGATTTGAAAAAGTTGAATTGTTTATTATATTTTGTGTTAAAATTTAAAAAAATTGTAATAATGAGTTGAGATGAGTTTCGGATCCAAACCTACCTAAATATTTATTAATTCAGTCCTCCCAACAATGTGAAAAATATTGAATTAGCATATAATAAGGTGTCCTGATCGATAAAGTAAAAATAATATGCAATATAGGAAAGTAACCTCATTCATAACCACATGTAGAAAATCAGTTAAGAAAATCTATTAGAGAGCATCGACCTTCAACTAGATTTTTTGCTACTAAGTATGTTTTGCTTTTATATTGAAGAATATAAAAGCAAAACATACTCAGTAACTAAGATACAAGGCACGATTGGTTGTGAAGGGGTTTAGACATAAGAAAGGAATTGATTTTGAAAAAATCTTCTCACCTGCGGTAAAAATGTCTTCTATCCAAATTGTCTTTTGTTCGGCTGCTAATAAAAGTTAAATAGTTTCATGTGAAGACTTCTTTTTCCATGGTGACTTGGAAGAGGACATATATATGGAGCAACTAGAAGGGTTCACAGCAAAGAGCATCTTGTGTGTTTTGACTAAAAAAAAATTTATATAGACTCAAGCAGGCATCTAGACAATTATAACGTCCATCCTTATGGTGAGACTTTAGAAAATAATTTTTAGAAAAACAAGACAGAAATTACTGAACCTTTTAAAAGTTTTTTCTTCCCTTCCCAAGATATAAAATATTCTACAGTTAAAATTTAAAACTTTTATTTATAAATATAGGAGAGAGTTTTGCAGCAGAAATCATCAAACTAAAAAATAAGTTATTTTACAAAAAATGGATTTCATAAAATATACAAAAGGTCTAGGCTTTCGTCACCTTTTCCTTAGGCCATGTCTGTCCTAATGCTTCATCCTCGTTTTATTCCTAGGTGGGGCACACATAAAAACAAAATGAGTTGAATACTCAATAAACATTACTTCATACCGTAAAAATATAAGAACATAATTTTCATTCATGCATTCTCACTCACATACTTACTTTACATAAAACGTTTTCTTTTCTTTATAACATTACAAGGTGGGGTTTTTCTTAAAAAAAAAAAAAAAGGTTTTATTTCCTCAAAACATTCCCATCTTGTACTTTCCTTCATAAAACTAAAACCTTTCAAGCATACAATTATTCTTATCACTTTTCTTTGGCCGTTACACTGTTGTATCCCATGTGTTGGGGTTAGCGATTTTTTAGACCTGATTTTGCCCGTGACCGCAGGTTGGGAATCCCTCAATCAGGGAGTAGCATTGGGTGTACTACTTACCCGGCATTGCAATCTGTACAGTCCTTTGGCACCATTATTCATTCATCAGTCATGGCCATTACATAGTTTCATATATTAAAACATTCATTTCTTTTCAGTCTTTTATTTTCCTTTCATTCATTTCTTTCCTTTTCATCAATTCATTTCATAAAATATTTTTTTGTAACATAAAGCATAAAACCTCATCATTGATTTCATGGAGCATATATACAATACATACTACGTATAGCATCCAATCTCATGCATATAACTATTCTTTGGGGTGAGTAAAAAGGGGCTACTAAAGAGGGCCAGTACATACATATACTTAAAACCTTAATACATTTGCATAGATTCATAAAGCATTTTCATTCTAAGAAACATTTCTATTCATTTCATTTCATAAGAGAATATTTTCTCATAAAAGCATTTTATAAGACATTCGTTTTGATTTTCATATCTTTAGAAAACTCTAGAAGAGTATGAACGTAATACTTACCTGGACTCCATGCTAAGCACATCTCATCCAGTCCGTTCATGTGCGTGTTAGATGGCAACCTACATGCATTCACAACCTCACGTCACTTCCTTTTCATTTAAAGAATGCTAGGTATAAAACTAGCATAAGAAAACTATCACTAACTCTTAGTTCATTTTATTCCATATGACCTTAACCTCTCATTGGTTCTTGACTTAGACTTCCTCCACTTAGACTAATCGTCGTCCAAATAAATTATCCTTTAACCATTTACTCTCATGCTTCTTCATGACATCCCTATTTGTACAAACTTACACATCTAGGTATTCCAAATACCCATTCATTTCACGTACACATGTCATCATCCAATCCTTGAGGTATAACCCTTGCCATAAATCTTAGGCCTAGATTGTAATTTAGAAATCCCAACTTCATTTTCTAATTAACAAAGTGAGATTCCATGCTTCACTTTAATCTCCAACCATTATTCATGAGCTTACAACATAACGTCACTTCACCATACGACCCAACTGCAATCACAATACCAATATTTAAATAATACCCTTCCCCCGTACATTATCCAATCCAACACCAATCCTAAGTCCCAATTCCTCACATCCAAATGCAAAACACAAGCCAACTAAGCATACCAATACAATCCACCCAACATACATGTGTCACACCCCTTTATCTTCTAAGATCAACATATAATCCAATTAAGATCAACAAACGCCATCCATTCATTATACACTTAAAGTACATACTCTGCCCAAATACATACCACCCACTCCCTTGCAATCCAACCCAATCAACTCTCCACACAACAACCAACACAATCACTATACCTAGTTCTGCCCATATCGATTACACACCCACACCACGCATTCATAAACATAACCACATGGCTTCATAACCTCAAACATGGCGTCCCTTGATCCATAAAGTCCAACACCATAACACAACCACACATATAATCCCGACACTTTACACAATTTACAATGTCACGTTAAGGTGGTGTTGGGCAACGGAGAAGGAGGTGTCGTTGGTAGCGGTGGCGGTGACGGTGACGGTGACGGTAGCAGCGACGGCAGCGGCTTCCTTCATTGGAAGGGGGCGTCGGGAAGAAAAGGAATCAGGGAGAGAGAGGGAAGAGAGTAAATGAAGGGATCTAAGGTTTCTCTTGGGGATTTAATCCTAACCCTTCATCTAGGAGTCCCTAATTTTAATCTAACAGTGGATATTTAAATACTTAAAGGGATGAAAATAAACTAAGTAAAATAGGTAGAAATGAAATGAAATGAAACTTTATTTAAAATCAAACTTTATTTCTTAATCCCAAAAATAATATTTTTCATCATAAAATAAATAATGAAGCTTACTAAATATTTTTAAGAGAAATAAAAACATCTAAATAAATAGATTTTTTAACATAAAATAAGATAAAAAATATTCAATAATATTCTTAAAGCACTAAAATCATTTAAATAAAATGAATTTCAAAAATTTTATTATTTTTGGAGTTTCAAATTATAAAAGGCTCACTTTAAAATTAGGATTGGTTCAATAACACTAAAAAAACTATTTTTATAATTTTAGACTTTTAAAATATTTCGAAGATTTTAAAACACTGGGCTTCATTTTAAAATCACCCGTTATATTTAAAAACACAGTTTCAATATTTAAAACGCGTAGACAAGACTCATGACCAATTGAGAGAAAATGGAGCGGTCGGTCACAATAGTGGTACAAGAAATTTGATTACTTTATAATTGAGCACATGTTTAATAAAACTACTTCTAATCATTGTGTATTTGTTAATAAATTCTCTAATGATGATCTTATTATTCTCTTGCTATATGTGGATGACATGTTGATAGTTGGTCTTGATTTTAAAAAAATTGATAGATTGAAAAGAGAATTGGGTAAATCTTTTGCTGTGAAAGACGTAGGACTCACAAAACAAATTTTTGGTATGAAGATTGAAGATCTCTCGTGACAGAAAGAATGTCAAGTTGTGGCTATCTCAAGACTCATATTAAGAAGATATTTGACAAGTTTAACATGTGCATGGCAAAACCAGTTAATTCTTCACTTGCCAGTCATTTGAAACTAAGTTCAAATCAGAGTCCTATAAGTGAGAAAGAGAAGGAAGATATGTGAAATGTGCCTTATGCATTAGCTATGGGTAGCTTAATGTATGTCGTGGCATGCACAAGACTTGATATCGCTCATGTTGTTGGAGTTGTTAGTCGATTCCTCCCTAATCCTGGCAAAGAACATTGGGCTGCCGGGAAATGGATTCTCAGATATCTCAAAGGTTCTTCCAAGGTGTGTTTGTGCTTTGGAAGTAGAAAGTATATGCTTGATGGTTTTGCGGATGCATATATGGCTAGTAACATTGATTCCAAGAAGTCTACTTTAGGGTACTTGATTACTTATTCAGGGTGAGTTCATGTGTCATGACAATCCCAACTGTATAAATGTGTTGCTTTGTCTACTACTGAGACTGAATATATTGCCATTACTGAAGCTAGCAAGGAGTTCCTATGGATGAAGAAGTTCTTATAAAAAATGGGCCAGAAACAAGAGAAATATAATCTCTATTGTGACAGTCAGAACTCAGCTTTTCATTCAAGCTTCAAGCATATTGAGGTGAGGTATCACTGGATTCGTGATTTATTAAAAATGAAGTTGTTACAGATTGAGAAAATTCATACTGATGAAAATAGGTCATATATGATGACAAAGCCACTACCTATGCAAAAGCTTGAATTACATAGAAGAAATGCAGGCTTGATGGATCCCCTCACATAATTGAGAGTGGGAGATTTGTTGGGTGGGTCCCTCCATGTGAGCCACTGAGTGGCATTTGGTAATTTGAAATAGGTAGGATTTTGTTTTATAAGTAGTTGTTGTGTGTTGGTGAGGAAAAAAACAAAGAAAAGAAAAAGAAAGAAAGGGAGTCACGGCCGCACATATGAAAGAGTGAGAATTTGGATTTTTTTTTCTTTCGCTTCTAGCAGAGCAGGTACTTGCACTTCGTGACCAGTTCGCGTACTTCTCTATAGTAAAAGTTCCATGGGCGGACAATTTGGTGGCAGATTGGTTGGCTAGGGCAACATCAGCAAAGAATGGTATAGAATTACCATGAGAGGTACATAAGAGGTTGATCGAGGTACCAGCCGTTGGGATCCCAGTAACACATGTGGGCCCTGGGACACTAGAATGGGCCAATAAAATAGCAAACTACCTAGAAACAGGGAAACTCCCCGAAGGAAAGGAGGTGGCTAGGAAAGTTAGAAGAAAGGCGGCGTGGTTTGTCAAAATCGGTGGCGTTTTGTACAAGAAGGGTTTCACAACCCCTTACTAAGGTGTATCTCACCCGAAGAAGCATAGTAGGTCCTCGCAAAAATACACAAGGGCGCCTGTGGTAACCATTCAAGGGGAAAAGTCTTGGCAAGGAAAGCCCTAAGGACAGCGTACTATTGGCCCAACGCCCTCAAAGACGCCAAATAGTTTGCTAGAAGATGTACTCAGTGTCAAGCATATGCCCTAGTCCCACACTGCACACTAGAAAGCCTATCCTCCATCACCTCCCCATAACCATTTGCCTGGTGGGGGGTGGACTCGTCGGATCGTTCCCGCTAGGAAAGGGTGGGTAAAACACATGATAGTAGCAATATATTACTTTACGAAATGGGAGGAAGCAGAAGCTCTAGCCGCCATAACAACCAAAGTCGTCAACAGGTTCCTATGAAAAAGTGTCGTGTACAAATTTAGGATCCCCAACACTATAATCTTCGATAACGAGAGGTAGTTCGATTTGGAGCGTTACAGGGCGTGTGCTAGGAACCCGGAATAAAGGTAAGATATTCATTGCTCGGGCACCCTCAAGCAAATGGGCAAGTAGAATCAACGAATAGGTCCCTACTCGTGATCTTAAAAAAGAAACTAAGTGAACAAAAAGGCGAGTGGGCATAAGAGCTCCCAGACGTCTTGTGGGCCTATAGAACTTTGGTGAAAACCCCATTAAGGGAGACACCTTTCACTTTGGCATTCGGAAGTGAAGCAGTTGCCCCCACAGAAGTTGGCCTACCTACATACCGGACCAACCACTTTGACCAGGCGGAGAACGACCAGGCTCTCGACGAGCAACTAGACCTACTCGAAAAAATAGGAGAGGAGGCAGAAGTCTAGAATATTCGCAACAAGAGAAAAGCCAAGTAATATTTCAACAAGCGGGTCAAGCCTAGATCATTCAAGGTCGGCGACCTGCTCTTGAGAGAAACAGGGGTCACGACCCAAGATGAAGGGAAGCTCGGCTCACGGTGGGAAAAGGCCCTAACTAGTAGCCGCAAACAGCTGTCCAGGGTCATACTAGCTCAAAGACAGTGAAGGAAGGGAGCTACATCACCCATGGAATGCCGAACACCTAAAGAGGTTTTACCCTTAAAAATTTATTTTCTTATGCATTTATTTTCAAGACAATTTTGGTTTTCAAAGTGTACATGTTGATGGGACTCAAAGCAATAAAAAGGGGTAAGCATTCAGCCCACTGCAATCCAAAATCGATGTGAAGGTTAGAAGACCCCACAACCCTCCCAACAGCTAGCCACCCAAGGTTGAGTATACACTCGTGAGGCAACTACAAGGGTGTAGAGTTGAAAAGACCCCACAACCCATTCAATGGTTAGCCACCAAAGGTCGAGTACACACTCGTGGTGCACCCAACAATTAGCAACCAAAGGACGAGTATACACTCGCAGGGCAACCAACAAGGGCGTGGAGGTCAGAAGGCCCTACGACCCACTCAACGGTTAGCCACCAAAGGTCAAGTACACCCTCGCGGTGCACCCAACAGTTAGCCACCAAAGGTTGAGTATACATTCACGGTACAACCAATAAGGGCATCAAGGTCACAAGACCTCACGACCCCCTAACAAGTTAGCCACAAGGCTCGAGTACAACTCATGGGGCAAGCCAACAGGTGTGGAGGCCAGAAGACCCCATAGCCAGCCATCGGCTAGCCACCATTGTCCAGAATAGTTAGCTAGGCAAGTTAAAAGGGCGTGGAAGACAAAGGCTAAAAACCAGCATAGGAAACACATAGAAGCTAAGTACCCAAGGAGCAAAAAATAAAACTACACGGAGCAATAAAGCAGAACAAGTGCCCAGAGCCAACACAAAGATCAGAGATAAAAGGGCCAATTCAAGGGCCAAAAATTGTTCAGAGCTTAACATCTGTCCAAAGAATATAAAATATCCAAAAGAGGGCAATAATCACAAAATGCCCAAAACAGGGGCCTGACACTAATAAAAAAAAAAAAAAAAAAAGACTCATTCTGGCGGCAGGGGATGTGGAAAGGCGTCAGGTATCACGTTGCACCCCAAGGTGTCTACATACAGGACTACGACAACATCCGGTTCAAACTCTTTCAAATTTAAATTCCTCAAAACAGTTCGAGGACTGGCCAATATATGCTCTCGCAGTCGAGCTAGTCCCACCCTATACTCGTATCCAAAAGCCCGGTCTCAAATAGCCCTGGCAGTGGAAAACTGAGGATGCAAACGAACAATCTTATTGTTTGCATCGACCAATTGGGACTCCAACTTCTCCCATGTCTCCTGTAGTTATTTCATTTACTTAAACAGCTTGATCACATTCGCCAGAGTTTGGTCTTGGAGGGCGTCCACCCTTTCGCGCTCTTTTTTATGCATATCATACCTAGCCTGCACATGTGATAGGTCCACTTGCAGCTCTGCTATCTTCATATCCTTCTGTTGGCACTCCTGCCAGAACGCCTCCTTTTTTCTTAGACAACTCTTTGGCCACCTTCTCACGCTTCTCTTCAAAAGAAGCCAGGGCTATAACCGCCTCCTGGCATTTCCTTTTAGCATCGGCTTGGGCCCACTCTGAGGATTCCAACTTCCCCCTCAGGCGTAACACTTCCACCCTGGTGGCAGCTTTTTCCATCTCCATCTTATGCAAGGTAAAACTATCACGAGCATGGAGAGTCTGGGCACAGTGGAGCTCAGAGCGCAGGCCGCACGACTCCTCGCGAAGAGAGTTGAGGTCTGCCTCTAGGGAGTGAGCATAGCCATCCGCCTACTCTAAGCATCATTGTAGATAGTCTCTCTCAGCCTTAAGGCGGTCGTTTTCTTTCTTGGAAAAATAAGAGAACTTCCGCCATTCATGAACTTCCTCCTCTAAGTGGGCCCTGTCATCTACTATCCAAGACGCCAAATCATCCACATTCTGTGCAAGAACAAATGATTAACTAAACTCTGTACAAGCAAAAGATATAACAGGAAAAATGGACAACAAACACCACACAAGCAAAAAGATATAGGGAAAAGAGCCTTACTAGAGACAACATTCTCCTTAGGCGCTTGGCCATCTCCATAGCTAACCCTCAAGAAGGCGGAGGGCAGCGAGGTTCAGCATCTTCCACCCAATTGGCGTCCCCCATCACATCAACCTTTAAGTTGTTGAGGGTCGGGTGCCCTAATATGGCGTTATACTCTTTAACTAGACAAAGTTTTCTCTCTCTCTCTCTCTCTCTCTCTCTCTCTCCCATTTATAAAATGTCTCTTCAAAATCTCCACAAAAGCAAGAAATGCCTAGCTTTTTTTAAGCATATATTACCTTTGTGGCATGACTTATAAGTTACATACAAATGTTTAAGACAAAAGCTTCAAATATGTCCAGAGGAACACCCCACCAAAAGAGTTTGTGTTTTTTTTTCCAATCTTTCTTATTTTTTGTCTTAACCTAAAAAATCGCATAATTCATGAATTAAATAACATGAATCAACTTGGGTTTTTTTCCTTTAACTTTCCCAACAACCAAACAGATTCATTAAAAATAGAGAATCAAGCAATATAATCCCTTGGTAGTTTGGATCTTTGTTTGACTTTGTGGGTAAATGGCCCTTGCTTCCTTTTAGCTTTTATTTCAGTGTCTGGCTCTCACTTCACAGAAAAACATACATAGTAGGAAATATAAGTTGAATATTTCTTTTTGGAAAAAAAAACCAAGAGATAGACCATGTTCTTTATGTGATTCTGAGTCTTACCTTCATTAAAAGATATAGATGGGCTGCTTTCTATTTTAAAGTTTGTTTCTTTGTTCAGGTCATACAAATCTTGTCTATACTTTGCTCATCCTTGTTTAATAAGCCATAAACAATATGGAAAATTTTGGAAGGTAAGAGATTTGTGCATTCTTTCTTATTCAAAAGCTGCATCTAGCAGAAGAAAATGAACCTACAAATCCTTATATGTGTACTAATTCTTACTGCTTTCTTCATTAATCATCTGCACGCATCAATATATTTCTTTTACTTATTTTTAGTACTTGTTTTTTTTAAATGAAATGACATCGATCAATTTGACTTTATGGTAAGTCAACTTGACTAAATTGTTGACTTGAAATTTCACAATGATTCATGTAGATCCAGGAAAAAATAAATTTACCAATTCAAACTCATATATTAGCAAAGTTATTACTAGTTTTCTGATTTGTGTAAGGCAGTATGTATAAGTGCATTAGGTTGACTGAATATATTGGTTCGTTAAGCATGTATGCAAATTTCATGGCCTGCACTTACAGCCTTTCTCCTTGACTCTGCATGTATTAAAATTCTCAATACTATTGTTAGCACTTTCTTCTTGGTTTTTGTTGCTGAATGGGGTGATAAATCATTCTTTTCCAACATAAGTGGAAAGGCCAAACACCATTTGATGGAATTGTATTGAACTAGAAATTATCCTCTCTCATGCCTGTCCATGAGACAATTTTCTTTGCACTTCTGCACCTGTATGACATTTCTAATTTCTAATTTTTGTACTTTTGATTTCTGATTTAATTATGTTTGTAATCAGGTAACGTTTAAGGATCCCCATTCAGCCAAGAGAGCTTGTCAAGACTCAAAACCACTATCCTGTGATTGTTGGAAGAAGAGCTAATTGATGAAATTTTTTTTGATTTTTTGCATACAATTTGTTGTTTATTAGAGTTTGATTAAAGCAATGTATGTGTTTTGTAATATTTTTAACAAATTAGTTCAAACAATGTAATATGTAGTGGATTGCATCGTGTATGTCACATGCATTTTATATGATGAATATTGATTTTTTTTTTTTTACATGCATTTAGTTAAAAAGTTAATTAATTGTTTATAAGCTTATGTTGTATTCAGAGAGTTGAGTTTTCTCTGTTCCTTTAAAGGCCATCAACTGATTTTAATTCTCAGCCACCCATGTTCTATATGAGTTCTTTGTAGGCTTGTAGCATGAAATTTTCTGTTAAGAATAAAAGAGATGTATATTGTTTTCTATTGAGATTATGATTTGAAATTCTAAATGGAGACAAAATCTTTGAAGTCCAATTAATAATAAATAAGCTTTGAAAAAAAAATTTGGGTACAACTCGGAACCTGGATTTTCAGGTTTTAAAAACCCAGACTCATCCGAGTTTCGGCCCGGGCTAATCCGGTCCGGTGTACCTGGATTCCCGAGTCAGAACTCGGATGAATAGTTCTACCACGATGTACTATATTGCGATGCTTGGATGCTCATTCATTGTTTAAACAATAAATAAAATACTGAAAATATAAATAAAGAGCGGATTATTAAGCTTTATGTGATTTGGAAATACAAATAAGAAGAGGAGCATTAAGATTTATATAATTCGACGTTAAGGCTTACATCCATAAATCTTTTAAAACAAAATCTACTATATTTAATAATTTTATAATCTCTCGTAACTCTCTTTTTCTTTTATGCAATGGTGGAAAACTGTTATGAACCTATTAGGTAGAACTCATCCTTGAAAACTAGCTTATAAGGGAAGGGTGCCTAGAGGCTTATAAACCATCAATCAATCTCATATTTAGTCGATGTGGGATTGTAACAACTATCACGCTCTACAACGGACGTCCATGGCGGTCCTGGCACTCATACGGACTGGCTGTGCGTTAGGTCTTTTCCTAGCTCCAGGCGAATACTGCCATGCTGACATCACCTCGTGTGCTGCACAATTGCAACCGTCGCAATATGGTCTTAGATGTGAGGTGGCTCTGATATCATTTGTTATGAACTCACTAGGTAGAATTTATCTTTAAAAATTAGCTTACAAGAAAATGATGCATAAGGGCTTATAAACTATCAACCAATCCCATACTTAATTGATGTGAGATCGTAACAAAAACTAAAAATATGTTGATTTTAGAGTTAGTCGATTAAAATATTTTAAACATATTTAGAAATAATATGTGCTCATTGTCACCGATAATGGCGCTGTTGCATTTCTAACCGGTACCAAGCAATTGGAAAAGAGTGAGTTTTTTTTTTTGAAAAAAAAGAAAAAAAAAAAAAAGAGTGAGTTAACCGCTGGGCTACTTCACGTAGTATTGCATCATTTGATGTATTAAAAAAGGTTTTAAATGTGTTCTTTGTGAATTGTAAATTGTGACTTTTCATAAGTTTTTTTTTTTTTTTTTAATAAAAAACCCCACCTACGAATTTAAACATTTCAAAATTCTCTAGAAATTATAGAAGCATATTTCATTTTTTGGGCTATTTTGTATTGGGTTGTAAATTTTATTTCGTATGCACTGAAAATGAATAATGAGAACTAGTAGTGTTGTATCTTGGGAATAGATTGTAAAAAAGCCCAATGCATGTTCTAATTTGGAGGTGGCAACATTTTTCTCAAAGGTTACAAACAAGATAAACCTCTAAATTCGATTTCCACTCCGATTTGATCTTATAATAAAGAGTACTTCTACGTATTCCTGCAATCCTATTTATGTGTCAACATGAAGAATTACAATAATGCCCTTGATCTGAAATCTATACAAAATTTCATCTTCCATCTAAAAATAGCCTTATTTGAAATCTACTCAAAATTCAACTTCCATCAAAATCGCTTCTCACTATCACTTCTCCAATGAAGTAGCAGTGGTTGTGTCCTTCACCACTATTAGCCTCCTCAACCATTGTCATCTTCCTCCACCACTATTTGCCATTTAGGGAAGCATTGTGTTCCTCTTGCATCGTGTTCGATCATCGAGTTTGAGCTTCACCCTTGGTCATCGACCTGATCTTATCCTCCATGACTGGTAGCCTCTGACCACGTAAGGAATCGTTCTCACCTTATAATTTCAGCTCGCAATCTCAGCATTGAGAATAATAAGTTTTTGATTGTTTTATATTTTTTTGGCTCAGTTTAATTTCATATGATAGGGCATACAAACACTTGATGAAACGATGTGTTTCATTTAAGACATGGCTAAAACATGTATCGGGTGTGCGGCAATCCTCATTCGGGGACTGCAATAATGGTTTTGCTGTTCAAATTATATTAATTTAGCGAAAGACCAAAAATTAGTGTGACACATGCTTACCATGTGATAACCAATTTTAAATGAGCATGTGCCATCCATTCAAAGTAATTTGAGAGTCATGCTAACATTTTTCTTTTCTAACTAGAGAACCCTTATTTTTATAATTTTTAATAATTAATGAATTAAACAGACTTGTTTAGTGGTTAAAGCGTCTAACCAACAAGATCCAGCATTAATGGTTTCGTACTTTCCAATTTATAAATTTTACTTTTCAGTAGTTTATTTAATTTGCCGTTGGTGTTGACACGGCATCAAATATTTGAACTCATAAATTTCTAATATAAATTATGGACCTTGCTATTAAAATCTAAACATACTGTTTGACATGTAAATTTAGGAAAATTCATTTTTTTTTATTTAGGAAAATACAGAAATTTGGGAAAAAAATTCAAAAAAAAAATTATTCAATTTGAATAGGTTGTCAAATGGGATGCTAACTATCATTTTCTTTGGAATTATAATTCCTTATAATATAAAGAAGACAAAATTGTTTTTGAAATTCTTCCAGTTGATTTTTTTTTTAAATTTATAAATTTATTTTAATAAATTTTTGTTGTAGGTAAAATATTTCTTTCATACAAGTTTTGTACAAACTTTTATAAATAAAATAAAATACACATTGAAAAAGTATTAAAAAAATTATTTTTTTATAAAAAAAATCTATATAAAATCACCCTATTTAAAATTTGTAGTTAAGATTTGTCTTTATCCAATGTCGGTGCTTTCGATGTTGTTGCACAAGATCCAAGGCCAGTCAATTATATGCGTTTTTAAAAGTAAATTAAAGAGAAGGAGGCAACTTGATCCTCAAGTATTCCTTTAATTGGATTAGCTTAACAGATATGCATTTCTTATTTTCTTCCCTCACCATCTGCCAGCAAAGCTTTAAATAATTAAAGTTACTTTATGAATTACTTTTTATCGGGTTATAATTCATTTTTCATCTCGGATTTTACACTTTAAGCCCCACTTTAAGCTTTATAAAAAATAAGCCATTATATCTTTTTAACTAATAAGGTTGTATTTGGATAAAAGAGTGATCTGAGATCATTCTATTATTATTTAATATTTTATTATTTAATATTTCATCATTAATCCTTCACTACTGTTTATAGATTATTTGAGATCATTTTAGTATCTCTAAATTTTATATTTTAAGTACTCGTTTAATTTAATTTTTAAAATGGATAAATGGTCATTAAACATTATTTTGACAATAGTACAATATAAGATTAGAATATATCAGTTTTTATAAATAATTTTTTTTTTTTTTTTTATGACAAGAAATCTCAAAAGAAAAATTCTTATACACTATACACCTAATTTTATTTTATTTTATTTTTATTTTTTCCTCAACAACTATGCGGTGTAAGCCTGTTGAATAGAAGAACTCGTTTAAAATTATATAGATTGGATGAAACATACCACTAAAACCCAATAATTCAAAGATCGGAAAAATGTATTTATTTCTATTAAGATTTTCATACAACAATAAAAATATGTCAGACAGTTAACCAATAAGAATCTTTGAACTTTGACTTGAATTGGTCCAATAGGAGGTTAAAAGTGGTTTGATCATAAGTTGCATTCTTGCAGGTTGACTGACCGACATATTGTGCCAATTTATGCACTTTCATTCTTTTCATTATCGCAAATTACTATTCAAATTTAAAATTATAAAGATACAATCATTTTTATTTTTATTTCCATAAAAGGATGATCTTTTTATAAAATAAATTATGAAACAGATAATTAAATAAAATTGTAAAAATGCTTGTCTGTAAAATGTAAATTTCTCTTCACAAAATTACACTCCACGACCACATCCGTCCTCCTCAACAACTTCAGTTTCTACAACTTCTAAAAGCTTGATAAACAAGACCAACTACCTCACTCAGCACGCGGAAGGTACATCTCATTAATTTATGCAAAACTTTTTAAGGAAAACCAGACACATTTTCCCAATACAATGTCTGCCCTAAATTTCTCTTCGTCCAAAAATGTTCCTCTTCGTCGCATTAGATTCATCAAACGACGTCGGATACAACCTCCTCCAAAAGCACAAAACATAATTACCAATAATAATAATAATAATAATAATAATTCCGCAATTTCTTACCGATATTTTTTTTTTCGCGACTTCTAATCTTGGAAGCCAGTTTTTTCCCAAATCGCGTTTCGGACCCGACTGAGATCCCTCCCTTTCAGAGTCCTCCCCATCCCTTCGTGTACCGAGAAGGACGCGATCCTCGTCCTTGCCAAAAACTCGTGCGGCGGCACCCTCACCCCTTTCTCGAACTCCTCGCCTTCTTCGCCGTCGTCGTCGTCGTCGTCATGGTCAACGCCTTCCTCGCGGTGATTCTCTCTGTATTCGGCCCTCAGGATCTTCGACCAGTCCGGAATGTTCACCGGAAGCGAGGACGCGATCGTGCAGGCGACGACGGAGCGGTCGGCAGAACTGGATCGCGAAGGCTTGGAGGATGGCTTCTTCGAGAGGCGCGAGGCCGCTGGGGAGGGCATGAGGAACTCGGGTGAGTCGTAGATGTTGGACTCGTCCAGTTCGAATACCGAGTCCTGAGTGATGAGAGGATTGTGGTGCTCCCGGTAATTGGGAAGGAAACGGTAGCTTGGACGAGCGTAGTAACTCTTATTGGTCGCCATGGAAAGGTACTCGACCCTTACGCAGAGAGTTTTGACCTTCTCTCTCTCTGACGCTGCGAAGGTGGGGTTGGTTTTAGGTCTAGGAAATGGGGCTTCCGATCTGGTTTTATAAGTGGTTGTGAGTTCGGACGAGTTGCTGTATGGATAAGGCTCTCTCTCTCTCTCTCTCTCTCCAAGTTCATTTTATCAAAATTACCGAGACACCCTCCGGTTTTCACGTCAATTCCACCTCAGTTTTTCTAATTTGTCCACTAAAAAATTCCATATTTTATTCCTTGCGTTGGAATTTATCTTTTTTATTTTAGGGAATATCCTCCTCCCATTAGAAAAAAATAAAGTAGAGTTTGTGAACGTTTTGAAAATTTATTAGTAACATAATATTTATATAAACATAAAGCTTATAAATTTCTAATAATACTTCACGATAGCGTGAATATACCTGGGTATGTTTAGTTGTTGAGCTCATTCTAACTTATTTCAAATTAATTATTATTCAGATTTACTATTTTTTTAACTTTTTTATAAAAAGTTAGAACATATCTTAACCGACTTCATACATTTAAGCTTCGTTTGGGACTTGAACTTAATTTAGTCTAATTTTAAGTTGAGTCTAACATTCAAATATCTAACTCTCAAATCACTAAACTCATCTAACTCAAAATCACTTTACACGTAGACTCACAATTTTTTTCAATTCAACACTTCTTTACACCCAGAACTTACAATCTTTTTCAACTTTTCATAAATATATATAAACTCATCTTAATATCCAAACACATCTAAACTTATTTTAAGTAGGCTCTACAAAACTCACTACACTATTTCAACTCACTACTATTTATAAAAAATTTAATCTATCTCAACTCAACTCAACATCCAACTCATTGCAATGTAAGATAATGTGGTTCACTCCATCTATTTTATAATAATAAAACTTTATAATATTGACTTTTTTATATAATGCACCTGTCAAATAAACAACCTAATATACAATATGGTAGAATAATCAAACCCATAAATTCCCACCCCCTACAAAAAATGCTTATTTCAAAATTAACAGCTAACTACTACCTATCCATATTAACTGAAAAACTACGATGTTTTCTGTCAAACTTCCGGCTCCATCCAACGGCTCTGATGAAGGTACGTGTTTGTTCCTTATGACTATGGATTGAGGCCACGTGTTGTGTGTCAAAACCAGTGATAGCGGACAACGACGAGGGGCATTTTGGGAAGATAGATTTGGGTCATACGTCGCACCGTCAGTCCACCGCAGCGAGGGAAGTTTCTTCGAAAAAAGAGGAAAAAGTGGTTCTGTTCAGAAGTTGAGGATCGCGACACGTGTAAATGTACGCGTAGGTTCGCCGCGTGGCTAAAGGAGGTTGCATGTTTTGCTGGGATAGAGGCTAGAGCGCATTGTTTCCTTCGTGGAAGTATACTTTAAAGTTTAATGAGCACGGGTTGAACGTTGAATTGGACAGCAAGTCAAATGAAAGATTTTGAATTTTTTGAACTCGCATGTAAATAAGAATTTTTGCTGGCTCTGATTTCTAGAATATATATAGATATATATATATATATATATATTAATGTGGAAAAATGTCAATATAAATAACCCGTCAGGTGTGGTCGAATATAAATTTAAAACATAAATCATTATATTGAATGTTTTCAAAATTTTGAATTTATATATAATACAATAATTTAAAATCAGATCTTATAATAAATTTTGTGTCTCAATTTAAAAAAATCTTAAAAATATTTATTTAAAAACATAAACGATTCATTGTATTAAACTTAAAATTTAGTATCATGAGTCCTTGTACATATTAGAAATATTTAAGTTACTTAAGTTTTTATAGAATGAAATGGTTTTTATATTTTTTTTAAAATATTAAAATAAAAAAAATCTCAATTTTATCTTTGGGAGCCTTGCATAGGGCCTTAGGCAATGGCGTAAGGGGATGTTTGGATTCAAAATTCATCTCAATAAATCTTATCTCATCTAATTATTATAATTTTTATAAATTTTTATATAAAATACAATAATCAATTCAACTTTTTCAAAATTTAAAACAAAAATAATATTAAAAATAAAATTCTAATAATATTTTATTCAACTTTTATCTCATTTAATCTAAACTCACTATCCAAACCTACCCCCAGTCTGAATGCTTAGAATATCTCAATATATTTGTAAATAGTAATAAAATGATTAAAGTTAAAATATCTTATTGAGTTTTGAGAAATGAGTAAGAAAAAAATGAATAAAAGTATTATAAAGTTAAAAAATTATTTAAAGATAATTTTTAATATAATTTTATTTTGAAATTTGAAAAAGTAGTATTTTTTTTTTTTTGTAATTTGTTTAGGAGGTTGGAAAAGTGGTAATGAGTAGGCAATAATTAGATAAAAAAGTTAAAGATCTGAAATTAAAATTGTTTTGTATTTGAGTGATGTTTGAAAAAAAAAATATTTGAAGATTTTTAGAATACTTAAGATAATTTGATTTGCCAAACGAAGTCTTAATTGGCCTTACCTTTGGCCGGCCCTAATTCTATATATATATAGTATTGATGCATGCATTGGTTCCTAATTCTACACTAGACTTATTTCTAGTGTCTAATTACATGTTTTTATATTTTAGTAAATTGGTATTGTGTGTTATTAATTTATTATACTAGACTTATTAGTTATTTTTATGTGTTTAATTTATTTCTATACAAGACTTATACTATAGTGTCTAATTACATGTTATTATACTTTAATAAATTAGTATATGTGCTATTAATTATTATATTAGACTTATGTAAATACCAGTGTCTAACTTATTTCTATATTTGATTATGTATGGTAGTAATACTATGTTGTTTATATATACTAAGCTATCATTAGTCTATTTATATTATAGTATAAGTATATTATTTTAAAATAATTTTTCCATACTAGTATATTATTGAATTTAACTATATAAGTTCTAGTTATATAACTATATAACTATATTAGGATATATGATAAATATATTGATATATACATATTTTTTTAATATATATATACAATATCCTAGTCAGATTTAGAGTTGAAGTCAAAGTCGGAGGCAAAGTCGGAATCAGATTAGATCGGAGTCAGAGTTGATCTAGCGACACCTTCGACTCCAACTGAAAAATTAAAAAAGAAATTGACTCCGACACCATTTTGACAGAGTCGGAGCGGAGTTACAATGGATTGATTCGAAGTTGGATTTTCATATTTTTGCTCAGCCCTAATTAACATTGATCGAGGTCCATGCTACTATATATGTGAGTGAAAATGGTAGTCTAGATTGGGTTTATATCGATAATTGTCTTGTAATTATATATGCATAACCTGTAACTTCTTCCCGTATTCGGACGGTTATAGAGTTAGTTTCTATTACCTAAAATTCACATACCAACAATACAAATATAACTACAATTAACAAAATAAATAAAAGTATACGTTTGTCCATAAAGACATCCAAGAACTCCACCAATATAAATAATAAAGAACTCCACAAAGTCTCAATAAAGTCATTGATATTCCAAAATACCAACCAAAGAAAATAACAAATTTTCTGAACAAAACTCTCCAATAATCTCTTGTACATTTGGTACTTTTTCCACTATGCTTAACTAATCTCTTAAAAGCTTCATATTCTTGATTTTCAATTGAATCATCAAACGCTCAACTATTCTCCTCCTCCTCCTCTTTCAGCGAAAATTAGATTTGGAACTCTTGATTTTTATTACGATAGAGAGAGAGAGTGAGAGAGGGAAGGAGAGACGGCTAGGACTTCCTATCTTTTTCATCAATTAAATCATATTAAACTATATATGTGACAATTTCCGAGCTTTAAGTTTTTCAAAGATAGTCTAATTAATTTAATGTCTTCTCTCCATTTCATTAATTATCATTATCCGTGATGATTCCAACGAGGTAATATTTTAAGATTCTAGAGAATTTTAAAAGATTATTTTTTTTTTGATGGTGTTTAAGCCTCAGTTGGGATATTTATAATATCTCGGTATATTTGTAAATAATAATAAAATAGTTTGAGTTAATATATTTTATTAGGTTTTGAAAAAAAAGAGAGAAAGAGTTTAATAAAATCTTATAAAGTTAGAAAATTATTTGAATATAATTTTTATTTTAAAATTTGAAAAAGTTATATTATTTTTTATGTGTTGTTTGGTAGTTTGAAAAAATTGTATTGATTAGATAATGATTAGATGAAAAAGTAAAAAATATAAAATTAAAAAGTATTTTGTATTTGAGTGATATTTGAAGAGAAAATAGTTAAAAATATTTGAGAATAGTTATGTTGACGGGAGTATATATCCCCTTGTAGAGAGGTGAAAATTTATTTTCCCATCATCCTTAGGAATGAATTTATGTTTTAACTGGACAAAAATATCAGACAATTTTCTTTTTTTAATTTCATAAATTGTATTTATACAAAAAGTTAGGGTTGTTTTACATATACGCGCGTTTGTTCTATTTTTTGTTTTTAATCTAAGAAATATATTCCAAATAAATGCCATATCATGCTAATATTTTTTAATTTGTTGGTTAAAGTTATTAGTGTAAGAGAAAAAGGCTATATATTTATATATATTATTGACACTATGAAATGGAGAGTACCTTGTCCATATTATTTCTAAGAACAGACCAATTTCATTAATGTGCAATAATAAAGTATGTTTAAGGGATAATTCTCGATTAATGTACTTACTCTTTGTGGTTCTAAAACATTTGAAATTAGAAATTAGTCATGTCTGTGTGAATCGTAAATTCGAGTTTGAGATATTAGGGACACTTTCCATTAAAACTTCATCCTCAAATTGCTTGATCGTTTTATACTCTGATCAAAACCAAGATTAAAGTGCACTTATGTCATTTTACAATTGATAACGAGTACTCCTTAATTGGTTAATAATTAATTTGTAAGGCCAAGATCAGCATGATTGCCCGATAGCTTATGACCCAGTTCTCTACATAGAAAATTTGGGTTCGAAACCCCACAACCCCTTGTATAATAAAAAAAAAAAAAAAAAAAAGCGGTGCTACTATGCCGCCTGAGTAGCACCGCTCAAATTGACCGCTAGGCTAAATTGACATTTTTATTTTTTTTTTAAAATTTTTTCATTCATATTTTTTTTATCATTTTAAAATATTTTTAAAAATATATAAAAAAATAATATACTAATAGTTATTTTCTTAACCATTAAGTAAAAAAAAAAAAATTACAAAAAAATTAAAATAAAGGAGGTGTCAAAATGGTGTGTCAAATTTAGATGTCAAAGTAGCATTGTTCAAAAAATAATTTGTATATTTATTTCTTAACAACAACAAGCTCAATATATAGTCATTAAACTCATCCTTATCCACTTTCGACTAACAATTCAATTATTTAACCCTTTCAAGAGATGGTATTTATATTTTTTTATTCCCATTTGGTCAATTAAATTTGACCATCCAAACTTAACAAATTTGCAATTTGACCTCCAAATTATTAATACGGGAAAAAAAATTTCTCAAGTTGTTGTATGAACTTGATCAATGCTACAAGTGTGAGAGAAATACATGACATATGATAGAGAAATAAGTACTGTATGGCTAGCTACTTTATGTGTCCCTCTCTTTCACTTGAGGTCTTAAAGTTTTGATAATAACTTGAGACGACCTTGATCACATTTGCAATGTGACCACCAAATTATTCTGTTCCTATTTGTATTTTTCATGATTTTACTCAACTTAACTAATTTGCAATATGACCTCCAAATTAAACAGGCCAAACTCTAAAATCTTAACACGATCTATGTAAATAACAGATGATATGACATGACATGCTTAACAAATTTAATAATTAACTTTTATTGGGTTAATCTGGATATGACCCATTCAATCCGTTTCAAACCTTTTAACCCATTTTACACGTATGTTTCATATATTTATTTTTTAAACTAATTAATATAATTTAATATATAATACAAGGATAACTATATAAATTATTCACAATTATAACCGGTCGTGATAAAATATTTATTAATAATATCAAAACCAATAATATATAAGAAAATTAATATTTTCATAAAAAAAAATTACATAATAACAAAAAAAGTTTAATAGTTTGAAATATTAAGTAGTTAAATACTAATATTAATACTACATCCCAACATTGAAAAAAGGTATATAAAATTAAGTATATATAAAATTCGAAAATAAAATTAGTTCGTGTTATATAGGTTGATTGCAGGTTTCGCAGGTTGACATGTTTATTAATCATATTTTATCGGATCAATCTGTTCTGACCCAAAACCATTTAAATCAAATCATTTGTTTGTGTCGGATTCATGGATCGTGTCATATATTACTATTCTTAATTAAAATTATTATAAAAGAACCACTAAAGATATTTGCACAAAGTCTTGTAAGTTTTTAACATTTGATTGGATAATTTGCACGTAAGATTGTAAATACATAGGATTACTCGATAAAATCTCTAGGATTGGCTCGATCAAATTTGATTTTAGCACGGTTCGTTAATTAAATGAGTTGTTAATTTGTGAGCATAAAGGTATGATTAATTATTTAACGATATAATTTATATAAAACTTGATTCAACTCGTATGAGCTTGTATAAACTTGAATAATTTTACTTTTACTATTTTACGTGTCACTAATTTTATTTTTACAATAAGATTATCTTAAGAATATAAAAAGATTGTAGAAATCATGTTTCCCTTAGGATATTGTTTTAATCTTTATAAATATAATTATTGACATATCTACACATGAAGTATAAAGATATTTAAAAAAGAATCAGAATTTGTTTGTCAAAATCTATAGATAATGTTATACGATATAATATAAATGATTATTTAAAAAAAAATGAAGTTGTTAGAAAATCAACTCGAATTTGTTCAAAAGATAAATTAGTTGTTCATGAATATAAAATGTAATTTTGTAGTAAGCTCGAATTCGGCCAGGGTTTAAAAAAACTACATGAACAAAACTTGACTACCTACATCTCACTTGAACTCAATTCATGTCTACTCCAAGTGCATTCTTACATGATATTAACTATTAACCGTGAGATTGGCATTGTTCGTACATAAATAAATAATTTCAAAATCTGTACGTAAAAAACCATTAGTTGCTTGGAGGCATGTACTATTGTATAAGCTGCTGCATTTGGAGTTGCATCTGTTTTTTGAACTCTTCTTGTTGTTTTTCATGTTGTTTGATGTGCATCTTCATGTCTTCTTATTTCAACAATTGAACCTCTAACTCATGCTGCCTTACAATCAATTATTCGATTCTGAAATTCGCATTCTCTAGCGCTATAGAAGTCATAGATGCAAACCTGGAAGAAAAAGAAGAGGGAGAAGGTTTTACACAGCAACCCAAACCCCTCAAATATCCTGAATGTAGATCCAGGATTTGTTAAAAATATCAATATCACTTGTTGAGGAATATTGATCTGACGCAGATTCAGCACATAGGGCAACCATTTTATCCTAGATATATATAAGATAAAGAATTAATATCGTCATAAATATTCTAATATATTTAATTAAAACAGGTTATAATACTTACATAATTTTCATGAGCATCAGGATGAGTCCATTTTCCATTACGATCAGTATGCGATGTAGCTATAATTTTGTTAGATCATAATTAATATCTGAATCTTGTTACAATAATTGGTATCCTCAGAGAGATGCACAACAGGGAGATCATGGAGTATCGGCTACTGAGACATCCAGATAAGCCGAGACATTAGTATACAGTGCTACTCGTGAGGACATGGCCGAGATCGGGCGTGCAGCGATCAGCATACAACATCAATGATGATCGATGCAGTGTTTATGGAGGTTCGTTCTGCTGTGTCTGAGTTTCGTACAAAGATTACTACTAGCATATCTGAGTTACGTACGAAGCTTGATGCCATGTCTGCGACTCAGGTCACCATCAGTACTCGACTAACACAGATAGAGGAACGCTTAGCTACAGTCGAGGAAGTGTACAAAGAGTTGGGTCTTAATACTTTCTATCTTTTATTTTATTTTTTTTTGTTTTTAGAATGGACAGTATTTAGTCTTTTGTAAATTCAATATTTAATTATGAATTGGTATTATTTTATATTTTCTAAACTAATTATTGATTTATATTATTTAATTGATAAATTTCTTATAATTACTAGTTAATATAAATATAATTCTCTAAAACAAAAAACATATGATCACCTTTCAAACCCTATAAATAATGTTCCAACAATGCTGATTCATCATTCGAATGGTGAAATTTGTACGTTCGAACGGTAGAGCAATTTTTCGTTATAATAATTTTACTTAATGAGCCAAAATGTATGTTCAAACAGTTAAATTTAACTCTCCGAACGTTAAAATATTACATTCGAATATTTTCATTATTAGAGACAAAATATTTCGTCCCTAACTATACCATTCAAATGCGTTTGAACAGTATAGTTCTTCCGTCTTTTTTTGGAATGAAATATAAAATTCGTCCCTAAATCTCACTTTTTGGAATGATTTTTATTTTGTTCCAAAATAAAATCGTCCCAAAAGTCTTTTTTGTTATGGTGGTTGATGCAATTTTCCAAAAGTGCTGAAGGCCAAAGTAGGTCAAACCACCCACGATAATGCTTGGGTGGAAGTACAATGCTCAAATGCTCATCCACAAATAAGATAATAAATGAAATACATAAAATATAAATAAAGATATAGAGACCGAGATTTACGTAATTTGATATAAAAACTTATGTTTACAAGTTTTTTAAGACAAAATCTATTATGTTTGATGATTTTATAGTCTGTCATACCCTTACTCTCCCTCAATACAATTAAATTCTTGTAGAAATTTGTAGATAGAATTTGAAGAGAATGCCCTTATTTGTAGAAGTCTTCGCCTTTTGGAGAAAGATAGTTTGCTTTACGCCTAATTCCACCATTTTAGCCGTAGTCCACTTGCTTTATGTTATTTTCATATTTTTATATATAAGTCAATTATGTTTTGCTTTATCTCTTTATAAGTTGGTTTATCTTCAACTTTCTTCCTTGCTTGGGGCGTGCCCTTCCGGCTAATCCCTTGTACATTTTATACCCAACAAGCAGCCATTCCATTACAAGTTACCAATTTGAATTCAAAATACAAAGGATTTGAAGCTCTTAGCTTTCTTCTTTGAACTTAAAATCGGGAAGGAAAAATGTTTTGGTGCTGATTCCGGAATCTAGGAGCCCTTTTGGTAGTTATAATTACCCAATCTCCTTGATTAGGATTCATGGATTTCTACAAAATTAAAAATTGATTAGCTGCTTTTGTTTACTTCTTATTAAGATTTCATCTCACATTATAATTTACAATAAAATTATTATTGCCACTTATAAACTCAACTTCGAAAGAATAATTGCTTAAAGTTTAATTTCTTCTTGAATTTTATGATATAATTCTGCTCATTTAGTCTAAAATCTTCCATAATTATATCCACATCCCCAACTATTGTCCTAAGCATCTACTTCTAAATATTTTTTATTTATTTTTTATTTCCTCGGAAAGTTCTGAGTCATTTTTTGTCCACATGACTTCTTTTCCCTTTTTTAGTTTTTCAAAAATATCAGATCAATTTATTTTCTAGAAATATTTTTTTATATAATTTCTTCCGTAATTAAGAATTCCTAGAATCTTTTTAATTGTTTCGTGTATTCTTGTTTTTCATATTTAGAGACAATATCATGCTCTTGTAGTTTTAAATCTGATTGGTTTAAAACTAATCCCAAAAACTTATCGATTCATTTTCCACCTCTACTTTCTTAAGAGTAAATCAAGATGTATTAGTGCTAGTATAAATAGTATTAGTGATAGTATTCACTCATGGTTTAAAAAACTAGAAAAAAAAATATCAACATAGACAATAATATTAGGCAAGGTAAGCTCAATAGTTGATTTAGATCTCAAACAAGATGGAAAGGGAACTTTGAACAATCTAGCGAAATGTTAGTGAACACAAAAAACATAGCAGACTATTTTTTATTCTTCTTTGTGCAAATTAAATTGGCAATTTAGTAAAAATAAACTCACAAATGGAATAAATTAAATCAAGTAACCCACAAGCAAGACACCAAGATTTTTACGTGGAAAACCCACTAATGTAAAGGGAAAAACTATGGACCTAGTCCAGTTAAAACTTCCACTACCAACAAGAATGGGTTTATAGATTGTCTTCTCTAGAGCAATCTCTAGAGGCTGCTAGTACATCAAGAGTATCTATATTCTTGGTTCAATATATAATCATCACTATACAAGTGGATATCAACAAGAGTGACGAGAAAAATCTCACCAAGTGGGTATTTGCAATAAACAAATAGAGAGGAATTAATATACTTAGCCTTTGCTAGCTTCAATGATGGCAATATACTGAGCCTATATGGTAGACAAAGCAACACATTTCTGCAGTTTTGATTGTCCTGACACAGCTCTCCTTGAATAAGTAATCAAGTACCCTAAAGTAAACTTCTTGGAATCAATGTCACCGACCAAATTTGATTTTTATGTTTTGTTTGGAAGTTTGAGAAAGTTATAATGATTAGATGAAAAAGTTGAAAAGTTAAAATTTTGAAATTGAAAAGTGTTTGTGTTTGAATATTGTTTAGATGTTGAGATGAGATGAGTTGAAACCATCTCTAAAATCAAATGGGGCCTTACTATTTCCAAAGCATAAACACACATTGGAAATACCTCTGAGATACCTGAAAATCCATTTCACAGCTGCCCTATGTTCTTTGTTAGGATTAGAGAGGAATCGACTTACAACTCTAATAACATGAGTGATATCAGGTCTTGTGCACACTATGACATACATTAAGCTACCCACAGTTGATGCATAATGCACATTTTGGATCTCTTCCTTTTCTTTTTCACTTGTAGGACTCTTCTTCAAACTTAGCTTCAAAAGACCTGCAAGTGGAGGACAAACTAGTTTTGCCTTGCTCATGTTGAACCTGTCTAGTACCTTTTTGATACAACTCTCTTGAGATTGCTATAACTTGACATTCTTTCTGTCACAAGAGATCTTCATACCAAAGATTTGTTTTGCAGGTCCCAAGTCTTTCATACCAAAAGACTTAGGGTATGCTTTTTCTTTCTTTCTATCTTTCTTTCTTTTTTTTTTTTCCTTTTTTTTTTAAATTTTTAAAGGAAGCTTTAAAGCTTATTCCATTAAATTAGATCTGAAATACATGGAGGAATGTCCTCCATAGTAACAATTACATCAGAAATGACTAAGGCATCTTGTGCCAATACATGAGCCAACACATTGCCACTCCTCTTGACATGAGTGACATTCCAATTAACAAGATTTCTAAGTTTAAACTTGGCTTCAGAAACGTACATACCAAAGCTGGACAGTTGTTCCTCTTCTTTCTTCAAAGCTTGAACTGTTTGTAGAGAATCCCCTTCAAGAATAGCCTTAGTTGCCTTAGTTAACCCCAAATCCAGTGTGCAAAGTCAATTGCTTGCAATGCCCCATATGCTTCAGCCAGAGAAGGAAGAGGAAAAAGGCATTGGTTTCTTCTCATTGTAGCTAATATTTTTCCTTCAAAATCTCTGACTACTATACTAATTCCCACTTTAGCTCTAGTTTTGTCCACTGCTACATCCCAATTAAGTTTGTAAAAATGCATAGGAGGTGGCTGCCAAACGATATTGTTGCAGTTGCTATGTGCTAAAGAAAAACTTTTCTAGACTTCCAGTTCTTTCATCATTTTCAAGTTCTGTTGTGCTGTAATGACAACATGATTAGGATGTCTAAAGACTTGGTTAAAGATGAGCTCATTCCTCCTCCACCAAATCAGTTTTGCAACCATAACAAATTCCTAAAGACAATCTGAGTTCATATTTTCTGCAATAGTTTAAAAAATATACAAAATATTCATGTGAGAAATGGCTTTTATGAAAACTCTTGAAATATTGGCTCCAAACATCTCTAGCTGACTCACATTCCCATAAAGCATGTGTGACTATCTCTTCCTCAATGTTGCATATTGAGCACTGTGGATGTTGTACAATCTTCCTCTTAAACAGGTTAGACTGAGTTGGTAGTGCATTTAAGCAGGCTGTCCACAAAAAAACTTTGTCTCCTGGTGTGACTTGTAGTTGCCAGAGAATTTTCCATATCTTCTTGAAATTATGATTGCTCGAGGGTTGCCCTTTAAGTGCCTGATTCATCTCTTGATGCATATGATATGCACTTCTAACTGTGAATAATCCTGAAGAGGTTCCTTTCTATATTAACTTATCAGGGCTAGTAGAGGAACTAATTGGAATTTGAGCAATGATATCTACTTCTTCTTTGTCAAAGATATGCTCAACAAGCTCCATATCCCATCTCTTTTCCCCTGGCTGTATCAGTTCCTGAACTTTAGCATTGGCATCAAGCTGAGAAATTGGACTGTGAACTACTGATGGTATAGTTTTTGGTAGCCATTTATCTCCCCATATTCTGACCTCTTCACCAGTCCCAATTCTCCAATAAGTACCAGCCTCAATCAGTGTTCTAGATTTAAGCACACTTCTCCATATATATGATGGTTTCTGACCCAACTTAGCATTCATGAAAGAAGTCTCCTGGAAATACTTGGCCTTTAGAACTTGTGAAACTAAGGAAGAGGGATTTTCAATCAATCTCCATCCTTGTTTTGCAAGCAATGCAAGGTTAAAGCCTTCCAAGTCCCAAAATCCCATCCCTCCTTCCTCCTTAGATTTTCCCATCTTGCTCCAAGCCACCCAATGGATCCTTCTTTATGCCTCTTGCTATCCCCCCCAAAAGTTGTGCATAACACTGTTGATATTTTGAATGAGCTTGGCAGGAAGCTTAAAAACAATCATGCTATATGTTGGGAGTGCTTGCACAACAGCCTTAATGAAGATTTCCTTCCCTGCTTGAGATAAGGATTTGACCCTTTGATTGCTTGCTCTCATTTTGAATCTATCAAGAATGTCTCTAAAAGATTTCTCTCTTACTTTCCCAATAATAGTTGGTAAATCAAGATACTTTTCATAAGCCATCGAGGACCTCACACCTGCAATGCTAAGGATGAAATCTTGTGTTTCCTTAGTAGTATTTCTACTGAACTGGATAGAAGTTTTTTCAAGATTCAATCTTTGACCCGAAGCTTCCTCATAAGTTTTCAGGATATTATAAAGATTACCCCATTCTAATGCATTTGCCTTACAAAATAACAAACAATCATCAACAAAAAATAGGTGGGAAAGTCTGATTCTGCCCCTTGCAAAAGGCACACATGTGATGACTCCTTCCTCTTCCCCTCTAGTGATCATAGAGCTCAAAGTTTTTGCATACATTATGAAAGGGTAAGGTGATAATGGGCCACCTTGCCTAATGCCACTTGAAGGTCTGAATTCACTTTGAGGGACCCCATTGACTATAATGGAATATGACACTGATTCTACACACCTCATCACCAATTCTACCCAAGAAAAATCAAAACCCATTTTTCAAAGGATAGACTGGGACAAGGCCACTCAACCCTATCATATGCTTTGCTCATGTCAAGCGTCATTGCCATAAACCCTTCTTTCCTTGCCATTTTACAGTTCATTGTATGCAAAGCCTCAAAGGCAACAATTACATTATCCGAGATAAGCCTTTCAGGAATAAAGGTTGATTGGTACTGAGAAATAATATTGGGTAATATCTTCTTGAACCTGTTTGCTATGACTTTGGAGATAAGCTTATACAATACATTACAAAGAGATATAGGCCTGAAATCAGAAACTTTAGTACATTTCTTCTTTTTTGGAATTAGAGCAATAAAAGTATTATTAATGTCATTCAAGAAAAATATTCAATTGGAAGACTAGAAGAAAAAAAAAAATCAAGGGAGCATCTCTTACCTTCTCTCATTATTTGCTTTAGTTTTTTTTTTCCTTTTTCCCATTGAGGACAATGTGATATTTAAGTTTGGAGGGAAATTATATTATTTTATTTATTTAATAATAATAATAATAATAATAATAATGATGATGATGATGATGATGATGATGATGATAAAAACATTATGGTTTGATGAATAAAAAACCTATGATAAGAATATGATTGAAATTGATTATAATTTTTAGGAAAAATTCTCATTGCTTAAGTCTAGTTATTAATTCTTTACTTGATATTATTTAATTTCAATTTTTTATGATCATTAATCGTTTTGCATACCTAGAGAAATTTTATGTGAATTTTGTGAATTTGGATGGTCTCAACTTACTCTAGAACTTGTTTGATTACACTTAAGGCGAAATCCTAGACAAAATATTACTGGAAAAATGATTAAGGCATTTCTTTGGACCGTTTGAGCCTTTCAAGCTTATCTGTTTATTATCATTATCCCTAGCCACCCCTTTGAACTTTATTAAATTATATTTTGGCCTTATATTTTTCTTTCTTGTAAATCTGATATTCCCTATCCTATTTGAGCTTAAATGCTTATTTCCTTACCTTTCAATAGAACTAAGTATACACAAAGTCATAGACTCACAAGAGTATGAAAGGTAAGAGAGGTAGAAGGTCTACAAGTAAAGTTAATTGTAGCCATATTATCAAAATCATAAGTTTGAGGGTGTGAAAAGTCAACTCGTCTACTGTGTGGCCAACAAGAAAAGGACGACGAGAGTCATCCACAAAGGCAGTCGAAAAGGTATGAAATACTTTCATAAAAAAAAAAAAAAAAAACAGAGAAGAAAAAAAAAAGTCCGACCTGCCGAATAAAGGGGTAAAGAGAGAGATACTTGAAATTACAATAAAGAGAGGTATGTTGAGAGATTCACAAGGGTTGAGAAGAGATGTTTGTGTTAGAAGGGAGAATGCTCTATTTGTCTGTTGGTGTTCAAACTTAAGTACTCTTCTTTTGTTTGAATCCTACATTTTCTTTGTAGCTCTCACCTTAGTCTTACATTATAAGCTTAATAAAGACCTATTGATCCCTGGTGATAGTTTCTGTTCTACATTAGTGGAGAATGATTTGAAAAGCAAGCCTATGGTGTGTTTAGAGATCCATTATTTATTTACTTGTTTGCAAAAAACTATCTAGGGAGCTAATGATGAAGTGAGAGTGATAGGTATGCTTGAATGTGAGGATGGATAGTGCGGTATAATTGAGTTTTGAATTAACTTTTGGACTTGATTGATCTTGAATGATTCCTTTGAATTATAGACTTTAGGCAATCTTTGAGGCAATAAATTTTATGAATCAAACCAATGCTTGTTTTAATTGTATTTCTTTTCTTCTTTGCTCGAAAGCGAGGAAAGCTTAAATTTGGAGTTATTTGAATAGTTTGATTTTTATGTTATTTTTTTTAACTCTTTTATTTATGAAAAGTGTCATTTTTCTTTCAATACTATTAATTTTATTTTATTTCTATATATATTTCTTTATTTTCTTGAATTTGAATGAATGAAAAGATTTAGTGCAAAATGAGAGCATTTTGGTACAAAAGAAGAGACTATAGATCCAGATCGATGAGAGGTACTGAGATCTGAAGAGAGCCGAGAAGATTTAGGCGAGGAAACTCGTGACCAAAAGGCGTGACTAGAAGGCTCGACCAAAATTAGTGACAAGAGTTAGGCGATAAGTAAGATATTTTACCTTCCGGGCGAGAAGACTTGGTATAAGGCTCTGGGCAACTAGATTGGGCGATCAGTCTAAACGACCAATTTAAAAGACCAACCTAAACGACATCGTGGGCAACAACTAGTAAAGGCGAGCAGCTTTACTGCTCGGTAGGTTGGCGAGAGGGTTATATCATCCTGATCGGGAGTCTTTCCTCTCAGTAGGCGAGGAGACCAGTTATATTCAACGCACATGACATCTACTTGGTGGGACCCTTCTGAGTTCTGCAATCAATCTGCTAACCACCAAATCCTTCCGAATTTCGTAAATCAAGCCGCCTATTATTGAATCTTCCATTTTAGATAATCCCGTTAGTCTTAGGATAATTTTCTTTTATGTTAACATTTATCTTTATAAACTATTTTTCAGATCTTTAGACTAAATTGTAGCCGTATTTATCTTATTAAATGATTTGATTTTTGACATCTATTTAATCCCGTCTTGTGGGATGAATAAATGAGGAGAGTCTGAGTTTTAGATTTCAATAGTCCAAAATTTATCATTTAAGTTTCTTTCAAGGAGGCGGATCTGGAGGGCAGAGACGAGAGCCGCATGCTTCATCAACTGACTCAAACGAAGAACACTAGTTTTATTATTTTTCTTTTCAATTTCATTATGAACTAATTTTATTTTCTAGAGCTTTGATGTAGTCTAGCATTGAACACACAATTTATATTCTAAGTTATTGTATTTTCAATATTTCCATGATTGAGTGTTTATTCCTTGTTCTTATTCCCTGCAGTTTCTAACTAATTATTTTTCGATCTATTGAAACGTAATGAGACCGAGAGGTGATTTGTGATTAAAACTCTAGGATTAAGCACCATTAGTTGAGCGAAAGTAGAGATACTTTACTGCGATTAGTGTGATTTTCAAGAAAAATTCAAAGAATTTAATGAATCTCCAATTAGTTAAATTCACATAAAGATATGAAGTTATTAGTTGGAGATATTTTTAGTATTGCTTGAGAGAAAATATTGAATAGTTAAGAGATTTTTATCATCAACTTGGGATAATTGAAATTCTATAATAAGAAAGAATAAATTGTGTAAGATTTGCTAAGTGAAATCAAACACTCTTGATCTATTCGTATTATCTTTAAAATCTTAATTTTAATGCTATTTTTTCAGTTTAATTTAGATAATCTATTCCTTAAATTTCGGTTTTCCAAATAGTAATTAATTTAGTAAATTTCAGTACTCAATAGCATAATTAATTCCTGTGGGTTCAACATCCATTTTCTTAAAAACACTTTACTACTTGTTACAATTCTGTGCACTTGCAAATATTTTTCATCACAACAATCCTATTGACTTTCCTTCTTTGAGAAGCACATTGATGGAAGAACAGGGCTCGTTTGTTTTCAGAGATGAGATGATATGAGATGAGTTGAGATTAAAATTAAAAAGTTGAATAAAATATTGTTAGAATATATTTTTTAATATTATTTTTATTTTGGGATTTGAAAAAGTTGAATTATTTATTTTATTTTGTATTGGAAGTTGGGAAAGTTGTAATGATGAGATGAGATGAAATGAGATGAGATGTTTTCTGAAAACAAACAAGACCTTAGTGTTCCTATCCCTTTCTTTAAGCCATTTCTGCTTTGCTCTCTATTTCCAATTTGAATCTCCTCTTCCAACAGTTTGTCAACTTCACATTTTAAGCCTTTTATGCTGCCATGCTTGTCTCCCTTATTACACTGCTGTAATTTGTTGATTTGGGCTAGCTTTTGTTGTTTATCCTTCTTACTGTTACTCATTGCCTGTTTGCTCCACTGCTGCAGTTGATATTGACATCTCCTCAAGCCTTTAGTGGTATAGCTTAGCTTATTAGAAGCTAATCTTGGCCTCTTCCACTCATTTGCAATTAACTTGTTACATTCTTCTCTTTGAGTCCAACCCACCTTATACCTGAAAAGTTTGGTTTGACTGCCTGCATCCTACTGAGGATTATCCTTGGTTATGAGAATTGGGAAATGATCAGAGCTAAGTGCAGTTAATGGGATTGCCATTGCTCTAGTGTTCCAACTAGCCCATTGAGGATTGCATAAGCCTCTATCCAATCTCTCTTTAGTGAAGTCAACCCCACCACGATTGTTAGTCCACGTGTACTTGTTCCCCACATACCCCATATCACTTAGATCACATTCCTCTAGTGCCTCTCTAAAGCTTTCCATCTGACTATAGGGTGTCATTGGTCCTCCAAATTTCTCATTAGTTTTGACAATTTCACTAAAATCCCCAACATAGAGCCAACCCAAATCATTTGCTGGTTTCAATCTTCTAAGCAGCTGCCAACTACCTTGCCTCTTGGCAGTAACTGGGTTACCATAAAAGCCAGTTAAGATCCATGTCTTCCGTTCAATTGAATCCTTAACTTTTAAGGAAATATGATGCTGAGTGTAGGACTCCAAGACTGCATCCATTTCCTCCTTCCATAAGAAAGCCAAACCTCCACTCAAACCTTTACAATCAACTACAAAACTGTTTTCCATATTCAGTAACCTCTTGATTTTCTCAACCTTGGTTCTTCTACATTTTGTTTCCATCAGGAAAACAAAATTTGGGACCATACTCTTCACCAAAAGGTGAAGTTCTCTAACTGTTTGAGGGTTCCCAAGCCCTCGGCAATTCCAACTTAAACAACTCATTGTTGTTGGTGGGGCTGGAAATTAGCCTCCACCAACTCTTTAACATTAGTCTTCATTATCACCACTTGATCTACCTTTTGTCTCTTGATCCCATATAAATAAGAAACCTCAGCCTTTGCATCTCCAAACCTCCTTTTCCTCTCGTCACACTTATCCATCTGGACCTTGCTCTTAGTGATATGCTCATCATAAAATCCGTCTCTAGCTCTTCTTTTCCAATTGACTCATTTTTTTGTTCTTTCCAAAATAGGAGCCTGATCAGTCAGAAACTGGTCCAGAGCATTAATGTGTGAAGCCAATGTGGAGTCTGCTGATGTGGCACTAGCTATAGTCTTCTTCTGTTCTCGATTAAAACCTGGTGCCTTAATTATAGCATCTTCCTTTTTTGAGTCTGCTTTTGATTTGGGAAGTTTGACCCCATTATTAGAAGGTGCCTCCTCAATTTTGTATAAAGTTTCCTTTCCCAGCCTTTCCATTGCTTCCTCGTGTCCTCCCTTAGCTTCCTTTCCCTCCTCCACATTATTCTCCTCTGACAAAATAATGACACTTTCCTTGTGAATACTATTTCCCTTATAGGTTCCCTGAAAATGCTCTTGCATAGGATTCTTTCCTTTTGGGGCATCATCATCCCCTCTCTGCCCTGTTTTGCCATGGATTTTCAGTGTTATGCTTTGCACTATCACCTCCCCCCCCCCCCCATACCTCTTTTGATTGATTTCATTTTTAGGAATTGCAACAGCACGCAGCCAAGGACCATATTGGTGTATTTTGGCATTCTCACTTCTGGCCAAAGACATTTTTGGACAGAACTTATTAACATACTTAATAACACCACACTTAAAGCAAAAAGTTGGTAGTCTCTCATACTTAAACTAAAGCCATATTTGGTGACCATCATAATTTAAAAAATGCCTCTAGCCAAGGCTTTGGAGATGTCCACTTCTACTTTAAGTCTCATGAATTTCCCCCATCCAAGCCCCCATTGATCAACAATGATATCCACAACTTTCCCTGCGCATCTCCCAATCTGCAATCCAGCTTCTTTTGTCATACATGCAAGAGGCATGTTGTGAACTTGTAGCCTTCGTTCTGAAAAGGAATGTCATTCAAAGATAAGTCACCCTCAAACTCCTGGAGGCACACCAGCCAGCTATCAAAAGACCAAGGCCTCCCTTGAATGATATTTTGTCTATCCTCTTCCTTTTGAAACTTTAACAGAAATTTGTTCTCCCTCATGTCAGAGAATTCTATCCAACCTAACATGTTCCATATCTTTGACATGGTCATCTTGAATGCTTCTTGGTTAACAACTTTGTCTGCAATGACCATGGCAAACAAGCATGACCTTCCTCTTTCCTTTGCCTTGTTAAGGATGGCTGACTCCACCTTGAATTATGTACTCTCTTGCACTGTAAGGCTAAAACCTTCCCATTGCTTTGTTAATTCTTCAGCCATCATCAACTCTTCAGACTAGGAAGCCCAGCCTAAGAGACTCTCCACTATGCTGAGAGAAAAAACCTCACTCACTCTCTCAATTTGTCAATTTTTTCATAATATATTTTAAATGTCATCCAGTTTCTCTTTCAACTTTCACATGTAAGACCTTGAACACATCTAGCACTTGGTCTTTAGTTTTTCATGGAAAAGTCCACACTTTTCTAGAGTAATCATCAATAAAAGTAACGTAATAAAGTACATCACCAAGACTTTTGGCATTCATTATGTAGATATTATTGTGAAATAAGTCAACAATATCACCATTTCTATATGGAGAAAATTTATGAAAAGAAATTGTCCGTTGCTTTCCTATAAGACAATGAGTACAAGACATTAGTTGTGTACCTTTGATATTGGATATAAGCTACGTCTTTGCAAGAATTTGGAGTTCTTTCTCACTAATGTAACCAAACCTCTTATATCATAGCTCAGTGGAGACTTCATTCTTAATAGTAATAACATCTCCATTAATCAACCTTACATCTGTTTTGTAAAGAGTGTTGATCTTCATTCTCCTGACTAGAATAAGAGAACCCTTACTAAGTGATTGAGCTGAGTTATTGCATATTTTATACCTTTAGAACTAATATATTTTATTTATTTCACTACATTATTATTGGTTTTAGATGGAGAAATGGTTAAGATGAATAAATCTGAGTTGTGATTTAAATTGGTTGATAGCATAATTGATGCTTAATTTAATAACTTGTGAATTAATAGGATAATATTCATTCACATGCACAACATATTTTTGATATTTTATTATTATTTTTTATTTTATTTTATTTTATTTCTAATTTCTTTTATATATATATATTTTGACTTTTCTGTTTTCTTGGTTTTACATTTCTTGGCCAAGCTATTTTGGGGTTTTGAGAAAATGTTGAGTTTTAGCATGTGGGGGCATTTTGGAGTTAGACGGTTGCACAATTTGGCATTTTGAAAAGTAAAACTCAAGAGAGTTTTATGCATGCGGGCTTTTTCGCTTTACGAACAGAACGCCGCACGAAAAGAAAAAAGAAAAAGAAAAAGGAAGGGCTTTTGGCGTAAGAGGCACGAGTTTTATTATTTGGGATTTTTCGTTTGGAGGTTGGGGACGGAACAACATACTTTTTTTGGAGATGCACACGGCGCCGTTGAAGAACCTTGAAGGGTCCATTGCCGCTGCCCAGCCTCCTCCACTACTTTTCATCTTCATCTCCATTTATTTTGTTTACTCTTTTCACTCTCTACTATTTATTTAATTGTAGTTTAAATTTTGTGATTTTTTTTTTGAGATATTTGGCTTAGACCTTTAGGCATTTTATTTGCTGTTTATTTACGTTATTTATTTTTCTTGCTTCTTTAAGCTTTCATTTAACAGTGATTACAATTGCTATAGATTGATTTTAAGAATTTGTGATTTGAATACAAGGATGAACTCTAGAATCTTGATTTTGAGACTTTTCAATTCTCAATTCGTATTTTGTCAATTACTTTATAATCTAGTTTAATTCTTAGTTTAGTTTTATTAATCTCTTAGTTTCATTGCATACTAGATTAATTAAAGCTTAATTAGGACTTAAATAATTTTAGTTTTATTATTTAATTTTCAGATTAATTAGGATTCTTTAGTTTAGTTGATTCCTTGATTGTTAATTTTAATTTGTTAGTCTTTTACATTTCATTTCGACACTCAAAAATTCAAAAATATGAATCTAGTCCATGACTAGTGCCCTTTTCATTCCTATTGCACTCTTCCATTCATTGCACCTACCACTACTTTTATTTTCTGAATATTTTCACTATTTTAAACGAGTTTGATTTTAAGTAACTTTCTATGAGGAAACAATCTAGGAATTTATTCCTAATTATTACGCTACACCCTCCTGCACTTGGGATAGCCTTTGTGCTACTCATTTTTGAGTGAGTCACTAAGTTTATACTTCCACCTCCAAGGTGATTATGGTAGCCTTCATCATCTAATTTTCCTACTGAAATCAAATTATAACGCATATCATGAACACGTTTGACATATTTGAAAGCAATTTGCACCTAATTCTGGTTTCCAATTGCACATCTCCTATGACTATAATTTCTCACTTTGCTTCATTTCCCATCCTAACCTAAACCAAAATTATCATTGGTATAGGAAGAGAAGAAATATGTAATACTCTCTTCGCGTGGGTTGGGGATGTTATATGTACTTCCATAAATAAAGCTAGGCAAGAGGTTTCATAACTTGATAAAAATAAACATTTATTTTATAAAACAAATTATAAAATAAACATGTCATTAAAAAATTGATGTCTTCAAATAATTGAGTAAAATTTCTATCATTAAATAAATTAATCTAAGAAGCTTGGAACTAAATCAAACTGCTCCATCTAAGCCTGTCCCACCTGCTTGTACTCATCATCATCTTCACATAGGTGGTTGAAAACATGAAATAAAACTAAAATGAGTCGAAAGCTCATTAAGGAACCCATTACTATGTAATAAATATAAGGTTTTTCATAAACATTTTAGGCTAGAGAAAAATTTAAATCATGACATTTTACACTTATGTTTATAACATGCATGACTTGTCTTGTATTATTTAACTCACCAACACACTTAACCATATGTATAAGGTTGTGCACCGATCCCACATCTTGTAACCATAAGGGAAACCACTGATAGTATTCTAGTATACTATGGTGGACCACGCTTAAGTCTGTGGCTTGCACATCTACCCACAAATCATTTTGGTACCATGCATCTAAACAACCATCTTATTAAACTGATCTTATCTTACATTTGATTTTATGAAAGCTTACGTATTTTATGTGACGTGAGATGCATGACATACATAATAACATAAATAATTATAAAAGGTGAAATTTGGACATGATGCGGAAATAACATGGTCGTGTACTATTATGGACAACATGCCATACATCATAACATGCGATGTAAATAAAAATCGGTTATCAAATAACATGATTTAATAATAATCATCTAAACTAACTAACATGTACTAATCTTAATTTATGATCAAGCTACTTATCTCGTAGTGTTAATTCGAAAATCTCACCTCGTAGTTCTTTACCTATACGAAATACCATGTCACTAATTTTTTAAGAAAACGTGTTATAATTTTCTATTAAATACATAATAAGGATAATTTACTAATTACTCAGTTTTATACAAAACTAATAAATACTAATGCTATTTAAATACTCTTAACATATTTCTATTTTCAAATTATAACTTTAATAGAATAATTAGAATTTACACAATCAGTCAAAATAAGCAGCGGAAATTTCAGTTCATAATACATTTAAAGTGTTCAAAAATAAAAATATTTACTCTCTTATAATATATAAATGTAATCCTTATTGTAAAAATGTATGTTTAATAAATGTAATCCTTATTGTAAAAATGTATGTTTAATAATATAAATTTATTTCCATAATTAATATAAATTTATTTCCATAATTACTATCTGGATAATTTAAGTTTCTGAGTTGAAAGTCATTTACTTAAAACCAGCCCAACGTAAAATTTAAGCTCAACGTAAAACAAGTCTAGCGTAAAAACAAGTCAAATGTAATACAATCTGAACATAAATTGGGTGCTCGTACTCAGCCCCACTCAATTTGTCCCCTCAAAGTTACCACTAGTGCAATTATACTTTTTTTTATTTCTTTTTTCTTTCAAATATTTTTTAAACATTTTTAAACATTTAAAACAAATACAGAAATTCACTAATAGTCACTTTCTTAATCATTAAGTAAAAAAAAAAAAAAAATTAAAATACCTGAGTGGTAACTTTGAGGGCAAATTTATGGGCCAAGTATCATTTTCCACAGAAAATTTACAGAGATGCTACTGGGCCCCTTGAGTGTTACCGCTCGACGTGCCCCCTTGACATGGGACTCCATGTGGTTAGGTTAACAAAAAAAAAAAAAAGAAAAAAGAAAAAAGAAAAACCTAGACGAGAAGCCTTCGTCCCTACAACAGAGAAAAGCTTTTGAAACCCTATGAGTTATAGAACCTGAATCATGAACACCACCTTAAATGAATCAACCACCAATCTAACAAGGAAACTTCAATTTCCTTTCCAAAAGAAAATCACAGACTACACATGTTAACAACATGTTTCGCACATCGGCCATAGGCTCGACAGTCTTGCAATACGAGAAATGTGAGGGCTCGGGGCTGGTGATACACCTCCAATGCCTAAGTCAGTCCTTTGATCCTTAGAGAGAATCTTTGTATATGAGAGTACGTAAGAGGAATTCTAACCTAGGATTTGGTTTTTATACCTAATGCTAAGGTGGTCCCCTGCATCCAATGTCAGGGACACCTGTCCTCCGTACCAGGTTCCATGCCGTAGTCCTTAATATGGTATGGCTTCCTTGAATCGTGTCCTTGGTTGGTTGGTGAGTGCGGTTATCATCCGTGCATTCAGTTAGGGACAGGGGCACTCACTGGGATCCCAGTCTGCATTCATTATCTGACCATTTAATATGTGTAGTGTTGTGTTAGAAAAAATGTCGTCCCATCTTTCACGTTGAATCTCTTCTCGTGTTGGCCCTAGGCCTCATTCTCTTTATCCTGATTAGTGGGCCGATTATACTTTGGCCACTAGGCCTTTCGAGGACAAGTTAGGCCCAACCTAGTAGGGATGCGTACATTCCTTCCAATTACCTCGCAAATTCCAACCACACGGTGGGAATTTTCTCTTTTCCGTCCTTCATCCTTTTTCCTTTCTTCCTCTTTCTCTCTCTTTTTTTACTCCACGATGCCCTAGCAGTTCGTAATGCCTGACATATTTATTGCTCATTGTGTGTGTCCGTTCATTCCCCCACGTCTGGGGTTATGTGTGATGGCTCGACCCCACGCTCCCTCATGTAGCGAAAATTGCGGGATTTGCTCCCATCATTTTGCATTCCTCTCATTCCTGTTATTGTCTTTGAGAGTTCCTAGCCTTTTTGTCCTCCGACTTCCTTCATCCTTCAAGAATCCCTAGCTCTTCTTCTTCCTCTCTTTGATGGCGTCCAAAAACCCTCTCGTTTCTCATCCCAGGATTCGCGTTCTTCCCTTCTTGAGGGGCCTCCCAGGGTTTTAGAGGGTTTGGATTCTCCCGAGGTTTAGGGCAGTTCCTAGTTCTTCAAGGGGTATAACTGGTCCTCGATCGCTTCTTCTGGAGACCTGAGGTCGGTGAAGTCTTCTTTTGGAATACTTGACTCAAAGGGTTTTGTCGCGAAGGTGGCATTGTACCCTTCTATGTTGTCTAATGGACTATGGCTGTCTTTCTACTGCCGCGTCTGAGATGTCTTGGACTTCTTCTGGCTAGCTCCATCCCAACTTCACCCCAATGCATTGAGGATCCTGATGTCTTGTTAAGTTGTCTGGCTCATGGTCTTGCGGACCGCGGGTGAAGATTACCCAGACGTGACCACTAGGGAGTTTCTTTTTATGCATCGGGTGCGGCGGCATGACGACAACCTGTGCAATTTTAGTTCTCGAGGGGGATACAAAATTGCCAGCCTGGAACCCCGCTTTCCGCATGTCAAGGACTAGTTCAAACGATTCTTCTTCGTATCGGGTCAAGGTTTGGAGTTTCCAGCTGGAGAGGACTCCGTCGTGAGTTTCTCATCCGTATTGTTTTAGGCATCATTGCGGAGGACAAGGAGTTTTGCCTGGTTTTGATCAAGCCAGAGCAGGATCGATTGGCCACGCCCTATGCCTAGGTGGAGACACACCAAGAAAAAGTTTGTACCAACTCCTTGCGGACTGGAGCCCATATTGATTGATTTCTGGTGTCTCTAGATCGATCTTGCTTTGGGAGCTGTCGTATCCTAAGAGATTCGTTTGCTCCTCGGGACCTGAAGAGACCTCCGAGTCCTTCGATGGAGGGGAGAGGGAAGAAGCCCCGTATCGAGGACAAGGTGCTCGTGAGCCATTGGGTTCAAGCAGCAGGAGCTTCGAATTCGGTAGAATGCCTCCTCTGGGCCAGTCTTCACAGGCCCCATCCTCGTCGGGGATCGTGAAGACAACCCAGGGTCAGCAACCTTCCTCAGGTCGTTTAGACGCCCCCTGGTCCGACCGATTTCCTACTTTGTCTCAACCGATGTTCCCATCTTCCACCTCACTGGGCAATGTGGGGCCAATGAAGGTCCCTAGCCATGAAGAAGAAAAGCTCGAGATGGCCTTCTTCTCGGCCTTTGTTGCCCAACTCCAAGGGAATATGAAGTTCCCATCATGCCATTTGAGGACGTCCTGGAGATGGCTCCCTCCCCAAGCGCCGATGCTAAGGCGTGTGCCGTTGCTCCCTTCAACAAACCTCCTAAGCCTGTGGTTGTTCGTCGGGGGCCTTAAAAGAGTTTGCTGAGATGATTGCTCCATTGGTTGATACAAGTGCGATGGGTGGGTAGCAAGCTTGAGGCGTCTTTGTGGCCACTGAAGTTGAATAGGCAGCCACCCAAGTCGAATAGGAGCTGACAGTTGATGGGGGTTCCTAGGGGGATCCCGAGTTTGAGCTAGTGGTTGACACAGACACCCTAGTGACGACTAGGCACGTGCCGATGGTGGACGTGGGTTTTCCGACCGTGATTGAGCAAGAGATTGTGACAGGTGGGGGTGCTGAGGTGAAACCAAAGTCAGAGCCGATGGCTAACTCAGACATCCCGGGGGTATCCAAGCAGGTGCCAGTAGGTGATGGGGGCACCTCAACAATGCTTGAGTTGGAGACGCTTGAATCGGAGTTGGGGGTGATGCAGACGCCCCTGGACTGTGGGTGGCACCAAAATACTGCACTAGTCAATGCCTTATAGGGGCGAAGGTTGTCCTCCTTCACCCCTCTGGCAGTTGGGAAGCGTAGAGGTAGACTTCCCGAGCTGGTGGGAGCGGTGCTTCAAGGACTAGTCTTGGTTTTGACAAAGCTCGGGCGAAGGCCATTTATTGATAAGCCGACAAACTCAAGAATTTTTTCTCATGAGTAGGATATGCTTGTCATTATTTACTATTGTTTGCCATACTCCTTCCTTTGCTTGTGTTATACTTTATCTAAATTTGTTTGGCCTGTCAGGGAGTTGACCAATTGGTTGCCCTGATTGTGGTTGAAAAGGGGGAGCTGGAAGAGGAGGTCCGGACATTGCGGTTCCTTGCCATCCTGGCCTGCATGGAGGTCTGCAAGACGAATAAGGAAAGGGATGATGTCCTGGAGGCCTTCGTCCACCTGTACTCTGGCCCTAAGCATAAGAAGATGAAGATTGCCAAGCTTCACTAGGGGAAGACCTTCCTCCAATACAACTTGGCTAAGTCTCAGGAGGAGATTGCTCCCTTCTTCTTGAGGCTAAGCTTTTAGAGGAGGAGCTAGACAATTTGTGAGATTGGTTGGCCTGTTAGGAGCTGGGGTTGGAGTAGCTTAGGAAATCATGTCACAACCTTAAGGGTGAGAAGGACAAGTCGGTTAAATAACACAACTCAGACGTGAGGCCGTACTACTGGTTGCAGAAGACCTACAGGACCTCACCAAGTCCTAGAAGCCTAAGACGGACCTCCTCAGATCTCGAGACGAGTAAGGTTAGACCTTAGAGTCTGAACTAGCTTCAGCTAGGGGATAGCTGCAGTATAGGGACTTGCAGATAAAGGCTCTGAAGTCTGGGTTAGCCACTTCCTAGGAGGAGCTGGTCTCTGGAGACCTGGATGTCAAAGCCCTAAGGTCTGAGTTAGCGGACACTAAGGGCCCTGGCTCGTCTTTTAGCATAGATGTCAGCCTGACTGATTTGAGGACTCTCGACCTGGTTCTCAACTAGGCTTCCGGTTACGACTATTGCATAGGTTGAGGGACCACTTATTGGAGAACCCCCAGACCAACCTGAGGAATCTCGACTTGATCTCTCTCTAGCCAGACTGTCATGCGCTCTAATTGGCCAACACCTTGGGCAAGGATCTGATGCCTGATGCTTCCTGGACACGACTCCAGACTTTTAAATGTATATTTATTTGCTTGTATATTTATTTTTAAATGTAATGGAGATGTATTTACCCAATGCACATCTTTCGCCATCCTTCACCAATTTAGGCTTCTTCTCTTTTCGGCATTTTTTTTTGTTTTGTTGTGTTCCTTTCCTTTTGCATTCATTTACGTGAGGGCCGGACAGTCAAGGGACTTGCACACCTTGTTGGTTCACAATGAGTCCAATGACTTGGCTTTCATGTGCATGAAATTCGGGTAATCAAGAATTTGTCACTGCTTGTTGTTTTGTAGCGAGTCTAGTGGCTCGGCTTTTATGTGCACGAAGGTAGGATAGTCAAGGGATTGTCATTGCTTGTTGTTTTGTGGCGTGTCTAGTGACTCAGCTTTCACATGCACGAAGGTTGGGTAGTCAAGGGACTGTCACTTCCTGTTGGTTTGTGGCGAGTCCAGTGACTCTATTCTTATGTGCGTGAAGGTTTGGCAGTCAAGGGACTGTCATCTCCTGTTGGTTTGTGGTGAGTCTAGTGACTCAACTTTTATGTGAGCAAAGGTCGGGCTATCAAAGGACTGTCACCACCTATTGTTTCGTGCCGAGTCCAATGACTTGGATTTTAGTGAATACCCTATAAGACAAAACATATAATTCAGGAACAAAGCAAATTTTATTCATGGTTTTTCTATATTCTTCAATACATTTTCTTAGTACATTTAAGCAAAATATTTCCACAAGTGCTTTGCATTCCATGAGTGTGGTAGTTCGTTTCCCTAGGAATCCTTAAGCCGATAAGAGCTCGACTTGTTGTTGGCGGTGACGACGAATGGTCCTTCCCATCGTGGTCCCTGCTTCCCTGCCTCTTGCGTGGTCATTCCTGTTTGTCTCAAAACCAGATCGCCCACTTTGAAGGACTTGGGTCTAACTCTCCTTTTGAAATAGTGCTTGGCCTTTCTTTTGTTGATCAACGGCTGCATCTTGACTTCTTGTCTCTTTTCTTCTAATAAATCCAACTGTTCTTCCAATTTCTCATTGTTGGAGTTTTGGTTGAAGTGTTGGACCCTATAGGTTGGCATCCTTACTTCCACCGGTACCACTGCTTCAATTTCGTAGGTGAGGGCAAAAGGGGTTTCTCCCATTAGTGTTCTGACGGTATTCCAGCATGCCCATAGGATCCCAACGAGCTCCTCCGCCGAACTTCCTTTCTTATGAGCTAGCTTCTTTAGTATTTCGAGCAACATCTTGTTGGTTGCCTCGATTTGTTCGTTGGCCTGTGGGTGACATTGGGAAGAGTATTTGAAGTTGATTCCCAATTCTATACACTAATTGTAGTAGTGACTTGAATTGCCGACCGTTTTTTGAGATTATGCTGCGGGGGATATCAAACCTGCAAACCACGGCCTTGCATAGGAACCCGGTGATATTATTTACCATGATGGTTGCTAGGGCTTCCCCTCCACTCACATGTTGAAGTAATCTACAGTGACGACCACGAACCTTACGCCCCCTTACTTAGGGGTAGGGTTTCGACTAGGTCGATTCCATACTACGCAAACGGCCAAGGCGACATGATCGATGCCAGTTCTTCCAGTGGGCAATGTGGTATCAGGGCATACAACTGGCATTTCAGGCATTTTTTGGCAAATTCTTTCGCGTCTTTAAGGGCGTGTAACTAATAGTACCTTGCCCTTATCACCTTTCTTGCTAATGCTCTCTTGCCAGAATGATTCCCGCATACATTTTGTATATTTCGGCCAGTATGTAATGCATCTCCAGCGAGATGCATCTCAGAAGGGGTGTCGAGAAGCCTCGCCCATACAAGACCCCATCTATTAGGGTGAAGCGTGCCACCTGATTTTTTACCTTTTGTGTGTCCCATATTTCTTCAGGGAGCTCCCCAGCATTTAGGTATTTTATCACTAAAATCTCCCCATTACGGTGCTCCCGACTAGGGTTGTAAACGAGCCAAGCCGAGCCGGTCTTTGGCTTGCTGAGGTCGGCTCGACTCAATGTACTACAGCTCGAGCTCGAGATTTTTTTTTATTCTTCGTTTGAACTTGGCTCGATAAGCTAAACACTCAACTCGAGCTTGAGCTCGAGCTCGTCCCACAAACGAGTTCGAGTCGAGCCGAGCTCGAGCTCGAACTGTGTATTTTTTTTTAATAAGATTTAATAATTAATTAATAAATAAATAAATAAAAATCTAATATTGAATTTATACAACTAAGAAGTAGAACTTCTATTAAATTATAAAATTTTAAAAAATTTATAAATAATTAATATCTAACTAGTTGATATTTATCCAAAATAACAATATATTATATGCCTACATATATTATTAATACATACACTTAATATGATATCATATATCTATTTCATATATGGTTCTCATATACTAGTATATAAAATTATTAAATTTTATCTACTAATTATTATACATATTATAAAATATACCTATGAAGCATAGATTCACTATATAGACATAAATAATTAGATATTATATATTTAATTATAAAAGTGGTATGCTTATATTATTAGTTACTATATATATATGTGTGTGTATATATACATCTGTGTATGTATATATTTATCAATATATGAATGAGTTTTAATCGAGTCGGGCTAATGAGTCGACTCTAGCATAAACGAGCGAGCCTTAACAAGCCTTAGCCGAGTCGAGTCAAGTTTTGTCGGGTACGTGTCATTTACAATTCGAGGGGGTATCTGCTTTAATGAATGAGTTTTTTTTTTCACGAGTCGAGTTCGATTCGAGTTTAACCGAGCAAGTACTAAGCAGGCTATCGAGTAGACTGGTTCATTTACTGCCCTACTCCCAACCTTATCCCCAAGACTTCGATCCCAAGACAAGTGTGTCAATTGTTCTAGTGATTGTCTGTTCTAGTAGGGGAGAATCCTCCTATCTTGAGGTGGCCTGCACTAACTGGTCGGCCCTCTAATTCTCTCCCCTTGGCACCTGTTGGATACATAAATACTAGAAACAGTCGCATTTTCCCACACCAACTGTAGATATTTCTTCAGCTTTTCACCTTTTGTGGTGAATTCCACTCAGACTTGGTTGACGACTACTTGGGAGTCGGCTCTTAGTTCCACTTCAGTTGCCCCTAGTGTTTCGGGGAAGGTAGTCAATGTCGAACTCGCTCAATTCGATTGCCTAATTCATCAGACGGCCTATGGCATCTGGTCGATGTAATACCTTTTTCAAAGGTGCTTTTGTTAGCGCCTTGATTGGGTGGGCTTGAAAGTACGCCCTTAAGCGCCGGGCTGTCATTATCAATGCGAAGGCCAGCATGTCAATCTAGGGGTATCTCGCCTCCGCTCCCTGGAAGGCCTGGCTGGTGTAATACACCGGTTTCTGGTCGCCTTTCATGTCCCTCAACAAAGGTTTTGAGACAACGTGTAGGGAAATAGACAGGTACAAGCTTAGAGCTTCGCCTAACTTTGCTTGGCCGAGGTGTAGCGGGTTGTTGAGATACTCCTTGAGCTTCCCAAATGCCTTATTGCATTCGTTGTTCCAGGTTTGGGCTTTCTGTAATACTTTGAAAAAATGTAGGCATTTGTCAGTCGATTAGGAAACGAACTAGTTGAGGGCTGCTATTTGTCATGCCAGCCTCTGTACTTCATTCACGTTTTGAGGCAGTGACATGTCCAGCAGAGGGCGCACTTCACTGGATTGAGCATCATCTTGTACAATCGTAGGACCTTGAAGGCCTCTCACAAATCCGCTAGGTGTAGTTGCAAAGTTGGAAGAAAAAATTACTTTCTCAAGGTGGTAAGGAGGTTCTCATTAAAGTTGTAGCTTTGTCCATACCAACCTATTCAATGAGTTGCTTTTTATTACCTGGTACACTATGTTAAGATTTGGAATCCATGATGGCTAGATTTTGGTGGGGTCAGAAAAAGGAGAAGAGGAAGATACATTAGATTAGCAGGGAGAAGATGTGTGAGTCTAAAGCTAAAGGTGGCCTTGGTTTCAAAGATTTGAGATCTTTCAATCTAGCCTTGCTTGCTAAATAGGGATGGAGAATTCTTAATGCTGAAAATTCATTACTTCACAAAATCTATTAGGCTAGATACTTTTTTAAGGAAAATTTCTTTGACTCAAAATTGAGGGGCAACCCTTTATACACTAGGAGAGGAATTTGGGAAGCAAAATCTTGGTTGCTTAAAGGTTGTAGTGGTGATGAGAAAATTGCTAAGCTTTGGAATGAGCCTTGGATTCCAAGTTTCAATAATGCTACTTTGGCCAATCCTAATAAAGTTGCAACAAATGTGGAGGAAATAGTGGATAGTTTATTGGACAATAATACTAATTGGTGGAATGTAGCAAAAGTGAGAGCTCTATTCAATCCAAATATTGCTTCTGAGATTCTGAAAATACTAATCTGCCCAAGTACTTAGCCAGATAGGTGGACTTGGATCTAAGAGAAGAATGGCCTGTTCAGTGTGAGAACTGCTTATAGGTTGATAAGGCAGGGATCATATATGTTGATAAGGCAGGGATCACAGAGAATCTTAGGTGAATGTTCGAATGCCAGTACACAACAGGCTCTGTGGAGGACTATTTGGTGGATGCAAGTTCCAAACAAAATTAAGGCCTTTGCATGAAGAGCTTGTAAGGAAGGTTTACCAACACAAAAAGAAAAAAGATTATTAATGAGGAGGTTTGTTGTTTTTGTAATGTTGGAAATGAAGACTTGACTCATGTTTGCTCAATTGTCCTTCCATAGAAGATTAGTGGGGTAATTTTCTGCTTGTTATGAAAGGAGTGGAAAGAAATATCCCAATTTTGGAGGTTGCCGTGCTAGTTCAAGCTTATGGTAAAACAGAGGCTTTGGCAACTTTTTTTGTAATAGCTTGGAGATTTTGGTATAGGAGAGGAATAAGAAGATACTTGAACCAAGGTAGGTTGTTGAGCATGCTTTAACTCTTCAGAGGATGTACACTGACATAGGGCTTAAGTCTCTTTCAGAGGTAAAGAAGTATTGTGGTTGGAAACCACCTCCTGTTGATTTTCTGAAGCTTAATGTGGATGGGGCTATGTTTAGATCAGATCAACACAAAGCAGGGATTGGAGCTATACTTAGAGATGCTAAAGGTAAAATTGTTATGGCTGCTAGCAAAGTTGAATTTGAGGTTGCTGCTCCTGGGGATATAGAGTTCCTTACTGTCATCTGAGGTCTGCAGTTATGTGCTCATATGGGTATTAAAAAGCTGATCATAGAGAGTGATTGTCTATTAATGGTAAGAGAGTTACAAACTACAACAGATTCTTCTTCAATACTGGGGATCTTATTGCAAGAAACAAAGAAGTTATTTGTTGTTTTTTAGGAATATCAGATTCAACATGTTAGTAGGTAGGAAATTAGGTTGCTAGCCCGACATGCTTGGTTTGTTGAGTCTATTGAGATGTGGTGGGCAGGTTTTCTAGACTTCATGTCCTAAGCAATTTGGCTTGATAGTTGTCTGTAATGTCTCTTTCATTAATATAATGTTCTTGTTATAATAATAATAATAATAATAATAATAATAATAATAATAATAAAATAAAATAAAATAAAAAATATGTCTCAGGATTCATGAAAACGTCATGATGTTTTAAACTTATCGATGGCTTCTAAGAGGAGAAAGTATCTAATCATGTGCTTCAGTCTTCTACTGTTGGTTGCAAGTTTAGGGACTCAACATGATCTTCAACTCCCTAACTTATGGTTTCATGAGTTTCAAATTAATAACACAACATTAATTGACAGGAAAAATAGATCAAATCAGAGTGGAAAAATTATAATTAATAACACAACAAGAAGACTATAATCTAGATGTTTTTGTTTGATGGTTCATTATTTGTACATGAGAAATGTTTTAGACATAAAGAGGCTCCACAAGAGTAAATTTAAAAATTGATGGTTTGATGTGATACGTTAGATTATAAAATTACTTTTATTATAAATTAAATTTAATGTCATCATATGAAATCGTGTCATTGTGAATTACTTGTCTGTAATATATTTGTAAATAACTTTCGTGGATTGCATATTATTTGGACTCTATCTTGGTCGATCACGACATCTTATATATTTTATGTAATTCATTATTTTTTCACAATATTGTTGGGGGGCCTGAATTAAGGAATATTAACTCAGGAATCGAGTATTAATATAAAGAGTTACAACATCTTTAACTTGAAGATATATGCTTGTGAAGGGTTTCCAATCCCCAATCTTTTTCAAAATCACTGATCTTTTATACGGTCCAAAAGGGATATCATTGTTGAAAGCTAAACAGCGATTTATCCAACTATATTGGTCGTGCTTACCACGTTCAAATCCTTAAACTTCAACACTAATGGAGTCAAGCATACACTACGTACGTACGGTACGTAGTAGCCCTACGTACCCAAGAATCCAAGATGGCCTCAAGTTCAAGCCTTGATCAGCATGAGCATGCGCAACATCCATCTGCCAATGGAAACCTCCATATTGGACTGCAAGTGATCTGCAAGATCCATCTGTCACTGATATCATTAACATATTCGGCAACAATCATGACATCTAGTCATGTGCTTCGATCCTTTACTGCTGCGAGTATAGGAACTAGTCAACGTAATCTTCAAGAAGTCCCTAGCTAACTTATGGTTTCATGAATTTTAAATTAATAACACAACAACATTAATTGACTGGAAAAAGAGATCAAATGATCAGTTTGGAAACATTAATAACACAACAACACGACTATTCTCTAGATGCTTTTGGTTGATGATTCATTATTTGTACATAACTTTCGTGTATTCAATATTATTTGTACTTTATCTTCGTCGATGATCAGGACATGCATCCTATTATATGCTAATTCATTATTTCTCACATTGTTGGGAGGCTGGCCTGAATTAAGGAATATTTACACGAACAGGGACGATTGAATATTATAAAGGGATGTCATTGTCGACAGCAAAACAACAATTTATCCAAATGGCCAGCAATGCCTGCCACGTTCAGGTCCTTTATCACGATGCAAGTTTAACCTTATCTAGTACTACTGTTGTTGGCCACCTTATAAAACTATTTTAGGGAGGACCGATTCAAACATCAACACTAATCGAGTCAAGCATATAATAAAATAATAATAATAATAATTTTACTTATCATTTCGGTACACTACACACTTTATTTACTTTAATTTTAATTTTAGTTTTCATATAACAAATATGTGATGTATGGATAATAATTAAAATAATTTAATTAATTTAACAATAATAAAATAAAATAAAATAAAAAATAATAAAAAATAATTTTAAAATATATCAAATATGTAGAGTGAGATGATGAGTATTTTAAAAAACGGATGAAAGAGTGTACTATGATCATGACAACTCAACTACTCCATGCAATAAGTAAGAATAATAATAAAAATTGTCAATTTTTATTATATTTTTGTAACTCTATTGTAAATAAAATATCTATTTTTATAAACTAGAATTATAAGAATATCCACAAGTTTTGCTCGAACTTGTGTGTTGCAAACCCATTGATTTGAAACAAACTTCTACGTCCTTAGAAGCTTACCCAAGATGGCCTCAAGTTCAAGCCTTGATCAGAATGAGCATGAGCATGCGCAACATCCATCTGCCAGTGGCACCGATATTAACGAAGTACTGCAAGATCCATTTGTCACTGACATCATTAACATATTCAGCAGCAATAACGAGTTTGAAATTCCTCCAGTTTGTGTCTTCTCTGTGCCCAAGTTTTTAAGCAACTCCAAGCCAGAAGCTTACTACCCTAAGGTTATAGGCTTAGGACCCCTCTATCATTCCAAGTCACCACTGGAGATGCACAAGGTTGGGGTAGCGAGGAACATTCATAATGAATTCAGACACATTAAGTTCCAAGAACTCATTCAGGGACTCGTGAAGCTTGGGCCATACATCCGCGCTTGTTACCAGATGTACTTGACTGATGGGGACGAGAAGATAGCATGCGCAATGGCGATAGACGGTTTGTTTTTGTTTGCGTTGCTTTGTCACCATAACAGAGATAAAGTTGCTCTAACCTCTTCGGATACTTTGCTTCGCTTATTAGCCCATACAGATATGAGCAGATTCCAATGGGATATTGAGATCCTAGCTGTGGATACGACGATGCTTCAAAACCAAATTCCGATTTTTCTACTGAAACATATCTTACTCATGGAATGCTCGGAGTCACTAATCGTTGAGAAAAATCTTCCTCAACTATTGTTGGGTTATTGTGAAGCACTCTCTCCATTCAATGTGCTGGAGAACTACCCGGATTCCATGGCTTTAAAGCGCACGCATATGTTGGATCTTCTGTACCACTTGATCACGCTCACTGAGCAACAACTGGAAATATTAATTGAGGAAGAAAGAACAGGTCGAAATATAGTTGCAGCATATTTTTCAGAACTGGGGCCAACCGAAGTCTTGGATTTTCTCTCGGGTCTACCTCTGCCAAAAGAACTAAAAATATCAATTGAGTTGGTAAAAGGTTTAGTTGGTCTACCGTGGTCTTTGTTACTTTATCTATGCTTTATTGGAAACAAACCTGGGGTTGGAGAGGAAAATTTGATGCCTACAGCATCAAAGCTGTCTGATGTTGGAGTGAAATTCTCCCCGGATCACATCAATCGCATTCGGTTTAAGCGTGAAACAGCCTCGATTTTGCTCCCGGTCATTAAAGTGAATGTATACTCGGTGTTAATTATTAGAAACTTAATGGAATACGAAGTCATGTACAAGCCTGATGTCTCCCTGTATTCGGTTTTTAGAAAGTAGATTCAATTGATGAGTGCGCTGGTAAAAACTGCCAAGGATGTGAAGGTACTTAAGGATTATCATATTCTAAAAACTAATTGGTACATGAAGGATGAGGAGGTTGCGAAAATCTTTAGTGGAATGAGGGAGACCCTTTTCTCAGCACAGGATCCAGCTGATGATTTGGACTGGGACATGAGAGACATTAACGACTACTACAATGGTTTACTGAAGGTTAAGGTTCGGAAATTCGTAAAGCAGATTCTCAAGCTTTTTGTGACCATCCTGCTCTGGTTGGTTGTGGCTCTCTACCTGTTTGGCTCGGTCTACGGCTATCCGCTTGTATTCGAGAAGGGCAAATCTTTCTGTGGGAGTATTATCAGCTTGGTGCTGAGCAAATTATTTTCCTTCTCCAGTGCGCGTACCTCATCTCTGTTGCTTTCATCAGGTATGCTTGCTTCCGGATCTTGTTTATACATCCTCCCTGTAATTAAGTTAAATATGCTAAACCAAATTTTGACAAATGATATTTGCAATTATAGAGTACGCAAGCGGTATATTTTCTTTTTGAAAAAAGTAAATAAATAAGGTATTCATGTTAAAAAATTAATTTTTTAATAATAAATCTCACTCTTTTCCAAAATGAGTACGTGGCGTTTGCACAACCTATAACTGTATCTGTAACACGCCGTTCCTGGAGGTCCGGAGAGTTAGCTCCTATTACTTAAAAACATCACCAATAATCAATAAGAAATAAATAGAAACTCCACAAAATACATAACTTATTTGTTAGATCCAAAAATCTATGTCCCTTTACAGAAATACCGAACAAAAACCTCAATAAAATTAAAAATATATAAAAAATGTTATGGAGAAAATGGGTGAGCTATCAACAACTCAATAAACATGAGTATTTTCACAGAGATTAAAATGTATAAACAAAACATTTCAGTTTCAATATGCAAATCTCAAAAAATATATATTATCAGAAAATCAGAGCGACACTTCAAATTGTTCATATAAAAGAGAAACAACTTTTCATATTCAAAGACCCTTTCAGCACAACATGACTGAACATTTTCATCTTATCATATCATAGCATCATATTAGAACAGAGACCATGTTTAACTCCTGTTGTAGGGTTGTGCACTCTGCGGATAACCAAACAGAACATAAATCACCATGTTACCAAAGCGATTACACTTAGAACAGAGACCACTGTTATACCCCGTGGCCGGGGCAGAGGTCACTATTATATCCCGTGACAGGGCCATAGGTCACTATTGTATCCCGTGACAAGGTCAGAGGTCACTATTATATCCCGTGACAATGCCACATATTAGAGCAAAACAGAATCATCACCATATTAGAACCAGAATCAAAGTTAGAACAGAATCAGAAAGTCATGCCAAAGGTTTTTCATATGCCACATCATATCAAAACAGAGTACTGAAATTCAGATTATTTCACATTTCCAAAAAAAATTCAGAACATTTTCACGTCACATGCAAAAATTATCAAATTTTCATATTTGCTTATTTTTCTCAGTTCAATAACAGAATGCTGAAAATAACCTCATGTCTACACCAATCATGCTAGAAAATACTCTATTTTTATACAGAATTTCATGTGTGATGCTGAACAAATAATTGAGGCAATTTCAAATTTCTTTTCATATTTTTCAAAAATCAACCTCAGCCCATTTTATTTTTATGCACGCTTACCTGGACTTCTTAACTTCTCAGAATTTCCTCACAACAGCGCTAAGCGAATAACAATAGTCACCTAATAACAAAAATCATGTAACTTGAGTAAATCTCCAATTGAACAGTCACCTTATATTTACACATGAAACACCTATTTTAATTCCTTAAAAACCTAAAAGTTTTCTTAACCCTAAAATATCATCGCTTTCTAAATTCATCAATGCCCAATATAAAACTAAGCTCATGATAAAACAAATCTAACTTAAAAGTTAAGCCCAAAACACCTTAAAACATTAACAAACTTTTGAAATAAACCAAGCCTTAGCAAAAAATAAGCCCAACACAAGTTAAGCTTGTGGGCTTTAATGGCTAGCTTGTAAATATCATGCGGCTGTGCCTATCCAAGCGAGAAACCAGAACCAAAGGTTCCGTGCAGCTGAGCACTCCGTCGAAGTTGACGTTGGGCACGAAGAGGAGAGACGCGGCGGGAGCTGGCTGAGGGTTGTGCGACCTAGATGCTGCCGAGCTAAGCGGCTGAGCACGAGAGAGAAATAGAGAGTGATGAGAGAGTCCGAGAATGTGAGAAAAAGAGGGAGAGGTAGAGATGAAACCGTGGGCACGGCATGAGCTTACCAAGAGGGATCAGCGGCAGCTTGGGGTGGCGTGGGGTTCCCAGTGGCGCTTTCTGTGTAGTGTGGTGATTTCGGGTGGGGTTGGTGATGTGGCTTACGGTGGGAAGCACTTCCCTTGTTTCAGTGTGGTGCTAACAGAGCACACAATCCAGATTTTTTGGTGGCTGGGCATGGAGGCGTGGGCGACTTTGTGGAGGTTGTTGCCGCTGCACGGTGGCTAGTTGGAGGGAACACAGCAGACTTGGAGCGGCGTTGAGTTTTCTATTTTTTCGTGAAGAGTGGTGCACAATGCTGGTTTTCGTTTGAGGACCTGGAGTGGCTGACGGTGGTTGAACACTACTGGGTTTCGTGTCTGGTGTGGAGAACTTGTGACAGTGGCTGAAAGGTGCAGTCTTTGGTTGTTTAGGATGGCTTGAACGTACAGAGTTGGCAGTGCGGCAGGACTGCTTTAGGGTGGTTCAAGCGACTATTCAATGGTGCAGGAGACGACTACGGTGTGCGTGGATTTCCAGTCGTGTGGTTTTTGGACGGCACAGGGGTGCAAAGATGACTCCATGAAGCAATCGTGTGAGGCTGTGCTAGCAGGTGTTGGGAGGCAGCGATAGGTAGACGTGGGGTAGGGAACATGTGGCATGGAAGAAACTATTGTGCAGGTGGTGTGATCTCAGTGTATAGTTGCTACGTATACACGCTGTTGGAAACCCTAATGGAAGTATATGACGTATGTGCATGGGATATGAGAGTGAAAGCTGCTCCATGGTTGCCACGGCTTCGGGTTTTTCTTTGACTCTTGGGCCTCGATCCAAAACTCTTTAATATTAAAGCTTGTCTTATAAATCTTCTCGGCCCATAAAATATTTTTAACCCAATCCAAAAATATTACAAAAATTTAACTACAATGGCAAGTCCATTAGAAAATTTGATAACCGTTAAAAAAACAACTTGGTCCCGTAAAATAGTGCTAAAAAAAATTCAATTGGGCTCTTTATATGTTTAAACCAAAAATATTTAGAAAGTAGGCTTAGTGCAGGGTCTGGTGTTACAGTATCTAGCATTACTCAATATTTCAAACAGTATAATAAAGCATTTGTTTATGTCATTATACCAATTTTACTCATTAATGCATATTTCCGACAAGTAATAATACACTTAAACATCTTTTTACAACTTTTATACAATTATATTCTAAAATGATGGTATTTATGTAAAACATGAAGAAAACAATCCCAATATAATAGTATAAAAGGTGTAAAAATAAAACAATCCCAAACGTCCTCTTTGTGAAGCTCTATAGCGAAGGCCGGGAGGAAGGCACTTCTCCTGACCTTCTCAGCCTCGTACTTGGATTTCTTTTTGTCCAAGTTTTTCTTCGTCTACTTTTGCTTTATGGGTGCACGGAAGGCAGTACCCGGCTCAGATTTTCAAGATTTGATGGTCATCACTTCAACTCTCTTGGTGTGTGGGCTCTATGTGTACGATATGTATGATTTCTTTTGTTTCGAGCATCTCATCTCCTCGAATGTAATGAGTTTAATTAAATAATGAGGAATCTCATTCCTGTTCGTTTAATAATAATTTTCAGGTAGACCACCTTTGACCCCTCCGACTTAGCTACCCTGCAGGAAGGTGCTGGGGAATTTAGTTAGAGGAGGACAAGCAGATGATGGACCACTAATTAATATTGTATATCTACAGAAGCAATGCACAAAGTCAGATCAGTTCAAGTCTTTGATTTTTAGTGGGTTTATTAAATAAAAAGGGTATATTAGTCTGTCTCTTTTTTCTGAATTAAGTATGTAGTGTGTGCTGCGAATGGCTCTCTCGATGGCCATCCTCGTATATTCGTAAATTAATAGAATGTGATCATGACTGGCAAGTATCATCATGTATGTATATCTTCTTGTTTATAGCATTGTAATAAAGCCTGAAAGCTTCTGTTGTCTTGTGATGATGTCCTGTTACGATAATTATCAAGGGTCTTTGGGATTGTGCTAGAAAATAGAGCTTTTTATATTAGTGCTTTTAGTTCATGTGAAGCTAGCTCTATTATAAAGCTCTATAATTAAAAAGTTAATTGTATTTAACTTACGGTTTGATAAATATGCATCTAAAATGTTTTTAATGTTAGTTATAGTAGTTTTGAAAAAATTTACAGCCATTGTTATATTTATTATAGATTTTGATATTAAATATGTGAATTTATTGAATGCGGATTTTTATTTATATGCGTGAACCACTATCTCGAAGAGATGCATGTGGGTAATGATGTGTTGTTTTCAATGAAATGGTAGGAATTTGAAACTCCACAAGTGCAATTTGATTTATTTTGTGAAGTGTTGGAATTGAACAGACATAATGCTTGAGCCAGCCAAGCCTTGCACATGGGCCAAAGAGTCACAACACTTAGGTGCTTGCACATGGGTCAAATAAGCACTTTGATAGGGGGAATGCTTCAAAAATCTTAAAGAGATGCCTGTGGGTAATGGTGTGTTGTTTCAAATGAAAGGGCATGAATTCGAAACTCCACAAGTGCAATTTGATTTATTTTGTGAAATGTTGGACTTGGATAAACACAATTCTTGAGCTGGCCAAGCCTTGCACGTGGGCCAAAGAGTCGTAACACTTGGGTGTTTGCACATGGGCCGAATAGGAACTTTGATAAGGTGCAATACTTCAAAACTCTATTTAATTGAAAATGCACTTATGGAGATTCATACTAGTGCCCTCCCATCCCAAGGGAGGTGCCTGCTGACCACTAAGCTAGGCACATACCCTTTGGTCTTTAAGTGAAACATCATGACCTTTAAACCAGTAACTGCTAGGTGAAAAGTCACAAGTTAAGAGTTGTAGTCTTTTACATAGTGCCACTTCATTCTCTATAAATAGGGATATGACCCACAAATTTATTCATTTCATTCTCTCATATTTTCAGTCGTTTACACAATTTTGTAGAGAAACTCTGAAGAAAAAAACTTCAGAATTGCAATCTACAGTTCGTGACTTTGTTGTATCCTAGAGGTGAATTGCTTATAACCCAGTAGCAAACTCTTTCGAGTGAGGGCAATTATCACCTTAAAGATAGTGTTCTACACACCTCAAAGTTGCAGTTATTTTTCAAACTACTGTATCCGCACAATTTTCTTCAACAATTTTAAGGTGATAATCACAATGGGATCAGAATCTGATATGACGACTTTGAAGATAATGAAACAAGACTTTGTCAAACTAGATAGGTTTGATGGAACGGATTTTACTCACTGGAAAGATAAGTTGATGTTCATTCTTATTACATTGAAGATTTCATATGTCTTGGATTCGAACTTGCTGTTACTTCCAGAATCCAAATCTGACGATAATGATCAAATCAAGGCGGAACGCAAGAAGCGCGAAGAAGATGAATTGGTATGTAGGGGACACATTCTAAATATGTAGGGGACACATTCTAAATACACTTTCCGATTGTCTCTAGCTACGACTTGTTTACATCAATCAAGTCATCAAAAGAGATTTGGGAGGCATTGAGATTTAAGTATAAAATTGAAAAGCAAGGTATAGATAAATTCCTTATTATGAAATATTTTGAATATACAATGAATGATAATACTTCTTTGATAGATCAACTCCATGTATTGCAAGTTTTGGTGAATAAACTTCGAGATCTTAATGTAGAAGTTTCTGAACCTTTGCAAGTTGGGGCTATTATTGCCAAACTTCCTCCAAGTTGGAATAATTATAGCAAGAAACTTATGCACACAACAAAAGATTTCACTATAGTGCAAATTCAAAAAACTTTATGAATTGAAGAGGAAACTTGAATTCGTGATAAGAGATTATTTTCTCAAAATAGCTCTAAAGTGAACTTTGTTGATGAGAAAAATAAGTTTCAAGGTAATTTTGGAGGAAACAAGAGAAAATATAATGACTTTTTCAACAATGGTTGACAAGTCCAAGAAAATAAAAACTTGTTACAATTGCTAAAAGACGGGGCACTTTAAGCGTGAGTGCAGGTACAAGATGAAACATTTTTTTAAAAAGAAGCATAACCTCGTTAAAAGACATTTATTTAATCATTAAGTAAAAAAAATAAACAATTTTATACAAAAAGTCAATGAACTTCATATGTGGGAATAGTGTTATCCTTAATCAAAACCCTAAGTTTTGGAAATTACTAAATTGCTTCTATGATATTCTAAGATATCTTAGAAGCAATATAGGGCTTCTAAACGGGCCCTATATGAAGTCGATGAACTTCATATATGGGCCCGTTTGGGAACACAACTGTTCTCAGGTATTCTCGAATATTTTATTTCCAAACATCACTCAAACAAAAAATACTTTTCAATTCTAAATTTTTAACTTTTTCATCTAATCATTACAGGTTTCTTAAACTCCAAAACAAAACACAAAAATTTATACAACTTTCTCAAACTTTCAAACAAACATAATATTAAAAAATAATATTTTAATTGAAGGAGATATATCATTTCTTCTCCAAACCCTTTCAAGAATGTTAAGGAACATAAACAAAAGCTCAAGAGACAGATCTTTAGGAATATAAACAAAAGCTCTACTGCAGAACACCCTCAAATACTCAAGAGAGTTATCCTACCCTATCCAAACCCTTTCAGGAATGTCACCATCCAAAGGAATTGAAGAAGAAATGTTGACCAAGTTAACTGTTGTACTCATTGCCTCACTCCAAAAGGAATTAGACAATTTTGCATGAGAGAGCATATACTATCATCCAAGACAAGCTTCACGGTTTATGCAACAATTCTTGAAAATTATTCAGATGCTCTGCAACACTTTGTCCATACTTGTACTTTAGACTTACAAGCTTTATTATCATAAAGGCTTTGTTTTGTGCAATCTTTCGCTCATAAAGACTTTCTAATTTCATTCAGAGACTGTAAGCATATACTTCTTTGACTATATGATGGAAAACACTTTAATCAATTCATTGCCTGATATGACCGATAACCTTTTTGTTCAATTTCTTCTATTCATCATCATTTTTCTTTTAAATGTTTAAAAGCAGCCAAATTAATAGGCTCAAATAACTCTTTGTAATACAAAGCATCCTCTATCATTCTCTTCCAAATTGAGTAATTGGAAGAAATGAGTTTAATCATGCTACTAGATGAATCCTTGATTTAATCCACACAGATAATTAGCAAAATAATCAACCAAGCTCTGGTATGATTTTATTAGAGTGAACACAAAAAACATAGTAGACTATCTTCTACCATTCTTTGTGCAAATTAAATTAACAATCAGGTAAAAATAAATCCACAAGCGGAATAAAGAAAATCAAGCAACCCATAAGGAGGACACCAATAGTTTTATGTAAAAAACCCTCCAATACGAAGGGAAAAACCATGTCACCTAGGCCACTTAAAACTTCCACTATCAATAATAATGAGTTTACAGATTGTCTTTTCTAGGGGTGTAATTGGACCAGTCTGGTCGGTCTTGGAGGAGAGTTTCGAACCAGACTGATTTTTTTGGTCCATCAAAATTCTGGACCGCACCAATAAGGAATTTGGACCGGACGGGACAAAACCGCTTTGGGTCGGTCCGGTTGGTCTTATTGGGGCATTTCGATCTGGGCAATTTTTTCTTTTTTTTCCCCCTAAGATTTTGCCAAAAAATTATATAAAATGATAAAAAAGAAATCAAGTGAAGGATATAATCTAAGTTGTCTAACTAAGTATATACTTAACTAATTAATTATTTTAATTAAGTATTATAAATTAATAATGCTAATAGTATGTGTACAATCAATAATTAACAGTTAAGGTTCAAACTTTACTTTTGTTGAGTTTCTTACTTGACAATTGGAGAACTTTAGTTGTGTCTCTCAGTAAATCAGGTCTGAATGGTGTGATAACTATGAATATGGTAAAAGAAAACATATTAAAACAAGAGGGAAGAAGGAAAGAACATGATATTTCTTCTCATTTAAAAGCATTTGTTACAGAAAAGTGAGGGAGGAGTAGAAGTAGAAAACCTTAAGGTGATAACAATCGTGATAAGTCAAGATGAATGTCCACTTCAAAGAAAATGGATAAAATATTTTCACTATGCCATGTTTGGGCATATAAAGAAAGAGTGCTGAAAGTTTAAAAACAAACAATTGAAATAAAAAGGTGAAAAATATAAAGAAGAAAAAGAAACTGCAGCGGCTGCATCTTATAGTGATGTGTTCATTGTTTGTGATTATGCTCAAGGGGATTCAGATGGTAATAGTACTCAATCATTTATTTTATGTAGCATGAGCTAGCTGTGAATAAAAACAGGGGAAATCGCATGTGTGTGTGTCATTTCTGAGTCTATTTTTTTTTTTATTTTGTAATCTTCAAAGTGCTGTTGGATATATATATATATATATATATATATATATATATATATTGTCTGAGTTTGCTTGCTGTCCGCATCTTCAATTTTGCTTATATACAGTAATTTTAGCCATTTTCTTTAATTTTGAAAAATATGTGTGGTTCCACGCATGGCGTAGGTATATAAGATCATGTCGAGACATTGATAACGGGTATTAATTAATTTAATAGTCATATATATATATATATATATATATATATATATATATAAGTGAAACACATGCAGGAGGTTACTTTGGCAAATTATTTCTGTATTTTATATCTCCTAATTACTATATATGTAAACATTCCTGCCCAATCTACTTGGCTGGAGAATTATAAGAAAACTTTTCCTAGGTATCCAAACATAGGTGAATTAAAACACTTTCACACATGCAAGAGCCTCAAATGCTTGGATGATTAGAAAAGGAAATATTAGCTCATTCAAGATCAATTAAGAGGTCTAACTTAGTATATGAAAGACAAACACTGATTTTCAGGCATGTCCTCAAATTCTTTTGTCTCCTTAATTCCCATTTTCCTGTATTTTTTTCAGATTTAATGAGGAAGTACATTGAGAGGTGCTAAATTAGGAGACACATGCGAAAATGGTGGGTCAAGCAGAACAAAATAAGAGTAAGCCGCATTTAGCATAAGGTCAGAAACTAAAATATACTGCATGATAATCACATATATCCATATTTCGAAGCAAAAACCTGGACCACAAGTTGCTTGACTTTCAGGGATGAAAAGCCGGCAAACTGTCAAGCCAAGTAGTATATACATAGCCACATGCATGTATACATCATATATATGTATGTATGCCTGTATGTATACAAAAAAGGTTCAAAACAAATTACAAAAAACAAGATGTAGCAGTAGTACTGGATCAAATATAACATGTATATAAGTATTATAAAAAACAAAATCCGAACATATAAGTAGTATTAACCCTAGACTCTGATCTCTTTTTGCAATTTATACTAATTAAGTACATACAAAAGGTTATAATATGCAAAGTATCTAAAATATCAGAATTTCATGACCATTAAAATTATGAGAATTAATTATAGGTCATACTGAACAATTTAACTGTACCCATCACTACAAGAAAAATGCTTATTCATGGTCAGATATATGTGATGTACAAATGATTATACAATTTTGTAAAGCAAGACGCGCGGATGAAGATCACAAAATCTCCACTTCTGAGTTGCAACCATACCTGTGGTGACAAAAGGTACCCACGATTCTTCACAGCTAAATCTCAACCTGCCTCACTAGGAAGCAATTGAAAAAATTCAACTGCTCACACAAGAGACGAATCGCATGACACAGTATGGGGAGGAGATAAGTTCGACCGTAGCTTCCGCGGGAGGAAAATGGGGTGGAGGAGTAAGCTTTGGGTGGAGATAGAAAAGGGAGAGGAAATCATTCAGGGGTGGGTGGAGTAAGCAGGTGATCGAAAGGACTAGGCGGTGGAGAAGGAAAGAAATTCGGGAGAAAAATAAAAGATTTCTAGTGATTTTAGCACCCCAGACCTAGCCCCGGCGATTTTGAGTGTTACAACAAGTTTTTAATTTTACCAGCGAAATATTTCATTGCAACCTATTATTCGCTGCAAATGCAAAAAATCAAGGGACCACTAGCTCAAAATCATTTGTTGATGTAAAAAGCTGCGACGATTATAAATCACCGCAAAAAGTGACCTATTGCGCCGATTGTTTTTGCAATAATATAAAAATCGCCACAATAGGTGGTTTTTCTCGTAGTGAAGCTGGATAACTCAGGAACTCGTTTATTTTTTGTGGCTCATGTAATGCTGCTGGAAAACTTTGGCAGCAACTTAACAATGCTTCTAGTTTTAAATATGTCATGTAACACACTTAACTAATCAATATTCCACATGTTACAATCATTTAAAACGTCTCAGGATTCATGTAAACGTCATGATTTTCTATCATCAGGGCAACTAACCCAATTAGCATCAGAGAAGGCCGAGAGAGTATGTGAAGATAATTTAGAGAAGAACAGACCAAAATCAGAAGTAGATCTAAGATACCGAAGAATTCTTTCGACTGCTTGCCAGTGTGAGATTTTTGGATTGGCAAACTTTATTAACAACAAACGATATGTCTGGACGAGTAAAATATAAACATTGTAAACTACCAACTACACTTCTATAAGTAAGAGGATCCTCAAAAGAGGAACTATCAAAAGCTGAAAGTTTGGTGCTTACTGATATTGGAGTAGACACGGCTTTCGCATCATGCATATTAGTTTTGTGAAGAAGATCATAAATGTATTTTGATCGGCAAAGAAATAGACCCTCATTATTTCGAATGATTTCAATTCCTAAGAAATAATGCAGTTGACCTAGATGCTTAACAGGAAAAGATAAGCTAAGAACAAAGATGAACTCAGATATTAAATTGGAATTTGAGTCTATAACAATGATATCATCCACATATATGAGCACAAAAATTACATGAGATTAATGTCTATAAATGATTAAGGATGTATCAGATTTTGATTCCTGAAAACCAAAAGAGAAAAGTTTGCTACTGAGTTTTGAAAACCAGGCTCGTGGAGCTTGTTTTAAGCCATAAATAGTCTTTTTCAGTCTACATACATATGAAGGATACTTTGGATGTACAAACTCAGGGGGTTGTTGCATATAAACGGCCTCCTCAAGATCACCATGCAGAAATGCATTTTGTATGTCTAGCTACTATGGAGACCAGTTTGATAAGACTGCTAAGGAAAGTAGAACACGAATGGTGGTGGGTTTTACTACAGGTGACAACGTCTTAGTGTAATCCACCCCGGGTTGTTGGTGAAATCCTTTGACTACAAGGCGAGCCTTGCGCCTTTATAAGGTGCCATTAGCCTTCCTCTTTGTTTTGAGTATCCACTTGGGACCCAAAACAATGAAATAGGCAGATGGGGGAACCAAATCCCAGGTATGATTATATAACAAAGCATGAAACTCACTTTGCATGGCCTCTCTCCATTTAGGAGATTTTATGGCTTCTGTATACGAGGTGGGTTCTTCAGGAATCAAAGTGTGTGCGGTAGTAGTGAGTGCACGTAAAGGATGCTTAACAGGCCATGGCACAGTACCATCAACACGTAAAAATGGCTTATGAATATTTACCTTACTATGCGTAACCATGGGATGTGTAGCAGTAGGACACATGGGTGGACTCGGTGAGTGATGTTCACTGGGAGGCAGGGACGTTGTAGGGGAAATTTTGGGAACCTAAGCATTTGGAACCGATGGGGAGGAGTTTTGATTTCGAAAGAGTGTGGCGTCGACGAGATTAGGGTTAGAATGGAGAGAGTTAAAGGCTAGGCTGGAGCTTTGTGAGCCTGAAGGAGAAATGGGCTCGTTTGAATGTGTAGAGGTCATTGATGCAGGAAGAAATGAGGATGGGCATCATTAATTATTTGAGTATTTGACCAAGTGTTGGGCTGTGTGATAAGGAGAGGGAACACTTGAGAAGTAGGAATCAGATTCGAGAATTTGTGCACAACGGATGAAGAGTCTAAGTTGGGCTTAGTAGCAAAAGGAAAATGGGTTTCATTGAATAGCACATCTCTTGATGGGAACCAAGGTGGGCCTAGTCTTAAAGATCATTTGCAAGTTCCAGATGGACGAATTACAAGATAAAGAGCTAAGAAGATCAAGGAAGTAATGCAAAGATTGATGCAATCCACTTAGGACGAGTCTAGCAAGAGCCGAATATTCAAGATGGGCTTTAGAGAAGGAGATTCAGTGATCATGCACGTGATACAAGTTATGGAAGTGTGCAACATAAATTAGGGCCTATTATTATGATTATGTGAATGAAGGCCTTGGACTTGTTTATTTCATTAAATAAACTTATTTTATTAGTTATAGGAATTAGTCTAGAATAATTGGGCTTGAGGATGCTTGGCCCACATATGTCTTATTTCTTATGAACTAGGGTTTTTGGAAAGGCCTTGTATTTTGGCCAATGACTTATTTGGAAAGTTACTTTTTAGGAACTAGGGTTTAAATAAGTACTATAGCGAGTTACTGTAGTCGCAACACTATTTATCCAGGGGTATTTTTGGGAGAAAAGGGCTTTTTTTTGGCTCGGAGTTTAATTAGGTTTTGCTTTAAATACTCTTTGTAGCCACATTTTAATCAGTTTATGAAATTTGATGAATTTATTCATTGTGAGTTGAGTTTATCTCCTCTTGTTCTTGATTGAACTTTTGAACTTATCAAAGGTAAATCACAACCTTTGTGGTGTTCCTCCTTGTAATCTGGGTTCTTGAGACAGGTTTTTCAACTGGTCTGGATTTTAATATAATCTAGTTTCTTGAAACGAGTTCTTATCGGGTCTAGATTCTCCATCCATTGACTTGATTTTGGCTTTCTTGTGTGAGTTTTCAAATTGATTGTGGGTTCAAGGGATTCCATTCCCGCGGGTTCATATCATCTCTTGAGATGTAAGTTCGGCCTGAGGATGGATGTAAACAAATATGCCCCTTATGATCAGGACTGTACTACTTGAAAACACAAAGTTTGGATCGAAGGTCCATTTTATGCCTAATTTGCTTTCCATGTATATCTCATTAATACATTTCCTTGTTTATAGTTTCCTTTAAATCTGATTTTATAAACACTAGACAGCTGTACAGTTACTAATATAAATATACATCATCTCTCGCTGCATTGTGACACGAGAGTTTCCAGCATTCTTGTTTTATCTTTTATGGTATATAGAGCCTAACATAACTTCTGTTTTTTTTTTTTTTTTCCAATCCATCAATATGGCCTCATCTCCTTCCAACTCGGTTACTCCCATAAACATCCATAGCCTTGTCATAGTTAAACTCACCAAGGACAATTACCTTCTCTGGAAAACTCAGATTGTCCCCTACCTACGTGGTCAACGCTTGTTTGGGTTCGTTGATGGAACCATCTCTAGTCCTAGCCCCACCATTCCTAATCTTGAAGCAGCAACCTCCCAAACCGCTCCCACTGAAATACCAAATCCCAAATACATTACTTGGTATGATCATGATCAGGTTGTTCTAAGTGCACTGGTTTCCTCCTTATTCGAGAATATCCTGGCACAAATGGTTGGATCGCAACTTCAAGAGAAGTCTGGTTGCCCTCGAGAGAATGTTTGCCTCTCACTCTTCTGCTCGCACCATACAAACTCAACAATTTTTGGCCTCCACCAAGAAAGGTAACTTGTCAATTTCTGATTACTTTAAAATATGAAATCATTTTTGGACAACTTGGCTGCCATCGGACAGCCCCTTCAAAATCATGAATTTATAGCTTACCTTCTTGATGGTCTTGATGCTTCTTATGATGATATTGTCACATCAATTTCCACTCAAATTGACAAAATAACTTTGGAAGATATGTTTAACCATCTTCTTGTGTTTGAGTTACGCCTTGAGGAGTAACAAATTGCAGTTGACACCTCTATTGGCTCGATGAATGTGACCACACGGAATGACTTTAGGTCGAGTGGTGGAAAATATCCGCAGCAGCAACGCTCTTCTCAGAACTAGTCCCATGGTTCCAACAACAGAGGAAGGGGACGTGGAAATAGAGGAAGAGTGGTCTGCCTCAAAACTACTCCTCCAACTCGAGACCACAATGCCAAGTCTATGGAAGAAATGGCCACACAGCCATCCAATGTTATTGCAGGTTCAATCATGCCTACCAAGACACTCCTAATATGGCGGCTTACGTGGAATCTCCCTCACCACAACATGATACCAACTGGTATCCGGATACTGGTTCAACAAACCATCTCACCAACGACTTCAACAACTTTTCTGTGCAATCAAAACTTATCTTGGCAACAACCAGATTCATGTCGGCAACGAGGCTAGTTTACTTATGAAAAATATTGGTTCCACCACCCTTTCAACCCCAACAAATTCCTTTATTTTAAATAAGTTGCTGCATGTACCTCAAATTAAGAAGAATTTGATTTTTGTGAGCCAGTTTACGAGTGATAATAATGTTTATCTTAAATTTCACTCTTCTTCTTTTTTGGTGAAGGATGAGGCATCGGGGAGAGTTCTTCTGTGCGGCAAACCTAAAGACGGCCTCTACATTTTTCCAGCCTCCATGTCACGAACAAACTATCCTCAAACATACCTATCTCAACGAGCTCCTCTTGATGTCTGGCATTGCCGGATGGGCCATCCTTCCTATCAAACTGTCAGGCATCTTGTTTCCAAGTTTTCTGGACCTACTTCGTCTAATAAAATTATGGGTGTTTGTTCGGCTTGTCAACAAGGAAAGAGTCACCGCCTTCCTTTTTTCTAGTTCTCAATCAATTTCTAATCATCCTCTTGAATTAATTTTCTCAGATGTCTGGGATCCATCTTGATATGAACCCGTGGGAATGAAATCTCTTAAATCCACAGTCAATTTGAAAACTCCCCAAGAAAGTCAAAATCAAGTCAATGGATAGAAAATCTAGACCCGATAAGAACTCGTTTCAAGAACCTAGATTATATTAAAATCTAGACCCGTTGAAAAACCCGTCTCAAGAACCCAGATTACAAAGAGAAACGGCACAAAGGTTGTGATTTACCTTTGATAAGGTCAAAAGTTCAATTAAGAACAAGAGGAGTAAAACTCAACTCACAATGAATAAATTCATCAAATTTCATAAACTTCTTAACAAGAGGCAACAAATAGTATTTAAAGCAAAACCAAATTAAACCCTGGCCAAAATAATGCCACTTTTTCCAAAAATGCCCCTGATGAACAGTGACGCGGCTACTGTTCTGCGCTAGAGTAAAACTCTAACCCTAGTTCAATAAAATAGTAACTTTCCCAACATGCCCTTGCATAGGCCCCCTTTAAGTCCTTCCCATAGTAAACTCAATTATTCTAAACTAATAAAATAAGTCCTTCAAATGAATTAAATAAGTTGAAAGCCTTCAAGTGCCCAAAGCCTTTAAGTCATATTGTTGCCCTCTTCAATAGCTTATCAAATGAATCAAAACTTGATCTTCATTCTTCAAGCCCATCTAGAATGTTGGGTTTTTGCTAAACTTGTCTCAAGTGGATTGCATCAATCTTTGCATTGCCTCCTTGATGTTCTTTGCTCTTGACCTTGTAATTGGCTCATCTGTAAGTTGCAAAGAATCTTTAAGATTGAACCCACCTTGGTTCTCATCATTCCCCCCTCCTCAAAAGGATTCGATCTCGAATCTCCACCTGGATCAAAGGGAAAATGGTTAGTAACATTGAAAATAGTAGAAATATGATACTTAACTGGACGATCTATTAGATATGCATTATTATTAATTTATTCAAGAATTTAGAAAAGTCCATCCAAGCTACTCCTGTCATCAACAGGTAAAGATGTTAAATCTAAAGGAGTAAATGGATTAAGTCTATAAACAATTTCAAAAGTTGAAAATTGAATAGTAGCATGAATACTCCAATTATATGCAAACTCAATGAAATGCAAATGATACTCCTGCAAATGTTCATGCAACAAGTCAATGTATGGCAAATGATACTCCTACAAATGTTCATAAAATACACCTAAAGCTTTCCTTACACGAAATTGACCACTCTAATTATATGCAAACTGAATGAATGTCAAGCAATACTCCCACAAACGTTCATGCAACACGTTAATCAATGACAAAAGATACTTCTACAAATATTCATGCAACATGTCAATGAATGACAAATGATACTCCTACAAACGTTCATGCAACACATCAATGAATGACAAATGATACTTCCACAGACGTTCATGCAACACGTCATTGAATGACAAATGATACTCCCACAAACGTTCATGCAACACAACAAAAGTTTTCCTTGCACCAAAGTTACCCAACAAACCACCATGTCTATCACACACAAGCAACTTACGCATAAAACTAGTAGGTATACAAAATCTATTCTCTCTAAACAAGTATCAATTTAGTTTATAGAACTTATCAAACGATGCTTTCTCACATGTTCCATACACACTAGCAAAGTCATCATCATTAGCATGCAATTCCTTATCATATTCAACTTTCAACAATTTTGCATCTAAAATGAAGACAAGGACATACCTTCTTGCTAAAGCATCAACCACAAAATTTTCCATACCTTGTGTGTATTTGAATACATGAGGAAATGTCCCAATAAATTGCACCCACTTGGCATGCACTCTATTCAAGTTACCTTGTCCCTTCAAATGCATTAAGGACTCATGTTCTTCAATGAAATGTCGATTAGAAATTGTCGCATCCGGCACAAAATCAATGTAGTGCTCTATCTCCCTAATAGGTGGCAATTCACTAAACACACCTCTAGGAAACACGACCTCATATCTTTGCAACAAAAAGACAACAACACCAGGCAAAGATACATCAAGTTCGTTAGTATTAAGACTCGCCTTAGCATAAAAACTCACTCTCACTTTTCTCTTTATTTTTCTCTCACTTTCTTCACTCTGTCTTTTCTTTCCACTCTTTTTTTTTTCACTCTCTTTTTGCTTTTCACTCTCTTTTTTCTTGTCACTCTCCTTTCCTTCATCTTTTTTTAAACTCTCGACCTAATAATTATTTTTCAACTCATTCTCTCTTTTTCTTGAGTTCTCAACCTCACTGTCATCTTTTTTCTCTCTCATTTTTCTCTCTCTCCCATCTTCGACCTCATTATTTCCTTTTTTCTCAATCTCACATTCACTCATGCTTTTTAGCTCAATCTCACTTGCACTCTTGCTTTTTAGCTCAATCTCTTTTTCACTTTTTTCTATTTTGAACACTCTCACTTTCACTCTTTCTTTTTCGACCATTCTTATTTTCACTCTTTCTTTTTTTATCACTCTCACTCTCACTCTTTCTTTTTTGATCACTCTCATTTTCACTTTTTTTTTTTAGCAACCTCACTTTTGAGTTTCAATTGGTCCCCATGGACCTGTGTTGGAGTTAAATGAGTAAGTTTGATTGTTTTTCTATCTTTTTCAAAACTGTACATGTTCCTTAACCCATCATGGATCACATTCCTATCATACTGCCGCGATTTCCCCAACAAAATATGGCCAGCATGCATAGGCACTACATCACAAAGGACCATATCCTGATATCTCCCAATTGAAAAGGAAACTAGCACTGGCTTATTTACCCTAACCTCCCCACAATCACTCAACTACTGCAACTTGTATGGTCTAGGGTGTTTCAAGATAGGTAAATTCAATTTTTCAACTAAAGTAGTGCTAGCCAAATTAATATAACTCCTCTGATCAATGATTATACCACATACCTTGTTGTTAATGTAGCATCTAGTATGAAAAATGTTCTCGCTCTGCTGCTTTGTATCAGCCATCTTAATTTGTGTATTGAGAGCACGCTTGGCTACAAGCGACTCACCATACTCTTCATCCTTACACTTATGTTCAATAAAAGGCTCACACATCCTCCTATCTCTCCTGCCTTGTAGATTTCTAATTACCACTTCTTGATAATCCATTCTATCCCTCACTTTACCTAACACCAAGTTTAACTGCTCAAACTGTTGTTGCATGGATTGCAACACAAATGATGAGTTATCTACCATCCCCTTTGGTGAAGAGCCACTTCGATGAGACATTGTAAAGTGCTGCACAAAGGAATGTTAGTGGAAAAACCTCACACACTCCCTTACGTGTTTACACTCGAATAATGACACTTCACTCGTGTTTCACTCTTAATTGATTTTTTTTCAATAATAGTCTCACACTCTCTTGCCTTTTACCTCAATAGTTTTTCCGCTCAAGTTCTTTAAGAACTAGTTAAACTAAAATCAAGACAATACAACCTTGTATTATTCCAACCAGTAAGTAATATAGATCCAAGAAACAATAAAGGAATAAAATGACACGAGACTCAAGGAATTTATACGAGGAAAATAGTAATTATAGGACAAGATACCAACTAGAAAGATATATTTAGCCCCTTTGATGATAAAGCTCAATCAATAAATGTATTTCCTTCTCTTTGTTGTAACTATGTAGCAACCTATGAATATGCTACTTTTTTTTTTTTTTTTTCGAATTTTCCTTTCTTTTCTTTTCTTTTCTTTTATTTTCTCTAATTCAATCACAAACAACAATATTTAATTGTGAAAATCAAGCAATTGATTTCAAGCACACAAGAATTGACAATGAAATAAAAGAGAGAATCAATGGAACGACACTCCAAACAATTGACAAATTTAGAGATGCAAGAAACCTTAGAATTTTGAAACCCTAGGTGATGCAAATTTTAGCCAAACCCAAAATCCTAAGAATTTCGGCAGCATACTTTTTGTTTCTGCAATTTTTTTTTGGCAACCCTAGAACAATGTAGCCCTAGAATTAAATTCAAGGATGCAAGAAATTAAAAGATAGAATCAGACCTGATTGGAAACCTTGCTCTGAATACCAAATAATATGAATCCGCGGGAATGAAATCCCTTGAACCCACAGTCAATTTGAAAACTCCCCAAGAAAGACAAAATCAAGTCAATCAACGGAAAATCTAGACCCGATGAGAACTCGTTTCAAGAAGCTAGATTATATTAAAATCTAGACCCGTTGAAGAACCCATCTCAAGAACCCAGATTACAAGGAGGAACGCCACAAAGGTTGTGATTTATCTTTAATAAGTTCAAAAGTCTAATTAAGAACAAGAGGAGTAAAACTCAACTCATAATGAATAAATTCATCAAATTTCATAAACTTTTTAACAAGAGGCAACAAATAGTATTTAAAGCAAAACCTAATTAAACCCTAGCTAAAATAATGCCACTTTTTTCAAAAATGCTCCTGATGAACAGTGACGCGACTATTGTTTCGTTCTAGAGTAAAACTCTAACCCTAGTTCAATAAAATAGTAACTTTTCCAACATGCCCTTGCATAGGCCCCTTTAAGTCATTCCCATAGTAAACTCAATTATTCTAAACTAATAAAATAAGTCCTTCAAATGAATTAAATAAGTTGAAAGCCTTCAAGTGCCCAAAGCCTTTAAGTCATGTTGTTGCCCTCTTCTATAGCTTATCAAATGAATCAAAACTTGATCTTCATCCTTCAAGCTCATCTAGAATGTTGGGCTCTTGCTAAACTTGTCCCAAGTGGATTGCATCAATCATTGCATTGTCTCCTTGATGTTCTTTGCTCTTGATCTTTTAATTGGCTCATCTGGAAGTTGCAAAGGATCTTGAAGATTAGGCCCATCTTGGTTCCCACCATCTCCTATCATGTCAAGTAATGGAAATAAATACTATGTTTCGTTTGTTGATCATTTTAGCAAATTTACATGGGTATTTCCAATCCTAAGCAAATCTAATGTTATGCAAATTTTTTGCTCATTTCAAAAACTTGTTGAACACCAATTTAATTGTAAGATAAAATCTGTGCAAACTAACTAGGGTGAGGAGTATCGCTCTCTTCACACATATTTTGCAAATATTGGCATTCAACACCTATTTTGCAAATAGGTGTTCCTCACACCTATTGGGATGACGTTTTTCTCATGGCCACATATCTCATTAATCGCCTTCCCACCACCCCTCTTGGCATTTCACCATTTGAAAAACTTCACAAACATGCTCCTGATTTTTCATCTCTAAAAATTTTTAGGTGTGCTTGTTTCCCTTTTCTTCGTCCATTCAATTGCAACAAACTTGACTTCAGATCTAAACGATGTGTCTTCGTTAGCTACAACAACTCACACTGAGGATTCAAGTGTCTTGATACATCCACTGGCAAGGTATTTGTTTCTCAGCATGTGATCTTTGATGAAGGGTCTTTCCCTTTTGCTAACTCAAACGCAAACCCAACTCAGCCTCCATCAAACCGACATACAACTCTCCCATTTACTCTCTTAAGAAACGACATGACTCAAAGCCCATCAACACAAAACAACACATCCCAAGCCACAAACTCATTAACCCCAACAACATTGTTTCCAAATAATCATCCAATATCTTCATCTTCCTTGTTACCTGCTTCTCCTTCTTCAAACATTTCACCACCCGAAATAAATTCATCTTCTCCACCCAACGACTCTGCTCTCACCACACAACCAACCCAACAACCAACTGCTGCCGAAGAGCTCCCTGAGCACCGTCCTCATTGAATGGTAACACGATCTCATAACAATATCGTGAAACCAAAGACGAATACAGATGGAACCGTTCGGTATCCACTGCCACAAACTTTTCTTGTTATAGGTAAGGTTCTAGAATTGCCGACCTATTATTTAGAAGCTTCCAAACACAGTGAATGGCGTGCAGCCATGGATGAAGAATTCACTGCGGTCATGAGGAATGGAACATGGTCCTTAGTTCCTGCCAAACCTGGTCTCAATGTCGTCGACTCCATGTGGATTTTCAAATCCAAGTGCAAGTCTGATAGTTCTCTTGAAAGGAGAAAAGCAAGACTCATTGCCAAAGGTTATCACCAACAACAAGGAATTGACTTCAATGACACATTCAGCCTCGTGATAAAGCCCACCACCATTCGAATCATGCTAAGCTATGATGTCTCAAACCAGTGGCCGATCCATCAAATTGATATAAAAAATGCATTCTTTCACGGCAACTTGACTGAATAAGTTTACATGCAACAACCTCTTGGCTATATGCATCCCAGCTTCCCAAATCATATTTGCTTACTACACAAGGCCCTATACGGACTGAAACAAGCTCCACGAGCCTGGTACCATCGAATACAAGAGCATCTACTCTCTCTCGGCTTTGTGAACTCATGCTCCGATACTTCTTTTTTCATTTGCAGACAGGGGTCAAATTCATTATTTCTCCTTGTAAATGTCGATAATATTCTGATCACTGGGTCGAGTCCACTGGCCATCTCACAACTGATCACAAATCTGAGTCAAGAATTTGCAGTCAAAGACCTCGGGCACCTAAATATTTTCTGGGCGTGGAAGCACATCAACTAGCCAAAGGTCTTCTCCTTTCGCAAAGCCAGTACATCTTCAATCTTCTCTAACGGACAAAAATGTTGGATGCCAAACCCGTTTCTTCTCCAATGTCCTCTTCTCAGAAATTATCTTTGTTCTCAGGTGCTACTTATTCAGATCCTTCAAATTACCACAGTGTTGTGGGGGCGTTACTATATATGTCGCTGACTCAGCCATATATCTCATTTGCAGTTAATAAAGTCTGCCAATTCATGCACAAACCCATCGAAGAACACTAGACAGCCATCAAAAGGATCATTCGGTATCTAAAGCTTTCAATCAATTTTGGACTCCTTATTTGGCCAAGCAAGTCGACACAGCTTTCTATCTACTCTGATGTCGACTGGGCGGGTTGCCCAAATGATTGAAAGTCCACCTGGGGTTTTTGCATTTATTTTGGTGACAACTTAGTCTCATGGAGCTCTAAGAAACAACCAACTGTGGCATGTTCAAGCACTGAAGCCGCGTACTGAGCAATTGCACATGCCACAGCCGACTCACTTTGGGTATAATCCTTGATGGAAGAAATTGATATTGTTTTAGCCCAACGTCCAATCCTATAGTGTGACAACATTGGCGCCACATATCTCACTGCAAATTCGGTATTCTATGCACGAACTAAACACGTGAAGATAGACTACCATTTTTCTGGAAAAAAGTTCAACAAAAAACTCTGAAAGTTCGCTTCATCTCAAGTAAAGACCAGCTTTCTGATGGTCTCACTAAACCAATCGTGTCAGCAAGATTTGCCTTCCTATGAGACAAGTTTAACGTGAATTCATCCACGTTGAACTTGAAGGGGCATACTATGGAAATGAACACTGCAGCAGATCACAGCAAATCAGCAAATCAAGTGTAACTGCACCTTGATTCTAGGAGTCCCCAACGGCTACAAAATTATTTGCTTTCCATGTGTATCTTATTAATACATTTCCTTGTTTATAGTTTCCTGTAAATCTGATTCTATAGACATTAGGCAGCTGTAAACAAATCCTCAACAATTGTACAGTTACTAATATAAATATACATCATCTCTCGCTGCATTGTGACACGAGAGTTTCCAGCATTCTCGTTTTATCTTTTAATACGCTTGAGGGGAAACTGAACTTGAGGTACTAGAGTCCACAGCTAAGACATACAAGCCGTTTCCAACGGTGCCTTGACGTAGAACCGTCCGAGTGAGAGAATCCTTCACAAAAAAAAGACGTAAGAGTGAAATTCAAAATATACACCATTATCAGCACAAAACTGTCGGACAGAGAGTAAGTTTTTAGTAGAGATGGAACATGAAGATGTTGAGAAAGTAAGAAACTGCCAGAGGAGGTTTTAAGATGAGCAGAACCAGTGTGTTGAATCGGCATGGTAGAGCCATCTCCAATGCTAACTTGGTCCGATCCCTGGTAAGACAGAATCCAGATTCAGGTTAGCAAGGTCCGGTGTAAAATGTGTAGTGGCCTGTGTGTCTGGAAACCATGAATGAATATGAGAGCCCGATGGTGCAGAACCAGTGGTAGTCATATTTGCAGTAAAAGAAGAAGGAGGAGTGGCTTGATAACTATGGTCAAATCGGTTATAACACTGAATCGCCGAATGAGCAGGTTTCTTACAAACTTGACACACGGGTCGTGAATCAGTGCCATTTGAAAAAAAAAATTGGTGGTCCACGGTCAGCTCCTCGCCTACAACGAAAATGATGACCACCACGACCACGATTTGAAGAACGTGAAGAGGGAGAGAAAGAGGCAGAGTTCTGAGTAGTGGTGAGATTAGCAGTCAAAGGGTTGCCACTGTGAAGAGTAGTTGTTTGGTGAGAAAGCCGTGACTCGTGATTTAGTAAAAGACTGTATATTTGGTGAGGGGAGAGAGGGTCTGCTCTTGTTGTAAGAGAGGTCACAAGGGCATCATAATCTGAGCCCAGGCCCGCAAGAAGATAAATAGAGAATTCAGTGGGTGAGATAGGTTGTCCAGCAACACCCATGGACGCAGCCAAAGCTTTGGCTTTGTTAAAATAGTCGGTCACCGATTCAGAACCCTTCTTTAATGTGGCAAGATGATACTGTGTATGCATTATGTGAGCATTTGATTGAGCAGCAAAAAGATTTTGAAGAAGACACCAAACCTCGTCGGCGGTAGTACACTCTAGAACCTATGCAAGCACTTGCTCAGATAAGGAAGAGTTGAGAGCAGATAAAATAAGTTGATCTTCCAAGACCCATTGGTTATAGGCTGGATTTACGGAATCATTAACCATGGGGGAGGCATCTCAGTTGAGCCATCCACATGGTGAAAAAGTTGATGAGCTTTCAGGAAGGGCATCATTTGGGCCATCCAGAACAGGTAGTTATCAATACTTAGCTTAATATTGATGAAATGTGACGCTGAGGTGAGAATGTTTGGATTGACCATGGTTGGGTGAGAAGGGGAGGAAGAAATATTAGAGGAAGTTTGGTCAGCCATTGAAATCGAAAGCAGAAAGGAGAAAAAAAAAAAATTGTAGACGTGAGTCTTTATGTGGTTCTGATTACCATATTAGATTATGGAAGATCATGCAGACAACATGTTTGAGGGAAGTCTGGAAAGACCCTTTCTTTGTATTCAATATAAAAAAAATTACCCTTTCGTATATTGCCTTTTACAGAGTATTTATATGAGAAATTTACAGTAACAACTTTCCTCAAGATGCGGATCTTGTGCCATGTGTCTTCTCCTACTTTATTTTATTGTTGCTGGAATCTTCAAGGTCATGTCGTGTGCTCTCAGAATTCTTTGTGGTCCTGTGGTACTTGATGTGCAATTCAACTACTCTGCTTTTTGTTGTGCAGCACCACTCGTTTCCTCTCGTATGCCAGAGTAATTTGATGGTGCTTCCATATCCTTAACAGCATTCAACTTTCATCTAAACTCATGTTATCTCAAACTTACTGTCAAACCTAAGTAATTGGCCATGATTTTACCTACTTATCACTCTTCCATATATTAAACTAATTGGATATATAAAAGCGCAACTAAAGAACTTGTGTGTTGTAAACCCATGGACTTGAAACAAACTTCTACGTACGCAGTAGCCTACCCAAGATGGCCTCAAGTTCAAGCCTTGATTAGCATGAGCATGCGCAACATGCACCTGCCAATGGAAACCCCCATATTGGACTGCAAGTCTGCAAGATCCATTTGTCGCTGATATCATTAACATATTCGGTAGCAATCATGACATCTAATCATGTGCTTCGATCCTTTACTGCTGCCAGTATAGGGACTAGTCAACGTAATCTTCTAGTCCCTAGCTAACTTATGGTTTCATGAATTTTAAATTAATAACACAACAACATTAATTGACTGGAAAAAGAGATCAAATGATCAGTTTGGAAACATTAATAACACAACAACACGACTATTGTCTAGATGCTTTTGGTTGATGGTTCATTATTTGTACCTAACTTTCCTGTATTCAATATTATTTGTACTTTATCTTGCTCGATGATCAGGACACCCTATTATATGCTAATTCATTATTTTTCACATTGTTGGGAGGCTGGCCTGAATTAAGGAATATTAACACGAACAGGGACGATTGAATATTATAAAGAGGATATTATCATATATTGTATATAAATTTTATTTAATTCTCTACACGTGAGCCAACGTGTACTTTAGTCAATTTTACTGTAGTGTATAAGTACTATGTAATACACATTCAGATGAATAAGATCAGTTTTCTAGAATTTTCCAAATTACTTCCTCTCTCTCTCTTGACTTTTCATCTATCTCGGTTCTCCTCTTATCATCGGATCAGAGAAACACTCTAACCCTAACCCTAGAGCGTCGTCGTGACCATTCCCACTGACGAGTCATCTTCTACCAACCCCAGCCCTAAACCTTCCACTATCCATTCCTCGAATCCGTATTACCATCAGAGTGGAAATCATCCTGGTGCGATGCTCCTCTCCCAACCCCTCATTGGTGATAATTTTACATGGAATAGATCCATGTCTATGGCTCTTATTGCTAAAAGTAATCTTTGTGTTGTTGATAGTGCTTTGCCGAAACCTTCTGCGAGTGATCCTATGTATCACGCTTGGATTCATTGCAATATTATTGTTCTTTCTTGGCTGCTTAATGCTTTGTCTAAAGAAATCGCATCCTCAGTCCTCTACATTGATTCTGTAGAAGAAATGTGGAGTGATTTGAAGGAACAATTTGCATAAAGTAATCGGCCTCGTATCTTCCAGATCCGGAAGGCTATTGCTTCTTTACTTCAAGAAAATATCTCTGTAAGTTCTTATTTTACACGTTTGAAGAACTTTTGGGAAGAAATGGTTCATTTTCGTCCTCTCTCCTTGTTCCTATGGAGCTATCAAACGGATTGTTGATTACCAATAAGAGGATTATGTTTTGCAATTTTTGATGGGGCTTAATGAGTCTTATGCTCATTTACGCAATCAGATATTGCTCTCTGATCCTTTTGCTTCGATTAATAAGATTTTTTCTCTTGTTCTTCAAGAGGAAAAGCAACAAGAAATTATTTCTAACTCTTTATCTTCTAATCATGAGGCTTTTGTTATGTTGACTAATCATGATTCTGATTAGATGAAAGGATCTGTTGTTGTTGGATCCAAAAGTGGTAAACCGTTGGTTCCTCGTAAGGATAGGCCTTACTGTACCCATTGTAGAGGAGTCACAGCATCTTTAACTTGAAGATATATAATTGTGAAGGGCTTCCAACCCATAATCCTTTCCAAAACTACTCCTATTTTATATATACCCTCTAAAACGGGTGTCATTGTCGACAACAAAACAAAAATTTATCCAAATGGCCAGCAATGCCTACCACGTTCAGGTCCTTTATCACGATGCAAGTTTAACCATATCCAGTACTGTTGTTGGCCACCTTATAAAACTTTTTTAGGGAGGACCGACTCAAACTTCAACACTTATGGAGTCAAGCCTATAAAAAAAAAAAAAAAAAATAATTCTATTTATCATTCTCATACACACAAAGCATACTCCACTTATTTAAATATTTTTTTTTCATTTTTCATATAACAAATATGTGGAATATGAATAATAAGTAGAACAATTCAATTAGTTTAATAAAAATAAAATAAAATAAAAAAATAATAAAAATTAAAATATATAATGTGTGGTGTTATGATCATGACAACTCAACTACTCCATGCATTAAATAAGAATAATAATAACAATTGTCAATTTTTTATTATATTTTAACTTGTAACTCTATTTTAAATAAAATATCTATTTTTATAAACTAGAATTATAAAAATATCGTCATTTTGTAAAATATATCCACAATTATAAATTGAATTGCAAAATAATTATAAAAAAGTTGTCTTTCTATCGTTACTATGGAGTAAGTACCCATAGTTTTGCTCCAACATAGATGTTACTTTGTATATGTTTTCGTGTACTTAGATTATACCGACTTTATCATTAATAAAATTGTTATTTACTGATAAAATAAAAGTTGCCTGTAATTTTGTCAACTTTAACTGCTTTTATAATGGACTATGATTATGCCATCTCAACTACTCCATTAAGTAATTGCCCATGATTTTACCGACTTATCACACTTCCATAGAAGGAATTGGCTATAAAGCGCAACTAAAGAACTTGTGTGTTGCAAGCCCATTGATTTGAAACAAACTTCTACGTCCTTAGAAGCTTACCCAAGATGGCCTCAAGTTCAAGCCTTGATCAGAATGAGCATGAGCATGCGCAACATCCATCTGCCAGTGGCACCGATATTAACGAAGTACTGCAAGATCCATTTGTCACTGACATCATTAACATATTCAGCAGCAATAATGAGTTTGAAATTCCTCCAGTTTGTGTCTTCTCTGTGCCCAAGTTTTTAAGCAACTCCAAGCCAGAAGCTTACTACCCTAAGGTTATAGGCTTAGGACCCCTCTATCATTCCATGTCACCACTGCAGATGCACAAGGTTGGGGTAGCGAGGAACATTCATAATGAATTCAGACACATTAAGTTCCAAGAACTCATTCAGGGACTCGTGAAGCTTGGGCCATACATCCGCGCTTGTTACCAGATGTACTTGACTGATGGGGACGAGAAGATAGCATGCGCAATGGCGATAGACGGTTTGTTTTTGTTTGCGTTGCTTTGTCACCATGACAGAGATAAAGTTGCTCTAACCTCTTCGGATACTTTGCTTCGCTTATTAGCCCATACAGATATGAGCAGATTCCAATGGGATATTGAGATCCTAGCTGTGGATACGACGATGCTTCAAAACCAAATTCCGATTTTTCTACTGAAACATATCTTACTCATGGAATGCTCGGAGTCACTAATCGTTGAGAAAAATCTTCCTCAACTATTGTTGGGTTATTGTGAAGCACTCTCTCCATTCAATGTGCTGGAGAACTACCCGGATTCCATGGCTTTAAAGCGCACGCATATGTTGGATCTTCTGTACCACTTGATCACGCTCACTGAGCAACAACTGGAAATATTAATTGAGGAAGAAAGAACAGGTCGAAATATAGTTGCAGAATATTTTTCAGAACTGGGGCCAACCGAAGTCTTGGATTTTCTCTCGGGTCTACCTCTGCCAAAAGAACTAAAAATATCAATTGAGTTGGTAAAAGGTTTAGTTGGTCTACCGTGGTCTTTGTTACTTTATCTATGCTTTATTGGAAACAAACCTGGGGTTGGAGAGGAAAATTTGATGCCTACAGCATCAAAGCTGTCTGATGTTGGAGTGAAATTCTCCCCGGATCACATCAATAGCATTCGGTTTAAGCGTGAAACAGCCTCGATTATGCTCCCGGTCATTAAAGTGAATGTATACTCGGTGTTAATTATTAGAAACTTAATGGAATACGAAGTCATGTACAAGCCTGATGTCTCCCGGTATTCGGTTTTTAGAAAGTACATTCAATTGATGAGTGCGCTGGTAAAAACTGCCAAGGATGTGAAGGTACTTAAGGATTATCATATTCTAAAAACTAATTGGTACATGAAGGATGAGGAGGTTGCGAAAATCTTTAGTGGAATGAGGGAGACCCTTTTCTCAGCACAGGATCCAGCTGATGATTTGGACTGGGACATGAGAGACATTAACGACTACTACAATGGTTTACTGAAGGTTAAGGTTCGGAAATTCGTAAAGCAGATTCTCAAGCTTTTTGTGACAATCCTGCTCTGGTTGGTTGTGGCTCTCTACCTGTTTGGCTCCGTCTACGGCTATCCGCTTGTATTCGAGAAGGGCAAATCTTTCTGTGGGAGTATTATCAGCTTGGTGCTGGGCAAATTATTTTCCTTCTCCAGTGCGCGTACCTCATCTCAGATGCTTTCATCAGGTATGCCTGCTTCCGGATCTTGTTTATACATCCTCCCTGTAATTAAGTTAAATATGCTAAACCAAATTTTGACAAATGATATTTGCAATCATAGAGTACGCAAGCGACATATTCTCTTTTTGAAAAAAGTAAATAAATAAGGGACTCATGTTAAAAAATTAATTTTTTAATGGTAGATCCTACTCTTTTCCAAAATGAGTACGCGACGTTTGCACAACCTATAACTGTATCTGTAACACGCCGTTCCTGGAGGTCCGGAGAGTTAGTTCCTATTACTTAAAAACATCACCAATAATCAATAATAAATAAATAGAAACTCCACAAAATACATAACTTATTTGTTAGATCCAAAAATCTATGTCCCTTTACAGAAATACCGAACAAAAATCTCAATAAAATTAAATAACATCTCCACAAAGGCTCAAATTATTCATAACTTGACGTACAAAAATAACCGCTAAAGATAAAACTACTATATATGATCCTCCAAAAATACTTGTACCCTTAGCACTTATTCATCAATGATCATCAGACTTTTTCAATATTTCCTACTCTTGATCTACAGCTGAATCATAAAAATATCTGAAAAATGTTATGGAGAAAATGGGTGAGCTATCAACAACTCAATAAATATGAGTATTTTCACAGAGTTTAAAATGTATAAACAAAACATTTCAGTTTCAATATGCAAATCTCAAAAAATATATATTATCAGAAAATTAGAGCGACACTTCAATTTGTTCATATAAAAGAAAAACAACTTTTCATATTCAAAGACCCTTTTGGCACAACATCACTGAACATTTTCATCTTATCATATCATAACATCATATTAGAACAGAGACCATGTTTAACTCCTGTTGTAGGGTTGTGCACTCTGCAGATAACCAAACAGAACATAAGTCGCCATGTTACCAAAGCGATTGCACTTAGAACAGAGACCACTATTATACCCCATGGCAGGGGCATAGGTCACTATCCCATGACAGGGCCATAGGTCACTATTATATCCCGTGATAGAGCCAGAGGTCACTATTATATCCCGTGACAATGTCACATATTAGAGCAAAACAGAATCATCACCATATTAGAACCAAAATCAAAGTTAGAACAGAATCAGAAAGTCATGCCAAAGGTTTTTCATATGTCACATCATATCAAAACAAAGTACTGAAAATCAGATTATTTCACATTTCCAAAATAAATTCAGAACATTTTCACGTCACATGCAAAAATTATCAAATTTTCATATTCGCTTATTTTTCTCAGTTCAATAACAGAATGCTGAAAATAACCTCATGTCTACACCAATCATGCTAGAAAATACTTTATTCTTATACAGAATTTCATGCGTGATGCTGAACAAATAGCTGAGGTAATTTCAAATTTCTTTTCATATTTTCCAAAAATCAACCTCAGCCTATTTTATTTTTATACACGCTTACCTGGACTTCTTAACTTCTCAGAATTTCCTGACAACAGTGCTAAGCGAATAATAATCGACACCTAATAACAAAAATCATGTAGCTTGAGTAAATATCCAATTGAACAGTCATCTCATATTTACACCTGAAACACCTATTTTAATTCCTTAAAAACCTAAAAGTTTTCTTAACCCTAAAATATCATCGCTTTTTAAATTCATCAATGCCTAATATAGAACTAAGCTCATGATAAAACAAATCTAACTTAAAATTTAAGCCCAAAACACCTTAAAGCATTAACAAACTTTTGAAATAAACCAAGCCTTAGCTAAAAATAAGCCCAACACAAGTTAAGCTCGTGGGCTTTAATGGCTAGCTTGTAAATATCGTGTGGCTGTACCTATCCAAGCGAAAAACCAGAACCAAAGGTTCCGTGTGGCTGAGCACTCCGTCAAAGTTGACGTTGGGCACGAAGAGGAGAGACGCGGCTGGAGCTGGCTGAGGGTTGTGCGGCCTAGATGCTGCCGAGCTAAGCGGCTGAGCACGAGAGAGAAATAGAGAGTGATGAGAGAGTCCGAGAATGTGAGAAAAAGAGGGAGAGGCAGAGATGAAACCGTGGGCACGGCGTGAGCTTACCAAGAGGGATCAGCAGGAGCTTGGGGTGGCTTGGGGTTCCCAGTGGCGCTTTCTGTGCAGTGTGGTGATTTCGGGTGGGGTTGGTGATGTGGCTCAAGGTGGGAAGCACTTCCCTTGTTTCAATGTGGTGCTAACAGAGCACACAATCCAGATTTTTCGGTGGTTGGGCATGGAGGTGTGGGCGACTTTGTGGAGGTAGTTGCCGTTGCACGGTGGCTAATCGGAGGGAACACAACGGACTTGGAGCAGCGTTGAGTTTTCTATTTTTTCGTGAAGAGTGGTGCACAATGCTGGTTTTCGTTTGAGGACCTGGAGTGGCTGACGGTGGTTGAACACTACTGGGTTTCGTGTTTGGTGTGGAGAACTTGTGACAGTGGCTGAAAGGTGCAGTCTTTGGTTGTTTAGGATGACTTGAACGTACGGAGTTGGCAGTGCGATGGGGTTGCTCTAGGGTGGTTCGAGCGACTATTCAATGGTGCAGCAGACGACTACGGTGTGCGTGGATTTCCAATCGTGTGGTTTTTGGACGGCACGGGGGTGCAAAGATGACTCCATGAAGCAATCGTGTGAGGCTATGCTAGTAGGTGTTGGGAGGCAGTGACAAGGAGACGTGGGGTAGGGAACATGTGGCATGGAAGAAACTGTTGTGCAAGTGGTGTGATCTCAGTGTATAGTTGCTATATATACACGCTGTTGGAAACCCTAATGAAGTATATGACGTACGTGCATGGGATATGGGAGTGAAAGCTGCTCCCTAGTTGCCACGACTTCGGGTTTTTCTTTGAGTCTTGGGCCTCGATCCAAAACTCTTTAATATTAAAGCTTGTCTTATAAATCTTCTCGGCCCATGAAATATTTTTAACCCAATCCAAAAATATTACAAGAATTTAACTACAATGGCAAGTCCATTAGAAAATTTGATAACCGTTAAAAAAACAACTTAGTCCCGTAAAATAGTGCTAAAAAAAATTCAATTGGGCTCTTCATATGCTTAAACCAAAAATATTTAGAAAGTAAGCTTGATGCAGAGTTTGGGTGTTACAATATCTAGCATTACTCAATATTGCAAACAGTATAATAAAGCATTTGTTTATGTCATTACACCAATCTTACTCATTAATGCATATTTCCGACAAGTAATAATACACTTAAACATCTTTTTACAACTTTTATACAATCATATTTTAAAATGAGGGTATTTAGGTAAAACATGAAGAAAACAATCCCAATATAATAGTATAAAAGGTGTAAAAATAAAACAATCCCAAACGTCCTCTCTGTGGAGCTCTATAGCGAAGGCCGGGAGGAAGGCACTTCTCCTAATCTTCTCAGCCTCGTACTTGGATTTCTTTTTGTCCAAGTTTTTCTTCGTCTCCTTTTGTTTTATGGGTGCACGGAAGACAGTACCCGGCTCAGATTTTCAAGATTTGATGGTCATCACTTCAACTCTCTTGGTGTGTAGGCTCTATGTGTACGATATGTATGATTTCTTTTGTTTCGAGCGTCTCATCTCCTCGAATGTAATGAGTTTAATTAAATAATGAGGAATCTCATTCCTGTTCGTTTAATAATAATTTTCAGGTAGACCACCTTTGACCCCTCCGACTTAGCTACCCTGCAGGAAGGTGCTGGGGAATTTAGTTTGAGGAGGACAAGCAGATGATGGACCACTAATTAATATTGTATATCTACATAAGCAATGCACAAAGTCAGATCAGTTCAAGTCTTTGGTTTTTAGTGGGTTTATTAAATAAAATGGGTATATTAGTCTGTCTCTTTTTTCTGAATTAAGTATGTAGTGTGTGCTGCGAATGGCTCTCTCGATGGCCATCCTCGTATATTCGTAAATTAATAGAATGTGATCATGACTGACAAGTATCATCATGTATGTATATCTTCTTGTTTATAGCATTGTAATAAAGCCTGAAAGCTTCTGTTGTCTTGTGATGATGTCCTGTTACGATAATTATCAAGCGTCTTTGGGATTGTGCTAGAAAATAGAGCTTTTTATATTAGTGCTTTTAGTTCATGTGAAGCTAGCTCTATAATTAAAAAGTTAATTGTAATTAACTTACGGTTTGATAAATATGCATCTAAAATGTTTTTAAAGTTAGTTATAGTAGTATTGAAAAACTTTACAGTCATTGTTATATTCATTATAGATTTTGATATTAAATATGTGAATTTATTGAATGCGGATTTTTATTTATATACGTGAACCACTATCTCGAAGAGATGCATGTGGGTAATGATGTGTTGTTTTCAATGAAATGGTAGGAATTTGAAACTCCACAAGTGCAATTTGATTTATTTTGTGAAGTGTTGGAATTGAACAGACACAATGCTTGAGCCAGCCAAGCCTTGCACGTGGGCCAAAGAGTCACAACACTTGGGTGCTTGCACATGGGTCGAATGGGCACTTTGATAGGGGGAATGCTTCAAAAATCTTAAAGAGATGCCTGTGGGTAATGGTGTGTTGTTTCAAATGAAAGGGTATGAATTCGAAACTCCACAAGTGCAATTTGATTTATTTTGTGAAATGTTGGACTTGGATAGACACAATTCTTGAGCTGGCCAAGCCTTGCACGTGGGCCAAAGAGTCGCAACACTTGGGTGTTTGCACATGGGCCGAATAAGCACTTTGATAAGGTGCAATACTTAAAAAATCTATTTAATTGAAAATGCACTTATGGAGATTCAAACTAGTGCCCTCCCATCCCAAGGGAGGTGCCGGCTGACCACTAAGATAGGCACATACCTTTTGGTCTTTAAGTGAAACATCATGATCTTTAAACTAGTAACTGCTAGGTGAAAAGTCACAAGTTAAGAGTTGTAATCTTTTACATAGTGCCACTTCATTCTCTATAAATAGGGATATGACTCACAAATTTATTCATTCCATTCTCTCATATTTTCAGTCGTTTACACAATTTTGTAGAGAAACTCTGAAGAAAAAAACTTCAGAATTGCAATCTACAGTTCGTGACTTTGTTGTATCCTGGAAGTGAATTGCTTATAACCCAGTAGCAAACTCTTTCGAGTGAGGGCAATTATCACCTTAAAGATAGTGTTCTACACGCCTCAAAGTTGCAGCTATTTTTCAAACTATTGTATCCGCACAATTTTCTTTAACAATTTTAAGGTGATAATCACAATGAGATCAGAATCTGATATGACGACTTTGAAGATAATGAATCAAGACTTTGTCAAACTAGATAGGTTTGATGGAACGGATTTTACTCACTGGAAAGACAAGTTGATGTTCATTCTTATTACATTGAAGATTTCATATGTCTTGGATTCGAACCTGTTGTTACTTCCAGAATCCAAATCTGACGATAATAATCAAATCAAGGCGGAACGCAAGAAGCGCAAAGAAGATGAATTGGTATGTAGAGGACACATTCTAAATACACTTTCCGATTGTCTCTAGCTACGACTTGTTTACATCAATCAAGTCACCAAAAGAGATTTGGGAGGCATTGGGATTTAAGTATAAAATTGAAAAGCAAGGTATAGATAAATTCCTTATTATGAAATATTTTGAATATACAATGAATGATAATACTTTTTTGATTGATCAACTCCATGTATTGCAAGTTTTGATGAATAAACTTCGAGATCTTAATATTGAAGTTTTTGAACCTTTGCAAGTTGGGGCTATTATTGCCAAACTTCCTCCAAGTTGGAATAATTATAGAAAGAAACTTATGCACACAACAGAAGATTTCACTATAGAGCAAATTCAAAAAACTTTATGAATTGAAGAGGAAACTTGAATTCGTGATATGAGATTATTTTCTCAAAATAGCTCTAAAGTGAACTTTGTTGATGAGAAAAATAAGTTTCAAGGTAATTTTGGAGGAAACAAGAGAAAATATAATGACTTTTTCAACAATGGTGACAAGTCCAAGAAAATAAAAACTTATTACAATCACGAAAAGAGGGGGCACTTTAAGCGTGAGTGCAGGTACAAGAGGAAACATTTTTTTAAAAAGAAGCATAACCTCATTAAAAAATATTTCTTTAACCATTAAGTAAAAAAAATAAACAATTTTGTACAAAAAGTCGATGAACTTCATATGTGGGAATAGTGTTATCCTTAATCAAAACCCTAAGTTTTGGAAATTACTAAATTGCTTCTAAGATATTCTAAGATATCTTAGAAGCAATATAGGGCTTCTAAACGGGTCCTATATGAAGTTGATGAACTTCATATATGGGCCCGTTTGGGAACACAACTGTTCTCAGGTATTCTCGAATATTTTCTTTCCAAACATCACTCAAACAAAAAATACTTTTCAATTCAAAATTTTTAACTTTTTCATCTAATCATTACAGGTTTCTTAAACTTCAAAACAAAACACAAAAACATATACAACTTTCTCAAACTTTCAAATAAAAATAATATTAAAAAATAATATTCAAATAATATTTTAACTGAAGGAGATATATCATTTCTTCTCCAAACCCTTTCAAGAATGTTAAGGAACATAAACAAAAGCTCAAGAGACAGATCTTTAGGAATATAAACAAAAGCTCTACTGCAGAACACCCTCAAATGCTCAAGAGAGTTATCCTACCCTATCCAAACCCTTTCAGGAATGTCACCATCCAGAGGAATTGAAGAAGAATGATTGACCAAGTTAACTGTTGTACTCATTGCCTCACTCCAAAAGGAAGTAGACAATTTTGCATGAGAGAGCATACACTATCATCCAAGACAAGCTTCACGGTTTATGCAACAATTCTTGAAAATTATTCAGATGCTCTGCAACACTTTGTCCATACTTGTACTTTAGACTTACAAGCTTTATTATCATAAAGGCTTTGTTTTGTGCAATCTTTTGCTTATAATGACTTTCTAATTTCATTCAGAGACTGTAAGCATATACTTCTTTGACTATATGATGGAAAACACTTTAATCAATTCATTGCCTGATATGACTGATAACCTTTTTGTTCAATTTCTTCTATTCATTATCATTTTTCTTTTCTTGTTTAAAAGCAGCCAAATTAATAGGCTCAAATAACTCTTTGTAATACAAAGCATCCTCTATCATTCTCTTCCAAATTGAGTAATTGGAAGAAATGAGTTTAATCATGCTACCAGATGAATCCTTAATTTAATCCACACAGATAATTAGCAAAATAATCAACCAAGCTCTGGTATGAATTTATTAGAGTGAACACAAAAAAACATAGTAGACTATCTTCTACCATTCTTTGTGCAAATTAAATTAACAATCTAGTAAAAATAAATCCACAAACGGAATAAAGAAAATCAAGCAACCCATAAGGAGGACACCAAGAGTTTTATGTAAAAAATCCTCCAATACGAAGGGAAAAACCATGTCACCTAGGCCACTTAAAACTTCCACTATCAATACTAATGAGTTTACATATAGTCTTTTCTAGGGGTGTAATTGGACCAGTCCGGTCAGTCTTGGAGGAGAGTTTCAAACTAGACTGATTTTTTTGGTCCATCAAAATTCTGGACCGCACCAATAAGGCATTTGGACCGGACGGGACAAAACCGCTTTGGGTCGGTCCGGTCGGTCTTATTGGGGCATTTCGATCTGGGCAATTTTTTCTTTTTTTTCCCCCTAAGATTTTGCCAAAAAATTATATAAAATGATAAAAAAGAAATCAAGTGAAGGATATAATCTAAGTTGTCTAACTAAGTATATACTTAACTAATTAATTATTTTAATTAAGTATAATAAATTAATAATGCTAATAGTATGTGTACAATCAATAATTAATAGTTAAGGTTCAAACTTTACTTTTGTTGAGTTTCCTACCAGACAGTTGGGGAACTTTAGTTGTGTCTCTCAGTAATTCATGTCTGAATGGTGTGATAACTATGAGTATGGTAAAAGAAAACATATTAAAACAAGAGGCAAGAAGGAAAGAACATGATATTTCTTCTCATTTAAAAGCATTTGTTACAGAAAAGTGAGGGAAGAGTAGAAGTAGAAAACCTTATGGTGATAACAATCGTGATAAGTCAAGAGGAATGTCCACTTCAAAGAAAATGGATAAAATATTTTCACTATGCCATGTTTGGGCATATAAAGAAAGAGTGCTGAAAGTTTAAAAACAAACAATTGAAATAAAAAGGTGAAAAATATAAAGAAGAAAAAGAAACTGCAGCGGCTGCATCTTATAGCTAGTGATGTGTTCATTGTTTGTGATTATGCTCAAGGGGATTCAGATGGTAATAGTACTCAATCATTTATTTTATGTAGCAAGAGCTAGCTGTGAATAAAAACAGGGGAAATCGCATGTGTGTGTGTCATTTCTGAGTCTATTTTTTTTTTTTTTTTTTTTTGTAATCTTCAAAGTGCTGTTGGATATATATATATATATATATATATATATATATATATATATATATATATTGTCTGAGTTTGCTTGCTGTCCGCATCTTCAATTTTGCTTATATACAGTAATTTTAGCCATTTTCTTTAATTTTGAAAAATATGTGTGGTTCCACGCATGGCGTAAGTATATAAGATCATGTCGAGACATTGATAACGGGTATTAATTAATTTAATAGTCATATATATATATATATATATATAAGTGAAACACATGCAGGAGGTTACTTTGGCAAATTATTTCTGTATTTTATATCTCCTAATTACTATATATGTAAACATTCCTGCCCAATCTACTTGGCTGGAGAATTATAAGAAAACTTTTCCTAGGTATCCAAACATAGGTGAATTAAAACACTTTCACACATGCAAGAGCCTCAAATGCTTGGATGATTAGAAAAGGAAATATCAGCTCATTCAAGATCAATTAAGAGGTCTAACTTAGTATATGAAAGACAAACACTGATTTTCAGGCATGTCCTCAAATTCTTTTGTCTCCTTAATTCCCATTTTCCTGTATTTTTTTCAGATTTAATGAGGAAGTATATTGAGAGGTGCTAAATTAGGAGACACATGCGAAAATGGTGGGTCAAGCAGAACAAAATAAGAGTAAGCCGCATTTAGCATAAGGTCAGAAACTAAAATATACTGCATGATAATCACATATATCCATATTTCGAAGCAAAAACCTGGACCACAAGTTGCTTGACTTTCAGGGATGAAAAGCCGGCAAACTGTCAAGCCAAGTAGTATATACATAGCCACATGCATGCATACATCATATATATGTATGTATGCCTGTATGTATACAAAAAAGGTTCAAAACAAATTACAAAAAACAAGATGTAGCAGTAGTACTGGATCAAATATAACATGTATATAAGTATTATAAAAAACAAAATCCGAACATATAAGTAGTATTAACCCTAGACTCTGATCTCTTTTTGCAATTTATACTAATTAAGTACATACAAAAGGTTATAATATGCAAAGTATCTAAAATATCAGAATTTCATGACCATTAAAATGATGAGAATTAATTATAGGTCATACTGAACAATTACTGTACCCATCACTACAAGAAAAATGCTTATTCATGGTTAGATATATGTGATGTACAAATGATTATACAATTTTGTAAAGCAAGACGCACGGATGAAGATCACAAAATCTCCACTTCTGAGTTGCAACCATACCTGTGGTGACGAAAGGTACCCACGATTCTTCACAGCTAAATCTCAACCGGCCTCACTAGGAAGCAATTGAAAAAATTCAACTGCTCAAACAAGAGACGAATTGCATGACATAGTATGGGGAGGCGACAAGTTCGTCCGTAGCTTCTACGGGAGGAAAATGGGGTGGAGGAGTAAGCTTTGGGTGGAGATCGAAAAGGGAGAGGAAATCATTCAAGGGTGGGTGGAGTAAGCAGGTGATCGAAAGGACTACGCGGTGGAGAAGGAAAGAAATTGGGGAGAAAAATAAAAGATTTCTAGTGATTTTAGCACCCCAGACCTAGCCCCGGCGATTTTGAGTGTTACAACAAGTTTTTAATTTTACCAGCGAAATATTTCATTGCAACCTATTATTCGCTGCAAATGCAAAAAATCAAGGGACCACTAGCTCAAAATCATTTGTTGATGTAAAAAGCTGTGACGATTATAAATCACCGCAAAAAGTGACCTATTGCGCCGATTGTTTTTGCAATAATATAAAAATCGCCACAATAGGTGGTTTTTCTCGTAGTGAAGCTGGATAACTCAGGAACTCGTTTATTTTTTGTGGCTCATGTAATGCTGCTGGAAAACTTTGGCAACAACTTAACAATGCTTCTAGTTTTAAATATGTCATGTAACACACTTAACTAATCAATATTCCACATGTTACAATCATTTAAAACGTCTCAGGATTCATGTAAACGTCATGATTTTCTATCATCAGGGCAACTAGCCCAATTAGCATCAGAGAAGGCCGAGAGAGTATGTGAAGATAATTTAGAGAAGAACAGACCAAAATCAGAAGTAGATCTAAGATACCGAAGAATTCTTTTGACTGCTTGCCAGTGTGAGATTTTTGGATTGGCAAACTTTATTAACAACAAACGATATGTCTGGACGAGTAAAATATAAACATTGTAAACTACCAACTACACTTCTATAAGTAAGAGGATCCTCAAAAGAGGAACTATCAAAAGCTGAAAGTTTGGTGCTTACTGATATTGGAGTAGACACAGCTTTCGCATCATGCATATTAGTTTTGTGAAGAAGATCATAAATGTATTTTGATCGGCAAAGAAATAGACCCTCATTATTTCAAATGATTTCAATTCCTAAGAAATAATGTAGTTGACCTAGATGCTTAACAGGAAAAGATAAGCTAAGAACAGAGATGAACTCAGATATTAAATTGGAATTTGAGTATGTAACAATGATATCATCCACATATATGAGCACAAAAATTACATGAGATTAATGTCTATAAATGATTAAGGATGTATCAGATTTTGATTCCTGAAAACCAAAAGAGAAAAGTTTTCTACTGAGTTTTGAAAATTAGGCTCGTGGAGCTTGTTTTAAGCCATAAATAGTCTTTTTCAGTCTACATACATATGAAGGATACTCTGGATGTACAAACTCAGGGGGTTGTTGCATATAAACGGCCTCCTCAAGATCACCATGCAGAAATGCATTTTGTATGTCTAGCTACTATAGAGACCAGTTTGATGAGACTGCTAAGGAAAGTAGAACACAGATGGTGGTGGGTTTTACTACAGGTGACAACGTCTTAGTGTAATCCACCCCGGGTTGTTGGTGAAATCCTTTGACTACAAGGCAAGCCTTGCGCCTTTATAAGGTGCCATTAGCCTTCCTCTTTGTTTTGAGTATCCACTTGGGACCCAAAACAATGAAATAGGCAGATGGTGGAACCAAATCCCAGGTATGATTATATAACAAAGCATGAAACTCACTTTGCATGGCCTCTCTCCATTTAGGAGATTTTATGGCTTCTGTATACGAGGTGGGTTCTTCAGGAATCGAAGTGTGTGCGGTAGTAGTGAGTGAAAGTAAAGGATGCTTAACAGGCCATGGCACAGTACCATCAACACGTAAAAGTGGCTTATGAATATTTACCTTACTACGCGTAACCATGGGATGTGTAGCAGTAGGACACATGGGTGGACTCGGTGAGTGATGTTCACTGGGGGGTAGGGACGCTGTAGGGGAAATTTTGGGAACCTAACCATTTGGAACCGATGGGGAGGAATTTTGATTTCGAAAGAGTGTGGCGTCGACGAGATTAGGGTTAGAATGGAGGGAGTTAAAGGCTAGGTTGGAGCTTTGTGGGCCTGAAGGAGAAATGGGCTCGTTTGAATGTGTAGAGGTCATTGATGCTGGAAGAAATGAGGATGGGCATCATTAATTATTTGAGTATTTGACCAAGTGTTGGGCTGTGTGATAAGGAGAGGGAACACTTGAGAAGTAGGAATCAGATTTGAGAATTTGTGCACAACGGATGAAGAGTCTAAGTTGGGCTTAGTAGCAAAAGGAAAATGAGTTTCATTGAATAGCACATCTCTTGATGGGAACCAAGGTGGGCCTAGTCTTAAAGATCATTTGCAAGTTCCAGATGGACGAATTACAAGATAAAGAGCTAAGAAGATCAAGAAAGCAATGCAAAGATTGATGCAATCCACTTAGGACGAGTCTAGCAAGAGCCGAATATTCAAGATGGGCTTTAGAGAAGGAGATTCAGTGATCATGCACGTGATACAAGTTATGGAAGTGTGCAACATAAATTAGGGCCTATTATTATGATTATGTGAATGAAGGCCTTGGACTTGTTTATTTCATTAAATAAACTTATTTTATTACTTATAGGAATTAGTCTAGAATAATTGGGCTTAAGGATGCTTGGCCCACATATGTCTTATTTCTTATGAACTAGGGTTTTTCGAAAGGCCTTGTATTTTGGCTAATGACTTATTTGGAGAGTTACTTTTTAGGAACTAGGGTTTAAATAAGTACTATAGCGAGTTACTGTAGTCGCAACACTATTTATCCAGGGGTATTTTTGGGAGAAAAGGGCTTTGTTTTGGCTCGGAGTTAATTAGGTTTTGCTTTAAATACTCTTTGTAGCCACATTTTAATCAGTTTATGAAATTTGATGAATTTATTCATTGTGAGTTGAGTTTATCTCCTCTTGTTCCTGATTAAACTTTTGAACTTATCAAAGGTAAATCACAACCTTTGTGGTGTTCCTCCTTATAATCTGGGTTCTTGAGACAGGTTTTTCAACTGGTCTGGATTTTAATATAATCTAGTTTCTTGAAACGAGTTCTTATCGGGTCTAGATTCTCCATCCATTGACTTGATTTTGGCTTTCTTGTGTGAGTTTTCAAATTGATTGTGGGTTCAAGGGATTCCATTCCCGCGGGTTCATATCATCTCTTGAGATGTAAGTTCGGCCTGAGGATGGATGTAAACAAATATGCCCTTATGATCAGGACTGTACTCCTTGAAAACACAAAGTTTGGATCGAAGGTCCATTTTATGCCTAATTTGCTTTCCATGTATATCTCATTAATACATTTCCTTGTTTATAGTTTCCTTTAAATCTGATTTTATAAACACTAGACAGCTGTACAGTTACTAATATAAATATACATCATCTCTCACTGCATTGTGACACGAGAGTTTCCAGCATTCTTGTTTTATCTTTTATGGTATATAGAGCCTAACATAACCTCTGTTTTTTTTTTTTTTTTTTTTTTTTTTTCCGATCCATCAATATGGCCTCATCTCCTTCCAACTCGGTTACTCCCATAAACATCCATAGCCTTGTCACAGTTAAACTCACCAAGGACAATTACCTTCTCTGGAAAACTCAGATTGTCCCCTACCTATGTGGTCAACGCTTGTTTGGGTTCGTTGATGGAACCATCTCTAGTCCTAGCCCCACCATTCCTAATCCTGAAGCAGCAACCTCCCAAACCGCTCCCACTGAAATACCAAATCCTAAATACATTACTTGGTATGATCATGTTCAGGTTGTTCTAAGTGCACTGGTTTCCTCTTTATCCGAGAATATCCTGGCACAAATGGTTGGATCGCAACTTCAAGAGAAGTCCGGGTTGCCCTCGAGAGAATGTTCGCCTCTCACTCTTCTGCTCGCACCATTCAAATTCAACAATTTTTGGCCTCCACCAAGAAAGGTAACTTGTCAATTTCTGATTACTTTAAAATATGAAATCATTTTTGGACAACTTGGTTGCCATCGGACAGCCCCTTCAAAACCATGAATTTATAGCTTACCTTCTTGATAGTCTTGATACTTCTTATGATGATATTGTCACATCAATTTCCACTCAAATTGACAAAATAACTTTGGAAGATATGTTTAACCATCTTCTTGCGTTTGAGTTACGCCTTAAGCAGTAACAAATTGCAGTTGACACCTCTATTGGCTCGGTGAACGTGACCACACGGAATGACTCTAGGTCGAGTGGTGGAAAATATCCGCAGCAGCAACGCTCTTCTCAGAACTAGTCCCATGGTTCCAACAACAGAGGAAGGGGACGTGGAAATAGAGGAAGAGTGGTCCGCCTCAAAACTACTCCTCCAACTTGAGACCACAATGCCAAGTCTATGGAAGAAATGGCCACACAGCCATCCAATGTTATTGCAGGTTCAATCATCCCTACCAAGACACTCCTCCTAATATGGCGGCTTACGTGGAATCTCCTTCACCACAACATGATACCAACTGGTATCCGGATACTGGTTCAACAAACCATCTCACCAACGACTTCAACAACTTTTTTGTGCAATCAAAACCTTATCTTGGCAACGACCAGATTCATGTCGGCAACGGGGCTAGTTTACTTATAAAAAATATTGGTTCCACCACCCTTTCAACCCCAACAAATTATTTTATTTTAAATAAGTTGCTGCATGTACCTCAAATTAAGAAGAATTTGATTTTTGTGAGCCAGTTTACGAGTGATAATAATGTTTATCTTAAATTTCACTCTTCTTCTTTTTTGGTGAAGGATGAGGCATCGGAGAGAGTTCTTCTGTGCGGCAAACCTAAAGACGGCCTCTACATTTTTCTAGCCTCCATGTCACGAACAAACTATCCTCAAACATACCTATCTCAACGAGCGCCTCTTGATGTCTGGCATTGCCGGATGGGCCATCCTTCCTATCAAACTGTCAGGCATCTTGTTTCCAAGTTTTCTTGACCTACTTCGTCTAATAAAATTATAGGTGTTTGTTCGGCTTGTCAACAAGGAAAGAGTCATCGCCTTCCTTTTTTCTAGTTCTCAATCAATTTCTAATCATCCTCTTGAATTAATTTTCTCAGATGTCTGGGATCCATCTTGATATGAACCCGCGGGAATGAAATCTCTTAAATCCACAGTCAATTTGAAAACTCTCCAAGAAAGTCAAAATCAAGTCAATGGACAGAAAATCTAGACCCAATAAGAACTCGTTTCAAGAACCTAGATTATATTAAAATCTAGACCCGTTGAAAAACCCGTCTCAAGAACCCAGATTACAAGGAGGAACGGTACAAAGGTTGTAATTTACCTTTGATAAGGTCAAAAGTTCAATTAAGAACAAGAGGAGTAAAACTCAACTCACAATGAATAAATTCATCAAATTTCATAAACTTCTTAACAAGAGGCAACAAATAGTATTTAAAGCAAAACCAAATTAAACCCTAGCCAAAATAATACCACTTTTTCCAAAAATGCCCTTGATGAACAGTGACGCGGCTACTGTTCCGCGCTAGAGTAAAACTCTAACCCTAGTTCAATAAAATAGTAACTTTCTCAACATGCCCTTGCATAGGCCCCATTTAAGTCCTTCCCATAGTAAACTCAATTATTCTAAACTAATAAAATAAGTCCTTCAAATGAATTAAATAAGTTGAAAGCCTTCAAGTGCCCAAAGCCTTTAAGTCATATTGTTGCCCTCTTCAATAGCTTATCAAATGAATCAAAACTTGATCTTCATCCTTCAAGCCCATCTAGAATGTTGGGCTTTTGCTAAACTTGTCTCAAGTGGATTGCATCAATCTTTGCATTGCCTCCTTGATGTTCTTTGCTCTTGACCTTGTAATTGGCTCATCTGGAAGTTGCAAAGAATCTTTAAGACTAAACCCACCTTGGTTCCCATCATTCCCCCTCTCCTCAAAAGGATTCGACCTCGAATCTCCACCTGGATCAAAGGGAAAATGGTTAGTGACATTGAAAATAGTAGAAACATGATACTTACCTGGACGATCTATTAGATATGCATTATTATTAATTTATTCAAGAATTTAGAAAAGTCCATCCAAGCTACTCCTGTCATCAACAGGTAAAGATGTTAAATCTAAAGGAGTAAATGGATTAAGTCTATAAACAATTTCAAAAGTTGAAAATTGAATAGTAGCATGAATACTCCAATTATATGCAAACTTAATGAAATGCAAATAATACTCCTGCAAATGTTCACGCAACAAGTTAATGTATGGCAAATGATACTCCCACAAATGTTCATAAAATACACCTAAAGCTTTCCTTACACGAAATTGACCACTCCAATTATATGCAAACTGAATGAATGTCAAGTAATACTCCCACAAACGTTCATGCAACACGTTAATCAATGAGAAAAGATACTTCCACAAATGTTCATGCAACACGTCAATGAATGACAAATGATACTCCCACAAACGTTCATGCAACACATTAATAAATGACAAATGATACTTCCACAGACGTTCATGCAACACGTCATTGAATGGCAAATGATACTCCCACAAACGTTCATGCAACACAACAAAAGTTTTCCTTGCACCAAGGTTACCCAACAAACCACCATGTCTATCACACACAAGCAAATTACGCATAAAACTAGTAGGCATACAAAATCTATTCTCTCTAAACAAGTACCAATTTAGTTTATAGAACTTATCAAACGATGCTTTCTCACATGTTCCATACACACTAGCAAAGTCATCATCATTAGCATGCAATTCCTTATCATATTCAACTCTCAACAATTTTGCATCTAAAATGAAGACAAGGACATACCTTCTTGCTAAAGCATCAATCACAAAATTTTCCATACCTTGTGTGTATTTGAATACATGAGGAAATGTCCCAATAAATTGCACCCACTTGGCATGCACTCTATTCAAGTTACCTTGTCCCTTCAAATGCATTAAGGACTCATGTTCTTCAATGAAATGTCGATTAGAAATTGTCGCATCCGGCACAAAATCAATGTAGTGCTCTATCTCCCTAATAGGTGGCAATTCACTAAACACACCTCTAAGAAACACGACCTCATATCCCTGCAACAAAAAGACAACAACACTAGGCAAAAATACATCAAGTTCGTTAGTATTAAGACTCGCCTTAGCATAAAAACTCACTCTCACTTTTCTCTTTGTTTTTCTCTCACTTTCTTCACTCTGTCTTTTCTTTCCACTCTTTTTTTTTTCACTCTCTTTTTCCCTTTCACTCTCTTTTTGCTTTTCACACTCTTTTTTCTTGTCACTCTCATTTCCTTCATCTTTTTTTAAACTCTCGATCTGATAATTATTTTTCAACTTATGCTCTTTTTTTCTTGAGTTCTCAACCTCACTGTCATCTTTTTTCTCTCTCATTTTTCTCTCTCTCTCCTCTTCGACCTCATTATTTCCTTTTTTTTTCTCAATCTCACATTCACTCATGCTTTTTAGCTCAATCTCACTTTCACTCTTGCTTTTTAGCTCAATCTCTTTTTCACTTTTTCTATTTTGAACACTCTCACTTTCACTCTTTCTTTTTCGACCATTCTCATTTTCACTCTTTCTTTTTTTATCACTTTCACTCTCACTCTTTCTTTTTGATCACTCTCATTTTGACTCTTTTTTTTTTTAGCAACCTCACTTTTGAGTTTCAATTGGTCCCCATGGACCTGTGTTGGAGTTAAAGGAGCAAGTTTGATTATTTTTCTATCTTTTTCAAAACTATACATGTTCCTTAACCCATCATGGATCACATTCCTATCATACTGCCACGATTTCCCCAACAAAATATGGCCAGCATGCATAGGTACTACATCACAAAGGACCATATCCTGATATCTCCCAATTGAAAAGGAAACTAGCACTTGCTTATTTACCCTAACCTCCCCACAATCACTCAACCACTGGAACTTGTATGGTCTAGGGTGTTTCAAAGTAGGTAAATTCAATTTTTCAACTAAAGTAGTGCTAGCCAAATTAATATAACTCCTCTGATCAATGATCATACCACATATCTTGTTGTTAATGTAGCATCTAGTATGAAAAATGTTCTCGCTCTGCTGTTTTGTATCAGCCATCTTAATTTGTGTATTGAGAGCACGCCTGGCTACAAGAGACTCACCATACTCTTCATCCTTACACTTATGTTCAATACAAGGCTCACACATCCTCCTATCTCTCCTGCCTTGTAGATTTCTAATTACCACTTCTTGATAATCCATTCTATCCCTCACTTTACCTAACACCAAGTTCAACCGCTCAAACTGTTGTTGCATGGATTGCAACACAAATGATGAGTTATCTACCATCCCCTTTGGTGAAGAGCCACTCTGATGAGACATTGTAAAGTGATGCACAAAGGAATGTTAGTGGAAAAACCTCACACACTCCCTTACGTGTTTACACTCGAATAATGACACTTCACTCGTGTTTCACTCTTAATTGGCTTTTTTTTAATAATAGTCTCACACTCTCTTGCCTTTTATCTCAATATTTTTTCCGCTCAAGTTCTTTAAGAACTAGTTAAACTAAAATCAAGACAATACAACCTTGTATTATTCCAACCAGTAAGTAATATAGATCCAAGAAACAATAAAGGAATAAAATGACACGAGACTCAAGGAATTTATATGAGGAAAATAGTAATTATAGGACAAGATACCAACTAGAAAGATATATTTAGCCCATTTGATGATAAAGCTCAATCAATAAATGTATTTCCTTCTCTTTGTTGTAACTATGTAACAACCTATGAATATGCTACTTTTTTTTTTTTTTTTTCGAATTTTCCTTTCTTTTCTTTTCTTTTCCTTTCCTTTCTTTTCTCTAATTCAATCACAAACAACAATATTCAATTGTGAAAATTAAGCAATTGATTTCAAGCACACAAGAATTGACAATGAAATAAAAGAGAGAATCAATGGAACGGCACTCCAAGCAATTGACAAATTTAGAGATGCAAGAAACCTTAGAATTTTGAAACCCTAGGTGATGCAAATTTCAGCCAAACCCAAAATCCTAAGAATTTCGACAGCATACTTTTTGTTTCTGCAATTTTTTTTTGGCAACCCTAGAACAATGTAGCCCTAAAATTAAATTCAAGGATGCAAGAAATTAAAAGATAGAATCAGACCTGATTGGAAACCTTGCTCTGAATACCAAATGATATGAATCCGCGGGAATGAAATCCCTTGAACCCACAGTCAATTTGAAAACTCCCCAAGAAAGACAAAATCAAGTCAATCAACGGAAAATCTAGACCCGATGAGAACTCGTTTCAAGAAGCTAGATTATATTAAAATCTAGACCCGTTGAAGAACCCGTCTCAAGAACCCAGATTACAAGGAGGAACGCCACAAAGGTTGTGATTTACCTTTAATAAGTTCAAATGTCTAATTAAGAACAAGAGGAGTAAAACTCAATTCACAATGAATAAATTCATCAAATTTCATAAACTTTTTAACAAGAGGCAACAAATAGTATTTAAAGCAAAACCTAATTAAACCCTAGCTAAAATAAGGCCACTTTTTTAAAAAATGCTCCTAATGAACAGTGACGCGGCTACTGTTCCGCGCTAGAGTAAAACTCTAACCCTAGTTCAATAAAATAGTAACTTTCCCAACATGCCCTTGCATAGGCCCCCTTTAAGTCCTTCCTATAGTAAACTCAATTATTCTAAACTAATAAAATAAGTCCTTCAAATGAATTAAATAAGTTGAAAGCCTTCAAGTGTCCAAAGCCTTCAAGTCATGTTGTTGTCCTCTTCTATAGCTTATCAAATGAATCAAAACTTGATCTTCATCCTTCAAGCCCATCTAGAATGTTGGGCTCTTGCTAAACTTGTCCCAAGTGGATTGCATCAATCTTTGCATTGCCTCCTTGATGTTCTTTGCTCTTGACCTTGTAATTGGCTCATTTGGAAGTTGCAAAGGATCTTGAAGACTAGGCCCATCTTGGTTCCCATCATCTCCTATCATGTCAAGTAATGGAAATAAATACTATGTTTCGTTTGTTGATCATTTTAGCAAATTTACATGGGTATTTCCAATCCTAAGCAAATCTAATGTCATGCAAATTTTTTGCTCATTTCAAAAACTTGTTGAACACCAATTTAATTGTAAGATAAAATCTGTGCAAACTAACTGGGGTGAGGAGTATCGCTCTCTTCACACATATTTTGCAAATATTGGCATTCAACATCGAATCACATGCCCCCATACTTCCCAACAAAATGGGTCCATTGAACGGAAACACCGTGACATCGTTGAAAGGGGCCTCTCACTCTTATCCCATAGTTGTGTTCCTCACACCTATTGGGATGACGTTTTTCTCATGGCCACATATCTCATTAATCGCCTTCCCACCACCCCTCTTGGCATTTCACCATTTGAAAAACTTCACAAACATGCTCCTGATTTTTCATCTCTAAAAATTTTTGGGCGTGCTTGTTTCCCTTTTCTTCGTCCATTCAATTGCAACAAACTTGACTTCAGATCTAAACGTTGTGTCTTCGTTAGCTATAACAACTCACACTGAGGATTCAAGTGTCTTGATACATCCACTAGCAAGGTATTTGTTTCTCAGCATGTGATCTTTGATGAAGGGTCTTTCCCTTTTGCTAACTCAAACGCAAACCCAACTCAGCCTCCATCAAACCGACATATAACTCTCCCATTTACTCTCTTAAGAAACGACATGACTCAAAGCCCATCACCACAAAACAACACATCCCAAGCCACAAACTCATTAACCCCAACAATATTGTTTCCAAATAATCATCCAATATCTTCATCTTCCTTGTTACCTGCTTCTCCTTCTTCAAACATTTCACCACCTGAAATAAATTCATCTTCTCCACCCAACGACTCTGCTCTCACCACACAACCAACCCAACAACCAACTGCTGCCGAAGAGCTCCCTGAGCACCGTCCTCATTGAATGGTAACACGATCTCATAACAATATCGTGAAACCAAAGAAGAATACAGATGGAACCGTTCGGTATCCACTGCCACAAACTTTTCTTGTTACAGGTAAGGTTCTAGAATTGCCGACCTATTATTTAGAAGCTTCCAAACACAGTGAATGGCGTGGAGCCATGGATGAAGAATTCACTGCGCTCATGAGGAATGGAACATGGTCCTTAGTTCCTGCCAAACTTGGTCTCAATGTCGTTGACTCCATGTGGATTTTCAAATCCAAGTGCAAGTCTGATGGTTCTCTTGAAAGGAGAAAAGCGAGACTCATTGCCAAAGGTTATCACTAACAACAAGGAATTGACTTCAATGACACATTCAGCCTCGTGATAAAGCCCACCACCATTTGAATCATGCTAAGCTATGATGTCTCAAACCAGTGGCCGATCCATCAAATTGATATAAAAAATGCATTCTTTCACGGTAACTTGACTGAATAAGTTTACATGCAACAACCTCTTGGCTATATGCATTCCAGCTTCCCAAATCATATTTGCTTACTACACAAGGCCCTATACGGACTGAAACAAGCTCCACAAGCCTGGTACCATCGAATACAAGAGCATCTACTCTCTCTCGGCTTTGTGAACTCATGCTCCGATACTTCTTTTTTCATTTGCAGACAGGGGTCAAATTCATTATTTCTCCTTGTAAATGTCGATAATATTCTAATCACTGGGTCGAGTCCACTGGCCATCTCACAACTGATCACAAATCTGAGTCAAGAATTTGCAGTCAAAGACCTCGGGCACCTAAAATATTTTCTGGGCGTGGAAGCACATCAACTAGCCGAAGGTCTTCTCCTTTCGCAAAGCCAGTACATCTTCAATCTTCTCTAACGGACAAAAATGTTGGATGCCAAACCTGTTTCTTCTCCAATGTCCTCTTCTCAGAAATTATCTTTGTTCTCAGGTGCTACTTATTCAGATCCTTCAAATTACCACAGTGTTGTAGGGGCATTACAATATATGTCGCTGACTCAGCCATATATCTCATTTGCAGTTAATAAAGTCTACCAATTCATGCACAAACCCATCGAAGAACACTAGACAGCCATCAAAAGGATCATTCGGTATCTAAAGCTTTCAATCAATTTTGGACTCCTTATTTGGCCAAGCAAGTCGACACAGCTTTCTATCTACTCTGATGTCGACTGGGCGGGTTGCCCAAATGATTGAAAGTCCACCTAGGGTTTTTGCATTTATTTTGGTGACAACTTAGTCTCATGGAGCTCTAAGAAACAACCAACTGTGGCATGTTCACGCATTGAAGCCGCGTACTGAGCAATTGCACATGCCACAGCCGACTCACTTTGGGTATAATCCTTGATGCAAGAAATCGGTATTGTTTTAGCCCAACGTCCAATCCTATAGTGTGACAACATTGGCGCCACATATCTCACGGCAAATTCGGTATTCCATGCACGAACTAAACACGTGAAGATAGACGACCATTTTTCCGGGAAAAAGTTCAACAAAAAACTCTGGAAGTTCGCTTCATCTCAAGTAAAGACCAGCTTTCTGATGGTCTCACTAAACCAATCGTGTCAGCAAGATTTGCCTTCCTATGAGACAAGTTTAACGTGAATTCATCCCCGTTAAACTTGAAGGGGCATACTATGGAAATGAACACTGCAGCAGATCACGGCAAATCAGCAAATCAAGTGTAACTGCACCTTGATTCTAGGAGTCTCCAACGGCTACAAAATTATTTGCTTTCCATGTGTATCTCATTAATACATTTCCTTGTTTATAGTTTCCTGTAAATCTGATTCTATAGACATTAGACAGCTGTAAACAAATCCTCAACAATTGTACAGTTACTAATATAAATATACATCATCTATCGCTGCATTGTGACACGAGAGTTTCCAGCATTCTCGTTTTATCTTTTAATACGCTCGAGGGGAAACTGAACTTGAGGTACTAGAGTCCACAGCTAAGACATACAAGCCGTTTCCAACGGTGCCTCGACGTAGAACCGTCCGAGTGAGAGAATCCTTCACAAAAAAAGACGTAAGAGTGAAATTCAAAATATACACCATTATCAGCACAAAACTGTCGGACAGAGAGTAAGTTTTTAGTAGAGATGGAACATGAAGATGTTGAGAAAGTAAGAAACTGCCAGAGGAGGTTTTAAGATGAGCAGAACCAGTGTGTTGAATCGGCATGGTAGAGCCATCTCCAATGCTAACTTGGTCCGATCCCTGGTAAGACAGAATCCAGATTCAGGTTAGCAAGGTCCGGTGTAAAATTTGTAGTGGCCTCTGTGTCTGGAAACCATGAATGAATATGAGAGCCCGATGGTGCAGAACCAGTGGTAGTCATATTTGCAGTAAAAGAAGAAGGAGGAGTGGCTTGATAACTATGGTCAAATCGGTTATAACACTGAATCGCCGAATGAGCAGGTTTCTTACAAACTTGACACACGGGTCGTGAATCAGTGCCATTTGAAAAAAAAAAATTGGTGGTCCACGGTCAGCTCCTCGCCTACAACGAAAATGATGACCACCACGACCACGATTTGAAGAACGTGAAGAGGGAGAGAAAGAGGCAGAGTTCTGAGTAGTGGTGAGATTAGCAGTCAAAGGGTTGCCACTGAGAAGAGTAGTTGTTTGGTGAGAAAGCCGTGACTCGTGATTTAGTAAAAAACTGTATATTTGGTGAGGGGAGAGAGGGTCTGCTCTTGTTGTAAGAGAGGTCACAAGGGCATCATAATCTGAGCCCAGGCCCGCAAGAAGATAAATAGAGAATTCAGTGGGTGAGATAGGTTGTCCAGCAACACCCATGGACGCAGCCAAAGCTTTGGCTTTGTTAAAATAGTCGGTCACCGATTCAGAACCCTTCTTTAATGTGGCAAGCTGATACTGTGTATGCATTATGTGAGCATTTGATTGAGCAGCAAAAAGATTTTGAAGAAGACACCAAACCTCGTCGGCGGTAGTACACTCTAGAACCTATGCAAGCACTTGCTCAGATAAGGAAGAGTTGAGAGCAGATAAAATAAGTTGATCTTCCAAGACCCATTGGTTATAGGCTGGATTTACGGAATCATTAACCATGGGGAGGCATCTCAGTTGAGCCATCCACATGGTGAAAAAGTTGATGAGCTTTCAGGAAGGGCATCATTTGGGCCATCCAGAACAGGTAGTTATCAATACTTAGCTTAATATTGATGAAATGTGACGCTGAGGTGAGAATGTTTGGATTGACCATGGTTGGGTGAGAAGGGGAGGAAGAAATATTAGAGGAAGTTTGGTCAGCCATTGAAATCGAAAGCAGAAAGGAGAAAAAAAAAAAAATTGTAGACGTGAGTCTTTATGTGGTTCTGATTACCATATTAGATTATGGAAGATCATGCAGACAACATGTTTGAGGGAAGTCTGGAAAGACCCTTTCTTTGTATTCAATATAAAAAAAATTACCCTTTCGTATATTGCCTTTTACAGAGTATTTATATGAGAAATTTACAGTAACAACTTTCCTCAAGATGCGGATCTTGTGCCATGTGTCTTCTCCTACTTTATTTTATTGTTGCTGGAATCTTCAAGGTCATGTCGTGTGCTCTCAGAATTATTTGTGGTCCTGTGGTACTTGATGTGCAATTCCACTACTCTGCTTTTTGTTGTGCAGCACCACTCGTTTCCTCTCGTATGCCAGAGTAATTTGATGGTGCTTCCATATCCTTAACAGCATTCAACTTTCATCTAAACTCATGTTATCTCAAACTTACTGTCAAACCTAAGTAATTGGCCATGATTTTACCTACTTATCACTCTTCCATATATTAAACTAATTGGATATATAAAAGCGCAACTAAAGAACTTGTGTGTTGTAAACCCATGGACTTGAAACAAACTTCTACGTACGCAGTAGCCTACCCAAGATGGCCTCAAGTTCAAGCCTTGATTAGCATGAGCATGCGCAACATGCACCTGCCAATGGAAACCCCCATATTGGACTGCAAGTCTGCAAGATCCATTTGTCGCTGATATCATTAACATATTCGGTAGCAATCATGACATCTAATCATGTGCTTCGATCCTTTACTGCTGCCAGTATAGGGACTAGTCAACGTAATCTTCTAGTCCCTAGCTAACTTATGGTTTCATGAATTTTAAATTAATAACACAACAACATTAATTGACTGGAAAAAGAGATCAAATGATCAGTTTGGAAACATTAATAACACAACAACACGACTATTGTCTAGATGCTTTTGGTTGATGGTTCATTATTTGTACCTAACTTTCCTGTATTCAATATTATTTGTACTTTATCTTGCTCGATGATCAGGACACCCTATTATATGCTAATTCATTATTTTTCACATTGTTGGGAGGCTGGCCTGAATTAAGGAATATTAACACGAACAGGGACGATTGAATATTATAAAGAGGATATTATCATATATTGTATATAAATTTTATTTAATTCTCTACACGTGAGCCAACGTGTACTTTAGTCAATTTTACTGTAGTGTATAAGTACTATGTAATACACATTCAGATGAATAAGATCAGTTTTCTAGAATTTTCCAAATTACTTCCTCTCTCTCTCTTGACTTTTCATCTATCTCGGTTCTCCTCTTATCATCGGATCAGAGAAACACTCTAACCCTAACCCTAGAGCGTCGTCGTGACCATTCCCACTGACGAGTCATCTTCTACCAACCCCAGCCCTAAACCTTCCACTATCCATTCCTCGAATCCGTATTACCATCAGAGTGGAAATCATCCTGGTGCGATGCTCCTCTCCCAACCCCTCACTGGTGATAATTTTACATGGAATAGATCCATGTCTATGACTCTTATTGCTAAAAGTAATCTCTGTTTTGTTGATAGTGCTTTGCCGAAACCTTCTGCGAGTGATCCTATGTATCACGCTTGGATTCATTGCAATATTATTGTTCTTTCTTGGCTGCTTAATGCTTTGTCTAAAGAAATCGCATCCTCAGTCCTCTACATTGATTCTGTAGAAGAAATGTGGAGTGATTTGAAGGAACAATTTGCATAAAGTAATCGGCCTCGTATCTTCCAGATCCGGAAGGCTATTGCTTCTTTACTTCAAGAAAATATCTCTGTAAGTTCTTATTTTACACGTTTGAAGAACTTTTGGGAAGAAATGGTTCATTTTCGTCCTCTCTCCTTGTTCCTATAGAGCTATCAAACGGATTGTTGATTACCAATAAGAGAATTATGTTTTGCAATTTTTGATGGGGCTTAATGAGTCTTATGCTCATTTACGCAATTAGATATTGCTCTCTGATCCTTTTGCTTCGATTAATAAGATTTTTTCTCTTGTTCTTCAAGAGGAAAAGCAACAAGAAATTATTTCTAACTCTTTATCTTCTAATCATGAGGCTTTTGTTATGTTGACTAATCATGATTCTGATTAGATGAAAGGATCTGTTGTTGTTGGATCCAAAAGTGGTAAACCGTTGGTTCCTCGTAAGGATAGGCCTTACTGTACCCATTGTAGAGGAGTCACAGCATCTTTAACTTGAAGATATATAATTGTGAAGGGCTTCCAACCCATAATCCTTTCCAAAACTACTCCTATTTTATATATACCCTCTAAAACGGGTGTCATTGTCGACAACAAAACAAAAATTTATCCAAATGGCCAGCAATGCCTACCACGTTCAGGTCCTTTATCACGATGCAAGTTTAACCATATCCAGTACTGTTGTTGGCCACCTTATAAAACTTTTTTAGGGAGGACCGACTCAAACTTCAACACTTATGGAGTCAAGCCTATAAAAAAAAAAAAAATAATAATTCTATTTATCATTCTCATACACACACAGCATACTCCACTTATTTAAATATTTTTTTTTCATTTTTCATATAACATATATGTGGAATATGAATAATAAGTAAAACAATTCAATTAGTTTAATAAAAATAAAATAAAATAAAAAAATAATAAAAATTAAAATATATAATGTGTGGTGTTATTATTAAATAAGAATAATAATAACAATTGTCAATTTTTTATTATATTTTAACTTGTAACTCTATTTTAAATAAAATATCTATTTTTATAAACTAGAATTATAAAAATATCATCATTTTGTAAAATATATCCACAATTATAAATTGAATTGCAAAATAATTATAAAAAAGTTGTCTTTCTATCGTTACTATGGAGTAATTACCCATAGTTTTGCTCCAACATAGATGTTACTTTGTATATGTTTTCGTGTACTTAGATCATACCGACTTTATCATTAATAAAATTGTTATTTACTGATAAAATAAAAGTTGCCTGTAATCTTGTCAACTTTAACTGCTTTTATAATGGACTATGATTATGCCATCTCAACTACTCCATTAAGTAATTGCCCATGATTTTACCGACTTATCACACTTCCATAGAAGGAATTGGCTATAAAGCGCAACTAAAGAACTTGTGTGTTGCAAGCCCATTGATTTGAAACAAACTTCTACGTCCTTAATAGCCTACCCTAGATGGCCTCAAGTTCAAGCCTTGATCAGCATGAGCAAGCGCAACATCCATCTGCCAATGGCACCGATATTAATGAAGTACTGCAAGATCCACCTGCCAATGGCAACGATATTGGACTGCAAGATCCATTTGTCACTGCTATCATTAACATATTCGGCAGCAATCATGACTTTGAAATTCCTCCAGTTTGTGTCTTTTCTGTGCCCAAGTTTCTAAGCAACTCCAAGCCAGAAGCTTACTCCCCGAAGGTTATAGGCTTAGGACCCCTTTATCATTCCGAGTCACCACTGCAGATGCACAAGGTTGGTGTGGCGAGGAACATTCATAATGAATTCAGACATATTAAGCTTCAAGAACTCATTCAGGGACTCGTGAAGCTTGGGCCATACATCCGCGCTTGTTACGAGATGTACTTGACTGATGCGGACGAGAAGATAGCGTGCACAATGGCGATAGACGGTTTGTTTTTGTTTGCGTTGCTTTGTCACCATAACAGAGGTAAAGTTGCTCTAACCTCTTCGGATACTTTGGTTCGCTTATTAGCCCATACAGATATGAGCAGATTCCCCTGGGATGAGATCCTAGCTGTGGATACAATAATGCTCCAAAACCAAATTCCGATTTTTGTACTGAAACATATCTTGCTCATGGAATGCTCGGAGTCACTAATCGTTGAAAAAAATCTTCCTCGATTATTGTTGGGTTATTGTAAAGCACTCTCTCCATTCGAAGTGCTGAAGAACTACCCGGATTCCATGGCTTTAAAGCACACGCATGTGTTGGATCTTCTGTACCACTTGATCATGCTCACAAAGCAACAATTGGAAATATTAATTGACGAAGAAAGAAAAGGAAAAAAAAATGAAAGAACAGAAGGCGAGCCGAAGAAGATCTAAAAAACCGTGAAACTGTAGCAGCATATTTTCCACAACTTGGGCCAACCGGAGTCTTGGATTTTCTCTCAGGTCTACCTCTGCTAAAAGAACTAAAAAAATCAATTGAGTTGGTAAAAGGTATAGTTGGCCTACCGTGGTCTTTGCTACTTTATCTATCCTTTATTAGAAGCAAAGCTGGGGTTGGAGATCAGGAAAACTTGATGCCTACAGCATCAAAGCTGTCCGATGTTGGAGTGAAATTCTCCCCGGATCACATCAGACACATTCGGTTTAAGCGTGAAACAGCCTCGATTATGCTCCCGGTCATTAAAGTGAATGTAAACTCAGAGGTTATTATTAGAAACTTATTGGCATACGAAACCATGTTCAAGGCTGCAGTCTTCCAGTATTCGGCTTTCATAGAGTACATTAAATTGATGAGTGCGCTGGTAAAAACTGCCAAGGATGTGAAGGTACTTAGGGATCATAATATTCTAGAATATACTGGGTGCATGAAGGATGACGAGGTTGCCAAAATATTTAATGGAATGACGGAGCCCCTTTCCTCGGCACAGGAACGCCGGATCAAGAGAGACATTAACCATTACTACAATGGTTTACTGAAGGTTAAGGTTCGGAAATTCGTAAAGCAGATTCTCAAGCTTCTTGTGACAATCCTGCTCTGGTTGGTTGTGGCTCTCTACCTGTTTGGCTCGGTCTACGGCTATCCGCTTGTATTCGAGAAGAGCAAATCTTTCTGTGGGAGTATGCTCCCTGTAATTAAGTTAAATATGCTAAACAAATGTTGAGAAATGATATTTGCAATTATAGAGTATGCAAGCGGCGTATTCTCATTTTGAAAAAAGTGAGTAAATATAAGACCCACATTAACAAATTAATTTTTTAATTGTGGATCCTACTCTTTTTCAAAATGAGTGCGTGGCGCTTGCACAACCTATGACTGTATCTAACATTACTCAATATATTGCAAACATTATAATAAAGCATTTGTTTAGGTCATTACACCCGTTTTAGGCGTTTGGATTCATAGATGAATTGAAATGAGTTGAAATGATTTTAGATGAGTTAAATAAAATATTATTAGTCTTGAGTTTGGCTTGATTTCATGTTGAAAATGCCATTTTTTAGGCTTGGCTTGACTGTGGCTGGTTGAGCCAAGTTCCGCTCGACACTTCGCTCGACAGTCCGCTCGAGTTGGAGGCAAACTCGAGAGTTTGCCTGACACTCCACTCGAGTGGGATGACAACCCTAACGTTCGCTCGAGCTCCGCTCGACACTTCGCTTAAGCCAATATTTTGAGTTTAAGGTCCGCCGTTTCACTATAAATATGAATGTTTCATCATTCATTTTGTGTCATCTACCATTTGTGGTTGCCAAAATTTGTCTAGAGAGAGAGGGATCCTCTTTGTGATATTTCCAAGTGTATTTTGACACTTTGCTTGAGGATTTTGTAATCTCTACTCTTGTACTCCATCTTTTTTGTTCATATTGAAATCGTTTGAAACTGACCTCGACAGTGGACGTAGGCTCACATTAATTTGAACAACTTAAGTCTTGGTGTTCTTTCTGTGCTTGTTGTTGTTTCTTTGTTTGCTTCCGCTATTGTTCACTTCAAATTAGCATTTGTTATTTGATCATTTCCCAACAAACTGGTATCAGAGCGTTTGGCTCTGTGCGAAATCTTGAGAAATGGCTATAGCAAAGTTTGAAGTGGAGAAATTCGACGGTTAAAATAGTTTTAGCTTATGGTGCATCAAGATGAAGGCTTTGTTTAAGGCTTGTCAAAAGTATTGGACGTGAGCGCATCTGATGATTCTTCTGCACCGACTAGAGAAGAATAAGAGAAGGCACATAGTGCCATTTTGTTGTCACTATCGGATGGAGTTTTGAGGGAGGTTGCCGATGAGGAGACCGTTGCTGGTCTTTGGAAGAAACTTGAGAGCTTGTATATGAAGAAGTTGCTCACCAACCCTTTGTATTTGAAGCAACGGTTATACATGCTCAAAATGAAAGAAGGCACTCCTATCTCCAAACACTTAGATGAATTTAATAAGATTATTATAGATTTGAGGAATATAGACATTAAGCTTGAAGAAGAGGATCAAGCCTTAATTTTTTTGTGTTCGTTGCCTATGTCATTTGATAACTTCGTGAATTCAATGTTGTATAGTAGAGATACTATTTTCTTAGCCGATGTGAAATTTGCTTTGAACTCTAAGGAATTGAGAACCAAATTGAATTTGAAGGGAACGAATAATCAAGCCAGTGGTTTGTTTGTTAAGGGTTCCTCTAGCCAGGGTAGATCAAATGAGAGAAGTTCGGAGAAGAACATGAGTAAATCCAAGGGCAATTCACAGTCAAAATTTAACAAGAAAATGTTAAATATCATTACTGCCATAAATTTGGTCATTACAAAAATGAGGGCCCCAAACTGAAAAATAAAGAGGAAGGCACTAATTCCTCTAATGCCATTAGCATTGCTGATGAGTCTAACAGCATAGACCTTATCCTAGCAATTAGCGGCTCAAATGGTCGCTATGGTGATAAGTGTGTCATGGACTCAGCTTGTACTTTTCATATGTGTCCCAAGAAGGATTGGTTCACTCCATATGAGCCAGTCAACGGTGGTTCCATTTTGATGGGAAATGATATGGCGTGTAAAATTGTTGGGTTTGATTCAGTTAGGATTAAGATGTTTGATGAGATCGTGAGGATATTGTCTAATGTCCGACACATCTGAAATTTGGAGAAAAATCTTATTTCCTTGGGCATTCTTGATTCTTTAGGTTTTCAGTACACCGGTGAAGGTGAAGCTATTAAAGTCAGTAAGGGCTCCATGATTGTAATGAAAGGAGATGAGATAGATGATCTTTATTTCCTTAAGGCCAGTACAGTGACAGGTACAGCTGCAGTGTCTATTTCAGATAACCCAGACTCAGACATTACCTGTTTATGGTATAGGCGTTTGGGTCACATGAGTGAAAAAGGGAAGTATATTCTGAGTAAGCAATGTTTGTTGTGTGATCAGAAGATAGGGAAACTTGAATTTTGTGAACATTGTGTTTGGAAAACAGTGGAGGGTTCATTTTACTACATGGATCCATAGAACTAAAAGTACTGTGGGTTATATTCATTCTGATCTTTGGGGTCCATCTTTAGTTCCATTGAAAGATGGAGCCCAGTATTTACTTACTTTAATTGATGACTACTCACGAAAGGTTTGGGTTTATCTTTTGAAATAGAAGAGCGATGTATTTGCTAACTTTAAACAGTGAAAGGTTTTTATTGAAAACCAGATAGGCAAGAAGGTTAAGCGACTTTGAACCGACAACGGTATGAAATTTTGAGGAGGTGACTTTGATGAATTCTGCAAAGATGAACGTATTGTGGACACTGCACAATGAGACATACTCCACAGCAAAATGGAGTAGCTGAACGGATGAACATAACTCTTTTGGAGAGAGCCCGTATATAGTATGCTTTCGAATGTCTGCTTGTCTAAAGATTTTTGGGCTGAAGCAGTCAACACAACTTTTTATTTGGTTAACCGCTCTCCAGCCACAACTATTGGTTTAAAAACTCCAAATGAGGTATGGTCTGGTACTCCAGCTGATTATTCAAATTTGAAAATTTTTTGTTGTCCTGCATATTTCCATGTTAATGATGGAAAAATTGAGCCAAGAGGACATATTAATTGGATATGCCAGCGAGGTGAAAGGATTAAGAATATGTTGTACTGATCTCAAATCACCCAAGTTTGTTATTAGCAGGGATGTAGTATTTTATGAACAATCCATATTTAATCCGAGAAAAGAGTTTACTGTGACTACAGGTGAAGAGTAGGGTAATGGGCAGAAGGTGGAGTTACAGGTTGTGGCTTCACAAGGAGTGGCGGGTGTCACCTAAGATCATGCTATTACTGATGAGTATGATCTTGACTCTGATGATGGTGCACAAGGGGAGCAAGAATACAGTATTGCTACTGGTAGACAGAGGAGGCAGATCAGGCCACCTCAGAGATATGCTCATGCAGACATGGTGATGTATGCACTTACTATAGCAGAGGACATATAAGGTCAAGAACCTTCTAGTTATTCAGAAACTATCAAAAGTAAGGAGTCTGCACAATGGTGCGCAACGATGACTAAGAAAATTGAGTCTCTTCACAAAAACCAAATTTAGGATTTGGTTAAGTTGCCTAAGAAGACGAAGATTGTTGGTTGCAAATGGGTCTTCAAAAGAAAATAGGGAATCCAAGGTGTGACAGATGCAAGGTACAAGGCACGCTTAGTTGCAAAAGACTATAGTCAAAGAGAAGGCATCGACTTCAATGAAATTTTCTCTTCAGTTGTGAAACACGATTCAATCAGGGTGTTGCTTGCTATAGTGTGAGTGCATGACATAGAGCTTCAGTAACTTGATGTTAAAACAGTGTTCCTATATGGTGAGCTTGAGGAGACCATTTACATGCATCAACTGGAGGGATTCATTGCTCAAGGAAAAGAAGATCATGTGTGCAGATTGAAGAAAACATTATATGGTTTGAAGCAGTCTCAGAGGCAATGGTATAAATGCTTTGATTCTTTCATGATAGATCATGGTTATGTGAGGAGTAGCTATGATAGTGTTGCGTTTATCGTATGCAGTTATCTGATGGGTCTTTTATTTATTTGTTACTTTATGTCGATGATATGCTTATTACTGCTAAAAGCATATCTAACATTAATTTGTTGAAAACCCAACTCAAAAATGAGTTTGAAATGAAAGACTTAGGTGCTGCAAAGAAGATTTTTGGGATGGAGATCCATAAAGATAGGAAAGCTAGACAGTTGTACTTATTCCAGGGAAAGTACATTGAGAAAGTTTTTGAGAGATTTGGAATGTCTGAATGGTTCATGGCTAGTGTTCCTTATTCCAGTGCACTTGGCAGTATTATCTTTGTAATGGTTTGTACTTGTCTAGATATTTCACAAGTAATGAGTGTTGTTAGCAAGTACATGACTAACCCAGGTAGAGCTCATTGGCAGACTGTGAAATGGATACTCAGGTATTTGAGAGGTACTTCGAACCTTGGTTTAATCTTTGATAAAGAAACTTACTACAATTCAAGGGTGGTTGGTTATGTTGATTCTGATTATGCTAGGAACTTGGATAAGAGAAGATCATTGACAGGGTATGTATTTACTTTGTGTGGTTATGCTATTAGTTGGAAAGCAACACTACAATCTATTGTTGCTTTATCAACTACAGAAGCAGCGTATATGGCAGCAACTAGGGTTGTTAAGGAGGCCATTTGGTTGAAAAGTCTGATCAATGATTTGGGATTACAGCAGGATGCAATTTCAGTATTTTGTGACAGCCAGAGTGCAATACATTTGATCAAAAATCAAATGTACCATGAGAGGACAAAGCATATTGATGTCAGGTTTCATTTTCTTCAGGAAATTGTTACAGAGAGTGTGTTAGAAATTCAGAAGATTGTTACTACTGAGAATCCAGCAGATATGATGACAAAGCCAGTTCCAGTATACAAGTTCAAATTTTGTTTGGACTTTATTGGTGTTCAGAGTATGTGATTCCCTTAGGGGATTTGATGCAGGGGGTCCGTTCTTTGGTTAATGGTTTCTTGTTAGGCTTGGTAGAATTCAAGCCAATGTGGAGATTTGTTGAGTTTGGCTTGATTTCATGTTGAAAATGTCATTTTTTAGGCTTGGCTTGACTGTGGCTTGACCCTGGTTCGAGCCAAGTTCCGCTCGACACTTCACTCGACAGTCCACTCGAGCGAAGCTATAACCCGAGAGTTCGCTTGACTTCGCTTGACAGTCCGCTCGAGCGGGAGGCAAACCCGAGAGTTCACTCGACACCCACTCGACACTCTGCTCGAGCGGGATGGCAACCCTAACGTTCGCTTGAGCTCTACTCGACACTTCGCTCGAGCCAATGTTCTGATTTTAGGGTCCATGTTGTTTCACTATAAATATGAATGTTTCATCATTCATTTTGTGTCTTCTACCATTTGTGGCTGCCAAAATTTGTCTAGAGAGAGAAGGATCCTCTTTGTGATATTTCCAAGTGTATTTTGACACTTTGGTTGAGGATTTTGTAATCTCTACTCTTGTACTCCATCTATTTTGTTCATAGTGAAATCATTTGAAACCGATCCCGACAGTGGACATAGGCTCACATTGAGCTAAACCACTTAAATCTTGGTGTTTTTTCTGTGCTTGTTGTTGTTTCTTTGTTTGCTTCCGCTATTATTCACTTCAAATTAGCATTTGTTATTTGGTCATTTCTTAACAGTTAGAATATTATTTTTAATATTATTATTGTTTTGGAATTTAAAAAATTTGAATTGTTTATTATGTTTTGTGTGGAAATTTGAAAAAATTATAATGATACAATGAGATGAGTTCTAAATTCAAACAAGGCCTTACTCATTAATGCATATTTCGGACAAGTAATAATACACTTACACATCTTTTTACAACTTTTATACAATTATATTTTAAAACGAGGATATTTATGTAAAACATCAAGAAAACAATCTCAATATAATAGTATAAAAGGTGTAAAAATAAAACAATCCCAAACGTCCTCTCTGTGAAGTTCTATAGCGAAGGCCGGGAGGAAGGCACTTCTCCTGATCTTCTCAGCCTCGTACTTGGATTTCTTTTTGTCCAAGTTTTTCTTCGTCTCCTTTTGTTTTATGGGTGCATGGAAGACAGTACCCGGCTCAGATTTTCAAGATCTGATGGTCATCACTTCAACTCTATTGGTGTGTAGGCTCTATGTGTATGATATGTATGATTTCTTTTGTTTCGAGCATCTCATCTCCTCGAATGTAATGAGTTTAATTAAATAGTAAGGAATCTCATTCCTGTTCGTTTAATAATAATTTTCAGGTAGACCACCTTTGACCCCTTCGACTTAGCTACCCTGCAGGAAGGTGCTGGGGAATTTAGTTTGAGGAGGACAAGCAGATGATGGACCACTAATTAATATTGTATATCTACAGAAGCAATGCACATAGTCAGATCAGTTCAAGTCTTTGGTTTTTAGTGGGTTTATTAAATAAAAAGGGTATATTAGTCTGTCTCTTTTTTCTGAATTAAGTATGTAGTGTGTGCTGCGAATGGCTCTCTCGATGGCCATCCTCGTATATTCGTAAATTAATAGAATGTGATCATGACTGACAAGTATCATCATGTATGTATATCTTCTTGTTTATAGCATTGTAATAAAGCCTGAAAGCTTCTGTTGTCTTGTGATGATGTCCTGTTACGATAATTATCAAGCGTCTTTGGGATTGTGCTAGAAAATAGAGCTTTTTATATTAGTGCTTTTTTTTTAGAAAAAAACCTCATTGTATTCATATTCAACTTGTAACAAAATCTGTATACATTTTGTCTATACTCAACTGATTTGTAATGGCCTCAGGGCCCTCCTCTACCCAGTACATATCATTATCCCTACATAAAGCCATTTTAGCTAATTGATGGACAACCTCATTTCCTTCCCTATGGATAAAGCCAACCTCCCACCTTGAATAGAAGTTCAGTTTCTGCTGCAAAATCTCTACCAAGTGACCGTAGCTAGAGTCATCCTTCTCACCACTGCTCACTGCATCAATGACACTCTTTGCATCACCTTCAAAGATGACCTCACCTAAGCCCAATTCTTCACAAAGAACCATAGCCTCCCACATTGCAGTACATTCAGCCCCAAAAGCCCCATAGCTCGATTCTCTTGTAAGACATGCTGCAGCATAAATCTCCCTTCTACAATCCCTAATAATCACCCCAAGACTCAACTTTTTAGTAGACTCTTTTATTGCTGCATCAAAGTTTAAAGACTTTTTAGTAGACTCTTTTATTGCTGCATCAAAGTTTACTTTAAGCAGCTGGCCTTCTGGTTTCTTCCATCCCCTGCCTCTATTAATACCAGCATTATCATCAGCCTGAAATGCATCTTCCCCCCTCCTTTCTCAAGCCCCTTTAAAATCTTCATAACCTGATAAAGACATCTGTATAATGCTAGCCGGACTCAAGAATTTATTATCAAAAACCACGCTATTCCTTCTATACCATATGTTCCTCAAAATAATAACCATTTTCTCTACATTTTCTGATGTGAGTTTACTGTGCACATCCTCCCACAATTGGTAGAAACTCTTCACCCCCACACTCCACTTCTGTACAGGACTGTCTTGCTCAGCCCAAACATCAGTAGCAGCTGGGCATTCCCATATAGCATCTAAAATATTTTTAAAGTTTGTTACAGACTTTTTAAAAACTTTACAGTCAATATCTGTACGTAGGAGTTTTTTTTAATAAAATCTTCAATTTGATGTTTTTTAAAAAGTGGAGTCAGTTTTTTTTTTTTTTTTTTTTAAGTGCTTAAAACACTTTTCATAATTTTATCAAACATATAGGTTGGAATGGTGGAAACAGTAAGTTTGCTTGCCTATTAACAATTTAATTTTATTAATGTTCATGCCAAAAATCGCACAATAGGTCGGAATGGTGGAAAGAATTTTCAATGGCCCACGATGATGATTTGGGCATCGATAAGGTGCTCTTTGCGTTCATTCATGAAATTAATGGCAAATAAACAAATAAATATAAATATAAATATAGAGAGACATAGCGATTTACTTGATTTGGCAAAAAAACCTATGTCCACGGGTTGTTTGAGGGTAAAATTCACAATAATAGATGATTTTATAATCTCTCATGACCTCACATATCTCTCAATACAATGAAGGAATTTATAGTTTCGGGAGGTTGAAGACGATACTATTAACACAAACATACCAATGGAAATTGAAGACTCACCAAGCGTAGATGAAGACTTACCAAATAAAGACCCTCAATCACAACCTCCTCGATCACAGTAACGACTATCAATCACAACCTCAATCACAGTAACGGCAACAATATCTTCTGAAGATACTCTAGCTCTCTCATACAACGGCTACTTCTCCATTATATTTTTTTGTCAACTTACCTTGTATACTTAGTCTTCCAAAAGGTACAATACCTCTGGTATTGATGTAATGAACACTACAGATAGCAATGATAGACTCTCGGCATACTCACGATGACTGAGGCTTTGTATCAAACAGCTTAAGCTCCTATTATCTTTATGGTATCAGAGACCGTGTGAGTGAAGAGAGTCTTCCTCCATGGCCACCATTGCTCTCAATGTTGGAAATTTTGTCACTCTACGCCTCAACAACAACAATTACCCTCTTTGGCGTAAACAACTCCTAGCCTTGGCTGAGAGCCAAGACTTGGTAAATCACCTTCTTCATGAGGACTCTGCTCCTCCCGAATTCAACCTCCCTCGTGATGGTGCATCAGACTCGGGAAAACAAGAACAAACCTCAGAGTACCCTCTCGGAAGAGGCACTTGGCCTTGTTGTCGAAATGGACTCTGCCCATCACGTGTGGATGGCACTCAAGGCAGCGTATGCTCATGATTCACAAGAACGTGAATTTCATCTTACCCAGCAGCTTACATACCTAAAAAAGGATCCCTCAACGCCACTTGCAGATCATCTCCGAACCTTCAAAAATCTATGCGATAGCTTGGCATCTATCGGGAGACCAGTTGCTGACAAAATGAAAGTTTTTTCTCTGTTAAACAGCCTTGGTGCCCGCTATGAGCCGTTCACCACCTCGATGCTCAAACCTCCCATGCCCTCCTACGCCGAGATACTCCCACTCCTTCAAGGGTATGAAATCTGCACTAACCTCCATGATTCTAACAATTCTTTTGCATTTTATGGCAATCGGGCAGGTTCGACGACCTCCAAGGACCACCGTGGTGGTGGCCGTTTGCAGCAACGGACCTTCTCCTCCCGTGGTCATGGGTTTCACCCAGCCAGTCGCTCCACACGTGAGACGCAACACAGATTGATTCCACACACAAGGGGTCCTTCAAATGGCACGTCTTCAACACGGGAGCTCACTGAACGGCCCACCAATGCCCGTGACCCACCACCTACATGTCAAATTTGTGGAAAGAGGGGTCACGTTGCACTTAAATGTTAGAACAGATTTAATCACTCATACCAACCTGACGATATTCCTCAAGTACTGGCTGCTATGACATTGGACCACCTTTCTCCTGAAAATGAATGGATTGCAGACACTGGAACATCTACTCATATGACAGGTAACTCAGGTATGCTTGAAAATTTACGTCGCTATTTTGGTACTGATGCTGTCATTATTGGCAATGGTAGTTCCCATGCCATTACACATGTTGGTGATACATATATTAATAATGGTTCCTCTCGAATTAAATTACGTGATGTACTTTTAGCACTAGCACTAGCACTAGCAAAAAATCTTTTATCTATTGGCCAACTTACCACTGATTATCCCTATAACTGTGAATTTTATGGTGGTCGTTTTGTTGTTAAGGAACGGGAGACCAATCACGTCCTAATGAGCAAACAGTGGAAGAGTAATCTCTACACTTTATCGGCATCGTACGAAGCACATTTCTCAACTCGTTTTTGAACTGTCTCTAAAGATGTGTGGCATCAGCGTTTGGGATATCCTCAGGCCTCGACTATCCAAGTCCTTAAATCTAAAGGACTTATTCAAATTTCAGGCACTAATAAAATTAAGTCTATTTGTGAAAGTTGCCAGTTAGGCAAATTAAGCAAATTTCCTTTTTTACCCTCTTCTAGTTTAACTCATGCTATTTTTGATAAAGTTTATTGTGATTTATGGGGTCATGCTCCTGTTGTTTCTATTGATAAATTTTCTTACTATGCCTACTTGATTGATGCTTTTTCTAAATTTATGTGATTCATTCCTCTTCGCAAAAAATCTGATTTTTTCTCAGCCTTTTTATCTTTTGAAAAATATGTCGAATGACAATGCAATAAAAAAATAAAATTTTTTCAAACTGATGAGAGGGGTGAATTTGCTAACAATCAGTTTACCTCTCATTTACACCAACAAGGCATTATTCATCAATTTTCCTGCCCCCATACCCCTGAACAAAATGGCACCGTAGAACGTTGCCATCGTACTATTCGTGAACTTGGTATGACAATGTTTTTTCATAGTGGTGTTCCAAAACGTTTTTGGGTTAAGGCTTTTGCCACTGCTGTCTTTTTAATTAATCGTCTTCCCACTTCTATTCTTAATTTACAATCCCCTTTCTCAATTTTTTATGATGCATTTCCTGATTATTGATCTTTGCGTGTTTTTGGCTCCAAATTTTATCTCTATACTTGGGATACTAAGCAAAATAAATTTGATTCAAAAACCCTACCATGTGTCTTCTTAGGCTATAATGACCGCCATCGTGGGTACAAATGTTATCACCCACGTACTTGTTGTATTTACGTTTCTCGCCATGTTGTTTTTGATGAACTTACTTTTCCTTATAAAAATCTTGGGAACCTTCACCTTTCCCCACCATCCGAGGCAACGTTGTCTATCTTTGACATCTGGATTACCCCCCCCTCGACCTCACCTATGACCTCCTCTCTCTCTGACCTAAATATTCCACTACCTTCACCCATCTCTTCCCCCGCGCCTGACCCACCATCCCATCACCCGGCTGTAGCCCCTCCTGATGGCTCTCCTTCATCTCCATCTCCATCTCCATCTCCAGGTCCTTTGCCTACATTGACCCCACCTCCGCCACTTGAACATACCATGATTACCCAATCCCGTGCTGGTATTCGCAAACCCAATCCAAAATATGCAAATCTCCATGATCTTAGTCACATACCTAGTGAGCCCAAAACCATTCGATCTGCCCTCCATCACCCCGGATGGACTCAAGCCATGCTTGATGAGCTAAAAGCCTTACAAGATAACAATACATGGACTCTTGTTCCCCGTGAGTCCTCTATGGATGTTATTGGTTGCAAATGGATTTTTAAAACCAAACTCAATGCAAATGGCACACTTGATCGGTTGAAAGCTCGTCTAGTCGCCAAAGGCTTTCACCAAATAGCTGGTATTAACTATCATGAAACTTTCTCTCCTGTGATTCGACCAAGCACTATCCAGACTGTTATTACTATTGCCTTGATCAATCATTGGGACATTCGACAGCTGGATGTCAAGAGTGCATTCCTCCATGGTGATCTCCATGAACCCGTCTACATGGAAGAACCTCCAGGTTTTATCCACTCAACTCACTCTTCTCATGTTTGTAAATTAAACAAAGCTTTGTATGGCTTAAAGCAAGCTCCACGTGCATGGTTTGATAAGTTCAGTAATTTCTTGCTTACATATGGTTTTAATTGTAGCACTACTGATTCCTCTTTATTCATTTATCATTCCTCTCGTGGTTGTCTTATATTACTATTGTATGTTGATGATATGTTACTTGCTGGTTCATCCTTAGATTTTCTTTCTGAATTTATTCTCACCCTTTGTAGTCAATTTGCCATGAAAGACCTGGGTCCTATTCATTATTTTTTAGGAGTTCAGATTACTCAAACTCCTGAAGGCCTTATTCTGACCCAAGCAAAATATGCCCGTGATATTTTAGACCATGCCCAAATGAGTGACTGTAAGCCCATGGGCACTCCCAAGATAGCAAAAACCAAAGGGCTTACATCCACAACACCATATCCTGACCCTACTCATTATCGCAACCTTGTTGGTGCTCTTCAATATCTTTCTCTTACTCTCCCTGACCTTGCATACAATGTTAACTTTGTGTCACAATTTATGCACTCCCCTACTGAAGCTCATTTTAAAATGGTCAAATGTATACTCAGATATGTGAGAGGAGCAGTTGACTTAGGCCTTCATTTCAGTTCCCACTCTACACTTGATCTTTATGCTTTCTCTGATACAGATTGGGCTGGATGTGCACTCACCCGATGCTCCACAACAAGCTATTGTGTATTTCTCGGTAGTAATTGTATTTCTTGGTCCGCAAAGAAGCAACATACTGTATCTCGCTCGAGTACTGAAACAGAATATCAAGCTATGGCCCAAACCATCGCTGAACTCACTTGGATCTCTTTCATTCTTAGTGATCTCGGCATCATGCTACATGCACCACCTATGCTGCTTTGTGACAATCTCAGTGCACTTTACATGACTGTTAACCCAGTTTTCCATGCTCAAAGCAAACACATTGAGATCGACTATCACTATGTACGTGAACGTGTTGCTCTTGGGCTTCTCCATACTCACCATGTTCCGGCATCTTCGCAACTTGCATATATTTTTACCAAACCACTTGGGCGCCCGACTCTATCTCTTTTGTGTACCAAACTTGGCCTCGTACCTCAGCACAGTCTGCAGGGGCACATTAACACAAACATACCAATGGCAATTGAAGACTCACCAAGTGTAGATGAAGACCTACCAAATGAAGACCCTTCAATCACAGCCTCCTCAATCACAGCAACGACTATCAATCACAACCTCAATCACAGTAACAGCAACAATATCTTCTGAAGATACTCCAGCTCTCTCATACAACGACTACTTCTCCATTATATTTTTTTGTCAACTTACCTTGTATACTTAGTCTTCCGAAGGGTACAATACCTCTGGTGTTGAAGTAATGAACACTACAAATAGCAATGATAGACTCTCGGCATACTCATGATGACTGAGGCTTTGTATCAAACAGCTTAAGCTCCTTTTATCTTTAGATACCTCATTTAAGAGAAGATCCTTCGGAGTTATTGTGCATAGTGGAGTCTGTACGTAGGAGGCCTATGTAGATTTATGGAGATCTCCTCCTTATATAGAGGTTTCTTTTCTTCTTAGGAGTGATTTAGTCATACTTGTCTTATAAAGCCTTTTCATTCTAGGAATCTAAGTCGAACCCAAATAGACAGTAAATTTGCTTGCCCTCAAACCCAAACAGACAGTAAGTTTGCTTGGCTATGATTAGCTTAATTCTATAAAATATCTATTGTTATATCAATTCAGGAAATTGTACTCTCTCACTCCCTCCCTCCCTAAAGAATAATGTGGAAAACTTATATATGTATCTACATGCGCGAAATTTGGAATACCTTTTTCTTCATTTTTGTAACAAATAACATAATATAAAAAAATATTATTCTATCATCATTATAATCATTAGTACTATGTAATATTAAATCATTAACAAATTATCAATAATGTTTTACTTATATATCAATCGCTTACCATCTTATTATGAAAGCATAAAATAATGATAATGAATAATATTAATAGCAATAATAATCCTTATAGTATATATATTGAATCAAATCTCAATATCCTCCTCAATCGAATGGGGACTACCATAGGCCATATGCACTATTGAGAGTTTATCGCCGAGAAAAGATAAGACAAGTTGACTCAGAAAAGTAAAATGAAAGAGAATCATAAGCCAAGTATGAATCAATTACTCCAAATAAGGAAAGAGACCTTTATAGAGGAGGGAATCTCCTAAGATTTTGGATAGACTTCACTACGCAAAGACTTTGCAAATCTTCTCTCTCTAGGAGGAAGCCATCGTCTTCAACCTCTATCAAACCCTAACTTCCTTCATTGTATTGAGAGATATGCGAGGCTATAAGAGGCTCTACAAATTGTCAAATATAGTGGATTTCCCCCTAAATGACCCGTGGATGTAGACATTTGTGCCGAGTTACGTAAATCTTTATATCTCTCTCTTTATGTACAATTTGAAAAATATGCATATAGGGAGGGCAATAGGGCCCCACACCCTGCTACCCCACCCCCATCAACCTCACCTCCACCTGAGCGGGGCGGATACCCCATATGCCAGAAGAAGTTGGTGGGGTCACCTGCCTGGATCTGGCCTCCCAGCGTGTGTTGGGGGTAGGCTGGGCCCAGCCTTAGTCCACATTTCCCTTGCCCCACAAATATATATATATATATAATTATATATTTTAAAAGAACCTGAATATATTAAAATGGTATCGTTTTGTTTATTTCTCAAAACTACCTCTGAGCTCTCTCTCTCTCTCTCTCTCTCCCCCCCCAGATCTACCCTCGTTCTCACTCTCCGTCCTTCCATCCGTCGCACAAATATCATCGTCACCATTTAGGGATGGTAATATTCAGGCACCCATCCCTACAGTGCTGCCTCCTCTCAAAGCCTGGATTGGGAAAAGGCGTAGTTGGAGTGGGGTGAGAGGTTGGAGGTTGGAGCAGGACCCCTAGTCCCTCATCCTGCAGAGGCCCAGTTGGAGTTGGATAGATACTTGGCATCGTAATTGAACCATTTACACAAGAGTTTGATATCTTATCTTGGTAGAATACCAATGCCATCAAGTATCTCATCCTTTGAGACAAAACTTGCAATATTTTGGCCATCCTATTAGTAACGTAACCTCAGAGTCAGCCTTTAGTATCAGAGGACGCATATTGTATCCATTCCGGAATTTATTGTCTCCTAACACTGTGGAGGCATTGATTTGCACTCAGAATTATATCAAATGGGCCTTAATCTATATTCTGGATGTGAGGTACTTTGAGGAGGCCAATGAGAAAGTGGGTGGTGATCAGCCTGGATTTGGTAATCCCTCTTAATTTATTGATTTGCTTTTGTTATTTTAGATTTTTTATATTCTTTTAATCCACATTAATTTCAAATTTAATTGTTTTAGCGATACATGAGGCTACGTTTACATCGATTGCAATATGATTTCTTGCGCATTGGCATTTCCATTTGCCATTGGTTTGTATAATTTGTCCCTTAATTATTTTTTATATTTATATAATTTTTGGTAATTATAATTGTTTTCCTTGTATTTTTTTGAGCTTTTATAGTCTCACTATCATATGTCCAATCCTAATACCAATGATCTCATTTTGATTCCAATCTCATCAAGGTTAGTACTTTTAATATTTGTAATTTTTACGTATCTACTGTTGTTTGTATTTATGATTTTTGTTGCTTCTTTTTAATTCTAATTTGTTTTCTAATTAATATTTCAGGTTTTATAATCTTATAGTCTTATATCACAGCTCACTCATGTCCCACCACCGCGATCACTGACCACCCCAAATTTCAATATCAAAGTCAATTCAAAATGATATCATAAGTCAATTGTAATCTTGCTAAATTTTTTTATTTAATTATGTTACTATTATTCATTTAAATTATGTGACAACTTGTTATATAGGTTAGGATTATTAGTTGCAACTTAGCCGTATACAAGTTTTTAATTTCTATTATTGTAATATCATAGATTTTTTTAAAAAAAAAATTTAAGTACGAGGATTTTACAAATTCTTGCTTTTACAAATTTCTGGACCCAATGCGCCATAGGCCCATTTAGGCAGGACACGGGGAGAGGGGGGACGGATAAGGGGTCCGCCCCCAGCCCCATGTGAGGGGCAGGTTCTAGAGGGTCATACCCCCCCCCCCTCCCCCTCCACCCATGTAGGGGTAGGGTGCGGGATGGGGGTCTCCCCATGTCGAGAGGTGGCCCATACATGCACCTATTTTAAGTTAGTTAGGGTAGTTTTTAAAAAGTGTATGGTTATCTATAGGAACTTTTCAAAAAAAGATTCACTTTAGTGGGTAATTTTCATATAAATATATATATATATATATATATATATATATATACACACTACTGTATGTTTGTATTTATGATTTTTGTTTGTTGTTTTTAATTCCAATTTGTTTTCTAATTAATACTTCAGGCTTTATAATCTCACAGTCTTATAGCACAGCTCACTCACTTTCGCACTACCGTGATCACTGACCACCCCAAATTTTAATGTCAAAGTCAATTCAAAATGATATCATAAGTCAATTGTAATCTTGCTACAATTTTTTATTTAATTGTGTTATTATTATTGATTTAAATTATGTGACAACTTGTTATATAGGTTAGGATTATTAGTTACGACTTAGGAGTATACAAGTTTTTAATTTCTATTATTTTAATATCCTAGATTTTTTTTTTTAAATTTAAGTATGAGGATTTTACAAATTCTAGCTTTTACAAATTTATGGGCCCAATGCGCCATAGGCCCATTTAGGTAGGACGCGGGGAGAGGGAGTCTCCCCCCCTCCACCCATGTGGGGGTAGGGTGTGGGATGGGGTCTCCCCGCACTGAGAGGTGACCCATACATGCACTATTTTAAGTTAGTTACAATAGTTGTTAAAAAATGTATGGAACTTTTCAAAAAAACCTTCACTTTAGTGGGAAATTTTCATATATATATATATATATATATATATATATATATATAAGGGGATATATATTTTTGCTCAATTGAGGTTCTACGGTGAGAGGTGACTCTCAACTGCGCTGCGGTGGGAGATGAAGCTCAACCGCAATGCTTCAGTAGGAGTGGTGCTTGAGCTAGCTACTCCAATTGGAGATGTGCTCGACCACGCTGCTGCGATGGGAGACGTGTTTGACCGCTTTGAGAAGTCTTCACCAAAAACTAAACTAGCTTTTGCAAATAATCAAATTATAAGTTTTAGACTTGCAATAGTCGTGTTGTCGAACCTGGGCCTCGAAGTGCTCAGGTGAGGCTTGAGGGCGGCCCTGCTTCGATGGTGATGAAGATCTAACACGTCGATCCAAGCGTCTAAGATTGTCTGTTCTGGTGATTATAAAGGGCTGAGGTGCATGGTGAAGACAAGCATGGTGGTTAACCAACCTCACAGTAGTGAGCAATGGCCTTCAATGAGTGAATTCGTGGCCACAGGGGACAGGTGGACTCGGTTCCTGCTACAAGGGTGACAAGATACGATGGTCAAGCTTGTTCTTGCTTGCCTGTGGTGCTCAACTAACGTGTGCACAACGGGGTCATTGTACGATAGCTCTAGCCATGCATGTCACGGTGCGAGTAGCGCCATGGTGAAGATAGAAGCCGCCACCAAGCCCCACACCATGTATATGCATGGCGTTGGGTTGCGCCATGCATAGATTTTGGTTCCTCTGTTTGCATTATCTTGCCATGACTACATGTAACACATTAGCAAGTTAGGTTTCTTCAAGCTTATGGTCAAAGAAGTGGGGCCATGTCTCAAGAATTGAAAGGCTCATTTGAGTGTGAAGGGACTGGAGGAGAGGGACTGTTATTGGGATTGTTATTGTCATCACAACTGAGTGGATAAGTAGTGATAGAAGAATTAATAGCATAAGGGGTAGGATAAAGGTGAGGTGATAAATATGGTAAAGTTGGAGGAAAAGTCAGATTAGAGGTAGTGTGAGGAGAGGCAGTGTTAAGAGATTGGAAAGGGAAGGTATTTTCATGGAAAACCATATCCCTAGAAATGAATGATGTTTGAGTGTCTAAGTCAAAGAGTTTGTAACCCTTGACTCCTGCAGGGTAGCCAATAAAAAGGCACCTTTTGGCCCTTGGATCAAACTTGGTTCTGTTGTGTTGAATGGTGGAGGCAGAACACAAACAACCAAAGACCTTAAGGTCGTTGAATAAGGGTGCAGTGGAAAAAAGGACTTCAAAAGGTGACTTATTGTTGAGTATGGGTGTAAGGACACGGTTGATTAAGTGAGCTGCAGTGAGGACAGCATCTCCCCAAAACTTGATAGGGAGAGATGCCTGAAACAAGATAGCTCGAGCAACAGAGAGGAGATGTTGATGCTTCCTCTCAACAACTCCATTCTGTTGTGGAGTGTAGATACAAGATCTTTGATGCAAAATGCCATGGAGGCTGTAAAAATTAGTTATTTTAAATTCAAGGCCATTGTCAGATCTGAGTTGTTTTATTTGTGCATTGAATTGGGTTTTTACCATATGAACAAAGGATTGCAAGAGTGGTCTTACTTCAGTTTTGAATTTCATTAAGAAGACCCAAGTGGTTCTGCTATAGTCATCAACTATTGTTAGAAAATAATGATGACCTTGAAGAGATGCTTGTGAGTAAGGTCCTCATATGTCACAACGGATAAGTTCAAAAATAAAGGATGAGATAGAATTGCTTAATGAAAAAGGCTCTCTCTTTTGTTTGGCCAAATGACCAACCACAATCTACTGATACAGATGATCAATCTCAGACAGCACCTTCCAACAGTGATGATCAACCTCATGACATCCACCTAAGAAAGTCTGATCGAGTAAGACAACCACCCACTTACTTGAATGATTATCACTGCCACTTAACTGCCAGTCCACTCTCAACTAAACTCACACAACATCCAACTCACTCATTCACAGCTCATCCTATTCAAAATTACCTTTCCTATGCCCAACTCTCTCCCTCTCACAAAGCATACTCTATCTCTCTTTCCCTTACACATGAACCAAAGTCTTATAATGAGGCGGTGTTGTATAAGCATTAGAGAGAGGCCATGAAATTTGAGTTGCAGGCTTTGGAAGCCAACAAAACCTGGATACTTAGCCCCTTACCTACGGGTAAGTCAGCAGTGGGATGCAAATATGTTTATAAAGAAAAGCTAAAGTCTGATGGCACAATAGACAAATACAAGGCCAGATTGGTAACCAAGGGCTACACACAAATAGAAGGCTTTGATTATCAAGAAACTTTTAGTCCTGTTGCTAAAATCACAACTGTCAGACTGTTCCTAGTGTTGACAGCCATCCACAATTGGCATTTATGTCAATTAGATGTTAACAATACATTTCTTCATGGAGATCTTGAAGAAGAAATTTTCCTGAAATTACCTCCAGGCTACCAAGTTCAGGGGGAGTCTCCTTCACATGGAAATGAAAGGGTGGTGTGTAAATTGCAAAAGTCTTTGTATGGCTTGAAACAAGCCTCTCGGTAGTGGCATTCAAAGTTTTCTTCTGCTCTTGTTGCCATTGGTTTTCAACAGTCAAAGTCTGACTACTCACTATTCACAAGGTCAGATAAGGATGGATACATTGCTCTCTTAGTCTATGTAGATGAAATTCTCATAGGAAGCTCAAGTTTGGCTGCCATTGAATCTGTCAAGCTACACCTACACTCTCAGTTTAAGATTAAGGACCTTGGATCCTTAAAATATTTCTTGGGTTTAGAGATTGCTTGAACAACAACAGGTATTCACCTCTGCCAAAGGAAGTATAGCCATTAATCCTTGAAGATATGGGCCTTCTTGGTTGCAAACCAGTCAACACTCCCATTGAAGTCAACCACAAATTGGCTCATTCTCACACAGACTTGTTGACTGACATTACAGGCTACAGGAGATTGGTAGGTAGGCTAATTTACTTGACAAGCACACGGCCTGACATCACATATCCTGTCAATATTTTAAGTCAGTTCATGGACAAACTAGCTCAAGTCCACTTGCAAGCCGCCCATAGGATCTTGAGGTACATAAAGGGCACAATTGGTCAAGGACTCTTCTTCTCCTCACAAACTTCATTGCACCTCAAAAATTTCAGTGACTCTGATTGGGCTGCCTATCCAGAAACAAGGAGATCAATCACTGGTTTCTGTGTGTTCATTGGTGCCTGTCCTGCAAGTCATAGAACACTTCATGCATTGCTGCATAAGAGACCAAAATGCAGCTACCCACTATGAAGAATTAGCTAGTTGATTCTTCTGTGAACGAGTGATGTACTATTTGTAATGGTGTGTAGTGATGTACTTTTTGTCGTCATCTGTACATGGTGTAGTGCTAGCACATTTCATGGCACCTCTGCCATTCTTTTTGATGTATTCAAGCGTGTGTATAAATTCTCTAGCATTGTACAGAATAGGGTAATCAAATGAAATAATTTTTCCTCACAAGAATTATGTTTTCTCCTTCTTCCATGTTATCAAAGTTTCCCTTTTGAATTTCAGTTTTGAATTTCATTAAGAAGACCCAAGTGGTTCTGCTATAGTCATCAACTATTGTTAGAAAATAATGATGACCTTGAAGAGATGCTTGTGAGGAAGGTCCCCATATGTCACAATGGATAAGTTCAAAAATAGAGGATGAGATAGAATTGCTTAATGAAAAAGGCTTTCTCTTTTGTTTGGCGAAATGACAAACAATACATTGAATGTGTTCATCAAACTTTACATTAGGAGCAATAGACTTGATTACATTCATCCTTTGATGAGAGATATGTCCTAATCTAAAGTGCCAAAGGTCAAAAGGTTGTTCTGTGTTGGCATTAAGAGCTTTATGCTATGAGGCAGGATGGATGGCAGCAGGAATAGTGGGGCAAGATGTCCTGGCATTGCTGTGGAGTGAACTTTGAAGGAGGAAATAGAGGCCTTGGTGCATTTCAACAAGCCTAATCGTCATCCAAGGAAAAAAGGCCTGTATGAAACATAAATGTTTTAAGAAAATGAGGCACATAGATGAGTTATGAGTAAGGTTGCTGGCAGAGATGAGATTGAAGGTGAATGAAGGGATACAAAGTACCCCTGTGAGGGTGAGGGATTCAGAAATTTTAACATTCCCAATATGTGATACCCTAGCTTGAGTTTTGTTTGGAAGTTGGACATAGGCATGTGTCTCTTGAGAGATGGATGTGAGAAGGGAAGGAGAACAGACCATATGGTCTGTGGCTCTAGTGTCAACAATCCATTTTGTGGTGTCTAAGTTTGAGTGGTGTAATGATGAATGTTTTTTAGCAGAAAAAAAATAGAAACAGTTGGAATATTGGAGAGGGTGGATAGGTTAATACCTGCCACATTGGAATAAGCAGTGTTGCTTGTGGTGTTCTTGGTGGATGGGACAGAAGAGTGGTCATGAGACTGTGATGCTTGAGCATTGGCAAGAGATATGCGCTGCTGAATTTGTGTTTGAGTGAGAGGCAGCTGAGAAGAAACGACAGATTCTTTCTCTTGGCCATTATTGTGAGAGGCGGCCTAATTTGCTGAGGGTGATGGCCTTGCTTTAGTGAACTTGAAGTTGTGTGGAAACCCAATCAGCCTATAGCATTTGTCTTTGGTATGCCCATTCTTCCCACAGTGATTGCAAATAAGGTCATTTTGATCTTTCTTCCTGTTTGGACCCTGATATGCTGCTAATGCTAAGTATTCTGGTGTAGGTGACATGATGGTGCGAGCTTGCCTTTGCCTCTCTTCTTGCAAGACAAGGGAGAAGGTTTTGTCCAAGCTTGGCATGGGACTCATCAGTATTATCTGTGCTCTAATGCTGTCAAAGGAGTCATTTAAACTCATCAGAAAGTTAAAAACATAGTCTATTTGTTGAGCCTTACCAACATCACTTAGAGCATGACAAGTACAGTGTCCACAGGAGCAATGAGGCAGGGGCAATAACTGCTCAACTCTTCCCAAACAGCATTCAACTTGGTAAAGTAGTCACTCACTGACTGGTTTCCTTGAACAATGGAACTGAGTTGATGTTGTAATTGATATATCCTCACATTATCAGGTTGAGCAAATTGATCTTGAGCTTCTCCCACACTTTTTGTGCAGAGTTGATATACAACACATTTTAGGCTATGTCTTTGGATATGGAGTTGAGGATCCAAGATAGCAAGAGGTTGTTACACCTCATCCATGGCACATACAAGGGGTTGGACTTCTCTGGTGTAGGCATAGATCGATCAAGAAATCCTAGTTTATTCTTGATGGATATAGCTAAAGTGAAGGACCTGGTCCATGAGAGATAGTTAGGACCTGTCAAAGGAGGTGTGACCACCACAGTGTTAGCATTGTCTCTGTGGTGGAGGAAAATGGACTGTTAGGATCCTAAGAGTGTGAATTTTTATTCGCATTTGCATTGGTCTGAGATGATTCTTTTTCAGCCATTTAAGAAAGGAGTAAATGAGCAACAAATGAGTAAATGAAGAAGGAACAAAAAATGATTTGAAAATGATGAAAAGATGCAAGTTACACAACCTGGCTCTCTGATACCATGTTAAAAGGGAAACTTTGATAACATGGAAGAAGGAGAAAACATAATTCTTGTGAGGAAAAATGATTCCATTTGATTACCCTATTCTGTACAATGCTAGAGAATTTATACACACGCTTGAATACATCCAAAAGAATGGCAGAGGTGCCATGAAATGTGCTAGCACTACACCATGTACAGATGAGGATAAAAAGTACATCACTACACACCATTACAAATAGTACATCACTCGTTCACAGAAGAATCAACTAGCTAATTCTTCATAGTGGGCAGCTGCATTTTGGTCTCTTGTGCAGCAATGCATGAAGTGTTCTGTGACTTGCAGAAATGAAGTGTCCTGGCTGTTGGCGTCACATGCTTCTGTCCGTTGCTCTTCATATTCTTTTGTCTGTGCTTGCTTGCTCAGCCCGTTGTCAGTAAAATGGTGGGCTCGTTGCCTGTGGATGCTCTGTGCTTTTGGTTTGAAATTTCCTAGTCATTGCCTATCACAGAAGTGGCAAGCTGGGTCACCTGCTCCTATCCGTTGCTAGCCACAGGAAATGGCGAGCAACCATGACCAAAGCCCTATCAGTGGCAAACTAGTTTTCCCGTTATCGTGAGCCACCTGTGGTTGGCAACCTCATTGCCCACGACAAGGGTGGCAAGCCACGAAGGACTTGCTCATGCTTGCTCACCATTGTTGCTCAACCAACATGTAGATGGTGAGCTACGGTGGGCAGGCAAGCTTCGTTGCCCGCCACCACAAGTAGGGCTATAAAAATAAACTGGAGAATCGGCCCGAACTGGTTAGTTTGGTTTGGGACCGGTTCGTATATATAATTATATATATATTTAATAAATTTTTAATATTAAATCTTAAACATGAACATTTGTTTGATCATATGTTTTAAATATAAAGTATATATATTAATTACATTTTATGGCCTAATACTAATATTATTAGTAATCCACTTTAAGTCTATATATAAATTACTATATAAATCACTATAGTATTAGTTATACTAATACTATATCACTATATGATACTATAGTGATGTAGTAATAGTATACCAATACTATCAACGATATAGTTATGCTAATAGTTATACTTTAAAATCACTATAACAAATACTAATATATAGTTATACTAATAACTATAGCTAATACTAATATTTATACTAATACTAATAGTAATATTAAATCACTATAACTTATGCTAATATAGTTATACTAAATCTCTATAACTAATACTAATATATAGCTATACTAATACTAATATTATTATATAGTTATACTAATCACTATAACTATATATAGTATTAATATCACAATTAGTATAATATATAGTATTATTAATAATTTAGTATCAATGTATTATTATATTCCATAATGTAGTAGTAACACTATAATAGTATAATATATAGTACTAGTATATATTAATATATTATAAGAGTTATAGTATAATATATGTATAATAGTATAGTTATCTTAATATGTTAGTATTAATATCTTTATAACTATATAGAGTTACTAACTATATAGACTTAGTATTAATATCACTATACCTATAATCTATATATATATGTTAGTAGCATATATGTTACCACTATAGTATTAGTAATAATACTATATTATCACTAACATATAGTATTAGTATAGTATGACCATCTACCAATAATATTACCATATACTAATAGTATTACTAATATTATATATATATATATATATCAAGTATAAATATCATAGTATATTTATACATACTAAATAAATAAAAAAATTACAAATTTTAGTATGTATACAATATATATATATGTATGTATATATAGTGTATTAAATATGTATATATTTATATAGGAATATGTATAAAAAAAAAAAAAAAGAAGCCTCGCGAGCCAAAAGGCCCAAAACCCAGCGAGACAGAAAGTCTAGTGGAATTAAAAAGCCCAGTTGCCCAAAATACTAAAATGGCATCGTTTTTGGGCAACCCAATAAAAGAGAGACTCAGCTAATTGAAACGGCGTTGTTTTTAGGTTAATAAACAACGTTAATAAACAATGTCGTTTCAACTTTCAACATTGTTAGGGTTTAGGCTTCTGGCTTTCAACCCTCAGTCCCTTAGTCCCTCACACAGACCCTCACTCTCAGTCTCACATGCTAACACAGACACGTAGGCTCGCAGCACCCCTCTCACGACCTCACCCCTGACTCTTGAGTCTTCTCTCTCACAGAACCCTCCCCTCACCACCGCACACAACCCCTCTCGCACACAAGCACAACCACGTAGTCCCTCTCTCTTTGGTATTTTCTCTTCCACTCTCCCACATTTTTCTCCCTCTCTTGGATGATTATTTCCGCTTTATACACCCCTTATCTCCAGCTTCTGAATCTATGATGATTTGGCTTTGGAAATTTAGGAGTATATAGTTAAATTTTTCTGTATTCTAGGGCTTATATAGGGGCCGAAATTCGAATGTTGTGTTCTTGGCAAATGTTTATTGTTTAGGCTTTTATTTTTATGGATTTTTCATTGTTTCATTACACTAATTTGAGATTTCATAGATATTACTTTATGCCATTTATTTGATTCGCGGTATCCGATGGTTGTCTGTTATGTGCCATTTCGTGGTCTATGATGTAATGTAAGTAATATGCAAATATCCTGGTCAATGTTAATATGTTATTGAGCTATTTGAAGTTTGAACCATAATGTAAGTAAGAATCTAAGATGCTGTGAAAAATCTAGGGTTTATTTAGGGTTCTCGATTCAAAGGACAGATTTAGGGTTTATAACATGTGGACATATTTAGGTTTATTTAGGGCTTAGAATTTATTTAGGGACCAGATTTAGGATTTTTTTTATTTTTTTTTTAATTTACAGATTTATAGATTTAGGATTTATAGAATTTATTTAGGATTAGAGTTTTTATTGAATCAATGAATTTACAGATTGTTGTTATAGATTGTACTGATTAAGATTGGAAATTTTTTATAGATTTTTGTGCAAAAGCATTCCTATTTTTATAATTTTTTGTACCCTTTTGATGTATGTTATTGATTCACTAGTCAATTTCTCTAAGTTCCTAACAAAGATCTTCTTCCACATGGTTTGCTGTTCTGTTTAGTTTTGGTACCCTTAGCCAAATTGTTTTGCTGTTCTGTTTAGTTCTAAATTACAAATTAACATTGTTAAACAAATTAATATCTGTTTATTTGTTTTGTTATTACAGATGGATCCTTCAAATGAAACAGAAACACCCGGTGATGTTCAACCTTCAACGGAAAGGACGATGGAATCAAAAGTTGGGCGGGATGTTCGTGCAGTTCCGGTATCTACAATGGCCTCTGAGTCGGCTTTTAGCACAACAGGTCGAGTACTTGATCCTTTCCGCAGTAGCTTATCTCCACTTATGGTAGAAGCCCTTATTTGTGCACAAAATTGGCTCCGTTCTTCTCTTGCCCCAATAAGCATTCGAAGTTTAATGGATGATGTTGAGGATGTTGATACAGGTATGTAGCCTCGTTCACCTTTTTCTTACTATCTCTATATTGTATATCATATTTTGAAATTTTTTTAATTATTATGTTTATTTTTTTATTTTTTTTTCCTTTTGTATAGAGCTCATGGAAGAAGTTGGAAGTTCTTTAAAACTTGTTTCTTTGGTTGGAGATGATTAAGGTAGGTCTTCTTTTTACACTTCTTTCCCCAATTTTTGTTTCATTTAATGTAATTAATAACTTTTAATTGGAATTAACTATTTGATTTATTTTAATACAATTGCAAGGTTTGTTTGAACGGACTATTAGAGTTGGTGGCTTGTGCATAGCTCTTTGTTATGGAGTGGTTGTATTTTTCCTATTGTGTAAACAATTAATATTAGTATTGTCTTTTTATTTTGTAATGTAGACACTTGAGACTGTTACTATTTTATTTTTATTTTTATTTTTATTTTGTAATCTGGACTTGTGTGGTAGCTACTAGCTTTTAATATGGACTTGTAAATTTCAAATTTGTAATATGGACTTCCGGACTTGTTTTATTTTATAGCTGATTTTATTTTATAGCAATTTTTTTTTAATGTAGATTTTCATTTTTTGTTCTTATAGATTTTTTATTTATAGCAGATTTTTTTCACAGCAGATTTTCATTTTCTATTTTTTATGGCAATTTTTTTATAGCAGATGTTTTTTCAACAGATTTTTTTATATAACATATTTTTTTATAGCAGTTTTTTATAACAGATTTTTTTATGACACATTGACACTTGATTGAAACTAAAAAATGGGACCAAACCGGAACTGGCAAAACCGGAACTACTGGTTTATGAGGATAATCGGTATGATATCGGTTCTTGAAAATGCAAAATCAGTGTATACCAGTTTGGTTTCAGAATTTGTCCAAAACTGGACCGAATTGGACCGGTTACAGCCTTGACCACAAGTCCATCGCGGCTTACAAGTCGCCTGCCAACCAAAGTTTATAGCATGCGAAAGGTGTTGTCGACATCAATGGGGTGGCTTCGAGCATCCCACAGAGCGAGGAGGGACAAGGTGCCAATGTTGCAATTGACCAACCCATGATAGTGGCTTGGGCGTCGTTAACGTGCCCTTGCTTTCATCTACTTCGTAAGCAATAAATCAAATGTAAATGAGAGAGACACATATTTACATGATTCATTGTAATGCCTACCTTCACAGGATATTTGGGGTAAATTTATCATGCTTGGTAACTTGTATAGTCTCTCATGACTTTACTTATTTCTTGGTATAATGGAGATAGCATAATCGAGGCTGAAGACCCTTTTGTCTAGAGGAAGAAGATGATATCTATGGAGCCCACGAGGAGTTGATTCTTTCTGTAGATAAAGCTCCTTTCATTAAGGACTCCAAGGAGTGGTAAATCTCTTATCAACTCTATGTATCTTCACCTTTCTCTTTTGAGTGTTTGACTTAACTTCCTTTGCCTTTGACCTCCTCCAGCTTTTTGTCTTTTCCTTCTCTTTCTTGTGCTTTTGATAATGGTCGCATACTGGGCGGGGCCTAATTTATTTTATACCTAACAGGAAAGTACGAAACTATTAATGCTGGATCATGTTGGTTAGTCTCGTTGATAGCTGAACAAGTTTGTTTAGTTCATTAATTATTAAAAATTAGAATCGCCTAATTAGAAAAATGCATGAGCATGGACTTGAGTACTTGACTGTTAGTTACAGTTGGTAATTTAGATTAACGATACATGCACAATTGTTTTATACAATTTTTATATAACCATTTTTTAAATTGATGATATTTCTATAAAGCGATCTTATTTTTATAAGCTATTTTACAAAAATGTCACTCATTTAAAATAGTGTTTTATAAAAATTATAAAAAATAATTATATGTGTATCATTTTGTGATGATCAGTTTGTGAAGGATATCAAATCTTATAGTGCTTCACAAGTCCAAGGGAAAGTGGGATTTTTGGATTTTGTACATCTTTTCAAATTGATTAATGTGATTTGGAAAAGTTTCATAGAAATCTATGAAGTTAGGTCTATTTACCAAAATGATTTCTGTGTCTAATTTCTGATAATTTAATGACACAAAATACGGACATGGTACATATCTACACATCATTGTCAATTATAAAAGGATACGTGTTATATATATGTTTTGAATCCATTTCGTTCTGAAAATGATGATATTACTATTGATCATTTCGAACAGAAAGTTAAATTTAAATTTGCTTCAAAATTTGAAATTGATATTGACAAACACTTGAAAAGTTTGCTTTTTGTAAAAATAAAACATTTGAATTTCCTAAAACAGGAAATCAAATTCAAAAAGATTTCTGAAAAATTGTCTAATAAACTACTTCAGTCAAAAATCAGTGACTTCAACAAAAATCAATGACTTTAATAAACTACTTCCAAATACCTTTTGGCATAGGAAGAAACATATTGCTTGTTTGCCTTATTAAATATTTTTCTGAAAAGAACCTTCCAACTAAAGCTGAAATACATAATTTGCTTGCTAAGAACATTATTAGGCATAGTAAGTCTCATTGGTCCTGTGCTGCTTTTTATGTAAAAAAATGCAAAAATTGAGAGAGGGACACCCCGCCTTGTTATTAATTATAAATCTTTGAACAAAATCTTAGAGTGGATTAGGTATCCTATTCCCAATAACAATGACTTGATTCATAGGCTTAGCAAAGCGGTAGTATTCTCCAAGTTTGACCTGAAATTAGGATTTTGGAAAATCCAAATTAGTGAGTCAGATAGATATAAGACTGGCTTTACTACTCCATTTGGACATTATGAGTGAAATGTAATGTCTTTTGGACTAAAAAATGCCTCTAGTGAATTCTAAAATATTATGAATGATATTTTCAATTCATTCACTCATTTCACTATTGTTTAAATTGATGATGTTCTTATTTAGTCGAAATCTATTGATGAATGTTGAAAACATTTGAGTTCGTTTCTAGATATCATTAGACAAAATGGGTCTTGTTGTCTCTGCTAAGAAAATCAAATTATTCCAAACCAAGATTAGATTTCTTGGTTATAATATTTCTAGAAGTAAAATTCGACCTATTAGCCGTGCTATTGAATTTGCTGACAAATTTTGTAATGTCATTCTTAATAAAACCCAGTTACATAGATTTATTGATTCTTTCAACTATGTTGCAGAATTCTATAAGGATATGAGAAAACAATGTTGTCCACTCTTTGAGTGATTACATTCCAACCCTCCCCCTGCACTGAAATTCATACTAATCTTATTAAACAAATCAAGACGCATGTTAAAACTCTTTCGTGTCTTTGTATTCCTACTTCTGGTTCCTTTAAAATTGTTGAAACAGATGCCTCTGATATTGGTTATGGTGGCATTATGAAACAAATTGTTTCACCAAGCTTATCTGAACAGATTGTTTGCTTCCATTCTAGAGTCTAGAATATTGCATAGCTTAATTATAGTACTATTAAGTAAGAAATTTTATCTATAGTACTATGTTTCTCTAAATTTCAAAGTGATTTGTTAAATAAAAAATTCTTATTACGTATTGATTGTAAAAGTGCTAAATATATTTTAGAAAATGATGTTGAAAACATTGCTTCTAAGCATATTTTTCCCAGATAGTAAGCTATTTTAAGTGTGTTTTTATTTTGATATTGAATATATTAAAGGATCCCAAAATTCTATTATTCATTTTCTTACTCGTGAATTCTTGTAGCAAAAGTGAGCAAGAAAAAGGACAAGGGGAAGAAGATTGCTACTCCTCCCCCAATACCTAATACCAGAATTGTTAAACATAAGCCTACTACTCCGGCCACCCCACTTGATATTGCTAATAGGTGTACTACTCTTGCTAGTATTCCAATTGTTAAACATGTTTCATTCTCAATTGTCCTTAGTACGCCATATGATCCATACGCCAAACCTGTTAATTCTACTCAGTATTACCCTACTTCCAAAACTGAGTACCTCAAAAAATATTTTTCCAGAGCCTGTTTTATGTCGAACCAAATAGGTCCATATACATAGACTCCTTTAAAACTGTTGCGAGCTATTTTCCACTGGATTTTCATTGGATTCCTGAGAATCAAGCAAAAAACCACCAATACTATTATGCTATTCTAGTATAGACTGATTTTCTTGTTATTAAACCGATCTATGATAAGATCAATAAGACTAAATTGATCTATCATAGTGCTTGTATATTAAATATTATTACTGAAAAAAATGGGGATCCCATACTTATACAACAAAGAGGCTCTCAAATGCTGACATTGTTTATTGTTACTACGATTATATCGATGCATGGTTCGAATTTATGTTGACAAAAAATTCAAAACTAAATTTCCCATTTGGTTTCTACGATGGTGGCACCAATTTGGCCCTATTCCCGAAGTCTTTCCTAAAAAACTTCAGAAAGCCATCAGATGCTTTGCCATTGTTTTCAAAATGGACTGGCATAATAAAAAAATTCTCCTACTTCCTCCATTTTTGTAAGAGATATAAAGCCTCTTGGATATTAAAGTGGAACTATGACCAAAATGGTGATTTGTTAGTCCAATATTAGTTTGTCAAGTGGTGGGACAGATTTCCCCACACACATGATGTTATTGACAATGTTGCTTGAGACTTTCCACAAACTGCTCTAGACCTTAAGAGTATTGAGGAATTTTCGCCTGTTAAACAGATTGCTCTGCCTGAATATCTGAACACTTAGGCCACTACTTCTGCTAAAACTGCCACTTCTATTAAATCTGATAAATCCAGTAAATCCTCCAAATCCAAGGAAAAGAACAATATGATCCAATGATTAACAAAAAATGATTTGATTTATCTACTATAGAAGCAATTACAGAATAATGATAAAAATGAAAAGAATAATTTTGATACTGAATCAGAAACATCCTCCAAAACTTCAATTACTGATCTCTACAGTAATATATTTAGACATGATTTAAAAGACACTCCAAGACTATCTGATAACTGATCCATCGGCAGAAACCAGCATTATACTCAGAAGCACCAAGTGACTACCTTCCCAAAAGACTGACTGGTCGCCTACTTTTTTGACAAGATTCTTCTGCCACTTGTACTGTTGAACTATTTGTACTATTTACTTTCACTCTTTGTACTGTTTTCTTTGTTAAAGGCTCCTCATTCGCCTATAAAAAGGGGAACCTCACCTCAGGAGAAGGAGAACTTCTTCTTCTATTACAAGCTACTTCTCCTCTCTTCCTTTCATACAGAAAATCCTTATGCCTTTTGGGTTTGTTAAGAAACCTTTTGTAAGTTGTTTTAACATGAATAAACGTTGTTTCTCTTACCAAGTACTTTCATTTCATTTTTCATTTTTCATTATTACCAGTTATCTGATTCTGCGTTACTTTCATTTTCATTACTTCCAGTCATCTGGTTCTTACTTTCAATACAATATGATATTAATTCCAGTTATATGGTCATGCTTTCATTTACATTTTTACTTGCACTTCACTCCAGTTATATGGTTCATGCTTCAACTCCAGTTATCTGGTGCTGTATTACTTTCATTTTCATTACTTCCAGTCAGCTGGTCCTTGCTTTCAATACAATATATTATTAATTCCAGTTATTTGGTCTTGCTTTTATTTATATTTCTACTTGCACTTCACTCCAGTTATTTGATCCCTGCTTCAACTTCAGTTATCTGGTCCTTCTGATTTCTCTATCTGCTTATCTGTTCTTTTTTGTCTGTTCTTATCTAACGTTTCCTTCTGCTCCTTATTGGTATTAGAGCCACTTGGCTGCTGGTAGATTCATTATTCCTTTCATTCTACTTATTATGTTATCTCCAAATCTCTGCTTCGTGCTTACTCCATCATTTTTAATTCTTGTTTCTCTTGGCGCCACCCCGTCTGTAATTGACTTCCTAGAACCATGTCTATAAGGCCCGTTTTGCCAAGAGAACGTGTAGGGCAGGAGTGGATACAAGGTTGGATCGAGGGTATGTGATACGAAATGCAACAGAGATATGAGTGAAGATAGGGTTAGTAAGTATTAAGTTTTGTTTTGGTTGATTTCATAATGAATAGAATGTTTAGATCTAATTCATCTATTAGTTTCAGGTTTAGTATACCACTTGAAATTATTAATGAAGAAGATTTTTTTGTTGAAGAAACTGGTTCTGTTGATTTTAATCATTGGAGTATTCCAAAGATTGATGCTAAATCTATTTACAAAACCACTTGGGTTCAGTCTACTTTTAAGAGTGAATTCAACGTTAAAACTATTGAACAAACCTATGTTATTTCAAAAACTCATGAAAAGTGTTGCCTGTTTAATAGAAAATCAATTCAAGATTTTCTAGTAAAAGGTTACAAATTTATGCATATTGGTTCTGTTCAAGTTGATGTTAAACCTGTAATGAGGAAAGACATCAATGCTTCAGTTCTTCTTTGTTTACGAGATGCTAGATTCCAAAAATTTGAAACTAGTATCATAGGCATGATTCAATCTTCTCTATTTAGTGGTCTTGTCCACTTTGATTGTTATCCTAGTTTGACTCTTGCTTTTGATGATTCTTATATTTTGAAAGTTTTAAATTTAAATATTTTAACTTATGGTTATGAAATGGAAAAAGGTAGCAAACTTTTTGCCATAGTTTATCGTATTTATTACAGGATTTTAAAGACTAATTTAAATCCTAAGTCTATTTTGAAAACTTCAGGGAATAAAACTTTGTTAATCTAGAGTTCTACTCCTGATGCAAACATTCAAGTTCCAAAAATGACTTATTGGAAGGATATTTCTCCTCCTAATAAATGGACTTTGGAACATGAAGTTCCTCCTACTAGGTTTTGGCTGATGAGCTTAACCTTGATTACATCCAACAATATTTCGATGGCACTGTTAAAATAAGTTTTGATCAACCTCTAGTAAACAATAAAAGAATAAATTCTTTCGTTGGAACTAGATCTTCTTTTTTTGGTTCCCTTTCAGAAAACCTAGAAATAAGAGACCAAAATCTCAAAAACTTTCTGGAAGATTCTGTAAAAATAGTTCATCCTGTTAACCCTGATTAAAAACTGAAAGGAGTCTCTACCTCTTGTCAGATTACTTTTTCTTATTATACTACCAAGGATGCCGAAAAATCCAAAGGTAAAACTATAAAGGAAGAAGCTGATAAAGATGATGCTTCATCTTTATCTCCTACAACTTCAGATATGGTTGCGCCTATTCATCATAGCCAACTTACTGTGATAAATAGGGCTTTTGAAATTGATTTAGTTTCTTTGTTTAAAGAATACAGTTCTACTGAAAACCATGATAAGAGAAAAACTTTCATATTACTTTTTCTAATTCTGAAAAATTACGTATTAAAAGAAAATGGAAATAAAAAATGTATGTCCTTCAAAAACATATACTTTTCTGTAATTTTCTTGAGAACCATTATGTTTCTAAACATAGTTTGAATGTTGTAAAAACTAGTTTTGTCAAAGAATAAGGCAGGGCAGTGGTTAAATCTAGTCACTCTCCTTTTGAGACAATTATTATTTCTCATAAGGGAACTGAGGTAAAAGCCTCTCCCATTAAGATACTCAATACTGATCCAAATGCTACTATTACAATGGAGACAAAAAAGATTATTGAACAAAACAATTTTGTTAACCAAACTCTCTATGTTATAGGATAACAGTTAGATCGTATTGTAGAAAAGGTAGAGAAACTTATTTCTACTCCATCTTCAAAATCTATTTTAAAATCTGTTGAAAAACCTTTTATTATTTTACCAGAAGATAGGCCAAAACTTGATTTAAAAAACAAATAGGCCAATACTCTTGATAAAATCAATCAAATGATTGCTGATATTAAGAAAGAACAACCCTCTACCAGTGCTTTAGATAGCAATGGCAAAGAAGTTGTTATTTTTGAACTCTCTACTAAAGAATCATCTGACAGTGATTCTTCTACTCTTAAAGATCTTGATTTGCTTGAAAACTATTTCCAAAATATTGATTTAAAACCTGAGATCGTCAGATTTTCCTCAAAAGGACCAAAGCCAATGAGTTTGATGAAGAATTGGTATTCCAGACTTGCACCTCCTGATTTACAGTTTGAAGAAAGAATTTTTCAAACCCAATTTTCTGTTTTTGCTGACAAAATTTATGAATGGAATATTGATAGATTGTCTGAACAGGAGATTCTCAATACCATAAGTAAAATGTCTATGGTTGCAAATGCTTATATTAACAACAATCTTAGACAACCTGAGATAGTTACTATTTTAACTATTGGTTTTTCTGGAATGATTCCACTTTGGTGGGATAAACTTCTCACAGCAAGAGCAAAGAAACCATTTAGAATGTTATTAAGCATAATGACGAATGATTACCTATTTTTTATGAAACTATCAGAATGAGAATTTATGATGGTATCAATACTTTGATTTACACTATTATTAAATATTTTGTTGCAACTCCTTCAAATATTTCTAACTATATTAGTGATTATTTGAATAATTTGAGATGCTGTCAAATGTCTGATTATTGATGGTATCAAGATGTTTTCAAGTCTAGAGTAATGTTTAGAGACAATAGTCATAAGCCTTACTGGAAAGAAAAATTTATTGATAGATTACCTCATTTATTTGCTCACAAAGTTAAGGATGAATTTACTAATATCTCGAAACTCCTTAATTATGATAATTACACTTATGGTGATATCATCAGCACAATTAAGAATCTTGGTATTAGTATGTGTAATAATCAAAAAATGTTTCATTAACAAATGAAGAATAATAAGAAAGCCAAATATGAAATGAGAAATTTCTGTGAACAGTTTGGCATTCCTCCTATTGCTCCATCTAGAAAAAAACAAAAATATTCTAGGAAATTTCTCAAAACTCAAGATGGAAAAAAGAGAAGAAACTGTGATGATTTTTATAAAAAATCTTTAAATAAAAAACATTTTAGTAAGAAAAAGAGTTTTCAAACTCCTTCAAAAGGAAAATGTTTTAATTGTGGCAAACCTGAGCATTTTGCTGATAAATACACCAAGAAGCCAAATAAATTAAAAAACAAGTTTAACCAATTGAATATTAATGCCAATGATCAAGAAGACCTGTTTCATCTCCTAGAAACAAAATATTCCTCATCATCTGACATCAATGAATTCAGTTTTAATGATTCTGAATATCATTCAGAAATTGAATCATTTGATTCTTCTAATATTAAGGTGGGTTATGATGATTCTTGTTGCAAATCTTTGGATAAAATAATCAATGTTTTAACCAAAACTGAAGAACAAGAAAATCTTTTGTTAACTTTAATTTCTCAAATTACAAATCCTGAGCCTAAAGATGAATATCTTCATAAGCTCAAGAAGATGATAATTCGTCAAGAACCTGAGTCTTCTAAACAAAAAAATAGTTTTCAAGAAGTTTTGGGAAGATTTGAAAAGAAAAAATCCCAAAATATTTCTACAAATGATTTACAACGTGAAGTTGGTTTTCTTAAAAAATAAATTTTGAACTCAAAGCTGATATTAATAATCTCAAATCTGAAAACGATTCTTTTAAACAAGAATTATTGTGTTTAAAAATGGATAAACAATTTGATCAAGAAGTTCATTCTGATAATAAGCAAATGAATGATTCTGATTCCAGTCAAAAAGAAGAGAAATCTTCTGATAATCAAATCAGTTTAATTCGTCTATTCCCCCTAAATGGTTTTCTAAAATTACTATAATTGTTTGTCATGAATTTCAATTTTCTAATTTTCTATGATTGCTATGATTGACCCTGGATCAGATATGAATTGTATTCAGGATGGAATAATTCATAGTAAATATTATGAGAAATCTAGTGAGAGATTTTTCTCGATAAATGGGTCTCAGATAAAGATAAAGTATGAGCTTAACACTGTTTATATTTGTCAGTATAATGTCTGTTTTAAAATTTTTTTGTATTTGTTAAAAATATGACTTATCAGATCATATTAGAAATTCTTTTTATTTCTTCTGTATGTTGGTAGTCGAAAGTGATACATAAGGGACACCACCGTGGTAACCCAAAAAGGGCAGCTTTATGCATTTTTTTGTTTTGTTACTTTTAAGTTTCTACTTTTCATAATTTATCTTGTTTTGATTGTTGTCTTTTTTATTTTAACTTGATTTATGTTTTTATCATATATATATATATATATATTAATTTTTCTTTTATAATCTAAACTATCCATTCTTGTAAATAAATAGTTTATCAGCTTTTTCATTTATTATTTCCACATTCAAATTTTTTAATGTTTTATGTGCTTTTAATTTTCTAATGCAGTTGATTTTTTTTAAAATTGTAATTCCATTTTATTTATTTTATAGTTTTTTATTTTAATTTTATGTCATTTTTTTCTATTTCTCAGAATTTTATGTTGCCGTCACATTATAATTGTACATTTTCTTTTTCTATGTTTTTTTAAAAATTGAATTTGTATGAATGACACATGGTCATTTATAATTTATAATTTGTTATAACATGGGAGGCATGCATCACCGCCCTAGAATGATAATTTCAACGGAATGATAATTTTGACATAGAATTAAATCGAAGTTGGAGTGGGAGATTTGGATACGGAATTCAACAAAGTCGGTGCCTAGTCCTAGGCAAAAGCATAATTTTTTTTTTTTTTTATAAACGACCTTCCATTAGAAAAACATTACAAAAAATTCTAATCAAATCATAAGGCACGATTAACAAAAGCAGGAACATGCTCTCACCAAACATTAATATCAATTACATTCTAATTTTCTATCACTTAAACTCACATTTTAAAAATATAATAATAGACTCTAAATTCCCAATATCATATAAAAATTTCGATTCAATCTAATTTCCTCAATATAACTAATTTTTCAAAATGTCAAGTCATCATAACACAATAAAATTTCTTAATAAAAATCGACAATGCTCATAAAAACTTTCTAAGTTTTGTCTACTATACTTAAATCATCTCACCCAATGCCTCATAAACTTGATCCTCAGCTAAACCATCAAAATATCTGAAAAATATTGTGGAGATAAGAGGTGAGTTATCAACAACTCAGTAAGCAGAGAACTTATATTAGCATGTAAACATGAGCATTTATAAAATTCGGTATGCAGAATAAAATATTTACTTTCAAAATGCATAAACAAAATTTGTTACAAAATATCAGAGCGAAACTTTCATAAAACTTTCTTATTCAAAATACTTTCGGCATATCATAAACTGAGACATCATCTTCATATTATATCGGAGCATTTCATAGAGACAAATACCATGTTTAACCCCCGTGGTAGGGTTATAAACCACCATTATACGGGTAGCTGGGCCGTATACCATGTTTCACCCCTGTGGTAGAGTTATAACCCACCATTATACCCGTGGATGGGCCGTATACCATGTTTCACCCCATGGTAGCGTTATAAACCACCATTATACCCGTGGCTAGGCCGTATACTATGTTTCACCCCGTGGTAGGGTTATAAACCACCATTATACCTGTGGCGGAGCCTTAACAAAAATCGAACAGAACAACATCGGAACCAGATCATATTCAAATACAGAATCAAAAATTCATGCCAAGGTTTTCAGATGCCACATCATATCAAAACCGAAAACTGAACAGCTTTAGATCATTTCACATGTTCAAAATAAATAGAATCAAAACATCTTTGTTTATTCACAGCAAAAACTTTTAAATTTTCATATTCGCTTTTTTGCATAGTTCAGAAACATAATGCACAAAATTAGCTTATGTCTACACCAGTCATGACAGAAAATACTTTCTCTTATATGAAATTTATACATATGCAGAACAAACATATGAGGTCATTTTCAGATTTCTTTTCAAAAACAAACATGCATATTTTCAAAGTCAACCCCATGCCATTTCTTTTATGCAAAACTAGTATATGAATCCTGCTTACCTAGACTTCTTTGCCTTTCGAATATTTCCTCAATAATGCCGAACAAATATTAATCGTCACTTATAAAATAATTACTAAATTCCTGTAAATTTCCAGTCAAACACGTATTTCGATATTTAACCTAAAATGCTAATATTAACCTATTTTAATTCCTCAATACTTAAAATTCTCATAACCCTAAAATATCATCACTTCCCAAATTCCTCAATATCCACATAATTTCTCTGACTATTAAACTCTGAATATTTCTAAGATTGCATATTAATATTCTTACTAATTATAACTATGCCACAAAAATTCATCTCTAGTTTAAAAAAATTATCTTAACATAATTATAACAAAATTGATCAAAAAATAGGAAAGTAAAAATTTCATTTAATAAAAATAGACTAATTAGTTTCCTTTTAAAGGGTTCAAAATAAAATCTTGCACTTACTACGTACTTCTAAAAATATATCTCAAATCTTTATTTATTTCTTTATAAAATCTTATATTTAAAACAAAACCTACACAAAGTGAGCTTAATATATATAGACCAAAACATTATCATCCTTTAATTAGTCTGATAATAAGGGTATTTTAGGAATTAAACAAAACATATAGGGGCTCTTTTGGAGTAACGGTGATTTATAAATACATAATCATAACAATATAACTTCTCATATGGTAGAGGAACCATCCTCACCGAGAGATGGAGGGCACGAAGGTGGCAAGCTGGGTGGTTGTTTACAGTGGTGTGGACGACTGCAAAACACTGGTTAGAGAGAGAGAGAGAGAAATACGAAGTGAGAGAGCGAAATGTAAGGGAGAGAGATGAAACTCACTTTGAGACGCAACAGACAGAGGGTGCCGTGAGAGGAAACGAGGTCGTGGGCTTATCGAGAAGGTCAACAAACAACGGACCTGGGGTGGCAACGGCTGGCGTTTTCTGAGCAGGTAATGACGACACGGAGAGAGTTGGCGTTGTGGGTGGCTGCGTTGTGGTTCGACGTGCTCTGTTTTGGTTGCTAAAAATAGGGGCTGCTGTGATACCCTGTATTTTAGTGTATTTTAATTGAAGGAGTATTTTAATTAATTTAAATGTTTGTCCTCTTGTTTTAAATTTATCGGATTTCTCGTTAGTTTATTTTCATGATTTTTAAGTTGTGAAATTTATTTTGGTATACTTTCTTAATATTAATTATCGTTTTGCATTTAAATTGCTCTTTACTTTAAATCAGTTTAACTTTGGACTTTAAAATTATTGTATTGTTGGATTTTTATTATTATTTTATTTTAACTAGTCACAATGTTTAAATTATTTTATCCAACTTACTGTTTTGAAATTCTTTTTGTTGGATCAATTTTGTGACCCAAGTTGTGAGGATTGGACCTCATCTCTTTCCCTCATTTTTTTCTTTTTTTCTTTTTCTTCTTCTCTTCTTTTTCTTTTTCCTTCATTTCCTTTTTCTCCTTTACACTGCATCTCTCTCCTCCCGCGCGCGCGATAACCCTTCCCTCTCTTCCCATCTGTTTTCTCTTTAGCCCATAGCGTGGCCGTGTGCCATCCATTGTCGTCACCGCCCCTCCCATTTTCTTCCTCTCCGGCCGGTGACCTCACCCATCCATTTTTAGCTTCTCCCTCGCCACCATCAGCCCCCACGCACCGCTCCAAGCCGTAACACCCTTTGTGCTCTAGTGCCGCCGTCGCGCCACCATTGGCTACCATCTTTTCACCGCACCACCATTGGCCCTCCAGCTACCTAAACCACCCAACCTCAGTCCCAATCTGCCACATTTGAAGCTTCTCTAACTCATTTTCCGATTTGGGTGTTTTGGCTTCCAACTGCCGTCCACGCCTTCACCTACGGCCAACGACCACCACTACTAGCCTCACGAACACCCCAAAGCCCTTTCCTAGCCATTCCAAGTCTTCGTTTGTTCTCATTCAAAAGTTGAGTTTTTGAGACCCACGACCCTTGTCCATTTTGCACTGTTACATTGTTGTATCGCCACTTCTAGCACTTCCATGATCTTTCAAAAATTATATTATAGCACTGTAAGTATATTTCTAAATAAATTTTGAGATTTAAATGTATTTTTGCGCTAACTCATATTTTCTGTGAATTGGTTGGTTGTGCCGGACTGAGTACGAGGAGTAAGGGGGTCAGTTGGATTGGAGGATGGAGTTGTTTGTGTGATTGGTTCATTCTGGGATTTGTTGGTTGTTAGATATTTGTGTTGTGTCAAGTACATTGCATATTTGCACGCATGTTCATGTTTGTAAATGAAAACTAGATTTTTGCATAATTGCATACATGTTCATGTGTATATTTGAAAACTGGGTTTTCATGTGAGAAATGGTTTTGGGTGCGTGTATATCACAACCCTAAGCCGAGATTGGGCATTATCTCGGTGGAGCTCCTCTAGTCACTTGGGAGTGGAATATCTTGAGTGATGTCCCCTGGGTTGTCACTGGGCAACAACGGGATCGGATGAGATGGTAACGCTCTCGTACCTACTCCGTTGCCCCTCTGTTGGCGGGGGCTAGAGGATGCTTGGCCACGAACGCGCTGGGCTCGAAACAAGGCATCGCTCATTACGAAGTCACTCACACGGTCGTTACCCATGGTGTGACGAAGGGAGTCAGGGTGTGCAGATGGTCTCTAGGGGAGATCATGGTGCATACGGTCAAAATGGATTATTGGGCCATTTTCTAGAAAAATGGCGGTTTTTTATAAATGGATATGTGGACCATTTTCTGGGAAAATGGTTGATTTTTATGTGGGCCGTTTTCTGGGAAAATTGCGTGCTTTGGATAAAAGGATTTTATGTGGACCATTTTCTGGAAAAATTGTGGATTATTATTTTGGGTCATTTTCTGAGAAAATGGTGGGAAATGTTTTAATGAGATGTTTTGGGCCAAAATGAGATTTTGGCGTGCGTTGGAAAATATTCATTTTCGAGAAAAATGATGTTTTGAATGCATACTTCATCATATGCATGCATAATTTTTGGTTGCATTAATGCATTTCTATCTCGTGGGTTGTTTGGATTATTACTTACCTGCGGTACCGTTTTATGGTATCGCAGATTTTGATGCAGATGATGCTGATGTTGAGCCTGAGGATTCGGCTCCACCAGAGGAGTGATATGGGATCACTCGTTCATGTGTTCGGTCTTTGTATTATATTTTTCGAGATAACTGTATAACTAAATTTGTATTAAACAATTCTGGTACTTAGTCGACTTACTTAAATTATCTGTTGCCTTGTTCATTGTACAATGTTGCATGCACACACACACTTGGCTCTTATTGTCAGTATGCGTGACCATGTTGTCATCATCCGAGCATCCCGTTTCTCGAGTTTCCATACGTGAGGGTCGGGGGCGCCACAGCTGCTGTGGGTTGAGAGCGTGGAGCACAAGTGGACTGCGGAGATGCAACTGGCTGGCTCATGGTCGTGCCACTTGGAGGTTTCCGTGGTGGTCAGGTGAGGGGTGGTGGCATCGGTTTTACGTGCAGATGGAGGCTGGGCAAATTTTGCACGGTAGCTAACAGGGTGTTGCCATGCATGGGTTGAGGCCATCAGTTGAGGGGAGCTCGTAAGGGTGCAGTTTACAGTTCTTTCTGGACAGGAAGGGCTTTGCTACACGGTTTGCATGGGACGAAAAACACTTCTATGCTTCATGGCAGTGAGACCAACCGAGAAGGGCTTGAGCAGTGACTGGATCATGGGGTGGTGAGAACTTATGGAGAAAAAGAGGAGCAAGAGAGAAAGTTTGGAGGATGACTTAAACGAGTGGCTCCGTGGGTGAGTGAGAGTCTGAGTATGTGATGGAAAAGAAAAGCAAACTGCAGAGACATGGGGAAAATGGATTTGAGGTGGAGGGATTTTCGGAAGGGAAGAACTGGAGGGAAAGCAAAGAAGAAAAAAAAAGACAGTCTGTCAAGAAAACTGCAGTCAGGGAAGTACCAAAACAACATCGTTGTGGGCTTGGCCTCCTTTCTGATTTGGGCTTAGGCTCTAGGTATTACATTCCAAGGATGCTTGGCCAATGTGTGAGCCACACCATTTCCCTATCTGGATACATGTGCAACTTGTGCTTGTTGGAACCGTGCTAACAATTGCCTAGCCTCTATGATCAAATTTCCATCTATTGCAAAAGACTATTTTGCAGCATCACTGGCTTGGAGTTCTTGAACTAAGAGCAAACAATCGGATTCCACCACTATATTCGGTATCCATAGTGGCAAGCATAACTGTAAACCCCTACAAAATGCAATTAACTCAGTTGTAGCAGGCCCCTCTACCTCAGATTCAATTTTAGTAGCCGCCACCAGTATCTCACCATGATCATTCCTCTGCACTACAACAACACTAACCCTTCTCATTTCACTAAAAATAGCACCAACAACATTGAGCTTAAAGAAACCAGAAGGAGGTGGCTGCCATCTATATAATTTCCTCATATCAGAAGAAGAAACCATTCTAACCTCATTATAGGCTTTATGAAGATATAAAGCATGGGCAGCACTATCCATAGGCAAAAGCATAATTGAATAACACCATAACATAACAAATTACACCTTTAACCCCATCGTAGGATTGTGTAACCTCGACGGCCAAAGGAACAAAAACTATGGGTCTCAGATCAATAATAGGAAAAATGTTGTAATAGTAATGGAAAATGTTGGAGATATTTGAAACCTTATTCTCGCTCTCTCCCTTTTCTCTCTGCACAACCCCTTCCCCCTTAAAAAAACTCAAACCAGAGGAGGGGTTGGAGCTTTGGCTCCTCCCTCCCTCCTCCCTCTTCTCTCTTTTTTCATATATTTTTATGGTTTTCTTTGTTTTTTCGTTCATAGTAGGGCGAAATGTAGATATGTTGTTCTCCAGAGCCAGGCAACCACCACGTGTCCCCTTGCAAGATTCACAAGGTGACAACCCTTCAGGCGGACGAAGAATTTCGTTGAATGGAGCTGCGTGTGAGCCACACGCCCAACCCAAAGTGCGCGCGTGACATCCACTCACCACTGCAAGGAGAGCTCTATCGATACCACGAGTAGCTTTTCTATGACTAAGGCCATCGGTTTCTTCAGACATGAGGTTCTGCCGTACTTCCAAGGTGACCTGTGTCCCTCACGAGCCACCACAGTCTCGATGTTTGCATTTTTTATTTCCTCTAAGGTTGAGAATGCAGATCTACAGCTTTCCAAGCTGTAATTCGCTATTTTCCCATGTATCTTTTGCGTTTTTTGTTATTTCTTTTGTTTTAGGTTAAAAAAAAAAAAACATAGTCTCTTGGATTTTTGTCTATAGAGTATGTCCTTTACTCCGTCTTAGACAGAGCATGGGGTTGTTTAATTCTGTCTTAGGACAGAATGTGGGGTTTGTTAAATCTGTCTTAAGACAGAGTGCTATCTCAGGATAGAGTGTTATCTCTCAGACGGTTTGTTTGTAGAGAGTTACAACAATGGATTACAACACTATGTCAGTCACAAAAAAATTTGTGCATTAGGGAGCCTTAAAAGCAGTAGCTGGCTTGTATTCTATATGTCTCAGGTCAAAGTTGTAATGTCCCGTTATGAATGAATAGAGTTTGTTCTACCTTCAAAAAAAAAGAGGAGGATATTGGATGAAATGATGAAATCTCATTTACTGTTCATATGTCACGGGATTGTTCAAGGCAAGTCCCCACCTCTAGAAAAAGGGAAAATCCCAAATACCAGATAATTCTAGATCAAAGTCCTCCACTGGTCCTCCCTTTTACATCTTATACTACTTGAAATAAGAAACTGACAACTAACCCCTCCATGCGGAAAACAAGGGTAAAAGAAAAATAACAACAAAATGAAGTGTTCTAATAACCCAAAATGCAACATCTAATTAATTGGAGAACGATACCGTATAGGCCCTGGTACTAAACAACACCGTTTGACGCCAACTTTATTCCACAGAACACTTAAGTCTTGTATTCTCCTCTTCGACAGTTCACTTGTTTCAGCTCTTCATCTCCATCAATTTCTGCCTCTGTATTAATAACCGATCGTTGACAATTCCGCCCTTCTTAAAGAACCTTGCCCACAAGGTGTGGGTAAAGTTCTTGTAGCTTCCACAAAACTTTCCAGCTATCGTCGTCTGATGATGTTCTCGAACACCTCACCAAGCCTTCCATTACAGATCGGTTCCCTTGGCATTTAACATGCCGATCGATCACTGCTTGTGGCTCAGGTTCAAGATCCCCATTTTTTATCCACCGGCGGCAGTGTTGGCAGAGGTTGGATTTGACTTCCCAACTTCTTTGTCAAGCAAGACACATGAAGCACTGGGTGAATTTTAGAAGAAGGTGGCAAGCTCAACTTATACGTGACGGTCCAAATCTTCTACAATACCTGGAATGGCCCAAAAAACCTGTTGAGAGTTTCATATTGTGACACATAGCCATAGATTTTTGACTATGGGGTTGTAAACGTAAGTACACCCAATCCCCCATCTCAAAGCTCATTTCTGTTCTCTTCCTATCGGATATATTTACAGATCAATAATAGGAAAAATGTTGTAATAGTAATGGAAAATAGTGAAATAGGATGAAGATATTGGATGAAATGTTGCAATCTCATTTACTGTTCATACGTCATAAGATTCTTCAAGGCAAATCCCAACCACCAGAAAAAGGAAAAATTCCAAATACCAGATAATTCCATACCAAAGATCCTCCACTGGTCCCCCATTTTACGGCTTATACTACTTACTGGAAATAACAAACTGACAACTAACCCTCCGATGCAAACAACACAGGTAAAACAAAATAACACCAAAACGCAACATTCTAATAACCGAAAACTCAACATTTAATTAATTGGAGAACGATACCGTATAGGCCCTGGTACTAAACGGCATCGTTGCCCAACTTTATTCCACATAACACTTAAGTCTTGTCTTCTCCTCTTCGATAGTTCAATTGCTTTAGTTCTTCATCTCCATCGATTTCTTCATCTATCTTCAGAACTGAGCCCTAACAATTCCCTCCTTCTTAAAGAACCTTGGCCACAAGGTGTGGGTAAAGTTCTTGTAGCGTCCACAAAACTTCCCAACTATCGTCGTCTGATGATGTTCCCGACCACCTCACCAAGACTTTCGTTACCACTTGGTTGCCTTGGCGTTTAACACACTGATCGATCACGGCTTGTAGCTCAGGTAGAAGATCTATATTTTATCCACCGGCGACAATGTTGGTAGAGGTTGGATCTGACTTCCCAACTTCTTTTTAAAGCAGGACACATGAAACACTAGGTGGTTTTTAGAAAAATATGGCAAGCTCAGCCTATATGTGGCGATCCCAATCTTTTGCAGTACCTGGAATGGCCCAAAAAACCTAGGTGAGAGTTTCATATTGTGACGCGTAGCCACCAATTTTTTACAATAGGTTGGAAACGTAAGAACACCCAATCCCCAATCTCAAAGCTCATTTTCATTCTCTTCCAATTAGCCTATATTTTAAGATCAATAATAGGAAAAATGTTGTAATAGTAATAGAAAACAATGAAATAGGATGAAGATATTGGATGAAATGATGAAATCTCATTTACTGTTCATATGTCATAGGATTGTTCGAGGCAAATCCCAACCTCTAGAACAGGGAAAATTCCAAATACCAGATAATTCCAAATCAAAGATCCTCCACTGGTTCATGCTAGTTTTAGGAATGTGTAGCACCAATTACATAAGGCACAATAGAATCTGAAAATTGTACAAGATAGTGATCCTCTAGGTGAAAGAAGAGAAGACCACAACTATGCAAGGGATGAAGTACAAAAATGGCTGGAGAGAGATGAGATTATGTGGTGGCAAAGTTCAAAAGCAGTGTGGTTAAAGGAAGGGGATCAGAACTCAAATTTTTTTCACACGAAAGCATCCCATAGAAGGAAGACTTGTGAAGTTGTACGATGATTCTTGTGAATGGCATGAGGGGGAGATGAGAGATAAGGTGGTCCTTAGTTACTTTGAGAACCTGTTTGCAACCTCTGAACATAATGGTCCAAATGATCTTATGGACACTGTAGTTGGGAAGGTGACTAGCTCAATGAATGCTGAGCTAAGCAAGGAATATACAAAGGCAGAAGTTTTTGATGCTTTTAGGCAAATGAATCCATCCAAGGTGCCTGGACCAAATGTTATGGCCCCAGTGTTTTTCCAAAGATATTGGCATATTGTTGGGAAACCTATTTCAACAGTAGTACTGAAGGCATTAAGCACAGGTGAATTTCCTTCCTCACTGAACCATGCATTCATTACACTAATTCCAAAGAAAAAATCACCTGTTAGAGTAGCAGATTATAGACCATTAAGTTTGTGTAATGTGGTCTATAAGCTGATTGCCAAAAGTCATTGCCATTAGATTGAAGAATGTATTGCCCTTTATCATATCAGACTCTCAAAGTGCATTTGTATTGGTTCGTTTAATTACAGATAATGTACTGGTAGCCTATGAACTGGTTCATTATTTAAAACAGAAAAGGAGTGGGAAAAAAAGATACATGTCCTTGAAGTTGAACATGAGTAAAGCGTATGATCATGTAGAGTGGGGTTTTGTGCAGATAGTGATGGAGGTTATGGGATTTGAGTAGAAAATTGTTGACCTGGTTATGTATTGTATTAGATCTGTGTCTTTTTCAATCTTGGTTAATGGAGAACCAAAGGGACCTATCATACCCAGTAGAGGGCTGAGACAAGAGGACCCTATGTCCCCATATTTGTTCTTCCTATGCACTGAAGGGTTGATATCACTACTGAAATTAGTAGGGACAAAAAAGGAGATCTCGGGTATCAAAATTTGCAGGGCTCCTCTTATAAATAATCTACTCTTTGCATATGACAATGTGATTTTCTGTAAAGCTAATGCTGAGGAAAATAGAAGGGTTCAAGCAGTATTGAAGAAATTCGGGAAGGCCTCCAGTCAGAAGATTAATAGGGACAAAACATCTATGGTTTTTTTTTATTTATTTTATGAAAAGCATACTTCATTCATTAATAACGGACATTACAACTTGACCTGAAACATACATTACAAACCAACTTCAAACACTAATATCTTCCCAGTCCACATTGTGACTGACATGGTCTAGTCCAAGCTGTAAACCTCCCCAAACTTAAAGTCTGAGAGACAGATCAACTATGTCCAAGATATAGTTAACCAAACCCCTACACCGTCGGAGTAGGGTGCACCAAACCTCACACTCCGTCTAAGACGGAGGTGAGTAACACACTCTTTGGACAAAAGTCCAAGAGACTATGTGTTTTTTTATTTTTGATTTTCTAAAAACAAAATACATTACAGAAATTAAAAATACAAGTAAAATTAATGAATTATATCTTGGAAAGATATAGATCCGCATTTTCAATCTTGGAGGAAAACAACTACAAAAAAAGTAGTTATGATGGCATGTGAGGGCCACACGCCACCCTGAAGGAATGGCGGACGGTCGAATCTGAAGTAGCCGATGGCCCTGGACCCAGAATAGCCGCACATGGCTGCCGGATGGCGATCTGAGTGGTAGCGCGTGGGATACACATGCTCTCTTTGGGCCGCACGTGTGGCTCACACGTCACTCCGTTCGGCTAACTCCTTCGCCCGTTTGAAGGATGGGCACCTTGGGGAGCCCGTGGTGGGGCGCGTGGTGGTCATCGGACGCCTGAGAGTAGCAGATAAGCATTCCTCCATACTTTGCCCTGAAAAGCACTCAAAAAAGGAAAGGAAATGAGACAAACTAGAGAGGAGAGGAATGAGAGAAGAGGGAGGGAGAGAGAAGCCGAAGCTCCTCCCCTTGTGATTTTTCTGAGCTTCAGGTTTCTAGAGAGAAGGAGGAGCCTCTCTCTCTAAAAACTAAGGCCGCGTGCCATCAAAACATCTATAGTTTTTAGTAGTAATGTGAAACTTGAAACTCAAATTGAAATACTACAATTGTGGGGAGCTAGTGAAGTCCATCACCGCTTCTATCTTAGCGGGGTCTACTGCCACACAATCACTAGAAATGACGTGTCCCAAAAATTTTACCTTTCTTAGCCAAAACTCACTCTTGTTGAGTTTAGCGTAGAGTTGGTGTTCCTTCAAGATCTTTAATACTATCCTCAAGTGATCCTTATGCTCTTCATCACTTTGGGAATAAATCAAAATATCGTCAATGAACACAACTATAAAATTGTCCAAGTACTGCCTAAAAATTCAGTTCATCAAATTTGTGAATGCTGCTAGGGCATTTGTCAGTCCAAAGGCATTACTAGAAACTCAAAGTGTCCATAACGAGTCCGAAAAGCTGTCTTAGGTATATCTTGATCCTTAATTTTCAACTAATGATACCCTAACCGTTAATCTATCTTGGAAAATACTGATGCTCCTTGCAACTGATCTAATAGATCATCAATTCATGGTAACAGGTACTTATTCTTAATCGTTACTTTATTCAAGTCTCGTTAGTCAATGCACATCCTCATTGTCTCGTCCTTCTTTCTCACAAAAAGGACTGGTGCACCCCAAGGGGATGAACTTGGACAAATAAAACCCTTTTCAAGAAGTTCCTCGATCTGCACCTTCAGCTCCTTTAACTCAACTGGGGTCATTCGATACAGTGCCTTGTACACTGGGGTTGCAGCTGGCTCCAATTCTATCATGAACTCCATTTCCCGATTTAGGGGTAACCCATGCAAATCGTTGGCAAAAACCTCAGGGAATTCTTCTATCACAGGAATCCCTTGGACTCCTTTAACTCCCTCTGCCATACTAGTTATAAACACTAGATAAGCATTGGTTCATTCCTTCAGAGCCTTCTTTACTCATCCCACCGTCAAGGTCGACCGGGTCGTCTTCACTACTTCCCCCATATAACAGATCCAGTCCTTTAAGGGTAATTCGAATATCACCTCTCTTCTTCAGCAATCTGTCTTAGCATAGTGCTCAGATAGCCAATCCATTTCTAAGATCAAGTCGAATTCCATTAAATGGAAAACAATTAGATCTGCCTTTAGAGTCAATCTTGTGACTTCCAACAGACAATCCCTAACTATTCGAGTTCATCCAATCACCTTCCCATTCGGAATAGTTACCAAAACCTTTTGGGATAAGGTTTCCACATTCAACTTCCACCTTCTTATGCAGTCATATGATACAAAGGAACGCGAAGCTCCCGAATCAAATAGGGCACAAACAAATTGTTGCATTAATTTAACCTTACCTACAAAGGTAACTAGGATTACTTAGGGTTTCTTAGCAACACAAGCTACCATCCATAGTAGGGTTAGAATGTTACCAGTAATTACTCCAGTGTCAGTAGCCTCTTTAGCTTCCAGATCTACCTCTCCTGGCGTGATTGCATATACTTTAGCTTTCTATGGGGTCTTTCCCTTGTTTCCAGCCATAGATGCTCCTCATGTCGCATGACGTGGACAGTCTCTAATCATATGTCCTTTTTTACTACATCCAAAACATGCTCCGGTGGCGAACTGACATCCACCATTGTGCTTCTATCCACAACTACGACAGGGTGGTGGCGTAACAGGCACCACGTTTCTGACCATCTTTCCCTTTCCCTTATTTGGGGTGTAAGGGGCATTCTTCTTTCCTATATTCCTTCTTGGTGAGTAGGGAAGTCCTCTTTTATGATCGTTTTGAACTTGAGTAATCAAATTTCGCTGCTCCACCTTTGCTATTGAAGTGACATTTACTAATCCTTGAAAGCTTTCAATCTGCAAGCAAGCAATTTGGGTCCGAATTCTCGACTGTAACCCATCTTGGAATTTTCTCGCTTGCATTTTCTCTGTGCCAAACAAATGTGGGCCAAATCTGTCTAGTTCCATGAAACGGGCTACATATTGCTCCACTGACATATTTCCTTGGGTCAAGTTCGTAAATTCAAGCACCTTCCGCTGTTTGGCTATTTTCAGGAAGAAACGACCGTCGAATTCCTTCTTAAAACATTCCCAAGTAAGAGTAGTGATATCACCCAGTTCTTGCATTAGAAGTTGTCTCTTTGTGTCCCACCATATGCCGACCTCTCCCTGAAGTAAGTGTCTGGTAAACTGGAATTTCTAACTCTCGGTACACCCACTGATGTCGAAAGTCTTGTCTAAATCGATGAGCCACTTATTGCTTTCAAGGCTCCTTTCATTCCCATAAAATTTGGGTATCGGTGCACCAAAAATCTCTCAAACGGGCATCCTAGGCGGCTCATGTCTCATATTCTGCCCTTGCTTTATTTGGTGTCTTACTACCTCGGTCATTTGTCGTATAACTTTCACAATAGCTCGGCCTCCTTCAAACGGAGGGTTCCTAGCCTCTGGTTCTAGTGACCTTGGAGATACGTCGTCACATTGTCTGCACACCATTGGTCCTCTTCTCCTGAAATGCACAAACCAATGTGTCAACATTAACTTTTCCTAAAGCAGAGTTCTACTCTCTCTTTACTTCACAATAGTGATCAACTGCATACTCAACCTTCAACTTTCTCCTTTAAGGATTCAAACACATAGCTACAGAGTTCAAGCCTATAACCATCAGATTCCAATCCTATCATTAGGTACCATGCATTCCGAGGACAACTTATGGTTTTACCCAGAGACGTAATCGCTCTGATACCACTCGATGTGGCGCCCCCAACCCCCGCTTGGGATTCGACGGAAACTGAAATGTCGGGACATGCAACACCTGGGTTACCTGCCCCTCGTACATGACAGATAAGATGTAATGCACCTACTGATAGCTAATAGTATGCAGTATATTACAGCAAAAACTCAACTTGAGTCAATTATAAGGAAATATTAATCATGGTATCGAAACATAAGATCCCAATACTTTTGTATAATTCCAAAATAGTCATCATAGCTGATATGAGTTTCTAAAGAACTCCCAAAACATGGGACCAAACATTTGAAAACTTAAACAGACGATTCCTGCCCAAAAGTGAAATGAGTTAGAACCAAGGTCTCATCCTCAAGCAAACTTAAGAATATTCCCTTGGATGGGCGAACATATATTTCCAACCCCAATTCCATGGCTACCTCCTTAGCCCCAACGACAAATTTCTTAGCTTGTTCTAAATGCTTTGATATAAAACTTATATCCTGCTTGAGGCTCAACATCTTCAGAGGGTCCAGTGACGAAATACCAACATCGAACTCATTAATAAAAGCTGTTATCTTTTTGAGTCGCTGTGCTGACACCTTATGCAACTCTAAAGTGGATTAACAGCGAGCCTCCATAGTGAACTCGTCCTCAATTATTTCACTGATCTTGTCCATACTCAAGGGTCTTGAGTACCTGGCAAAACTTCTATCATTCCAAGTGAGGAATGATAGTGGGTATATACAACAAAGAGATTTCGAGAAATCTCAGTAAGTAAACAAATAACCTACAATAGATATCATAAGCATATGCAGCAAACTTAATAATGAATGCATGGACATGGACTTTTACATATGCTCTTGACCTTTCAAAGACTTTGTATAAAAACATGACTTTCATAACCTTGAATTTTGAAAACATGCTTGCTTTATTTCATACTTATGAGCTCGTAGTGTTTCTTGACTTATAACATATCATATCATAACATAACATTGGATACCTCACGGCTCCCCTATGCACCGTGTGTTCCCCACTAGTTACTGCATCAACTATTGGCCACTTTGACCAAGGTGACAACATCTTGTCTTTCATATATGGCAGCTCGCATTTCTCCTTCACCGTAGGTGCACCCATTAGCTTTAGGTGCGATCCCGCTCTGGTATCATTTTCTTTTAGGTACCATTCTAGATCCACCGACAATACTTCGTCGACCTAGGGGTATCCCTCCATTTTAAACACTCTTGAGAGGACAGAGGAGTTCCACTAGGACATTCTCCTGTCCGAGCATTTAGGGCCATGATAAAAACTTTACTTTTTAAAAAAAGACTATTTTCCTTTCAAAAAGGGTTTTCACAATTCCAATGCATGTGACATGACAATGGACCTTAAAACTTTCACGAGACACATGAAATACCACAATACTTCATCATAACCATGAATGCCGAAATGTTCATCATAAAATAAAGCATCCATACATGCAATGCATATCCCATTACAACTTGAAAATATTAGAACATGCAAACATGTTCCCTTATAACAATTCAAGGCATACAAACCAATCAAAGGCATACATTTCAATCATCATCATGTAAGGGCCGAAACACATAAGACCCTAACCTAACCAAACATCATTCGTAACACATCAATCTTAAGACTCCAATGATCATGTTTCATTCAAGGGGTTAGCCGAAACCTCTTATCTTATTAGACATGCATTTCAATCAATTATCATAAACTTGGAATCTTCTAATGTATTGAACATCAATTAATAAAGAATTTCTCATAGGTGGCCGAAACCTTTCCTTGTGGTTATGGACAATATTTTCTTGAGTTTAGTCCCATACTAAAACATTTGAGTGACAACCATTCATGCATAGACAAACATAATAGAAACAGAACCCTAACATGGCATTCTTACTCCCTTTTTCATATCATACACATCTCCCTTAAACCATTTCCATCATGCTTTAAAATAATCATAACAAAGAAGTTCATCACACATGGAAGAACATCAAGTTCCAAACAATCATTCAAAAACCGAATCAACCGACAAGTTCACAAACCATATGCATAAAATATCCCAAGTACAAGTTAGAGGTATACTTACAAAAATCCAAAATGTATTTTTAATAATAGCAAGCTGAAAGATTATATAAAATACTAGTTAGAATCCTTGTTCAAGAAAAACCCTAACCAAGTGTTCATAGGTAGTATTTCTTACGCCTTTTTCTTTCCAAGAAAAACCAAATTTTCGAACTCTTCCCTCTTTAAAATCTGAAACTTGCCTTCAATATAAACCCTAGCTACTACTTACTAGTGTCGTGACCCACTTTCCTCAAACATGAACTTTCTTCTTCTAGCTCAAGTGTGCGTGTGTGAGTGCATAAGTTCTAGATGAACTTGACTCAAAACTGAGACCTCTCTTCCTTGAAGTCGTGTGTGTGTGTGTGGATAACAAAAGAGAAGTTGGTTTCATACCTTCTCTAGCTCACCATTAGCTCAGGTTGGAAACCCTAAAATATCTTCTAGCATGTGGTGTCCTCCTTTCCCCAACTGAACCTCACCTCCTCTTTTGCCGTCTCTTTTCTTATCTTGATTCAATGTATCTTATGGCTAAAGGGTCTTGTACTAAACTCAAATTTCCCTCTATCTCTTACAATGGTGCATGTTGCCAAGTGGCATGTGGAGTGTGTGTACATTGCATGGCCCGCTGAAACCCTATTCTTCCCTAGAAGATTTGCTTTTCACCACACTTTTGGACAAACAAGTGATTGGTCCTTTTTGGCACAAAGACCCTTGCCCTAGCCGTCCACTTCAAGGGATTTCCTACACAAAACATCCTTCTAGAAGCATGGGCGTCTAGCCTCCCTCCAAACTTCATCTTGCTCCTTCCCAAGAAAACCCTTTTACCTACCTTCATGCATGGAAGACACTTGAAAAAAAGCAACCTTTTCGCTCCCCCATTGTTGCCGTCCATGACCTTTGGCCTTTCTTAGTTCCACTTTCCCATATTTCTAATCATTTCCTTCTAGGTTCATTCCCCATAGTGACATGTGTCAAAGGCTTCCTTCCACAAGCAAAGATCTTCATGCATGCGTGACACATGGCAAAAAGGTGCTAGATTTTCCTATGATAGGCGTGTAAGCCAAAATCTAACTCCTTCTCACCTCTTTTCCCTTATTTCCATCTAGATTCATCAAGCCCTATACATAACCTCATTGGATGTCAAACACCATGCATAAACCTTAAGTTGGGCGTGAGCCCTAATTTCATTGGGCTTCAAAAACTCTAATTTCCTACAAGGGCCGAAACTCTCTTGGGCTCTAAAAAAAAATAATTCACACAAAAGCCTAAAAAAAAGTCTTGGTCATCACACTTACTAGCAAAACAAAGCTAGAGAATTCAACAAGAGGAAGGTTGAATGCTGCACAGAATCTTCAAGGCCAAATATTTTCCTAAAAGTTAGTTCTTGGAAGCTGGGTTGGGGATCAATCCTTCATGTGCTTGGAGAGGTATATGGGAAGTAAAAAAATGGCTGAGACAAGGCTGCAGATGGCGGATTGGTGATGGGAAGACAACAAAACTGTGGAGGGATCAATGGATTCCTAGGCATCAGTCTCTATAAATGGAATGCATTATCATTAGAGATGAAAATAAAGAAGACACAGTGAATAGCATAATTGACAGTAGCACAAAGTGGTGGCAGTTGGACAAAATCATAACTCTCTTCAATCCAAATGTAGCAGCAAATGTTCTAAAAGTTATATTATGTCCTAGAAAGCAACTTGGTAAATGGGTGTGGGCACAAGAGAAGAATGGGAAGTTTAGTGTTAAAAGTTCCTACAGACTCATAAAAGAAAGGCAGGGCAGGGACTCAGGGGAATGCTCAAATGTGTTCAGACAACATGCTCTTTGGAAGATGACAGTACCTAATAAAGTTAAGGTATTTGCTTGAAGAGCTTGTAAAGATGGGCTCCCCACTCAACAAAATCTTCAGCTGAAAAAGGTGAATATTGAAGGGATGTGCTAGTTTTGTAACCAAAAGTTAGAAGATCTCTCTCATGCCCTTTTTAACTGTCCAAAAATCAGAAATTGTTGGGATAAGTACTTACCTATTATGGGAAAGATAGATAGGAATATGAAAGTGATGGATGTCGCATTGAAAGTGAATGAAGAAGGGAATTCAGGGGAGAGCTATCATTACTATTTTTACTTTCTTGGGGCTTTTGGTTTCAAAGGAACAAAATGGTGCATGATAAAGAATGCCTAGACTTGAGACAAGTGGTAGAACATGTGATGAGAATGCGAAATGTCATATTTTTCTCTCTTAATGTTTATTATTACTTTTCACATACTTTTTTACTATTCATTACTTTTTACCTACTATTCATTATTCTATTATTACTTTTTCACTACTTTTTCACTACTATTCACAAACATTCTCAACACTTCTCAAGTATTCTCACTACCCAAACGTAGCCTTAGTCCTTATACTTATTTGGTACCTAAATGTACTCATTATTCTTATATTTTTATTTAGGAAGCAAATGGAGTCGTTTAATGCAAAACGAAGCTAATTGGGTGATTCTTAACAGTTTCGACACTGCTTCGTAATCTGGGCATAACTCTCTCATTTGCGCTCCAATTGAAATGATTCAAGATTATATGGAACACCAAGACAAAGATCTAAAACTTTCATGTTTTGAGTTTTGAAAGATACTGGCTTCATAAAGGTCGAAATTGGGCTTGAAGTTGACGCACCTGCACTACTGACGTTTTAGAACGCTCGGCCTTATCGTGCAATTCAAATATGCGATTTAATTGCAGATGCTTTGGAGATATGGTGCACAAAAGTTACAGCTGGAAAATATCACTTTCCTAGTTATATTAGGACTCTATTTTATTTTTAATATCTCCATTAATTAAGTCAAATTTGGATATGATTATTTGAGAATAATGTTTAGAATATTTTAGGAGATTGGGTAGGATTCTAATAAAGGGCATGGAGGTGTAAAAGAGGAGAAAAAAATCATCATACTAGGGCATCTCTCTCCCATCTTCTCTAACTCTTCCTTCCAGTTTTCATGATGGTTTTGAGTGGCTAAACTTTTATAATTGGTCGAAGGAAACGGAAATCTCGGAATCAATAAAACTGTGAGATTTGATTTGTTTTTAGTGTTCAATTTATGCTTTGAGTATCGAATGTTTTTCTATGCCTATTTTCATGATTATCTCGTTTAATTACTAAGAGGGCTACTAGTTTATTATTCGTTTCAATTTATTGCTAGATTAGACATCAAATCCGTAATTGTTTGATCCCTCTAATTTGTGAAGCAACTAAGATTTGATGATTTGCTGCGTTAGAAATTATTAGATCTTAGGAAGAACGCTGGATGAAATTAAATGCAACCGCTTGTGCTTGTGTTGTTTAGCTTCATCGATCTCTCTAACACTTAAGGTTGTTACTAGATTAAACCTTTAGCACTTATCTTGGGTTATTTAGTGGTTAAGGTTAATTAGATCGGTTGTTTTCTAATTAACTATGACTAAGGAGAGATAGGAAAATAATTCCAACGATGAATATTCAAAGTATGAATTAATATATATTTGCATCGATGATCAGTTGTAAAATTCCGATAGTGGATGTTGACTTAGACCAAGGTTTGTTCTTTTGATTGATTTCGATAGTTTAATTTGAATTATTTCTTAGTTGTTCTTCTTAAAATTGTTTTTGTTATACTCAAACTCCCCCCTCCCCCAAATCCTTGTTCACGTAGCGTAAAACTAGGCTAAATACTCTCCGTGGGAATGATCCTTACTTGCACTACTGCATGTATTTTTAGGAGTATAAGTTTTATTTTTGGTTGCCTGCGACAGCACACCAACATGCCATGTCAATGCTGAGTAGTTACAAAGACTTTAAGCTGCTACCTAATTCTAAAGTGAAGCAATACTACTGCTGGAAACCTCGCCCTACAAACTTCTTAAAACTAAATGTGGTTGGAGACATGTTTTGTGATCTTCATAGGACTGGTGTGGGTGCAATCCTTAGAGATGCTATGGGTGACACTGTTATGGCAGCTAGTAAAGTGGAAAGTGAATTAGCGGATCTAGAAACCATTTTGTTATTAGCCATTTTTAGAGGTCTCAGATCTGTGTAAATATGGGTATCCAGAAGCTTATTGTTGAGAGTGATTGCTTGCTGCTTGTGGAGGCACTCCAAAACAAAGATGAATCTGAAGCTATGTTAGGCGTCCTTTTGAGTGAAGTTAAAAAGTTACAAAGGTGTTTTGGTGAGCATAGTTTCAACATTTCTTTAGAAAAGATAATGTGGCAGCACATAGGCTTGCCCGAAATGCTTGGAATGTTGAAAGCATAGATATGTGGTGGGATTGTATTCCAGATTTTCTTTCTCAAGGTATATGGTCCCCCTTTTACGTCTTATACTACTTACTGGAAATAACAAACTGACAACTAACCCTCCCAGGCAGACAACATGGGTAAAACAAAATAACACCAAAATGCAGCGTTCTAATAACCCAAAACGCAACATCTAATTAATTGGAGAACGACACCATATAGGCCCTGGTACTAAACGACACCGTTTGACGCCAACTTTATTCCACAAAACACTCAAGTCGTCTTCTCCTCTTCGACAGTTCACTTGCTTTAGTTCTTCATCTCCATCGATTTCTTCCTCTGTCTTCATTACCGAGCCCTAACAAGTAGAATGTTAAAAAGAGAGACATAGGGAGAAAGTGAGGGAGAGACGAAGAGAAACAGACAATGGAGGAGATTATTTACCAAGATTTGGGGTTGGATGACGCGCTTGGTGTTGGGCTTGGCGGAGGAACTCACCGAGAGAGAGAGAGCCGTAACCGGGGCTGCTGGTTTATAGGGTTCTTGGGTCTGAGTTTCTAACAGGCCCGGGTGTTTCACAACAGATAGTATTTCTTGTACACAACATATAGTGTTACACAACAGTTAAATGGGAAGTTTAGTTATCGTGGTACTCTGGATAGGAGATGAATAGAATAGTGGTTAATTACATTCCTCCTTGCAGCTTGAACCAAGGTAGTCACTAGATCTCTCAAAAAGTGAAACTTTTCTGAAAAATTATTAGTTAAGTGAAAGAGTATTTATCATTATTTGAGAAAGTGCAATAGACTTGCATTAGGGGTGTAACCGGTCCGATTCAGTCCGGTTTTAGACAAAATCTAGGACCGAACCGGTATGTACCGGTTTTGTATTTTTCAAAACCGATTACGCACCGATTACCCTCCTAAACCGGTATTTCTGGTTTTACCGGTTTCCAGTCTGGTCCGATCCGGTCCGGTTTTCCGGATTTTTTAAAATGTAAGTTTCACAATTTGTCATTAAAAGTTTGTTTATAAAAAAAATGATTTAAAAAAATATGTTTTATACTTTTATTAATATATTGGACTATATAATAGTATTAATATTAGACTATTGGTATAGTTATAAGTTATATATAAGTATTAGTTATAAACTATATATTTAATATTAGTATTAGTTATAAACTTTTAGTAAAAACTTGTAGTATTAATTATAAGTATAACTATAGTCATTAGTCTATATTAGACTATTAGTATTAGTTATAAATTTTTAGTGATTTAGTATTAACATTTTATGTAATAATTTATGAATTATAATAAGAAATTATTTTATATATGAATATATATAATTATATATAAAAATTTCACATAAAAATTTATAATTATACATAATATATAAAACTTATATATATTAATATATATATATATATATAATATTTTGTATAAAACTTATATATACAATAATACAAATATTATTTTTTATATATTTTTTTTATCAACCAGTTCGGTCCGGTCCGAAAAATCCTAAAACCGGAACCGGACCGGAACCGGCCGGTTTTCACATTCTAAGAACCGGTTCCGGACCGGACTGGTTCAAAACCGATAAAATCGGTCCTGAACCAGTCCGGTCCGGTCCGGTTCGGACCGGTTTTTCAGTTTGAATTTACACCCCTAACTTGCACATTCTAAAAATATATATATCATTAATCATTCTAAATAAATATCAGTTTATGGTAATAATTTTTTTTTTTAATTTGTTGGTTGTTGTTATCAGTGTAATTAGAAAAAAGTCCATATTATTGTCACTATGAAAAGGAGAGTACCTTGTCGATATTATTTCTAAGAACATACCAATTTCATAAATGTTCATTAATAAAGTAAGTTTAAGTCTTGATTCTCGATTAATTTTAGTCTTTGTGGTTCTAAAACATTTGAAATTATAGATTAGTGTCTGTGTGAATCGTGACTTCCAGTTTGAGATATTAGCTAGCTAGGGATACCTTCTTATATTATGAATCTATGATTTCATCCTTAAATTGCTTGATCGTTTTATTATCTGATCAAACCATCATTTATAAAGTGCACTTATGTCATTTTACAATTTATAAAGAGTACTCCGATCCTTGGTCAATAATTAATTTGTACATTTATTTTTCAACAACAAGAAGTTCAATATATTGTGATTAAACTCATCCTTATCCAATTCGAATAACAATCCAATTATTTAGCCCTTTCAAGACATTGTATTAATTGTATTTTTTCTTCCACTTTGGTCAATTAAATTTGAACATTCAAACTTAACTAATTTGCAATGTGACCTCCAAATTAATACGGGAAATTGGACAGAGGTATAGTGCTCAAATGTTCATCCATATATAAAATGTAAAAGATAGGATCACCAAGATTTACGTGGTTTGACATAAAGATCTACGTTTAATAGTCTTTTAAGGGTGAAATCTATTATATTTAATGATTTTATAGTCTCTCGTGTCTCCACTTTTTTTTCTTTTCTTTCTTTCCGTTTGACTCTTCGCCTTATTTAGCCCTTTAAGCCGTATCCTACTTGTCATTTTCATATTTTTATATATCAGCCAATTATTTTTAGCTTTTATCTGTTTATAAGTTGGTTTGTTTTCAAACTTCCTTGCTTGGCCCTGGCCTTCCAGTACCAGTGGGGCTAATCCCTTGTACATTTTATACCCAACAAGCAGCCATTCCATTACAAGTTACCAATTTGAATTCAAAATACAAAGGATTTGAAGCTCTTAGCTTTCTTCTTTGAACTTAAAATCGGGAAGGAAAAATGTTTTGGTGCTGATTCGGGAATCTAGGAGCCCTTTTGGTAGTTATAATTACCCAATCTCCTTGATTAGGATTCATGGATTTCTACAAAATTAAATATTGATTAGCTGCTTTTTATTACTTCTTATTAAGATTTCATCTGACATTATAATTTACAATAAAATTATTAGTGCCTTTTATAAATTCAACTTCGAAAGAATAATTGCTAAAAGTTTAATTTCTTCTTGAATTTTATGATATAATTCTGCTCATTTAGTCTAAAATCTTCCATAATTATATCCACATCCCCAACTATTGTCCTAAGCATCTACTTCTTAATATTTTTTTTATTTCCTTGATCAGTTCTGAGCATGTTTTGCCCAGATGACTTCTTTTCCCTTTTTCAGTTTTTCAAACAGAGGAGTTTCTTTTCTAGAAATATTTTTTTTTTATAATTTCTTGCATAATTAAGAATTCCTAGAAATCATTTTAATTGGTTCTTGTATTCTAGTTTTTCATTTTTAGAGACATTATCATGCTCTTCTACTCTTAAATCTGATTGGTTTAAAACTAATCCTAAAACTCTATAGATATAATTCATTTTCCACCTCTATTTTCTTAAGTGTAATTCAAGATGTATTAGTAATAGTATAATAGTATTAGTGATAGTATTCACTCATGGTTTAAAAAACTAGAAAAAAAAAAAAAAGCCCTAAACATACACAATAATCATGTGAAAGGAAAAACCACTGGATCTAGTTTAGTTAAAACTTGCAGTATCAACAATATAACAAGAATATATATATATATATATATATATATATATATATATATATATATATTATGCATAATCATCACCTTACAAGTAGATATAAACCAGATCAATGAAAAATATCTCACCAAGTGGGTATTTGCATAAACAAAAACGGAGGAGAATTTCAATGCTTAGCACCAATCAAAACAAAGCCCTCGCCATCACAAATAACGTACTAAAATTTCGTCAAAATTGGGCCACAAATGATCTCTCAAAACACTGATTGAAGTGTGAGAAAATGACAAATTCCCACTCTTTTGTTTGTATGGCTTCAACTCTCTCGCATTCTTTTTCTGTTCTTTTCTCCCTCTACGCACACGACGCACACATTTTAATCAAAAGATGATGCTACATCCACAGAGGTTGGCCATCAAGAGTGGCCACCAAATGTGTAATTTTTTTTCCAACATTTTTTAAGTCCTCTTAAACATTTTTGTAAAAAGAAACACAACCTCACTAAGAAAACACTTCCTTAAGCATTAAGCAAAAAAACAAATTGGTACAAAAAGTCAATGAACTTCATCTATGGGAATAGTGTTATCCTTGATCAAAATCCTAATTTTTGAAAATTACTAAATTGCAAGGCCCATTTGGGAATACAACCGTTCTCAGGTATTCTCAGATATTTTCTTTCCAAACATCACTCAAACAAAAAATATTTTTCAATTCCAAATTTTCAACTTTTTCATCTAGCCATTACAACTTTCTTAAACTCCAAAACAAAACACAAAAATATATACAACTTTTGAAACTGCCAAACAAAAATTATATTCAAATAATATTTTAACTGAAGAAAATATATCATTCCTTATACAAACCCTTTCAAGAATGTTCAAGAACAAAAACAAAAGCTTAAGAGAGAATAAACAAAAGCTCAAGGGAGAGATCTTTAGGAACATAAACAAAAGCTCTGCTGCAAAACACCCTCAAATGTTTAAGAGAGATATCCTTACCTATCCAAACCCTTTCAGGAATGTCACCATACAAAAGAACTGTAGAAGAATTGTTGACCAAGTTAACTGTTTTCCTCATTTCTTCACTCCGAAAGGAATTAGACAATTTTGCATGAGAGAGCATACACTATCATCCAAGACAAGCTTCATGGTTTATGCCACAATTCTTGAAAATTATTTAGATGCTCTGCAACAATTTGTCCATACATGTACTTTAGATTCACAAGCTTTATTATCATAAACGTTTTGTTTTGTGCAATATTTTGCTCGTAAAGACTTTCTAATTTCATCTAGAGAATGTAAGCATATACTTCTTTGGCTATATGATGGAAAACACTTTAATCAACCCATTGCCTGATATGACCGCGACAACTTTTTTGTTCAATTTCTTCTATTCATCATCAATTTTCTTTTCTAGTTTAACAACAGTCAAATCAATAGGCTCAAATAACTCTTTGCAATACAAACGTCATCCATCATTGTCTTCCAAATTGAGTAATTGGAAGAAGTGAGTTTAATCGTGTTACCAGATGAATCTTTTATTTAATCCACACAGATTATTAGCAAAATAATCAACCAAGCTTTGGTATGAATTTGTTAGAGTGAACACAAAAAATGTAGTAGAATATTTTCTACCATTCTTTGTGCAAATTAAATTGACAATCTAGTAAAAATAAATTCACAAACGGAATAAAGAAAATCAAGCAACCCACAAGGAAGGCACCAAGATTTTTATGGAAAAACCCTCCAATACAAGGGAAAAATCAAGTGACCTAATCCAGTTAAAACTTCCACTATCAATAGTATTGAGTTTACAGATTGTCTTTTCTAGGAGTATAATCGGACCGGTCAGGTAGGTCAAAGAGGAGAATTTTGAAATGAACAGATTTTTTCGATACATCAAAATTCCTGAACCTGATTATGACTTTGGACCAAATCAAACCAGACCACTTTGGTTAGGTCCGATTGGTCTTATTGGGGCATTTCGGTCTAGGCGATTTTTTATTTTTTTCCCCCCTATGATTTTGACAAAAAGTTATATAAAATGACAAAAAAGAAAAGTGAAGGATATAATCTAAGTTGTCGAACTAAGTATATACTTGACTAATTAAGTATAATAAATTAATAATGCTAATAGTATGTGTACTATCAATAATTAATAGTTAAGGTTCAAACTTTACTTTTATTGAGTTCCTTGCCAGATAGTTGGGAAACTTTAGTTGTGTCTCTCAGTAATTCAGGTTCGATTGTTGTGATAACTATGAGTATGGTAAGAGAAAACATGTTAAATGAAGAGGCAATAAGGAAAGAACATGGTATTTTTTCTCATTTAGAAGCATTTGTAACAGAAAAGTGAAGGAGGAGTAGAAGTAGAAAACCTCATGGCGATAACAATCGTGAAAAATCAAGGGGAATGTCCACTTCAAAGAAAATGGATAAAATGTTTTTACTATAAGTTTGGGCATATAAATTAAGAGTGCAAAAAGTTTAAAAATGAAAAACTGGAATAAAAAGGTGAAAAGTATAAAGAATAAAAAGAAACTGCAGCAACTGCATCCTATAGTGATGTGTTCATTATTTGCGATTATGCTCATGTTAGCTTCAGGACTCTACTTGGGTAATTGATATAGCAGTATCTTTTCATATTACCCCATGCAGAGATTTCTTCTCTTCCTATAGCAGTGATAATTGTGGTTGTATTAGGATGGGAATGAAGCAAAGTGTGAAATTATATGCATACGATGTGCAATTGGAAACTAGAATTGAGTGCAAATTGCTTCACAAAGATGTCAAGCATGTTCTTGATATGCGTTATGATTTGATTTCAACAGGAAAATAGGATAATGAAGGCTACCATAATCACCTCGGAGGTAGAAAGTAAAAACTTAGCAAGGGTTCTCGTATTCTAACTAAGGGAAGGAAGATCAACACTCTTTAAAAATAGATTCCATGATTAATGAAGATGCTATTGTTGTCAAGAATGAAGTCTCTACTGAGCTATGGCATAAGAGGCTTGGTCAAATTAGTGAGAAGGAACTTCAGATTCTTTCAAAGATGTAGCTTTGATATTCCAATATTAAAGGTACACAACTAATGCCTTGTACTCATTATTTTATGGGAAAGCAATGGAGAATTTCTTTCATAAATTTTCTCTATCTAGAAAATGTGATATTCTTGACTTATTTCACACTGAAGCCTGCACTATGAATGCCAAACTATTGGTGGTGCACTTTATTATGTTACTTTTATTGTTGATCACTATAGAAAAGTGTGGGCTTTTCCAAAGAAAACTAAAGACCAAGTGCTAGATGTGTTAAAGGTCTTACATGTGAAAGTTGATAGGAAAATCGGAAAACATTTAAAATGTATTTGAGCATATAATGGTGGTGACTACATAGGACCATTTGAAGAGTATTGCATAAGTTATGGCACGAGGCTTGAGAAAATAGTTCTCAAGACACCACAACAAAATGGTGTGGCAGAAATAATAAATAGAGCAATTTATGAAAAATACTTTGTCTTAAAGTTCTTAACTTTTAGAGAATGCTTGTAGAATGAGATGTGAGATGAAAATTTTGTGAATAGTAATAATATGATTTGTGAATAATAGTGAAATAATTTGACTTAAGTATTTTTTGGGTTTTGGAAAAGCAGAGAGAAAATTTTGAATAAAAAATATTCTAAAGTTAAAATATTGTTAAAATATAATTTTTTTTTTTTTTTGGAATTTGAAAAAGTTAAATTATTTGGATGTTTGGAAAAGTTGAAATGATTAATTTGAAAATATTTGTGTTTGGCTTATGTTTGAGAATGAAATAAGATCAAATGAGATGAGATGAGATGGGATTAAAATTTATTTCCAAACACCCCTTTAATTATTATATAATGTAAGCATAAATAATTAGGTTAGAAGAGAATTAAATAATTACTCATAATTAGTTAGAAAATCACATAATTATTCCTTTTAATTTTTATAACTAATTAAAAAAAATTATAAAACTCGTATAAAACAATTATTTAAAAATTTATATATCCAATTTGGACCGGCTTGGGGTGAAAAAACCATACCCCGAGACTGGACAAAAACTCAATTTCTTTAGTTTCTTGGATCGGGACCGACCGATCTCTTAATCGGTCCAATCTGGACCAACCGAAACCAATCAGTTTTCTCTGTCTGAAGGAGAAACTTTTCACCCCTAATCTTCTCTAGAGCAATCTCTAGAGGCTATCAGTACATCAAGAATATCTTTATTCTTACTTCAACATATAATCATCACCATACAAGTGAATATCAACCATAACAACGAGAAAATTCTCACCAAGTGAATATTTGCAATAAACAAACGGAGATGAATTTCAACAATTAGCACCAATCAAAAAGAAACTCTCGCTATCAGAAGTAACATTATGAAATTTTGTCAAAATTGAACCATGGATAATATCTTAAAACTGTAATAGAAGTGTGAGAAAAAGACAAATTCCCACTCTTCTATACGAATGGCCGCAACTCTCATTCTTTTTCTTTCTTTTCTCAGTATACACACACGGCACCATAGTTTTAAATTTCATTCTGTGTAGTATCTGGTACACTATACCTCATCGTTCCATTTCACTCCAAATTCTGGCCCATTTTGACCCGTTCCGGTCCATTTCGGCCATTTCGGTCAAATTTCGGCCATTTCGACCCCTATTTTGTTTCAGACTGTGTTTGTAATTTTCTTGTATTTTGATGGCATTTTTATAAATTTTAAATCTAGATGTTATTTCTAGATGTTATTTAATTAATTCTAGAATATAAAATGTATTTATATAATTTTAGTTTTTTTATAACTTTAAATATGTCTCCGCATTTTTTTTAAATATCATTATTTTTAATAATTTCTCTATTCTTTTCTTTGTTTTTTCTTTTTTTTTTTGTGACTCAACTCAAGTTTGTGATTTTTTCAACATATATTCATTTTATAAATGTTCAATTATTCCATATATTTACACATATACATGACAAACACACACACACACACACACACACACATATGTATTTATTCTATTAGTTGTTAGTTTATATATACATATAAATGTTTATATATAATATATAGTTAATCCCGAAACAATACATCAAAATGCATCGGTATTGAAATATTTCGTTCCAGTACTTAGATCAGAAAGATTACGAAATTTAAAATATTTACCTTTTAATCAAAACCCTAATTTTTTAAATTGTCATTAGAGCATCCTCAATGGATTAGGTAAAAGCTAAATCCATTGAGGATTTAGCTATTAGAACATAAAATGGCATCACAATAGATTAGCTAAATTCTAAATAATTAGAATTTAGCTACAATCACTTCTAAAATAATTTTTCAAATTTGAAAGTAACTATTCATACATCAAATATATTTTATATCAATTATTTCTCTCTCACTTTTAAACGAAAATTAAAAAAATATAATTAGAATATGATTACTAATTAATATATAATAATATGAATAGTAAAATATGATCAAATAAAATAAATTCATAATTAAAAAAATTAAAATATTTTTGAAATTATTAATTACTCATTACTATATAATGAATAAACGGATAATCTAATATGGAGATTTGATGTGAATAGCTAAAGTTAAATTCATCTTATATTATTTTATTGTCATATAATGAAAAAATGGTTATTTCAATATAGAAATTTATATGAATGGAATAGTCAAAAGTTAAATTCATCTTATATTTATAAAAAAATTATACTTTAATTAATCTATTGAGAGTACTTACATGAGTTTCACTCCCATCGTAGAACCAACCCAACATGAAAAAGATGGAAAACATATCTTTCGAAGGAATGAATAGTCCTGGTGACAACAAAACCCTTTGACTATTTATGGAGACGTTGGAAGTTATGTCCTTTCAAACAAAAGTCGGCTATAATTGCACACAATGTCAATATGTTTTAAGAAATTCTGGCGAGAAATTAAATTTGGATAGGAAGTTGGGATAATATTAAAGTTAAATAAAAATTATTAAAATATTATTATTTTTTTATTATTTTAAGATTTGAATAAATTAAATTATTTATTATATTTTATGTGCGAATTTAAAAATGTTATAATAATTATATAAGACGAGACGAGAGGAGATGAGTTTAGACCCTCTCTCAATCCAAACAACTCCTTGGGCCTGCTTTGGACAACAAGATCTTCACATATTGTCTCATCTTATCTAATATCTAAATATTATAAACACCATAAATATAAATATTTTTTAATTTCAAATATTCAAATTTTATAATTTAATCATTACAACTTTATCAAACTTTGAAAAAAAAGAGAAAAAAAACAATTCAACTTTTTCAAATTCTAAAACAAAAATTATATTAAAAAAATTATATTCTAACAATATTTTAACTTTATAAGACTTTTATTCAAATTTATCTCTTTTATTTTCCAAAATTTTATAAAACATCTTAACTTGAATCATTTCACTACTATTCACGTATAATCTTATCTCATTATACAAACAAGGCCTCTAGCCACTACAAGGAATTCAGTCTTTTCCAGCATTATGAATTTGCCGCTAAAAGCACAAAAATAGCCGCAAAAACGTTTTTGAAGCGAGTCTCTAATCGCTGCAGTTTGGTTGCCAAAAATCGATTGCCATATCTTTTTTCCAGTGATTTCAAATAATCGATAGAAATAAAAATATTTCCGGCGACCTTTTTGGCTGCAATTAGTCCCAAATATCACCGCAATTAGGCAAATCGTTGGGAAATCCTTATTCCAGCGGGTTTGAAGCGTCGCAAACAATATTGAAATCGTTGCAAATACTTTTTTGCAGCGGCATTATATCGTTGCAAATACTGAAAAAATCACCACAACTAATTATTTCCAACGATATCTTGCTTAGTTGCTAAATGGTTAGGGGAACCATAAGGACATTTTGCGACCAACGGCAATTATACCTTTCCGTCGAAAATTGTCATTGCAAATAAAATTTTCTGGATGAATTTGCATTCTGACACTAAAAGGCTGTTTGCGACATACGTTAATCGTTGCAAAAAAATATTTTCGACAATAAAGGTTCCTTTTGCGGGACATAAATTCGCCACAAACTCGTAGAAGGTTATATTATAACAACAAATGCATAATTGCACAAGTACATTATTTTCATAAGACATATACAAGAGCAACACCTATGCAAAAAACCTGTTATATTCAGCATTCTAGAGTGTGATTAAGAACTGAAGCATCCTTTCCCATTTTTATTTCTTAATCATTTTCCACAAAATTACTGGAATAGCTTCCAGTTCATCAAAAGCACTCATAAACTCAGAAAGAACCAACCTCAATAAAATCCCCATCTGGTAATAGAGTGTGTCACATATCTCGATCTCTTCTGTATGGAGAAATCAAACTAGCAATGCATATAACTCCAGAATATGCAAACAGCTTTGCTACTTCTCCTGAAAACCAAAGCGAAAAGAAGCAATTAATCTATAAAATTTATAATCCAACACCTGAAAGGCACCATTTGCCTCGTCAACATAAACAATTATGGCTGCAATAACCGTTTCTCAACCTAAAAGGCACCACTTGCCCTTCTTTAATTTTTTTCACTTTCTCAACAATCAAACAGATCATAAAAACAACCCATACAACCAACGGATCTAGCAAAATTCTGTCATCCAACGCAGTTTCTAAGTTTCTTACATGAATAAAGCCATCACCACAAGTTATATTCACAGAAGTCCAAAAGAAAAATGTATTCGCCTAGGACAAAGAAAAATAACTTCAAAATCCAAACGTCTTTATAATTAGTCCATTTTAAGCAACTTACAACATCTTCAATTCTGTCAACTCTCCAATATAAACTGGGATTGAAGAAGTGATTAAACAATTCCTAAGCAGCCTGAGAGCACAAAAATAAGAGAAACAACTCATTAAATTTAAGAAACAAAACAAAAACAAAAGACACAGCTTATTATGATACAATTAATGTTTGCTTAAAAGATTGAGCATTTATATATAACTCACAAATATATCTTAACTTTTTCAAATCCGGCAAATGAGGGAATCCAATACTTGATCCTTTCAAATCAGATATCCTCCTGATAAACATGACAACAAATCAGTACAAATCAAATGTACCGTCCTTCAGATTTCACATTTCTACTCAATTAATGTCCAGGAAAAGAAAATATACTCGCAATTCTTCTAAGATCGCTAGCTTGGATGTGTTAGAAGGAATGGGGCCTTCCATGTACGTGCCTTGCATATCACTGCCAAAAAAAAAAATCCTCAGATAGGACAGAAAAAAACTAAACTTTTATGACTCCAAGAAAGGAAAGATGGCAGATGGAAGGAATGGAAGTACAAGACTCACAGTCCTATAGATTGATCCAATTTCCAACAAAATTGGGTAGTTTCATATTGTGGCAAACAAGCCTATATCATCCACAGACATAAATGGCCATACTCAAAAGAAGACAATCTGGCCAATCTGGCCATACTCTACTGAAGATCATTCACACCATGGCTTAATAGTTATTTCAAAAGATAAAAAGATCATATTATCAATTTTGATAAACTTCCTCATAAATTTCATCCTTGTATTCTAATTTTCAGAACTTAATCAAAAAAATTAGATCTCTATTTTTTGCAACTAAATATCACCCACACTTTGCTCAAACTCTTCACTTTAGCCGAAACATGCATTAAACTAAATAGACTCAAAAAAATCCGAAGTATGAAATACATAAAAAGAATCCGAAAAGAATCATAGACTATACATAGAAAGAATCATAGAAATACATAAGATTGACCATTTGTCTATACATAGAAAGAATCATAGACTCACATCTACACATGCAAATCCACTTCTGCAAAAATAAGAATCAGCAAGGGAAAGTACATATAACAGTCCAACAAATGTTTGTGCGTAAAGAGGCTAATACCTTATTAAAACCGAGGAAGCATTTGGGACTTATGACAACATAACGAATATGGGCCATCTCAGTCATAATTCCTACACAACAATGATGCTATAAAGATCAATAATTTATCTGCCATGACACCACATATAACTAAGAGTTAGTTGAAATAAGTAGAGTGTGAAAAATTATATATGAATTCATTAGGATTACACACAATATATGAATTGATTATCAATCAAAGAGAAAATAAAGCATCAGTCCACCAATACAGCATCATTATTAACCCCTGTTTGGTTACCAAGAAAACTGAGAGTTTGTATGTGACATGTTCGTCTTTGTTAGAGTTCCTATAATTCTCACTTATTAAAAAATAAGAAGTTCCTATAATTCTTGGAAGCAGCATAACAGAGGATAGTGAAAAAATGAGAAACTTGAGATTGTGGTATTCTAAAATGAATCCTATGCTAAACTGTTTGTCTAGACTGTCCCACATTTGTTTATGTGGATGCCGCCTTTTTTGCAATGCGATTAGTGAGTCATGTTCAAATGATACTTTTGAGATATAGTTTTGAGATAGTTTTGATAATTATGGTGATGCGCACAATTCAAAACCTGGAAAGGTTATATATAGTTTTGAGATACTTTTTTTTTTTTCTAAAGTTATTGAGATATTTGTAGAAATCAAAGGGGTGCTACTCCAATAGACATGAAGACATTAGAAACACCTAAGTAGAAAATAAAAATAAAAAGATTTTGAAAATTAGGATAAGAAAAACAAGTGTGAACAGCCCTCCAAAGGTGAATGATGTTGTTTTAAAACTTCCTTTACAATTAGATTTGAAGTTGGGAAGTGTGTGCAAGTTGCTCCATATATATGCTTACATCTACATATGTAAGTTAGACCTTATAACATTGTAGAATTAGCAAACTATAATCACATTGTAATCTCGCAAGTTAGACCTTATAACCAATTATCCCCAAGAAATTCATGCCCATGCGAAAGCATTAGTAGTGTATACTGTAAAGGCTTTGTATTGAAGTATTGATTGAGTTTCCAAGCCAATAAATTACATAAATGGTTTCAAATTTATATCCTATGGGAGATAAAAGAAATTAATAAAACACAAGAACTCAATCAATGATAGGAGCAGAAACTAAGTGAAACTAACCCAACAATAACCGATGATGTGGAGGAAGCCAGCTCAGCCAGCCACTTCTCATCCAAAGAACCGAGGGAATTGAATGAAAAGACTTGATTCAGAACAACATAAAACAGGGAAACCAAATGAAGGAAAACTTCAACAAATACCATGATCTCGTTAGCCACATATAACATCATCAAAAAGTACATTCATTACAAAACAAATGATAGAAAATAAGTAAAATTGATTTATCGTTTCCTTTTCTATTCATTTCAAAAAGTACATTTTCAAATCTAAGGAACACACAGAAGAAGATGGCAAAAGATAGACAAGCCATAGGCTAAAAAGAATATACTAATCAAATGAATATATTAAAGGGGAAAAGGCTATGTCTTTAAAAAAGCATCAACCAAACAAGTACACCAACAAACCACATACCTGCCATCTCGATTTATAAGCTGTTGAAGATTCTCTTCTAGATTCTTTTGAACTTCAGTATCAGCATGTTGTTGTCTGTCCAGAACTTCTTACTCATCTCTTAGCTTTGCAGTTTTCATCCCAGCATCCTCCTTACTGTAACATCAGCATTCCAATAGGAATTAAAAGCCTCTTAAAAAAAAAAGAAAATTCATAGATAAGCTATCTTGTTATGTAGAATAAAGAAGTAGAAAGATTTCAGTAATCTATTTTTATTGGGCAAGGAAGGAAGCAAGCGATATGATATGCAGCTGGTATGGAGAAAACTACTAGAGGATAAACTACCATAGACCAATCTATTCACCTACTGCCAACTGACAAGATTCATGGTAGTTTCTGGGATTTCTCTATCTAATAACCATTATGTATGACTGCCATCAGCAAGTGAAATGCCCACATGAAAAACATACTAAATACATACAAACAATTAAGCAAAACTTCACTCACCAAAACCATGGACAATACTAGAGAATGCCATTGCACAACTAATTCCAGCCAACAAGAAACTTTGCTTAGCACAGCGCATCGATTTGTTCTAGGATGCTTATGGATAATGAAAAACCACATTACAACCTAAAACAGTTCCTCAAAGCAAATATGATGCAGCACACGAATTATCAAAGAAGGACCAGAAAATTCAGCCATGAATGGTGGAAGGTTGCAGTAGTTTTCCAAATGAGATCAAGATAGCCGAGTCTTTAGTTTCAACAGATTTTGTTTCCTTTCGGATAAAGTTTCCTTAGTTGTTAACTTTACAGCAATTTCCTTTCCATTCCGAATAAGTTTCCTTAATTGTTCTACATTTCTTTATATGCGGATTGAGCATTGTAATGGGGATTGATTATTGATTGAAAAAGAAAACAAAGTATCACTGTGTTGTTTCTTCCTTTGCACGTAGGAAACACAGATTTCCTATTTGTTCTGTTTTATTACCTTCCGCTATGCCAATTTTGGCATCAGAGCAAGGTTGCGCCTGGCTCAATGGCAAGAAATGAAAACAATCAATCCCAGAATGAGGGTCCTGGTGCGCAGGCCCTTTGGGAATCTATCCAAGCACAAAACCGACAAAACCAGGAACGGTTTGAAGGGATCGAGCGCATGCTACAAGAGATTCAAAGGTCTATCACTAATGTCCATATGGAGGGCAATAGGGACCAAAACGAGAGAAGGCCTGGCGGGGGCAGAGGATTTAGACCACCACAGCAAGACCATGTGGGAGATAACTCCTCCAGTGAGGAAGAACTCGAGAACTTGGTGGGAGGAGGAAATCAAAGAACTCGTGACGGTAATACCAACTTCAAGATTAAAATTGACTTACCGTGTTTTAACGGACATCTCCATGTCGAAAGTTTCCTTGATTGGCTCCTAGAAGTAGAGAACTTCTTCGACTACATGCAGATACCAGAGGTTCAACAAGTGAAATTGGTGGCCTATAAGCTACGCGGTGGAGCGTCTGCTTGGTGGGAACAAACACAGAATAACCGAAGGCGCCAGGGTAAACAACCCGTCCGCGTGTGGCCTAAAATGAAGAGATTGATGAGAGCACGATTCCTTCCGCCAGACTATGAGCAACTTCTCTATCAGCAATACCAAAATTGCCGACAAGGTGCTAGGACCATCAATGAGTACACTGAGGAGTTTTATCGCCTGAACTCTCGGAACAACCTTGCGGAAACTGAGGGGCAGCAAGTGGCAAGGTACATTGGTGGGTTACGCGTTGCCATACAGGATAAAGTTACACTGCACGCTGTATGGACACTATCGGAAGCAGTCAACTTAGCCATGAAGATTGAATCACAGCTTTCCCGTCCCCCTACCAGAGCACCGAATCTCACACCATCAACTAAAGGGGCTGAGCCGCCAACTCAGTCGAATCCACCACACTTTCCTTCATCCAGCCGTGACCAGCGGACACAAAATAACTACCAGGTTCCTAAGGCCAACACTATCCCGACTGGGACGAGAGGAGGCACCAGTCAAAATCCATACAACAAACCAATAGCCGGAAAGTGTTTCCGCTGCAACCAACCAGGACACCGCTCCAACGAGTGTCCTGCACGTAAGTCTGTCAACCTGGTGGATGGTGATGATCCAACTAAGGAGAGTGACGATGAATCAGAAGAGGACGGAGAGTTCGTTGAAGGGGATGAAGGGGACTTGGTGAACTGTGTTATCCAGAGGCTACTCTTGGCGCCGAAACAGGAAGATCATACTCAGAGGCATGTTATATTCAAAACCCGCTGCACCGTCAATCAAAAAGTTTGTAACTTGATCATTGATAGCGGGAGCTGTGAAAATATCGTATCAAGGGCGTTGGTGTCCACCTTACAGCTGAATACAGAGAAGCATCCTAAACCTTATAAAATCAATTGGATCAAGAAGGGTGCCGAAACAAAAGTAACTTCCACCTGTCGTATTCCATTTTCAATTGGTAAATTCTATAACGACGTTGTAGATTGCGATGTTGTGGAGATGGATGCCTGTCATGTGTTACTTGGGAGGCCATGGCAGTACGATGTGGACGCCACGTATAAGGGGCGCGACAATACTTATACATTTTGGTGGCATGAACGGAAAGTAGTGTTGCTGCCTACGGGAGAACGACCCCACGATGCTACGGTGCATGAGAAGAAAGCTAGTTTCCTCACCGTGTCAGAGGACCAGTTCTTAATTGATGCAAAAGAGAGTGGGAAAATCTTGACGCTGGTTGTGAAAGGTAGAGCAGAGGAAGCAGTCTCTGAGTCATCTCCACCTGTTCGGCAACTATTAGAGGAATTTTCAGATATTGCTCCGCAGGAGCTACCTGCCGGATTACCCCCCCTGCGTGACATCCAACACTGCATTGATCTGGTACCAGGCGTCAGCCTCCCCAATCTGCCTCACTACCGTATGAGTCCCAACGAGCACAAGATCTTACAAGACCAGGTAGAGGACCTCATACGAAAGGGACTCATTCGAGAAAGCATGAGCCCCTGCGCTGTCCCAGCGTTGCTTATGCCAAAAAAAGACGGTAGCTGGAGGATGTGCGTGGATAGTCGCGCCATCAATAAGATCACGGTAAAGTATAGGTTTCCTATACCACGACTGAATGATATGTTAGATATGCTTGCAGGATCGAAGGTCTTTTCGAAGCTCGACTTAAGAAGTGGTTACCACCAAATAAGAGTTCGACCTGGAGATGAGTGGAAGACAGCTTTCAAAACAAAGGAGGGACTATACGAGTGGTTGGTCATGCCTTTCGGTTTGTCGAATGCACCTAGCACTTTCATGAGAGTCATGCACCAAACTCTCAAACCTTTCATCGGCAAGTTCGTTGTCGTGTATTTTGACGATATTCTCTTATACAGTCAGGATGAACGGCAACACATGGAGCACTTGAGGGAAGTACTTTCGGTTTTGAGGGAAAATAAGTTGTACATCAATTTGAAGAAATGTAATTTCCTAACCAGCAGGTTGTTATTCCTTGGCTTCGTCGTTGGTGAGGAAGGGGTGCATGTAGATGAAGAAAAAGTCCGAACCATCCGGGAGTGGCCCCGTCCATCCACCATTACCCAAGTCCGAAGTTTCCATGGGCTAGCGACCTTCTATCGGCGTTTTATTAGAAACTTCAGCACCCTTGCTGCACCTATCACGGAATGTATGAAGAAGGGGCAACTCCATTGGGGTGAAGACCAGGACGTGAGTTTTGCTGCCATTAAGGAGAAATTGTCTACAGCCCCTGTTCTCGCACTACCCAGTTTTGAGAAGTTGTTTGAAGTGGAGTGCGACGCTTCCACCATCGGTATTGGGGCCGTTCTCTCACAAGAAGGCAGACCTGTTGAGTTTTTCAGTGAGAAGCTAAATGAGGCACGACGCAAATGGACTGTCTATGAGCTAGAGTTTTATGCAATCATTAGGGCGTTGAAACACTGGGAGCACTACCTAATCCAACGTGAGTTCGTACTATACAGTGATCACCATGCCCTGAAATTTGTCAACAATCAAAACCATGTGAACCGAATGCATGCAAGGTGGGTTACATTCATACAAAAATTTACCATGGTCCTTAAGTACAAGTCTGGTCAGCACAACAAAGTTGCGGATGCTCTCAGCCGACGAGGAGAGCTCTTGCTCACCCTACGGACTGAGATCACTGGTTTTGAACAGCTTAAGGACCTCTATGTGGAGGATGAAGATTTTGCAGAGGCATGGAGGAGGTGTAAACTTAAGCAACCTGCGATTGACTTCCACATTCAAGATGAGTACCTATTTCGGGCAATCAGCTTTGCATACCACGGTCATCGTTGCGTGAACACTTAGTGCGTGAATTGCATGGGGGTGGTCTGGGAGGTCATGTGGGAAGAGATAAGACTATAGCCTTAGTGGCCGAACGTTACTATTGGCCCCAACTGAGGCGAGACGTGGGAAGATTTGTTCAAAAATGCCCTATCTGTCAAGTGGGGAAGGGGCAGTCACAAAATACCGGATTATACACCCCCCTGCCTGTACCAGAAAACATTTGAGAGGATGTAAGTATGGACTTTGTGCTTGGTCTCCCACGAACTCAACGAGGAGTGGATTCGGTCTTTGTGGTTGTCGACCGGTTCTCAAAAATGGCCCATTTTATCCCTTGCCGAAAGACAGCTGATGCATCTAATGTTGCCCACCTTTTCTTTAAGGAGATTGTGCGACTTCACGGAATTCCGAAGTCGATCACCTCAGATAGGGACGTCAAATTCCTCAGCCATTTTTGGATCACCCTCTGGAAGAAGTTTGACACGAGTCTTAAGTACAGCAGCACTTGCCACCCACAAACGGATGGTCAAACGGAAGTGACCAACCGAACATTGGGAAACATGGTCCGATGCATTTCAGGGGACAAACCGAAACAGTGGGACGTCTGCCTTCCACAGGTGGAATTTGCTTTCAATAACATGGTTAATCGATCAACTGGGAAGACACCCTTTGAAATTGTTTATACTCGACCTCCGAAGCATACCTTGGATTTAATTCCTCTTCCTAAACTTCCTGGATTTAGTACGGCAGCAGAAGGCATGGCAGCAAGAATCCAGCAAGTCCATTCGGATGTTCGTCTTAATTTGGAAAGAGCTAACTCACGCTACAAGCAAACAGCAGACAAACATAGGCGAGCTAAAATTTTTCAGGAGGGGACTTGGTGATGGTTCATCTTCGCAAACAACGTTTTCCTGTAGGGACCTACAACAAGTTGCAGAATAAAAAGTTCGGTCCATGTCGGATTGTCAAGAGGATTAATGATAATGCATATGTTATTGACCTCCCTGATAATATGTCGATCTCTTCTACTTTCAATGTGGCAGATATCTTCGAGTACCATCCACCAGATGAACTACTCTATCCTGAACACAGCTCGAGGCCGAGCTTCATCCACAGTGGGGAAGAATCTGATGCAGCACACGAATTATCAAAGAAGGACCAGAAAATTCAGCCATGAATGGTGGAAGGTTGCAGTAGTTTTCCAAATGAGATCAAGATAGCCGAGTCTTTAGTTTCAACAGATTTTGTTTCCTTTCGGATAAAGTTTCCTTAGTTGTTAACTTTACAGCAATTTCCTTTCCATTCCGAATAAGTTTCCTTAATTGTTCTACCATTCTTTATATGCGGATTGAGCATTGTAATGGGGATTGATTATTGATTGAAAAAGAAAACAAAGTATCACTGTGTTGTTTCTTCCTTTGCACGTAGGAAACACAGATTTCCTATTTGTTCTGTTTTATTACCTTCTGCTACGCCAAAATAGTTTACTGCATGATTCTTAATAGGCACACACTGCAGTTGCCATTGAAGTAAAGGACACACAAAAGAACTCTTATCCATTGAACATTAACTGCATGCGTTGTCTTTGATTTTGTATAATAGGACTTAGTTCCAGAGCTATATATATAGATATATATGTATGTATATATAAGATTCTACCCTGAGGAACTGCCAACAAGCAACATAGAAACTTAAATATGTAAAATCATTGACTCATTATAAAGGCCACATTTGGTTATACTTCACAAGCAATCATTCAGAAGCTCCAGCTCAAAAAACTTTCAGAAATCAGTGCATAAGCCTGCCCTGTTTCTGCCATAACAAAACAACATGTTTTAAAAAGAATGATTTAAGGAAGCACAACCAAATGCTGCCTTACCTTCATTTTGCTTAGAGAAAACTTCTGGATTTTTTTTTCAAAAGTAAATTGCATGTTGGTGGATCACAAAATGAAAATTAAAGCTGGTAAAAATATGTGAAAAAAGATGTAGCAGCAGACAAAAAGCTTATAATTCTTAATGAGTTGATAGTCATAATAATGATATATCAGCAAAAACACCAAGACAACAAATTGGACAGTATACAAAATGTGGCACTACAAACAACTAATGAAAAAAAAAAGAATCATAAAAGAAGAAAAATATATTTGTACCCAAAGGATACTTTTCCTTGCACACTTCATGCATTCAATCCCTCCCCTATCCAAGAAACTAAATGTGTGAATCGAAACAATACATGCACAATAAACTTGCTGCAAAGGAAGACTAATTATTAAAAAGTATCAACAAGAAACTTCAGAATTTTTGTTTCAAGAATGCAATATACCAATGTGATATCTAACACACCACTAACGAATAATAATAAAACAGGAAAAATTGCAAGCAAGCATCATAATTTCATAGAGTATTTATGTTACAATGTGACAGATCAATATAAGAGTGTTTCAAGTATCAATACAAAAGCAGGAAAGATTTCATTTTGAATAAGTAATACATAATCAGAGTATTTGTCATTTACATTCTAAATGAGATAAAAAATCTGTAAACAAAATAATGAAACTGATATAGTTGCTAAAGGCATAAAAATTACACACTAAATTTTAAATTAGGCTGTTCGCAAAGATTTCACATGTCATGAAACTCAATCAAAGTTAAAGAAATAAAAGCCCATAAAAATTATGGACCATATTCTTACCTAATTGAGTACAAGAATTTCACAAGGTGATTGATGGATGCTGATAGAAGTAGACCAGCTGGCAAGCATTTTGGTATACCAATAATTCGAAATCAGGGAAGAACAAAAAATATATAAATAGGAAAATGAATCAAACAGTGAGTATAAACATCCGAGAAACCAAAATAGCTACTAGATTTATGAGTTATATTTACAGCTATCTATCAAACCCACCATCAAGGCACTAAGAATTTCGCTTAATTGGAGATAAAAGCTACTTTCTTATATGCTGAGAAACAAAAGCAGAGGGTTACTCTGTTCTGGGTTGGCTTAAGGTGTTGAAGGGGAGGCGGTGGAGCATGGGGTGGCGTTGCGGCCGTGTGGAGGGCTGACTTGGGGTGGTGCTGCGCCGTGGAGGAAGGTGGCGCATGGCTTGTACGAGGCGCTTGAGCGAGATCCGTGCGGGGGAGAGCAGATCGACGGTGAGAGAGAGGGAGAGCTTGTGGAGGGGCTGCGGACCGTTGGGGGGTAGCTACACCGGTAGCTGGAGGTGGTGCGGCGACTGAGGACGCGGTGGCACTGGGAACTTGAGAGAGAAAGGACTTCGAGGGTGAGAGAAGCCGCGAGGGGGGCCTTGGCTGGGTTGGCCGGCGACGGTGGAGGTGAACGGTGACTGTGGGTCGACGGCGGCGTGCGGTGGCAGCTGCGTGGAGGCGTGAAGAGTATAGATCGAGGGAGAGAAGCAGAATGACACTGGGGGGAAGAGATAGAGGGGAGGGAAAAAAGTGAGTATAAGCAATGTTTTGAATACCATACCGGACGTCGTACCGGTCAAGGCATTAGAACGAAATATTTCGATACTAGTATTGTTTCGAAATAACATTTCGAGATAATATTTCGGGATAGTCGATATATGAATAAATTATATATATATAAATATATATAAAAATTATATTCTAAAATAATAGTCTATATATAAATAAATTATATATAAATACATATATATATAAATTATAAATAATCTAGTCTGAATTGGGGGTTAAAAAATAAACTTATAGTTTGAAAAAATGAAAAAAAAAATAAAAAAACACAGGCTGAAATATCGGTCGGTACCGGCCGAAATATAGGCCGGTACAGGCCAAAATTCAGGCCGGTACCGGCCAGTATTTTGACCGGTACGGAACAGATATAGTACCTGTACCAGCTGAACGGCCGAAACGAAAAATTTCAGCCGTACCGACCAGTACGGTACGAAATTTAAAACTATGAGTATAAGGCGTTTCGACTCCGAGCGATTAAAATTGAGATTTTATGACTAAATTTACATCGATGGAAAATGGTTTCTTTTTTGGTTTTTTATTATTGCGGCGATGTTTTCGTTGCAACAAGTAAAAAATGGCCGGAAAACTTCTCAATTGTTTTTCTTGCTCGATAAAGTCTAGGGGTTAAAACTTCTCAATTGTTTTTTTCTATAGATCATCAAATTTAAATAATTTCCTTGAATTTATTTCATTTTAGATTCCATATTAAGAAGCCTATTATTGTTTAATAAAAGACTTTGGGATACAATGTAATAAGTGTATTATGTCTTATAAAACTAAATTAAATTTAATTTTGGAAGGACCATATCATAGAAAATAGATAAAATATAAAAATTATACAAAATTTTGGGACTATAAGAAAAAAATTCGAAAGACATTTATACATGTATATATATAGAAATTTTAGAAACACTTGGAGAGCATATGAGAATTATAAATTTTTTGGTGGGCATTTTCTATATATATAGAATTATAAAAAAAAATATTAGGAGGAATTTTGATTTTTTTTTTGGAGAGGGGGGGGTGTGAACCATCAACGATGTTTCGTCACTGGTTACCACCATCATCCATGAACCAAAGATCACCACCTCCCACAACAGATACTGGTCCACAAACTGTTGGGATCGAGTGGAGATCCAAAGACAAACTAGATGCAGAGAAAGTAATAGCGGAAGCAAATCAGAGTAAAAAAAAAGAAAACAGAAACGAAAATCAGCAATCACACAAAAATACGAAGATTTAAGTGGTTTGACTTCAAACGATAGCCTACGTCCATTGACGGAGTTGATCTTCAAAAAAATCACTAGCAAAGATGGAGTACAAGAGAGGTATTACAAATCACTCCTCAATTCCAAAGCCCCAACACATCCAATGAGCTCTCAAATATCACAAAATGAGTTCTCTCTCTTTTCTGGCCTCACTCATCTCTTCTCCTTACAAAAATATGTTTATATATATAAAACAGTGCAGGAAATCAATTAGGTTTTCTAAACATTTTTTCGAGCAGACTGTCGAGCAAATATCGAGCGGACTGAAGTTTGCTTGAGCCAAGGTCGAGCCACAGTCGAGCCAGGGTCGAGCCAAGTTTCTGGAATGGCATTTTCAATAGGAAATCAAGTTACCATGTAAAAAAATATCCACCTTAACTTGAATTTCGTCAAGCCTGAACAAAATAAGTGAATTTCGCACCAAGAAGATTGAAAAACAGACTCCTCCATAAATCCTAAACAGAATACATCTATACCGGAAGAAGTCAATTTCCACCAAAAGGTCTTCAATTCCATAGACAACTTGATCAAACTAGAGGCTTGGTCCTAATGAAGAATCTCAATCTTTTCACAAAAAGACAAACCCACTATGCTATAGACGCTTACTTGAACAACGGCTTCCGAATACACATGAATGTTAACAACAAATATTCTCTGCCAAAGTAAGAATACCACAAAGTCTAAATGAGCATATCTCGAAGGTGGCCAAATTTCCTCCTTTTTCTACACAACGAAATTGTAGACTTGCTCTCACTATTAGTCAGTGCCAAAATCAAAATCATGCTCCATTCTAATAGCATGATCTAGAGTACATGTACTCTATTGTGAAACTCACTCAGCAACTTCACCTTCTTGCTATAACCCTACTCTCCATCGATGTGGAAGACAACAAATGTTGTGAAAGAAGAACTCTTCACCCAATAACAAGTTGTGTTGACCGCTTTACCCAAATTTGTAGACAAGTCTGGCAAACCCAAAAGCATACTATGGGCTCCCCTCAAGAATCTGATTCATCCATTTTGTTACCTCATTTATGTGGAGTGGATCCAGCTATACGATCTTAAAAATGCTCTACCTTCTTGTTTGTAGATCAGTAGCCTTCTCAAGTGCTTGAACGCATCAAACACATCACTCACTACTTCAGAAAAATAAGTCCAGCCTTTTTTCAAACTGGCCACCAAATAACATGAGTAAGTATAAGGCACCACCTTGCACAAGATGTACCCCAAAGATCAGAACAAATAAACTACAGTAAACTTGATTCTGTACTTCTTCACAAAGATACACTGCTAACACATAGAAAATGAAGCTTCCCTATCTTCTATTTACACAAAAGTAAAAGCTGCCTACTCACAAATGACCACACTCATTCACATATATGGCCCAATAACATGTGCTATAAAAGGGTAATACCTTAATCTGGAGCATCTGAAGATGTAGCTGCACCAATCACTATCTCAGCAAGAAGAAAATAAATACATCTGTTTTCTTCCCTGTCATTACCACCGAAGAGCGCTTGTAGACTCGAATGACTCCACCTTCAGCTGAATATTGATAACCAAATGAGTCAAGAATGCCCAAAGATATAAGATTTTTCTTTAAAGATGGAATATGTCGAACATTAGACAAAGTTCTAATGGTTACATCATACATCTTAATCTTGAATGAACCAAGCCCAACAATATCACAAGTAATATCATTCTCAACCAAAACGGAATCACTGTTGACTGATTCATAGGTAGTGAACTAATCTCTCTTGGGACACATATGGAACGTACAAGCTAAATCCATGACCCACTTGTCACCAAAACGACTGCTAGAGACCTTGACTACTAGGACAACATCATAGTTGTTAGTATTCATAAGAACACTAACAACATTAGAGAAAACTTGTACCTTCTACCTTATTCTCAATCTCGAACACTCATTCCTGTAATGACCAAATTTGTGGCAATAGTGAGATTTAATGTTTTTCTTGTTAAATCTAGAGCTACCAATGGAATTACTCCTACCTTGATTCGAATCTCTTCCACCAGATTTACCACCGGAGGACTATTTTACAAACAAGTCATCGGCTTGATTATCTATGCCTTGTACACCCAATTTTTTTCTCAACTCCTTAGAATTCAGAGTAGATTTTACATCTGCCAAGGAGATAGTATCTCTACCATACAACATTGAGTTCACAAAGTTATCAAACGACATAGGCAATGAACACAACAGAATTAAAACTTGATCTTCCTCGTCAAGTTTAATATCAATATTCCTTAGATCTATAATAATTTTGTTAAACTCATCTATATGATCAGACATAGGATTACCTTTCTTTATTCGAAGGTGACTTCCTTAAATACAGACTCACCAATACCTCCAAAGACCCAAGGCGGTCTCTTAGTCGGCCACTTCGCACAAAAATGCATCAGAAAGAGATAACAAAATCTCATTATGCGCTTTCTCTTCCTCTTCCATTGTTGATGTAGAAGGTTCATCCAACACCTTCTCCTCCACGACTTTCACCAACTTTTATTGTAGTAACAAGGGCCTCATCTAGATGCGCCACAAGCTGAAATCGTTTTGACCATCAAACTTCTCTCCATCAAATTTCACCAAAGCCATCTCTTAAGAACAAAGATCTTCCACAGAGTCTAGCACTCTGATACCAGTTTGTTGGGATCGAGTAGAGATCTAGATATGAACTAGAAGTAGAGAAAGTACTAGTAGAAACAAACTAGAGTACAAAAAAAAAAATGAAATTCAGCAATCACTCGAAGACACCAAGATTTAAGTGGTTCGGATTCAAATGATAGCCTGCGTCTACTGACGGAGTCGATCTTCAAAGGAATTCACTAACAAAGATGGTGTACAAGAGAGGTATCACAAATCCTTCCTCAATTCCAAAGCCCCAATACATCTAATGAGCTCTCAAATATCACAAAAAGAGTTCATTCTCTTTTATGGTCTCACTCATCTCTTCTCCTTATAAAATTATGTTTACAAAAATATGTTTATACACCCAATGAGCTCTCAAAAATCACAAAAGGAGTTCTTTCTCTTTTAGATTTTCTAAACATTCGCTCGAGCGAACAATCTTTTCTAAAGTTTGCTTGAGTCAAGGTCAAGCCAAGGTTGAGCCACAACCAAGCCAAGTTTCTGAAATGGTGTTTTCAATAGGAAATCAAGCCACCATTCCAACACAAACCATTTCTCAATGCCATCCCGAGTGAGTGTTGATCCACCTCATGGAGTGCCTCGCTACCAAAGGTAGGCCTTGTTGTTGTCTACCACCATTGGCTTGCTTGCATGCCCACAAGATCACAGTAGGAAATCAGACTAGTCACAATGTGACAACCACTAGTTGCCATGCAACATGTGCTCCCCACACTATCTGGCATGAGCTCTTGCACCACACTACTTTACTTGGCGAGTATTGGTCATAGACTAGTGCTCCCATGCATTCACAGATTACCTCTCATAGCAGGCCTCTTTCATGGTGAGCTCCTACAGTGAGTTCACTATTTTTTCAATAATTTGGTTCTACTCACTGCCTTGTGTCTATGGTAAAGTCACCTCCCATGGAGAATACCTAGTCACATGATGATAGCAGTCAAGTATGGTGACCGCACTATTGCATATACAAATCATTGTCCATTTGTTTAATGAAAGCACAGAATTTCAAGCGTTCTGTATGCACAAATTTTAAGTGTTTGTGCATTTAAGACTTGTCTCTATCATTACTCTTTCACAAATAACATGCAAATGCAAAGCATTAAAGGAGTACTACATGTTGTTCATCCCGATGAAGCAGTGAGAATATAAAGATGGGAGTCCATGTTATTCATTGACCTTAACTCTTGGCAATCAATTCATGCCAGCTAAAAAAAATCTTGAATATTAAGCTAATGCGATTATGTTTGCAATTCACACTAATAATTGTGTTTACAATAATTTTAGATTAAAAAATCTTTCCATTCCTCAAATTCTTGGGGCATGTCCTATTTTTAAACGTATCTCAAAGACCCCTTGTGGCCATTAGCAACAACAAGCCTAGGACTCGACTCCTTGAGCATTGTCTTGGAGCCACCCAATGGCTTAAACACTCTCACACTGGGTACATCCTCTTTGAGCGTATCTCATGGACGTTTTGTGGTTGCCTTCAGCAACACACCCAAAATGTGACTTTTTGAGCTTTATCGTGGAGCACCTTGTAGCTTCAATGATCCCGCCTTGGGGCCTTCATCTTTAGGCGCACCTCAAGGATTCCTTGTTGTTGTCTTCAGCAACATGCCCGTGTTTTGACTTTTCAAGCATTATCTTGTAGAACTTGTCGCTTCAAAGGTCTTGACTTTCAAGCACATCTAGAGACCCCCTGGCTATCTATAACAGCATGCCATGATGCCTAGGAGTATCCAGTTTTTCCCACATTCTAAGAAAAAGCCCAAGGGCTCCACATTCACCTATCACAAATTTCTTTCTATAACAAGTGTATAGGCTTCAAAACCATCTATCATGAGTTTCCTTAGAGAATGAGTTGATGAGCTTTGCAATTGCCTAGTGTGGTTCTCTTATGACTGCCTAAGGGCTCCATAACTGCCAAGTATGAGTCTTTATCATCAACATGCCGTCAATAACAAGTCTCCTCGAGCTTTCAGCCTCGAGATCACTATGGGTTGCTCCAACTCCCACCTAGGGCATGGCTCCTCGAGATTTCTAATGAAGTGCCCTTTGTGGCCGTCTTTATTAGAAGGCTTAGGGCATGAGCCCTCGACCTTTATCTTCAAGGCTCTTATGTGGGGCATGCTATCTCTGGCTTTTATCTCAAAGCCTCAACTACCGTTTGAATACTTAGAATATCTCGATATTATAAAGTTGAAAAATCGTTTGAATATAATTTTTTAATATAATTTTTGTTTTGAAATTTGAAAAAGTATGATTTTTTTTTTAGGTTTTGTTTGGGAGTTTGGAAAAGTTGTAAATAATAGGTAATGATTTGATAAAAAAAGTTGGAGATTTGAAATTGAAAAATGTTTTGTATTTGAATTATGTTTGGTTAGGAAATATCTAAGAATACTTTAGAGTAGTTGTGTTACCAAATGAACCCTCAGTGGTCACCTCAACTTACCAAGGACAATCCTCCTCGAGCCAATCATTAAGGTCATAATCATTCAACGCAATTCTTATTTGGGAAGTCAATGACATCATCACTATCATCGGAGTTGAACCTAAGAGAAAACGTTAGATGAGAAATGCTCAAGCAACATAGTCACCAATAGAACTTGCCGACTTTGACTCTGTTAAGTACTCTTCTTGGCTCTCTAGACTAGTCGCGGACATCACACTCCCTTAACCCTGCAACAATGAGCTGATTCTCTTGAGGTCACATTGTCGAAGACCCCTATTGGTTTTCAACATATTTTTATTTTGGAGGGCTGAGTCTCTTTGAGGCCGCATCATCAAAGACCCCTATAAGCATCCCACATTAGATGAGAGCTCTCCTCGAAGCCTCATCCTTGGACACCCGTATTGGCATCCTTCATCGTCAAGGGAAAGTCTCTTTAAGGCTACATCCTCAAAGACTCATATGGAATCCTACATCAGCAAAGGGTGAGTCTCCCTGAGTCCTTTTCCTCAGAGACACATATAGGCGTCTTGTATCATCAAGGATGAGTTTTCTAAGGCTGCATCCTTGGAGACCCATATGGGCCATGGGCATCGAACATCGGTATAGGCCAAGTCTATTCGAGATCTCATTTTCTGGGGCCCCTTTAAGCATCCCACATCATTAAGAGTGAGCCTCCTTTAAAAAGTTACATACATGAAGACCCACTACGGCTATCTAGCATTGTTGAGAGCAAGTCTGCTCAAGCTTGAATCCTTGGAGCCCTACAATCATCTACCAGATTGTGTGTCATGACCCAGATTCTTTTTCACTTTGATATCGAGGTGTTCGCCCGACGATGAGCACGTTCTCTCTTCGCGTCTCTTGTGAGGTGGTGAGCTTTTTGCTTCCCATAGCAATCGCTTGGGTTATGAGCATTTTGCTTGTATTGTGCTCACCTAATGTATAAGCATCTTGCTTTTATTGTGCTCGCCTGAGGACGATCACCATGGGTCTCATCGTGAGCATCTGGTGGCGAGCACCTTTCTTTCGGTATTGCTTGTCTAGTGGCGATCACTTTATTTTTGGTGAGCACTTTTATTTTGATATTACTCGCCTAGTGACGATCACTAGGTTCCCCGTTCGGGGTACTAATCCTATCCATCCTAAGGAAACTCCACTCGAACCCCATCTTCCCGACATAGGTCATCCTTAGGAAAGTCTAGGAACTCGTTTCCTGGTGAAGAAGTGAGGATCACCACAGCGAGTGCTGCTGGGGGCTATTATAACTTGACTACTCAAAGGTTAGAGGGAAACTAAGGGTTTCCCCATATGTCTTGCCATTTGCCATTAATTATTCTTGAACAAGTGTCTGTCTAGGAAAAGACTCCTAAACTCTCGTTGGCTATTTGGATATGATTATCTACAATGATAGTGATTGCCACACTTGAAAAATTCACAGTCGTGGTTCTTCTGAAAGTATCATCTACATATATATAATAAAAAAAATTGTGGAAGTGTACGAAAACTCCATAAGTGGAAGATCCAGTGCTAGTGGTATGAACAAGCAAGCAAATTATAGTTAAATAGATGATAAGGAGCATATAATATGTAATAAGTAATAATGAATAGATGAACATGTAATAAGTCATTATCATATGAAATACATACCAATGGATAAAATAGTTGTCAACTTAAAATTGGAACATCTTTGATTGAGTCTTTTATTTCAAAGTGGCCAACAATGTGTTCATAATTCTTCCGATGATCTGTTATAAGGAACATACTAAAAGGCAATGCTATCTGTGCACTCATGCAACTTTTATGAATGATGAAAAATGGACACAAACTTGCCAATTAACTTATTTTCGATTAATAGATTAAAACACAAATAAATTCCAGCATGATAATGTGCATCAAATACCAATAAGAATTCATCATGCCAAACCAAATAAATGGTTAAAAGTAGAACGGATAAAGAAAATGGTAACAATGACAAGAAAGTCATGGTTAAGTTGAAAATAAAGATTAGGGATTAGTTAAGGTTAGCAACATAATAAACTATTAAGTGGTTAGTCAAAGCTAACCAAAAAAATGAAATAATAACATAATCGTTAAGTTTCAGTCATTGATAGCAAAATAAATAAAGAACAACTAGGAGTTAGACATAGTCTCCTCTCTGTTTTCGCTGGAAAACAGAGGTGGTGAATCCGTGGAAAGGTGGGAAGTATGGAGGAGATGGAGGATCTAAAGGAGTTGTGTGGAAACCTGTGTTTAACAAAAGAGGAGAAAGTGGGGATCAATCGTGGGAGTGAATCTAAAGAAGTAGTGAAGGAGAAAGGCGACAGAAGTTTAATTGGAAAAGTGTGTATGGAGAGGGTGATCGGGAAGGAGGTGCTAACCTCAATATTGGGCAAAATCTAGAGAGTAAGCTACCCTACAATGTTTCAGGAGGTAGGAATCAACATGTTTATCATCACCTTTAGGACCCATGCTGACAAGATGAAGGTGATGGATGGCAGTCCATGGCTCTTTGATAGCCATATGTTCATCCTCCAGATGTTTGATGGTTTTTCCCAACCATAGCACTGGAAATTCGATTGAGAATTTTTTTGGATCCAATTCCATAATCTGCAGCATGATGAGGGACTGTGGTGTGCAAATTGGTAATTCAATGGGGAAAGTGTTGTATGTGGAGGTTATAGATGATGGAGTGGGTTGGGGTCAATTTTTTAGAGTAAGAATTGAGATCTCATTGCCAAAAGCCATCGCAAGGGGTAGATTTATAAAAACTAATGGGCGTAATGCGTGGGTTAATTCCAAATATGAGAAGTTGCCTCAGTTGTGTTTCCATTGTGGTTGGATTATACACCGAGATAAGGGCTGTGTAGTAGAAGCTATTGGAAGGGAGATGAATGAGGCTCCGAAATCCAAATTTGGGCCATGCCTGAGGGCTGACATAGCAACAAGGAGGAGACCCTATCAATTTGGAGCTAGGCAGGATAGAGAGGTAAGGGTGAGGAGTAGATCTGGGAAGGGGAGAAGTGAGGTTTGGAGGGATGAAAAAAGCAATAAAAAATAAACGGGAAGGGAGAAGTCAGATGAAGGTGAGGTAAAAAGAAAGGAAAATGAATATGAGGAGGAAGTAGAGAAGGGAAAATTAGGGGAGGATGAGGTGAAGGGGAGGGAAATTGGCTCTTTGGTGGAAGTAGAATGGGGGATTTCAGATGTCAGAGGCAAACAATGCAGTTTTAAAGGAGCCTAGAGAGACTGGAGTGGGGAAGATGTTATGTTCCATTGTAGATCAAGAGGCATTAGCAGTTGACAAATAGTTGCTTCTTCGTGAACTTAGGGAAAGCAATGAGAGGAATGATGATGAGGAAAACAATGAAGGGCAGAATGTAGTGCAAGCCAGTTTGACAACTGGAAAATGGAAGCGTAGAGCAAAAGGCAAACGTAAGGCATCAGTGTCGTCCTTTTATCATTAAAAAAAGGTGGAAGGGATAGTAGTAAGGAAGAGAAGGAACAAAAGAAATTAAAATAGATGGAAGGATGTGAGGCTATGTTGTCATTAACAGGAGTGGCGAAGGCTGTTTGGCAGCCTCGCCAAGAGCCATGAAAACCATTAGTTGGAACTGTCGGTGGCTTGGGAACCCTTGAATAGTTCAGACCCTTTGCTTGCTAGCAAAGGAAAAGAAACCCGATATTGTCTTCTTGATGGAGACAAAGTTAGACTCAAGAAAGGCTACAAGGGTTCAAAAGAAACTGGGAATGGAGGGCTGTATTGTGGTTGAACCTAGGGGTATGAGAGGGGGGGGGGGTTGTTGATGAGGTGGAAGAATGGAGATAAGGTTGAACTATTGAACTACTCTCAGAGGCATGTTAGTGTCTGGGTTAATGGTGAAGGAGGTAAAAGTAGATGGTTATTAATGGGATTTTATGGAAATTCAGGGGCTAGTAAAAGAGGGTCATCATGGGTGTTACTTAAGTCCTTGAAACCATTACCAGATGTGGGTTGGTGTGTCATAGGAGATTTTAATGAAATAGTGACCTAAGAAGAGAAAGTGGGGGGAAGGGAGAGAAGTAAAGGGCAGATGGAAATATTTAGAAGGGCTTTGGAGATGTCTGGGCTCTCTTATCTGGGATGGTGTGGGTATAAATTTACATGGAGCAATGGTCATGAGGATGAGTCTTTTGTAAAAGAAAGGTTGGATCGAGCTATAGCTAATCATGGTTGGGCTAGTAGATTTCAAGATATGAATGTGGAGGCTATAGCGACTTGGGTTTCAGACCACAAATCCCTTGTTCTTACTGCTAATAGAAATGTGCAGAGGTATTTCAAGAAAATGAACTTTAAGTATGAAATGAGTTGGGATATGAAAGAGGAGTGTGGAAAAATTATAGAAGTTGAAAGGGGAAAGACCTCTGGTGTGAATGAGCCACAAAAAAAGTTACAGAGGGACCTTGCTGGATGTAGAAATTCATTAAGTAGATGGTGTAGAAATTATGTTCTAAGAAGGGATGGTGAAATCAAAGAGTTGTCTGAAAAAATAAAAATAATTGAGGAGGAGGAGGGGCCAGAGAATATATGTGAACTAAAGAGGCTAAAAGGAGAGCTTAATGTCCTTCTAGAGCAGGAAGATCTAAGGTGGAAGCAGAGGGCAAAAAAGCATTGGTTAACATATGGTGATAGAAACACTAAGTTCTATCATGCATGTGCTAATCAGAGAAAGAAGAAAAACACTATCAAAGCAATCATGACTCTCAAGGGAGGATGGTGGAGGAAGAGGTGGAGATAGAGGGTGCTTTCTATGGCTATTTCAGTGAAATTTTTTCATCATCTATGACCAAAGATGAGGATATAGACAAGTGTGTTATGCTAGCTGAGCCAAAAGTTATAGAGGCTATGAATGAGAGGCTGGAAGGGGATTTTACTGCTTTTGAAGTTGAAGTAGCTCTTAAACAAATGTCAGCACTGAAATCATCTGGCCCCGATGGATTTGGGGCAAGTTTCTATCAAAATCATTGGCATATTGTAGGGGAGGACACATGTAGGGCAGTGCTAGATTTTTTAAATGGAGGAGAGATAAATGTGGGGGTGAACCATACCTTAATTGCACTTATACCCAAGGTTAAATCCCCTACCAATGCCAAGGAGTTCAGGTCCATAAGCCTCTGCAACGTACTGTATAAACTCATTTCAAAGGTAATTGCAAACAGAATTAAGTTAGTATTATCAGAAATTATATCACCCAATCAAAGTGCATTTATTCCGAGTAGGCTAATTTCTAATAATATCATGATAGCCTATGAGATGTTGCATACCATGAAGAAAAAACATAAGGGAAGGGTTGGGACTATGGCAATAAAGCTTGATATGTCAAAGGCCTATGATAGGGTGGAGTGGCCTTTTCTTGAAGCTATGATGAACAAAGTTGGGTTTGGGATGAAGATGCGCAGGCTGATCATGTAATGTGTTTCATCGGTGAGCTATTCAGTCTTAGTCAATGGGAAAGTGGGGAAGAGTTTCTTACCTTCAAGGGGCATTAGGCAAGGGGACCCATTTGTGTAAAGGGGCTAAGCCAACTGCTGTTGAAATCAGAGAGGGAGGGAGCAATAAAGGGGACAACCATAAGTAAGGGAGGCATACGAGTGAACCACCTTCTTTTTGCTGATGATTGTGTGTTATTTTGCAGAGCCTTAAAGAGGGAATGGAAACCTATTTATTCCATTCTAGAAGTTTATGAAAAAGCCTCTAGGCAGGCCCTTAACAAACAAAAGACATCCATTTTTTTCAGCTCCAACACGACAGAAGATGTAAAAAAAAATGATGTTTCAAGAGGCTTGGTTGTTTTATGTGATAGTTATGAAAGGTATCTAGGCTTGTCAGCTGTTGTAGGGAGGTCAAGGTATAATGCTTTTCGAAGCATAAAGGAAAGAGTGTGGATGAAGATGCAAAACTGGAAAACTATTTTTCTGTCTATGGCTAGAAAAGAAGTTCTTACAAAAGCTGTTCTCCAAGCCATCCCAACTTACACTATGAGTGTATTCCAGTTGCCAAAGAAACTGTGTAGAGATCTTGAAGCTTTTGGTGGAGTAACTGTAAAAAAGAAAGGGGCATTCATTGGAAGAGGTGGAGATGGTTGGGCATGGCAAAAGCTGAGGGAAGAATGGGGTTTAGAAACTTGGAATCTTTCAATAGAGCAATGCTAGCAAAACAAGAATGGAGGTTACTCAAGGAGCCTCTTTCTTTAGTTGCAGGAGTTTTCAAGGACAAATACTATAAAAATGTGCAAGTTCTTGAGGCACCCATTGGAAAATCACCTTCTCTGATATGGAAGAGCATCTGGTCTGCCATGGGTTTAGTGAAGGAGGGTCTGCTATGGAGGATTGGAAATGGGAAATCAGTAAACATATGGGGCCAGAAGTTGTTACCCACTCCAACAACCCACTGTGTTCAATCCTCTATAAAAGTCCTAAATGTTGATGCTAAAGTATGTGAACTAATAGAAGCATAGGAGGGGAGGTGGAAGGAGGATGTTGTAGCAGAAATTTTTAATGAAGAGGAGGCTAAGGTGATCTGTGCAATCCCTGTCAGTAGGCTTGGAGGTGCAGATAAGCCAATTTGGGGTCCATCCAAGAATGAGATATTTACTATTAGAAGTGCCTATTTTGTGGAACAGAAGAAATATGAGAAGAGTGGCACATCTCAGTTAAATGAGGAGGTTGATGTATGGAAGAGGATATGGCATCTTGATGTTCCAGGTTCTGCTAAGCATTTCATGTGGAAAACTGTTAATAAAATCCTCCCAACAATGGTGAATTTAAAGCATAGAAAAGTTACTAAGAATGCCAAGTGCCCAATCTGTCAAGCTGAAGATGAAACTATAGAATATGTTTTATGGAACTGCCCTGCAATAGTGGATATTTGGGGGGAAATTAAAAGCCCTGTTTATAAGTGGCCAATTGGTGGTGGGGACTTTATATAGCTGTTGATAGATGTGTAAAAAGATACAAATAGAAAAGTTAGAAGAGATAGTGATGATAATGAAGAGTATATGGCATAGAAGAAATAAGTTTGTGTTTGAAAACAAATTTGCAAGCCCAAGTATGATTGTACAGATAGCAATTAGGGGTCTTGAAGAGTTCCATGATGCAAACCAGACAAGGGGAAAAAGCTTGAAAAGATTACAGTGGGAGGTAGGGGAGAGTTGGAAGACACCGAAAGGGAAATGGTTTAAAGCAAATTTTGATGGGGCTATTAATATGGAACAACAAAAGATGGGCATGGGAATTGTGGTCAAGGATAGCAAAGGTGAGGTAATAGCATCTTTGTGTGGCACACAAGGGTCTGTAACTTCCCCCTTCATTGCAGAATTCAATACCCTTTGGAGAACAATGGATCTTTGTTCTGAGTTGGGTATTCAAGATGTGATAATTGAGGGAGATGCAAAGGTGCTCATAAATGCAATCAAAGCTGAAACTGAAGATGAATCATGGAGGGGACAGCTCGTGGAAGATATGAAGCACAGGTGGAAGAACAAGAAACAATGGGTTTTGAAGTTCAGATACCAGAAAGGGAATGAGGTGGTGCACCATCTTGCAAAATTGGCATTGCAACTAAATGAAGAAATGTGCTGGATAGAAGAAGTTCCTGAGCATGTAAACCTTTTAGTTCAAAAAGATAAAGTCTGTAGTGAAAACAATTTGATGAAGTGAATACAAGTCAGTTCTTCTTTCAAAAAAAAAAAAAAAAACTAGGAGTTAGACAAAATATTGGAATAACAGTTGGATTAACCAATATTAACAAAATAAACTAAAATAAGATTTAGGCAATTAATAAAATTGATAAAATTAAAATAAGAGATAAATAGCTTGTCACAGTTATAAAATAATAAATAATAAATAATAAATAATAAATAATCTACAAATTTATTATAAGACTAGCACAATTCTCATTTAATTTTAAAGTTGTAATATGTACTTTGAAGAATGTACACCTCGATGCCAATGCCCTTTGGATCAATTGGTCACACCTTAATTTTTCACTAAAAGAACCAATGATCAAATTCTCCATGCCCCATGTATCAAAAAAGAATGTACACCTTGATAGACATATTTTTCTCATTCTCTATATAAATACTATGCATCAATTACTATTCACTCTCACACCTCAAATCTATAACTTTTTTATAGGATGTAAGAGTATTTTTCATATAATATAAAGATGTATTTTATAAAATATAAGATGTGAGATGGTGAATACTTGAGAAAAATTTTTCTTCTCTATATTGCCTCCCTTACACGCCCACCCCCACTTTTTTTATTTTTTAACCTTTTTTTTTTATCTCTCCTTAGCGTAACTCTCTCCCAGTGACACATTTCTTCACTTTTCACTTTTCTCACACTTTTCACGTTGCCTCCAAATAACAAATATAAAATAATTAAACTTTTAAACTTTTATTTTTATTTTTAAACTTCCAAATAACAAATAAAAAATAATTCAATTTTTTTAAAATTTTTAAAATAAAAACAAAATTTTAATTTTATAATATTTTTTATTCAAACTTCTTTCTTTCATTTCTCAAAACTCAATAAATACTTAACTTAAACTATCTCACTATTATTTATAAAACATCTTACTAATATTCACAAAATTATTATCTCATCTCATTTCTCAAACATCACCTAAGTTTAGGTTGGTGGCATTTCGGTCACTCACCTCTTTGTCTCTTTTTTTAATATATATATATATATATATATATATATTAATAAAAGTAATATTAGATTTAATTATAGATTATGCAAGTTGGAACTCTTTTTATAAAATGGTAGCGTTGACCATTAAAAAGTTCAAATTTATATTTGATTTTTATATTTACTTATTTTTTTCAAAATAAATGCACAATAATAACGTACTTTATGATTTTAAATATTATTTCTCCACCAAAAAATGGTGAATTAGGCCGAAAGATTACTACAGCAGCCAGAACTACATTTCATATTCTCAATATCTCCTAGCTACACAAATTGATCATGAGAATTATGGCTTATTTGGATTACAATATCTCATTATACTTGTAAATAGTAATAAAATTATTTGAGTTAATATTTTTTATAGGAGTTTGAGACATGAGAGAAAAAAAAAATTGAATAAAAATATTATAAAGTTAAAATTTTTTAATATTATTTTTATTTTAAAATTTAAAAAGGTAGTATTCTTTTTTGTGTTTTGTTTAAGAGTTTAAAAAAATTGCAATGTTTAAGTAATGATTAGATACAAAAAATTAAATATTTAAACCTAAAAAGCATTTTATATTTACTATATACAGAAAAAAAAATCTAAAAATAATTATATTGCGATAATTGTCGAACACAAAGGTCCCGTTTGGTTGTTAGAAACTGAGATCAACTCAGTTCAGTTCAATTTTAGACTGAGTCTAACATCCAAACACTCAACTCTCAAATTATTAAACTCATCTCATCTCAAAATCTCTTCACGTGTGGGACCCACAATCTTTTTTAATTCAACACTTATTTATATGCAAAACTCACAATTTTTTTCAACTCCCTATAAATAGATATAAACTCATCTTAACATCCAAACATATTTAAGCTCATCTTAGGTGGATCCCACAAAACTCACTCCACCATCTCAACTCACTATTATTCATAAAAAAACTCAACTCAGCCCAACTCAACTCAACATCAAAACTCAGCCAAAACCTACTTTAGGCCTACTTCGTACAAAGCCCAAAGGAGCGATGGGACAATATATGTACAACAACCGAGGAAGGACACCCACGAGTTAGAACCTTGAGATCCATATTCTTAGAATTTTATATCACAATTTGGCCTCATTTGGATACAGAAACGATTTCATTTTATCTCATTTTATCATTATAAATTTCTTAAATTCACACACAAAATATAATAAAAAATTCAACTTTTTCAAATTTCAAAACAATAATAATATAAAAAATAATATTCTAATTTTAAGGGGATTTTCCCTTCACTAAACCCAACGGGCCTGTGAATGAAAGCTAATGGAATTGAGACCAAAAGCCTAGCCCAGGAACAAACAAAGTCTCCAACCTGGCCCATGGGTAGGGTCCTCTGGACGCAACCTGCAAGAGAGAGGGTGCTATAGGGGATGAGACTCGTCAATCTAAAGGTCCCTCGAGTAGTGTCCAGCTCTCAAGTGTCCGTTCACATGGTAGGTGTAAGGTGCAGGGGACCTTTGATTTTCTGACAAGAAAGATATCAACAGACCACCAAAGATATTGTCTGGGAGAATGAAATTGAAAAATCATGCCGCATTAATGGCACCACTATCCGAGTTACATGCCACATTAATGACATCGTCGCAAAGCCACGACGCATTAAAAGACTCTGACACAGGGAACAGTACAAAGGACGCGGACTCCATGGGGCAGATGATAGCAGGTCTCAAGTACGAGGATCATCTCTCTGATCCCTAGACTCTTTCACTTATTTACAAATTTCTAAAAATACTTACTAACTTTTGCATTGAAGACTCCTCGGCTCCAAGGTCATCCACTCTTAGTTGTATTCTCTCCATATTTTTCAAGCCCATTTCGGAATACCTGAGTTGTTGGAGTCTGACCCAAACATGTGTGAAACACGACATTAATAGTGGCGCCGTCTGTGGGATCCTTGTGATTCTTACGTGTCTTTCTCATACTTGCGATAACCCGTTCCGGACAACTCAGGAGAGACGTGGGAGACAACATGGAAACAAGATTGAAAAACATGGAGGAATGGGTGACGAACTTAACTGACGAAGTGCAAGTACTTCGTAAGGAAAACGAGGAACTCAGAAAACCTCGACAGGAGCAGGATGGTGGAGCAGACTTCAGCGATAGTGAGCATGCAAGGTCCCGAAACACACAAGCTAGACCAAATAAGGAGGAGTAGAAGAACATGCAGGACAAGCTCTGTTACCTTAAAGGAAAATATGAGAAAATAGCAAGGAAGGTGGGTACATCGTCAACAGTGGAGCAGTTGCTCACAAGCACTGGCCTACCCTACACGGAGGAGATGATGGCGGTGCTCTTACCACCAAAGTTTAGGGTCCCATCCATGGAAATACATGACGAAGGAAGGGATCCTCTTGAGCACCTGGAAACTTTCAGGGCTCACAAAAAGTTGCATGGCTTCCCAGGTGAAGTAGCGTGTAAAGCGTTTCCATTAACCTTGAAGGGGCCGGCAAGCATATGGTTCGAGTCTCTGGCACCCGGATCAGTGGACAGTTTTGGTGAGCTAGTAAGATTGTTTCTGACTCAGTTCATATCGAGTCAAAGGAGGAAGCGTCTGGCAGTGTACCTCCTCACCATCAAACAAGTAGAGGACGAAAGCCTAAAGTCCTACCTAGCCTGGTTCAATAAAGAGCACATGATCACCGACGACCAAGATGAGAAGATAACCTTAGCGGCACTTCTGGGAGGAGTATGGCCGCGATCCCAATTTATGGCCTAGCTGGCAAGGAGGACTCTTATGACATTGCAAGAGTTCATGGACCAGGCCGACAACTTCATCAACGTGGAAGATACTCTTCGGGCATTGACGGAGCCAAGAAGAAAGGAGTTGGAATGAGTAGATAAGAGGGCAAAGGCCCCGGCTAAAGCCATGCCCCTTGAGAAGCTGGAGAAGAGCTCCAAAGATAAGAGGCGAGAGGAAGTCCTGACAAGGGGATCGGGACCTCGATTGGACCGGCCCACATTCACCATACACGAGGCCGACACCTCCATTGCCCAAACAGAGGATGACCAGGGTATAGCGCGTCGTTACTGCACATACCACAATTCCACCTCACATAATACCGAGGACTGCTTTTCCCAACAAAGAATGAGGGAATACGTAGAGCATGAAAGGCAATGCCACCCCCTGACCCAATTATTGGAGCAAGAAAGAAGGGGATGGTTAAGATAAAGGAGCATGGATTGAGGCAATCGGCATAAGAGGGAAGACAACCCTTGGTGATAACCACCGGCACGGGAACCACATTAAGTTCATCCTCGTTCTCCACCACTGGAAGGGCCTCCACTCGAGAAAATATGAACCATAGCAAGAGGATTTGGGGGGATTTGGGGTTGGCGTGTTTCCTCCTCGAGCAGAAAAGCACATGCCAGGCAAGCCCGGTACCACGAGGTGTACTCGGCTGAATGCCATCCCGCCAAGCATCGAAGGGGTGACCCTACCCCGTCATCTCCTTCATGGAGACCGACGAGCAGGGGGTCCTATACCCCCACGACGACGCATTGGTGGTCACTATGCTTTTCACCAACTTCACCACTCGCAGAATCCTTATTGACAATGAAAGTTCTGCAGACATCTTGTTTTGGGGGGCCTTCACCAAAATGAGAATAGATGTTGTTCAACTGCAACCGGCCCCCATGCTATTGAAAGGCTTCAAAAGGAAGTATGGTTTAGCATGTGGGAACCACCACGTTGTTAGTCCTCGTTGGCAGCAACCCTGCACAGCCCTTGTCATGGTTGACTTCTTGGTAGTAAGGACCTCGTCGTCATACAACGCCATAATTGGAAGGCCCACCCTCAACAACTTGTGGGCCGTCATGTCGACCTACACCTCAAGATGAAGTTCCCAACTCCCCAAGGAGTGGGAGAAGTCCGAGCTGAACAAGTTTTGGCAACAGAATGCTACGTTCAAGAGTTGAAGCAGAAGGAAGGTGGGCTTACCTCGGACGGCACTGCCGAGAAAGAATAGGCCATGCACCACTTGAAGAGCCATGGCAAGCCTTTGTCTACTACTAGCCCTACCAGGCTCGAGGGGGGTAGGGAGTGCATGCCCCCAAAAGGAAGAATGAGCGACAACCTCCCCGACCGAAAGCTCTGTTTCCTTTTATCTTGTAATATATTTTTTCTCAAACATGTAATTTCTTGATGTTTAATGAAAATCGTGATTTTTCAGGACAATGCAAAATGTCAACTTCGAACTTTGCAACTAACAAAATCTGCAATGACAAAGCCATCAATGGATTAATGTTTACCTTTCCTGCGGTATCAACGGGTGGGAACGAGTCCAGTCACAAACTACTCGAACAACATACCTCCCACGAGGTCACAGGGAAGGGCTGGGTCGAAGGCCACCTTATCCCTCCCATGAGCAGGACATGCCCCCCTGGTAGCCCGAATAGCTTACACTGACCCCCATTGCAGCGAAGAGCGGACCAGCCACATCGCTATTAGAATAACTTACCTCCCCATGAGATACTGAAGGGAAAGGTAGGACAAAGGGTTGCCTTGTCCCTTCCGCGGTGGAGTGCGGGTCAGCCTTAGATCTACCCGAAGATAAAAGATTACCTTCCTTGCAAGCGTCAACAGGCGGGTGTGAGCCCAGTCACAAACTGCCTGAACAACATACCTCCCTGTGGGATACTATAGGGAAAAGTAGGCCTAAAAGTTGCATTGTCTCTCCCGCAATGGAGAGCGAGATCAGCCTCAAGGCTTCCCAAATGAATTACCCCATCCTCCGCCACAACAAAGAGTGGGATCAGCGCTAGCCTGACTCAACACTTACCTTCCATGCGATATCAACAAGTGGGTGCAGGTCTAGTCTTAAACTGCCTGAACAACGTATCTCCCGCGAGACTAAAGGAAAGAACTAGGCCGAAGGCTGTTCTACCACTCCTGCGATGGAGAGCGGGTCATGCCTCCCCGGTGACCCAAATAGCTTACCCCGACTCCAATCGCGGCAAAGAGCGAACCAGCTATATCGCTGTCCGAACTTACCTCCCCACGGGATACTACAGGGAAATGTAGGCCTAAAGGTTGCCTTTTCCTCCCGCAATGAAGTATGGGTTAGTCCTCTACTACCCGAAATAAAAAACTTTACGTTCCTTGTAAGCGTCAACAGGTAGGAGTGAGTTCAGTTGTAAACTATCTGAAAATTTACCTCCCTGCAGGGTAGCAGGGACGAGTTGAGCCAAAGGCCGCTCGGACTCTCCCGCAAAGGAGAGCGGGTTTAGCCTTTGGGCGGCCCAAATAATTACACTGACCTCCACTGTGAACGAAGAATGGGTTCAATGCCAGCCTAGCCCAAAATGTTACATTTCCCCATGATGTCAACGAGCAAGAGCGGGTTTAGTAACAAACTGTTCGAACAACTTACCTCCCTACAAGATACTATTGGGAAATGTAGGCCTAAAGGTTGTCTTATCCCTCTAGCAATGGAGAGCAGGATCAGCCTCATAGCTACCCGAATACTTACCCCAACTCCAATCACGGTGAAAGAACAGATCGGCCCCACCGCCGTCTAAAGAAGTTACCTCCTTGGGGAATTAAAAGAGACGGGTTGACTTGAGACATCCCGACCTCTCTCCAATGGAATGCGGGCTTAGTCTTTCGACTACTCAACATAATCAAAACCTCCACAGAGGAAAAGGCATCACACAGGAAGCTACACAGTGTCAAGTGGGCCTGGTCACAGAATGTCTGAATACTTACCTCCTTGGGGGTTTAAAGAGGCAGATCGGCCTAAGGAGTCCTGACCTCTCCTTGGTGGAGAGTGGGCCAAGTCTATGAGTCGCCCAAATACTAGAGCAAAAGGCACGGACATCAATGGCACGGACAACAACAGCATAGCGCGATACAAGCCAAAAGACTCAGGTTTGCGACATTGACTATTGTTTCGAAAAGAGTAATGATAATTCTTACTTGGCAATAGGATGGATACAAATTGATAAATGAAAGAAGATAAGTATAATTCCAAAGCTGCCTAGGTTGCCCACATTGTCGTGGATGAAGGAGGCAAGTCAAGCCAAAAGCCATCTTGTCTCCCTGCGGTGGTTTGTGGGATCAGCCCTGCCAAAATATTGCGTGGTAAAGGAATGATAAAGTGGAGAATAAAATAGCCAAGCGAGGTAGTCAGGTATGGTTCGGGCACTGGCAAGGTGGATCTTACTCATGGCTAGCTCCATAGGCCGGCCACACAAGAAGAAGGAAACACTCAAAAGACATAGTCGGATACAGTCAACAAAATAACTAGTGTGATGGTACATGACTAAAGCCAGCGAGTACAACAAAAAATTGGGAATGTGTCGTCAAGAAAGTTCACAGGGAGGCCCCGAGAGGACGACTATCCAATAAAAGCAAACAGGTGCAGCACAGATGGATAAACGGCCAGCTAGCGGGGTGGGCAGGAATCCTACGGACTCCTATGCCAAAATTCTCCCAGGCCGGTCACAAAAATCAAGAAAGGAGAATGCTCAAAAAGAAGGCGTAATGCACAAATTGATACGATGAAAGAACGAGGTATTTTCATTAATTAACTTTATATAAAAGTCGCTAGGCGACAAAATGCAGGTACATACATTCACCCAAAAGAAAAAAGAAAAGGAAGAACAAAACGATGGAGCCTCAGCACTCTAGGAAACTAAGGCATGGAATCGTCAAATCTTAATGCCCGGAGCACCACTCTCGGGAGCATCAGGAAAAAGATCACCCGGCCTTGCGGTGGCTTGGACGGAAACAACGAGACCCGGGAAAGCGTCGTGCATCTCTTTCCTCCCCAGGTTGCGACCAAATCTTAAGGCCACCATGTTGGTGGGAATATCGGCAAGATTAAGGCCCTATAGATACTTCATGAAAGACCTCAAACACAGCTCCGGACTCCCCAAGAGGTGCTTGAGCATTGACCTACATCCCTCGACAAGCCCGTGTCCTCACACTTCATCGTGAACTCCTAAAAACAACTTCAACTGGCTATCCAGGCGAAGGGCGACATCCTGCAATTGGGATAAGTCATCTCGAAGACTCTGTTTAAGCCACTCCAATTGATCTTTCTCCTCCCTTGCCTTCCTCTTGAGCTTCTTTCGGCAGCCCTCCAGCTTCTTAACCCTTCTGCACTCATCCGCTAGGTCTCGTCACATCCTTTCCAGCTCTCACTCCAGCAACTCCCCCTCTTCCCTTTCGTTGTGGGCATAGTGAAGGGAAGTGTTAGTCATCAAACAGAGGCTCATGTTTTCTTACTCAACGTTCTTTTGGCCGTCCACAATGAAAGGCGCCAATCAAGAAATACCTTGGCAACAAGAAGGACTGACATGCAACAATTAGCAAGGGAAGACTAAAAAGCAAGGAAAAAGATAGGAAGGAAAGGCTAAACCTTGTGGAAAAAACCGGATAAGCATTTGACAACCTGACTGATAGCCTCCACACGGCTCCCTCCCGTTTCCAGCCAGGACAAAGGAGGAACGACTTCCACTGAGCCCTCAGCCTCAGGCTCTCAAATGATTGCACGACCACTTCAAAAGGAGCAGTTTGACCTTCGCAAGAACCTTCCGAACCGGAGCCGATTACAACATTCAGAAGGGGATCACCCTTCGTTGGGCGTTTCGCCTGGAGGGGTGGCTCGTCGTGCAAACCCCTCAAACCCGATTATAACATCCAGAGGGGAATCAACTCGCTCTGGGTGCTCTTCCTTGATGGGTGAGACAGCGACCAGACTCCTTGAACCCACTGTAGACTACAACATCCAAAATGGATTTGCCTCGTCCCTGAAGGAGTGGCTACCAACTGCCGAGCGAGACAAAGAAGGTGGAGAAACCAAGAAGAAAAGTGTTGCTTCTCGTCGGCTCACCCAGGAATCACGGTCGCAAAGAGGTTCTGGATTAGGGCGCCCATCTCAACCTCATCTTCGTCAGAGTTGCCAAGGCAGCAGGGCGCCTGACATCTGGGGTAGCTGACTCTTGCAGTGAAGGATTCAAAGCTCCAGGAGAGGGCCTGCTGTCAACTCGGGCACCTTCTGGGTGAGGCGTCTTCCCCTTACCCAGAGGAGAAGGGTCTAAGGAGCGTTTCCGAGCAGGAACAGCATAAGGCCGGGCCACAGTCACCCTATCATCAGAAGGAAGGTAGCCAAAGAGAGGCAGAGAACCTTTTAAACTCTCCTAAAAACGAAGTACTTAAGAGAAAATGCCCTTAGGTTTCTTCTGCACCCATAGTAACGCGCCCAAGATGCAAATGTCCTTATTCACTTTTCATTTTACGGCGAAAGACTGCAAGAAGTCCCGCTATAATTAAATTCAGTCACTTCGGAAACGCTGTCCTTTAACGACTACATTGGGTCCGCAGCTAGAAATGATTATGTGGATGCTAACTAACAGCTATAATCATCTATGCATTTCCAAATTTTGAACGTTGGCTTCTTTTTGCGCCCAAAAGTCCTTCCATGTGCTGAATTCGTACGGATTTTGTGGAATTTTATATGAGTAAAAAAATAGTTATAAAGTGATGCAAAAGTGAAAAACAAAATAATGAAAAGTTAAAAACAAAAGAATAAAATAAAAAAAAAATGGTATGAGTTGATCTTTCACTTTTTTATGCTAAGCATGCACGAGTACCCATGCACGAAGAAATTAATTAGAACCCCATCATCAGTTTAATTTGTATGCTAATGGGATTATTATAAGAGATGGATGCCACTAATTTGTTTGGTAAAAGTAGTTTTTAAAATTATATATGATCATGAATTAGACACTTCCGATTGAATCCCATCTATAATAGGGTTGATGCATGAGCACGAAAGTGGGAGGATACCTTATTAATTACCTCCCTTGGATGGCCTACTCATTTGAAAAAAAAAAAAAAAAAGAAGCAATTCCAAGAGAAGTAGGATCAATAGAAAAATCTTGTCACATTTGGAGGACATCTTATTCAAGGAAGCAGTTCACAAACGAAAGAAAGATATCAATCACACACAAACAATTAAGCCTCATTTAGTTACACAGTTCAGATGAGATGAGATGATATGAGATTTTTTATTAAAAGTTGAATAAAATATTATTTAATATAAATTTTTAATATTATTTTTATTTTAAAATTTAAAAAAATTAAATTATTTATTATATTATGTATGAGTTTAAAAAAATTTTAATAATTATATAAAATAAAAGATAAAATAATTTAATTTTACCTAACTAAATCAGACACGGGAGGTGCACCGTTTTTAACATTGTGAAACAAGCCGGCCTTAATTAATGACCTCTTTAAGAGAGAGAGAGAGAGCGCGGTGGAAAAAGTGAAACAGGAAATATTAAGAAAAAAAGCAAGCATGAAGGGTGACATGATTTGAATATTAGGAGTGGAGAAGAAGATTAATGTGCAGCCTTTATGATTACACGCATGATATATATGCATCTTATACGTCCCCTTGCTGATCCTCAAAGCTAAGAAATACCCATCACTTTGAAAGAATGAAGCAAAGGCGAAAGAAAAACCTTTCACGAAACCCAATGCTATCAATGCCTTTACAATTCCTTTCTTTGGTCGTCCATAGGAAATCAGACACGCAACATCCAAGATCATAATGACTACTCATTCGCAATTCTTATTAAATTGATGTGACACGAGTGCAATCTCCTAAATTTCAAACACCAAGAATGCCAGCTTTTGTTTGCAGTTAAAACAGAAAGATTCTCCATTTTTTTTTAACGGTCGTTCAAGATAGCTATGGCTTCCGGCTGATATACCTAGATATAACTCAGACATAATCGTTTCAAAAAATATTAAAAATTATTATTAAAAATTAATTTTTTATATAAATCTTATATTTTATTTATTTTTTAAAAAATAATTATATAATAATTACATAATTTACAGTTATAAATATCTTTTCTCTTGTATAGATAAACTTCAAACACTACATTTCTCTCACTCATGCGTGAGTAGGATGAGATGATTTTATTTGGTCCACAATACCAAGAAAATATCATGTAAGTGTGTAAAATGTGTGTCTCATGATACCAGCTTATAAGTAAAAAGACCCGTAATCACTAATCAAGCATATTTGATGTGCAAATTAATACGCTACATATCGATGCATCTCGGGATTCTACCTAAATGAATAGTGCCGAGTAAGAAAGAAATGTTGATGATTAACCAAACAAATCATTAATTATTCCCTATCTTCACTCATGTTTTGGATGTAATGCACTTGATTAGGAATAGAACATGATAATTTTTAGAAGGCACTGAATCAAAATTCAATTCCAAGCAACAGCCACACTTCACAAGAGTACCTTATAAAAGCTAGTATATCTTAAAAGATAAACATTAAAACAAAAGCTGCCTATAGTACTACTACACTTCCTTCAAGTCCTCAAAAAGTAACAATGTCTCCCATGGTTTCTTTTTTGCTCATCTTTTCGTGCATGATCACTATTCTCTCCATTGCTAGAGCTCAAGATAGAGCTCATGGTGTTGCTTATGAAAGCCCAATGGCCTTTTCACCATCAGCATATCATTTCTTCCATCCTAACACTCAAGATTCCGACACCAAAGATCATTGTTCCCCATCCAACTGCTCGTCATTGCCTGTGGCCGCAGAACCGCGAGTAACTGAAGCTGCTCAAGAAAATGAGAGTAGTGCATCGAATTCCCAGCAAGGCAGGAGCCGAGTGGCAGCAGGTGTGACTGCTGGCATTGCATCTGGCTTTGCATTTGCTGTGCTTGGCTTCGCCTGATGGCTGATGTGCTCACCTAACGAAGCTTTCTGAAGCTTGCGCCTCTACCTTTTCTTGTCTCTTCCTTTTCCTGTTTCTCTTTTCTTTCTTTATATCTGATTCGGGTTATGGTATTTATAAGCAACAATGCAGCAGAGATAAGCTGCTTGGTATTTGGCAATAAATTGCTCTTGGTTCATAAAAATTGTCAGCCTTTGATATATATATAAGGAATAAAGATGATCAAATGATTTCTGAACCATAGAGAATGAGAATGGTAGATGCTAGAGCATATTTTTCTGATGACAAAATCGGCCCCCTGTGTCCTCATCTGTACCTGCAAGTGAAAAGAGAAAGCTTGACATCAGCATGGGGAGTTAAGAAAGTCATGAGAAAGTTCGCATTAGAAAATGATCAAATTCTTTTTATCTTACAATGTTGGGGTATTTATAGCGGGGACATCCTCCAAATGTTCTAGTTGAACGTCTATTTAATAGTAGGAGTGGGCGGCGCCACCCATCCGCCCCGGCCCAAAACTATATATGTATATATATAAAATAAATAAATTTGCAATTACAGAACGACCTCGTTTTGGAGTTTGATTGTGTACTATATAAAGAAAACCACAAAACTCTTAACTTATTCTTTCCTCTCCTCTCCCTCCACCGTTATGTTCTACCTCCAAGTCCCATTTTCTCTTCTTCTGTTCATCTTCTCCTCCACTTTTTCTTCTTGAAGGTTGTCACTATAACACACCTACGGGCCACGCGTGTCTAAGGCTATGAATGGCCATGGGTTTGCAAAGAGACCCATGGCCACGACTGGCCGTGGTTCTCTACCTAGTGCCATAGGCCACGACATGACAGTGAGTTTGTTCAGAGAACCACAGCCACGACCACACCGTGGTCTTGCCACTTGTGTTATTGCGATTTTTTTTTTTTAAGTATAAGTTTTGGCTCTATGTTTGTATATTTGTTGTTTGATGATTGAGGCCCCATTTGGTTCATTGATTGAACTGAGAGTTCAGTATATTTTTAAATTGAGTCTAATATCCAAACACTCAACTCTCAAATTACTAAACCCATCTCAACTCAAAACTTCTTTATACGTGGGAATCACAACATTTTTTAACACAACACCTATTTACACGCGATACCCACAATCTTCTTCGACTTCCCATAAATACATCTAAACTCATCATAATATCTAAACTCTAACACCCCGATCTTGGAGCGGTCAAAGAGTTATAGCTCATGTCACTTAAAATCATCTTCTAACCCATAGTACATACTCCAAATTTCTCTATCACACAAAATATTCATTAATTCACATCAATTACTCTAGTATAATTAATCTAAGACAACACAAAGTCTTAAAAATAAATGCCAACCTCTCACATACCGCGTCATCAGAACACGACCAAAATAACGAAAGACATTCTTCAATAACCATGTCACCTTTCTATGCTTAATCCTCAATCCTTAAATAATCATGCACATGCTCCATATTCTTGATCCTCAACTAAATCATTCAAATCCTCTGAAAAATATTAAGGAGATAAGGGGTGAGTTATCAACAACTCAGTAAGTAAAGAATATTTACTAGTATGTAAACATGAGCATTTACAAAATTCAAAATACAAAACAAAAAATTTACTTTCATAATGCAGAATCAGAATATTTACCTTCAGAATGCATAATCAAAACATGTTATCAAAATATCAGAGTGAAACTTTCATAAAAATTTTTTATTCAAAAATCTTTTGGCATATCAAAATCTGAAACATCATATTCATATCATATTAAAACATCACATCGGGACAGATACCATGTTTAATCCTCGTGGTAGGGTTATAAACCATCATTATACCTGTGGCAGGGTTGTATACCATGTTTAACCCACATAGTTATAAATCACTATTATACTCGTGCCGAAGCTGTATGCCACTATTATACCCATGGCAGGGTTGTATACCATGTTTAACCCCCGTGGTAGAGTTATAAACAACCATTATACCCATGTTGGCGCCGTATGCCACTATTATACCCATGATAGGGCCTTAACAGAGACAGACTAGAGGCAACATTGAACCATATCATAATCAATACAGAATCAGAAATTCATGCCAAGGTTTTCATATGCTATATCATATCAAAACAAAGTATTGAACCAAATCAGATCATTTCACATATTCAAAAATAGCTTCGGAACATTTTCGCATCACATGTACAAATTTTCATAAATTTCATATTCGCACTTTTTGCATAGTTAATAAAACAAAATGCCAAAAATATGCTCATGTATACATCAGTCATGACAACAATACTTTTCTTTTTCATACAGATTTTCATGAGTAATGAAGAACAAATATCTGAGGTTGTTTCAAATTTCTTTTCATAACAAAATATGTATATTTTCCAAAATCAACTTCAGTTCATTTCTTTTCTAGTACAGGAACCTCGCTTACCTGTACTTCTTAGCTTTTCAAAAAACTTTCTCAACAATGCCTAACAAATATAAATCAGCACATATAAAATAATCATGTAATTTCTATAAGTTTTCAATCAAACACGTATTGTGATATTTAAACCTGAAATACTAAATCGTCCTATTTTAATTCTTCAAAACCTAAAATTCTTATAACCCTAAAATGCCATCATTTTCCAAATCCACCAATATCTACTTAATATACCTAATCTAATTTCAACTCAAACACCAGTCTATTTAAGAAATCGAAACCCAACCCACTTAAATAGTGACAAGTCGCTATAATAAAAATATTACCCAACCCAAAATAATTTAGAGTCCGAGCCCAACCCAAAAACATTTAACTTCAAAATAACTTAACATAACACACTAAAAATAAAATAAAAAGGAACCCAGTAGAAAAGAAGCCCATGTGGCCCAAAGTAAAGACAAAGGGCATGCAACGCTGAGTTGGTTGTGTGTGGAGGCATGGGTTCAATTTCCAGGGTGGTTCACGACAGAGGCAACGTTTTCCGGGGTTGCTACTCATGTTTTGGTCGTGGCCTGGGGAACAAAATCGTGAAGGCTGAGTGGCTTGGGGAGGAAATCTTGTGCGGAGAAAGTGTGTGTTGCGGTAGCGCTAGGCTCTAGAGGAAGAAGATGAGGGTACAGAGGGCAACGGTTGCTAGTTGTTACCGTGTTTGATGGGCTCTTCTTGGACGAAGAAACATGGAGAGGAAACATGGAGGCTGAGGGTGGTGTAGTTGTGGAGTGCTTGATGGTAAATTTATGAAGAAGATGCGGCTACCCCAGCTTGGGAAAATTTCTATGTGCATGAGAGGTTATACATGTGTGTATGTGTGCGCGCGCGCGGGGGGCTTAGATGATTGGAAACCCTAGAGAAAGATGAGAGGAAGAAACGTGCATGCAGAAGAAACAGACATGCATGTCATGGGGGCCATTATCAGATCTCATGGGCTTGGGCTTTTGGTCCATTTCAAAATTTGGCCCAATTTCATAGTGAAGAAAAAGAAATTAATAAATGGGTTCTTCCTTGAGTTTGGACCTCGACTCATCCTAAAAAAGATATACTTGTTCCACAAATTTTCTCGGCTCATAAAAATATTTTCCGTCCGACCCAAAAGTATTTAAGGAAATTACTAAAATAGTAAGCCAAAAACAAATATTCGATATCCGCCAAAATACAATTTGGACCCGCAATCAATATAAAAAACAATACTTGGAAAATAACTAGGTCCTTCATACGTATAAGTCCCTTATTCTAAAAATATTTTTAGAAAGTGGCTTGGTGCTGGACCTAAGTGTTACATAGACACATCTAAACTCATCTTAGATAGGCCTTACTAAACTCACTCCACCGTCTCAGATCACTACTATTTAGAAAAAACTCAACTCAGCTCAGTTCAACATCCAAACGGGATCTGAATTGTGGATTTGAGGGATAGACCTATGGATTTGGTGAAGGGATTTCTAAAATTTGGATTGTTTGCTAGGTTCGGTACTGAGCACCCAACCACAGGGGTTGGGGCAGGGGCCTCACCCAAGCGAAGTGGGTCAAGTCGATGCCTGCTTTTCTGCTGTCAATTGCCTATAGTTGCATTAAATGTGCATTTGGCCACCACCCTTTCTTGGTTGGTTATCACAGAAATTCGGCGTGGGGCTTCAATCTTATCACATTAATTATGTACTATTTATTTCCTTTTTATTTAATATTTCACCCTTTCTTTTATTTAATGCATATTTCTTTTTGTGTCTTGCAGCTTGAAATGCGCTAAGGCATTTCTGAATTGCATCAAATATCTTTGACTTTGTAAAATCCCGTTTTGATTTAGAAATAAGTTGAGATGAGTTGGGATGGTTTTAGACAAGTTGAATAAAATATTTTTAAAATATTATTTTTTAATATTATTATTGTTTTGGGATTTGAAAAAGTTGAATTTTTTATTATATTTTGTGTGAGAATTTGGGAAAGTTGTAATGATGAGATGAGATGAGTTGAGACGAGTTGACAATCCAAACTGGGGCTAATCATTCTTATTTGCCCTTCTGCTCACTTATGTTCCACTCATCCTCACCTCATTCGCCTTGCTCTTATAGGTCTTTCCCGTTCACTTTGGTCATTTTGACTTTGTCAGCTTTGCTCACCTTGAGTCGCCCACCGTGCTCCCGCTTGCCTTTACCTTGTTCGGGCCTCTAACCTTGGTAGGCTTAGCGCAATTTCCACAGGTAGACTCATAGTAGACGTTGGGTCTAAATACATGTTTTAGACGAGGAAAGGATAGCGAGCAAAGCTGAAGATCAGTCATCTGGTATGTTCAAGGGACTTTCTTGAATTCGAAACCACGGAGGCATGCCCTATAAGGCTCCCCAGGGTTCTTGTTCTGGTAGGATGTTGACTGAGTACATTGCATGCATGTACATTGCATGCATCACTAGAAATTGCATAAACAATTTTGACGTCATTTGTAGGATCAATATAGTGATTAGTTTACTAGTGAAATGAGATTCAAATGTTTGCCAGTACATGCTCTCACACAATTCGTGACCAAGAAGCAACTGTGATATGGAAGGACAAATGAGCAATGAAGTGGGGAGAGGGCTTGTAGAGATGGAGGAAAAATTATAGAGAGTGAAGCTGAAGATGGATGGATGCCTTGCAACGAGAGAACGTGGCCTTAAAACGAAAGGACACAGGGCTTGAAAGGGGTCGAGGCCAAGATCAAGACAAACAACATGATGACGAGTCCCAAAGCGGAAGGGGATTGACCGCAAATGAGCAAGAGGAAAAGAAGATGATGCACGAAAACTTGTGGGACCTCACACACAAATATAAAGATATGAAAAAGAGAGTGGGAACATCGTTATTGGTCGACAACCTACTCAATAGCACAAACTTGCCATATAGCGGGGAGATTATGATGGTCCCTCTCTTGCAAATATCTTTACAATGGATCCAAAGACCCAGTAGAGTGCCTAGAAACCTTCAAGGCCGATATGACCTTACATGGTAGGGGTGGCAATTCGTGTTTGTAAGTCGTGTTCATGTCGTGTCAAGTCATGAACATTCAGTTATATGGGTCAACTCAAATCCGACATGTTAAGCTAAACGGGTCAAACTTCAAACCCTAATCCGACCTATTTAAATAACGAGTCATGTCGTGTCACTCGTTTTGACCCATTTAATAATTAATTAGAAATATGTCAACACGATACAACTTATTTCAATATGTTTCATGTAAATACATTGAACTAATACGCATAACTCATTTGATCTGATTAACATAATTTTACATAACATATTTATTAGTAGCCACAATATCTAAGCAAAACAATAAGACTACACTAACAAAAAATATCAATATTTTTCAGATTTAACCTATAATGAAACCAATTTTTAAAAAGCTACAATAACAAATATGAGCATAATTCTAGAATTACAACCCAACAATAAAAATATAAGCATATTGAGAAATATCAATATTACAACCCAACAACAATAAAATTGTAATTTTGAAAAATAACTTAAACTGGTTATTGCTGGTTTATATCATGTCAAGCAGGTTGACCCATTATTGATCTATTTATTAATCATGTCTTAACAGGTCAATCTGTTTTGACCCGAATCCATTTATATCAAACTCAAACCCATTAATTTTGTGTTGGATTCATTGGTCATATCACATATTGCCACCCTTATTACACGGGTTCCTAGGGTGATATCATGTGCCGAGCATTTCCTTTGTCCTTAAAAGGCATGGTGAGAAGGTGGTTTGGGAATTTACTGGTAGGATCAATCACCAGATTCGAGGAACTTTGTGAAAAATTCCTAGCACAATTCATGGAAAGTATGAGTGACAACTTACCTCCTCAAGGTGAACTAGTGGGAGGACGAAGCCAAAAGGAGTATCTTACCCGGTTCAATAAGGAACGCCTGACAGGATACGATGAAGATGAGAAGATAATTCTAGCAGCACTTTTAGGCTAGATTTGGCCGAGGACTCCTTCATGGTGGAACTAGAGAGAAAAGCACCAACAATCTTGCAGGATGACTTTGTCAATATAGAAGACACACTTAATGAATTGACTGATTCACGATGGGCGAAGATAGACCACACGGGAAGGATGGAGTTGAGCTAAGGCGGTAAAGAGTGAGTAAAGGAGAAAGAACGAGAATTGGTCGAAATGACCCAAAGCTAGAAAAGGTATCTTGCATAATCCATCAGAGTTCCAAAATAGTGTGCTCTAGCATGAGAGTGTAGGGGACGAGAGAGCACAGGCGTGCAAAGATAATTGCAAGAGAGTGAACAACTATAGATTTGACCTCTACTACACTTACCACAACTAAAAATCACAACACATAAGATTCTTACGAAAAATCATAACACGTAAGGAATTTGTAAGAGAGTGGTGAGTTGGAGCGTCTCTTCGGCGAACATGAGACATCGATCAAAAAGCGGGCAACAAGGAGGCGAAGGGAAAGATCAATGGAGAGATGGTGGAGTAAAAGCCCCAAGAGGGAAAGGAACATCATAAAAGAGCAAAGCTCCCATCGCAGTCCAGGACGATTGCGCCAACCTACTGACGAGATCAAGATAATCACAAAAGGATTCATAGGGAGTGGGGCATCATCATCCTCCAAGAAGGCCCACGCCAGGAGGGCCAGATATGAAAAGGTTTTCCATGTGGAGAGGCCCCCAAAGTAGACAAGAATTGATGAGCTTACTCCTATATCCTCCACTGATAAAGACTGGGAATGGGTGTTATACCTGCACAACAATGCACTCATGGTAACCCTCTTAATTGACTAGCCTATGCATAACTACACGCAAGCCCAGCTCAGGCGACCAAGGCATATATACGCCTTTGCCACAATAATGACGAGTAAGGCACATACACACATTCACCATAATAGAGGCGAGCAAACCTCCCACACCCAAACGGCTATGCCTAGCTACACACAGGTCTTGCTTAGGCAATCAAGGCACATACACTCCTTCACCAGAATAATGGCGAGCAAGGCAAATATACGCCATTACCACAGTAACGACAAGAAAGGCATATAGATGTCTTCGCCACAATAGCAACAAGCACACCTTCCGCACCCAAACGACTACTCCTAAATACACGCAGACCCAACTTAGGCAACCAAGGCATATACACACCCTACGGCTTCACCACAACAACAACGAGCAAGGCACATACACTTCTTCACCACAGTAACGATAAGCAAGGCATATGTATGCCTGTGCCACAATCGTAATGAGCAAGCATCCCACACCCAAATGGCTATGCCTAGCTACACGCAAGCACATCTCAGGCAACCAAGGCATATACCCACCTTTGTCGCTTCACCACAACAAGAAGCAAGGCACATAAAAGCCTCTGCAACAATAGTGGCGAGCAAACCTCCTGCACCCAAATGGCTATGCCTAGCTACCTTGACTAAGATTGAAAAACAGCGATAGTCGTGGATGTCAAAAATTTGACTTTTAGGAAGTATAGGCAAAGAGGAAAACAAAACATGGAAATCGGATTAGTGGCAACCCAAAAGAAAATTTAGAGTAGATTTTTAACTACAAAAATATATCTCAATTACAAAATATTATGTACATTGCAAAAGACTACGATTACAAAATGTATGTCCACACTAATTAGGAGCTATTTTCTATAGGGCTAAGTTCCTAGGGAGCGGCTGAGCAAAGAAGGCATCTAGCATCACGTCGGCTCCAAGAGAGTCCAAGATTGTGAAGGCTATCGTGTTGGGAAGGACATTGTGCAACTCCAATGCCCTTAAGTCTTTTCCAGGATAAGCCAACAGGAACTTTTTCAATGTCTAGAGAAAAATTTTGCACCCAATTTCCTATGCTCTATTTCAAACTTGGAGGGTCACAAACAGCTAAGGGAAAGGCAAGTTGCATTGTTCCTTGCCTCATCAAGTTGTGCCTCTAGCTCATCAACGAGCTTCCTAGTAGACTTAGACAATTTAGTATAATGTTCATCTACCTTGCGAATTTCCTCCCTGATGATCTGCTATCGAGCCTCAACCTACATTAGCTCTCCCTAGGCGGTGTCGAGGTCCGTACAGAGTTGCCGACTTGACTCTTCAGCCTCTACAATCCTTTTTGCATAGGAAGAATGGCAATCCTACGTTGTTTCGCCTTTACTGACTCTTCCAACTTCGCCCCTAGTTCACTAATAATTTGATGCTCAATGGGCAACTCAACCTTTAGAGACAACACAGCTTGAGCGGCCTCCCATTCACGCTCCAAAGCCCAATTCATGTCATGTTGACTCTTCACCAACAAGGATCTCTTAAAGGCCAAGGCACCTGACCTTAGGTACTTTGAAGTTCAGGTACCTTAGCCTCTAGCACGGTGATCTCGCCCTCCTGAATGCGTGAACGACCAAGTAAGCGGGAATAAAAACTTTTCCACCTTTTTCTCTTCTCCAACAGCTTAGACACTTGCTCCTCTAGGCCAGATTAACGTTGGGCAACCCATTAGGCTAGTTGAGATAGACTCTACAAGGAATGATCATGGATAGTTATAAAAAAAGGAAGAAAATGAGGGACTTGGTCCATCGAGCGAGTAAAAGGATTCAGACTGGTGCAATGAACTCGCCAAGTTCCTTAGTTATCCTGGCAATGAATGGGTTGGAAGACTCGCCCACTCTTTGGACGAAGGAAGTGGATGGAATTTGGAAGGATTTGAAAGCCTCAGGATGGGCCGCAAACTCTCAAGGAACTGCCTCGGGAGATGGAGGTCCCATAGGCTCAACAGGAATTTCTGGCGCCAATAACATCGGACAAGACACATCAGGGGTAGGAGTGTCCTAGCTTGGAAAAGGCATGGCATGGTGAGATTTGACTGGGTCAGTGGGAATCAATGGTTGTTGTAGCCATAAGAGTGTCCTCCTCAAAGGCAATGCCGACTGTGCATACATCCTCGATGGGAAGCACCACCCCTACAGCATTCTCGCCAACAGTAGGAGGCGTTTCTCCAGTTGGTGGTCATAACACATTCTTCAAGAATGGTCAAACTAGCAAAAGCTTCAATACACTCCATTGCATGCTCAGGAATACTTAGGGCGCGCCAACCACTGCCAACCTTTAGTACTTCAATCGAGTTGATGGAGACCAGGCATGAAGAGGACGACAACTCAAAATTTTCCAATGATGTGGCAGGGAAGGAGCATACAAAGACGCATGAAGTACATTGGAAAAACTTGGGTCTAAGAAAAAATCCAAGTCTTAAGCCTCCTAGTTGATTGCATTTGCAAGGCGATTAGCATGTAGCGAAAGTGGGGGCTGCTGGGTCTCTTGTTTGCCTTCAAGAGCAGGGGCGAAAAAAGGCTACCGAGATTGCTCAGCCCCCTTAGGGTTAGCGAGGTCAACGCCTCCTAAGGATTAGCTAGATCGGCGTGAGCGTGTTGCCCACGACATTGCTCGACCCTTATGCAAGACCTTTTCCCCTTTGGATCCCAGGAAACAAGGGTAGCCTTCTTGCGTTGTTGGGCTGGTCTAGGACCAATAGGGCCCAAGACTAGGGGGCCTACGATATGTGAGCAAGTAGCAGTCAATATTAGCTGGAGTAAGTACGACCTTAGAGCCAACGGAATTCGGGTTATGTTTAATCCCACACATAGATGAGATCGAGGAGTGACATCTTACCTCAAATAGGAATCACATCGAAACTGCTGTCTTTCATGACTGGAAGCTAGGAGTTCTCATCGTAAACTCGCAATTAGAGGCCTAGACAACAAGGAACTCCCAGGCTGCCCTGGATACAAAGAAGAACTTCTTATCCCAGTTTTTGATGTGGGAGTACCGGGATTCTAAATGGATGACCCAAGGGTTGGTGCACGAGTGGAAACTATAATGGTTCCAGTCATGCCTTCTCACACCATAGACGTGGAACAGTAGAAGAATTCACAGGTGGTCAGTCCAAATCTTCAACCCTAGCCCTTAAAGGGCACGCCTCCATACCATGTAGCAAGACAAGAAGATCCTCCAAGCATTTGGTAAAGTTTTGTGGGAGTCATGCCAAGATAATCCAAAAATTTGCAAAAGGAGTAGCAAAAGGGAAGCCTCAATTCTATCTAGAACATGCAAATATAAAGCTTGACATACTCAGAATTTCTGTTATAGTTAACTTTTCCATCACGAGAGTCGGGAAGAGTTAACCTCACTAAAGTAGGGATGTCAAACCACTCCCCTAGTTTAGCTCTGCTTGGGTAGTGGTCTTGCCCATCAAGTCCTCTCAAAGGCAGCCAAATTCAAGGAGTCTAGTCCACAAGGCCTATTCGATGATTGATGTAGATGAGAAGCTTAATGAAAAGAGTTTCTAAAAGCTGTTTAGATGAACGGATGCAAAAGCTTGGAGATGGAGAAGAAGAGGAACATAGAATATCTTGAAAACTAGAAGAGAGAGGAATAAGGAGGAATGGCATAACACAGAAAGGAAACGAAGCGAGAAAGAGAGGTGAAGGAAGAACAAGAACAAGAACAAGAATAGTGATGGTTATGTGGAGATGGAATGAAGAAGAGTGATAGTTGTGGAGAGATGGAACGTCAAAAAAGTGTAGACATTGAGCCAAGAAAAAGGCGCCACGTGATGAAAGGAGAAGTAGCATGTCGGACAAAATCCCGCATTCTGCACACTACACAAAGAGATAGGAGTGATCAATTCCAGGCAGGTCTTTGAATCAAGACACGAAAAAGGAAGTATGTCCCACCGACACACGTGTGGCTAGAATTTTTGGGGTAACTATTGGGTCTAAATACATGTAGGCGAGGAAAGGATAGGGGTGACCAAAGATGTAGTCATGAGGGGTCCATGTGAGGTAAGACAACTAAAGGATAAAACTTAATGAAACACACCATACGGTATCAGGGATAAAGCTTAGGGTCATACTCAATTCAGAACCACGATCTACTGAATTTGTCTAACATCAGGATTCGTGGAGATAGGTTCAGACAAGATACCCACGCCAGAAGGCCACTATCCATGATAGAATTGTGCTCCGAAATGAATGTTATCATTCGAGGTCCCTAGAGGCTAGAATTATGCTTCAAAAGAATCTTCTCACCAGATATGTTCCAGGGACTCTCTTGAATTCGGCTACTAGGAGAAATTCATTCCTCTCTAACATAACCATCAGAGACATCCCCTATCGGGCTCTCTAAAGTTCTTGTTCTGGTTGTAGGTTGACCGAGTACATTGTAGGTATCGCTGGAAATTGAATCAACAGTAAATGCTCACTCTAAAAGTCAAACAAAGAACACCCATAAAATTGTAAATAGTCATGGTAGGTGTACAGAACAATCAGATGGACTAATAAAGTAAAGTGAACTAAGATTAGCAAGAGAGGATACTAGATATTGTAAACAAAAAGGGAATCATTTGTCAATTATGTGACAAATCATGGGTATATTATTAGAAGTTGACTCTTACATTTGTATCTTTTTTCTTTTTCTTGGCTTGCATCAACCCTAGTGATAGCTTGACCTGTGAGAAACTGGTATGATTATATCTACAATATGAGGGAAAACATATTCTTTTTCCACCAATTTCTATAAGTACCATAAGAACAAACAAATTCACTACATGAGAGATTGTAAACTAAAAGTTGCAAACTTGCATCCCAAAAGAATTAGTGTTGCCAGTAGTTTGGTATAAATGTGAAGAGTTGGAATAAAGAAAAAGGAAATGGAAAGAAAGCATAGACAACTGTTGAAATCCTTGTTGATGGAGGGCACGGATTTAATGAGTGTTTGACTATAATTTTTTAGTAGTCGATGAAACGAATGTTGAGATGAGAATGCTTTGAATTTTTTTCATTTCAATTTAGGGAGTTTCGTTTATGAAGGTTTTAGGATTTGAGCAGTATGAGAAATGTTAATTGTATTTAAGAAAAACCTACAAAAAAACATACTTCTCCACGTGTACATCACTTTCAATTGAAGAAAAAGAAATGGAAAGCAAAATATAAGAAAATGAAAAGAAAGCAACAGAAAAGCAAAAGATACGAAACCTATCGCCAAACCCAAAATGCCTCTTCAAACCTAACTACTGTCCATGTCCAACAAGATAAAATCCAGCAATATATGACATTGGAAACATGATGCATCTACAACTTTGGGAACGGATTTTCAGCATCTAATGATCTAAAATTTGGGGTTTCAATCTTTCCACCCAAAAGCTTTTATATCAACAGTAATATCTTCTTTTCTCTCATGGTGTAGAAATTTCTTGAGATTAATCTATTATTCCGAGAAGAATGGTTTTTTATTTTTATGGATAAGAGTTTTCAACATTTTGGCAAAGTTATCAAAGTGCGCAACGAAAGCGTGGTTTTATTTTGATTCTTTTTTTAGGATATGATGGGTTGAGCGTAAACATAGTGAGGATTCAGAAATTAGCTGTGACTTAATATCACCTAGGACTTAAATCTCATGACTATAGATTTCAATTTTAAGGATTCTTAGAAACGAGGGATATTTTTGGGACCTGAGGTAAAAGATAACAGACATAATGGTTCTAATTTGTGATTTTAATGAAATATTGAGTTCCTATGAGAAAAAAGGTGGTGTTAGCAAATATGTTAGACAAATGGAAGATTTTCAATCTACTATGATGAATTGTGTGTTATGTGATATAGGCTACCACGGACCAAGATTTACTTAGTGTAATAATATATCATATGACACTTTCACAATGGAGAGATTGGATAGAAGTCTTGTCAATCAAGAGTGTAAGGGAAGACACTATCAATGGAGTTGAGTGGAAAGAAAGATGAGGAACACTCCAATGGTTGGGTGAAGAAAATAGTTGCGGGTAACGCAAAATGCAGCTAGTCCAATATGTAGGCGAGCAAACACATTGTGGAAGGCTTGGCTGATATATCCCAGTGCAAGGTAGAGATGAACATCTTGACTCATGATAGACGAGTTAGAAAAATCATTTGTTGTGAAGGCCAGAACAAGGAGCTGAAGATGCTGGTGGCTTTGATGAAACAAGAGTTACCCGCCCAAGGCAAGCAACGGTCGGGGACAAACTGGAGCATATGTGGGAGCTTTTCAGAACAACATGAAAAATGCTCAAAAGAGTTGTTGTGTTGTATGTAGAAGCTCACACTCCACCTAAAGGTTCATATCTGGGGGTGAGTTTGTAGAAGGGGTTATGAATCAATAAGTCATATTATCTGAACCCAGAGGTATGGCCCAATGCTACGTGGAAGACCCTCATTCAAGGAATGACTAAGGAGTTGGTAGGTTGTAAGGAAGTGCGGACCATGCCCTGGTTATCTGTCTCTATCATCCTGTAGTATAATGGATGAGGCTAAAGAACTCCTACCCAAGCATACCTGGAGTCAAAAAGTATGATAGAAATACATCTAACAGTCTCATCCTATAAAAAGGATTTAGACTTGGGACAAAATCTCACTTTTAAAATATTAAACACCTGAATCTTGTGAAACTAAATTCTTCAGAGGAAGCAAGGAAGGGACGACGCAGCAGAGTAATGGCCCTAACGTTGTTAGTTAGGTTAGCTTATAAAATGTGCATATTCTGTAATATTTCCCTATTTCTGAATATGGATACATCTATTTTGATCATTATATTTATCTTATATGCATTTTCTGCTTTCCAAGACTTTGAATGTATTTGCCATTTTTACTGATTATGAGCTCTGTGTGAGAAACTATCATCTGTGTGTGTGTGTGTGAGAGAGAGAGAGAGAGAGAGAGAAATGTGCGTCAATAATCATGGGATAGACAAAGCTTCCCGGACAATTCTTGTGAGATGTTGCCAAAGGCTTCACACAGGAAGACGAATGCCTCGTTGTGATTTGGGTGAAGCGGTTTCGTATTTGGCCTCACTTGATAGTCAGGATGTAGAATCCCCAAGCGTATCACGTGTTAGTGTCTTCAAGTTGGTTGGTCGAGTAGATGTTTCCCCTGTGCAATGTGTTATCTTTGTGTAAGAATTGACTTGTGTTAGGGTTTAGGCTAGCTGACTTGCTCCATGTTGGTCAGGTAGAAGGGCCCCAATTTCAAACTATGGAGCGGCTCATCCCTTGTTTGCCCATCAGACGACATATGTCTGTGTGATGAATATAACATTTGTGAGATAGCGATTATGCCTTTGGGACCAATAGGATTTTAAGGATTTTATCTACTGGAGCGAAGGGTGGTTCCTCACCTAAATATATTTATGCTTTAAAATACATTGCATAAGAGGATAATTCCTTGGAGGGTAATTCCTCGCTATACATACATACATACATACATACATACACATATATGTTTCATTAAAGAGGGTGACTCCTAACCTTGTTTACGGACCCACGTGTTTATGCAGCAGAGGGTGATTCCTCGCCAAGCATACAAGTATGTGTCCTTTCATTATTTACAGAAAAATGTTCATTGCATCTCAGGATTATTATCTCTCATTAGCAGTTTAGTCATAGCTGCCTAACTTACTTATGGTTTCATCTCGAAATCATAGGTTTTGATGTAGAGTTAGAACCAAAAAGTATGCATGAGAAGGACAAGACAATCCTACCTAAGCCCTGAGAATAGAAGCTTGTCTCTGTCGTAGGAGACATGCATCATTTTGAGTTGTACTTACTACTTTCTAAGGGGCAACCACTTGTATTGGGCTTGTCACTCACTAGGCGATAAAAGAATATTTAGGTTGTACGTACCTCTAAGTTGATATTAATGAGGAATGACAGTAATTATTTTTACGTTGTGTTTTAGACTTCTGGTACTACAAGGCCTAGTAAACTAACAAAACCTCTATCTTTTTTATTTCGATTTTACATCTGTAATTCAACATGTGCACTTCCATCTGGACAAGGAATGCCAAACCCGACCAAACCCTAGGTGTTGATCATTTGGCTAGCACCCTAGGCACCACAAAACCTTGCGAGGACCTTTACCGGAGGGACGAAGCGCCACAAAGAGTGGACTACTACTTTTGGAAGGGCTTTTGCTAAGATCATTCCAAATTCGACTTCCAACCAAAATCCAATTTTGAGTTGTGTTCGATTCAAAGGGGATGATTCTCACAATAGAAGGAAGTTATGGAGATATGAAGCATGTTGGAATCTGGATGAAAGTTGTAAAGCAGTTATTATGAATAGCTAGAACCGTGAGGAACAACAATATGATAGTTTGGCAGCCATTAATTTTCTATAAATAATTGTAGATCGACTTTGAAAGTATGGAATAAAGGTAAATATGTTGATGAAATGAGATAACTTCATCCATTAGAGGCAAAAATAAAGGCATTGCATAATGATAGATCACATGAATCTATGGCTGAGCTAATAGAACTACAACTTGCAATGAATGTATTACTTGAAAATGATGACATAAGATGGAAGAAAAGGGCAAAAGTGGATTGGCTAAAATATGGTAATCGAAACACAAAGTAATACCATGCTTGTGCCAACCAGAGGAAACGAGTTAATCACATCAGCAAGATTGAAACCAAGAATGGAATTGTACCGCATGAAGATAGTGATATCAAAGCTACTTTCACCAAGTATTTCTTTAATATTTTTACTTCCTTTAACTCATAAGGGTATTGAAAAAGTAATGACAAATGATATGAACAAAAACTTACTCAAGACCTTCACAGCTAAGAAGTCAGAAAAGAATTTTTTTTTTATCTCCGTATAAGTCATTGGGCCCAGATGGTTATTCTTCCTCTTTTTTTCAAGGTAATTGGGAAGCTATTAGAGATAAGTTATGCAAGAGTGTTTTAAAGTTTATTAATGATGGAGATTCTTTGGTATCCATTACTCAGACTTTTATCACTCCTATTGTAATGCCCCAATCCCGAAGGTCGGGAAAGTTAGCTCTTATTACTTAATATCAACTATAAAATCTAGAAAACTCCATAAAATATTAATTTATTTACTCAACTCAAAAATCTACGTTCCTTCATAGGGACAACAAAGAATTTCTTAATAACATAAATTAAAAACTCTCCAAAGACTCAAAAATATCCTTAACTCATCAAATCAAAATAACTGAAAATAATCAATTTACTAACTATGACTTTCAAATAAGTAACTTGTACCTTCAGGCACTTATTCCTCAATGATCATCATACCCTACTAAAACTTCCTAATCTTGTTCTCCAGTTGAACCATCAAAATTATCTGAAAAATGTTTGAAGATGAGGGGTGAGTTATCAACAACTCAGTAAGCAAAGAACATATACAAGTGTGCAAACATGAGCATTTACAGAGTTCAGAATGCATAACAAAATACTTTTACTTTCAGAATGCAGAATCAAAATATGTTATCAAAACTCTCAGAGCGAAAGTTTAGAAATAATTTCATTCAAAAATATCATTTGGCATAGCATAACTAACAACCATTATACCAGAACATCATATCACATCAAAGGCCATATTTAACTCTTGTGGTAGGGTTGTTCTGCAAATCCCGATAGCTAACCGAGTAGAAACAGAATGTGAATCTTCTCTTTATTTATTCTCGAAGCCCCGAGTGTGCACACATGAAAGACCACCAGAAAAACCATTTTATTTCCAAAGTGGGTGCACCAGAAACAAAACAGTTGGTACCAACCCAAATAGAAGCCACTTTTAGCACCCGTGGTAGGTCAAATAGATCACCATCTACAAACCAAATCCAGATTCAGAATGTTATGCCAAAAGTTTTCAAAAATCACATCATATCAAAGTACAGAACATTTTCAGAACGGAACAAAATCAGATCACAAAAATATAATTTATGCACAAAATTTCATTTTCGCTCTATTTTGCATAGTTCAAAAACAAAATGCTAGAAAATAAGCTCATGTCTGCACCAGTCATGCCAGAAAATACTTCATGGTTATACAGAATTTCATGAGTAATGCAGAACAAATAACTAAGATTGTCCCAAATTTCTTTTCAAAATAAAACATGCATATTTTCCAAAAATTGACCTCAATCTATTTTATTTTTATGTAAAGTCTAGCATAGGAACCCCGATTATCCGAACTTCTTAGCTTATCATAATTTATCCACAACGGTACTAAATAAAAATCAATCGTCACCTATAAAATAATCACGTAATTTCCGTAAATTTTCAATCAATCACGTATTTCGATATTTAAGCCTAAGCTTTTAAAATAACCTATTTTAATTCCTCAAAACCTAAAATTTCTCTTAATTCCAAAACACCATCACTCTCCAAATTCATCAGTGTTCCACTTATAACTCTGACTAAAACATTGAATCCTAACTTATTTACTAGTGTAATCAAACTACAAAATTTAATACTAGATCATATAATTATACCAAAATATTTTAAAGTAAACAACAACTTTTATTTAATATACTAGATCATATCTAAAATGTTTAAAAAATAAAATTACATCATTATCGTTTATTTTTTAAAGAAATCTTTACTTAATAACAATTTAAATTGCTTAAAAGATTTATGTAAATATAAATAAAATAGAGTCCACTAATACATATTAAAGTTTAAAACACACTAATACAGCTTGTACTCAAGGGGTAATAATGTAACTTCATCTCAATTAATATATTCTTGACTAACTACATGGTAAGCTTCAGTAGAATATTTATTATTTGAAAACATGCTCATAATATGTGAAGGTTGGTTTACGCGACATAGGCTCACCATAAGGGAAGGGTACGTGCGACAGCTTAGGGAGCTGGGTGAGGTTGGCGGTGGTGAGTGCGGCGGCAAGGCACTGGGTGAGAGAGAAAATGATGAGAGAGAGGGAGATAATGTGAGAGAAGAAGAGACAACAGCTTACGGCTTACGGTGAGTAGTCGGGACGATGGGTGGTGGCTTCCTTCGTTAGCAGCATTTGAAAATATTCTGAGGAGCACAAACAAGGGCCCGTGCGGTGGAGGTGTGGAGGAAACGGGGCTGTCGGCATGGTAGTGGCTTACTCTGTTTTTGGAAGTCAAAAATAGGGGCTTCTTTGGTGTAGAAGTGGTATGGTTTTACGATTGTCGTGTGCTACAACCTTGGTGGCTGAAGGGGGATGCACCGCAATGACAAGGTGGTGCAACTGGGTGGCCCGTGGCCGAGCTGGGGGTGTTGCGCTACTGGGCTTCGCACAGGAAGGATGTTCCCGATGGCAAACAACTGCTGCTGCTGTTCTCCCACGGTGGTTGAACTTGGAGGCTTGCGGGTTGAGTGGTTTCTTGGATGCGGAGGTGAAAGGCAACATTGTGGAGGATCTCGGCACTTTGGGGTGGTTTGTGGAGGTGCAGTAGGCTAGTGGCAGCAATGTGGAGTAGGTGTTGCTTCACTGCAATCAGGCGGCAGCTAGAGCTCTAGCTTAGGTTGAAGATGATCACTACATGCTTGAGGGGTTGTGCCATGTGCGTGAAGTGTGTAACGCATATATATGGAAAGAAACTGATAAAAAAAATCCTAGAGAAACAAATGGTAGAAAAACTACCGTGAATGTAACTGATAAAAAAAAACCCTAGAGAAACAAATGGTAGAAAAACTGCCATGAATGTATATCTCCTATGCAAGTAGTGGTCGTGAATGTCGTAAGGATAGGAACGTGCATGCCGTGGAGAAAATTGACTCAAGTGTAACCCTAGTTGAGGGAGGTTTTCCGTGCATCAGATCGATGATGCCTAAATAGGTTGTTGAAAAAAAAATAGGAAGAAGCGTGCATGGCATGATCTCACCGGTTTGGCTTTAGGGCTCGCTAAAAAGTATTTGGGCCTTGACTTACGTCCAAACTAGTCTAATTCGTTCCATAACTATGTCGGCTCGATACCAAAAATAAAAAAATCCCACTTGTTCAATAAAATAAAAATTGAATTAAACCTAAATATCAAACCTAATAAAAGTTCATATTCCAACAATATAAAAAATCAGGGCTCAAGGTCCATTAAAAAAAAAAAAATACTTGTTAACTCGAAGTGAGCTTTTCTTACCTATAAACTCAAAAATTTTGTAAAGCGGACTTGGCTGGGCCCGGGTGTTACACTTATCCCAAGAGTCAAAGAGCCTATAAAGTTAACAAATTATCGTCCCATCAGTCTGTGTAATATACTCTATAAAATAATTTCTAAAGTCTTAATAAATCAACTCAAGCTTATTCTGCCTAAAATTATATTGACAAATCAAAGTGCTTTTATTCCTAGTCGCCTCATTACTTCTTTGCTGCCTATGAAACAATTCATAGCATGAATTCTTATTAAAATGAAGAGAAGGTTATATGGCTATGAAGCTTGACATGAGCAAAGCTTATGATAAAGTTCAATGAGATTTTTAAAACTTGTCTGGGAAAATATGGGTTTTGGGCTGAGATGGGTCCATGTGATATGGAGTGTGTTGCCTCAGTGTCATATTCCATTTTAGTCAACAAAAGGTTTTTCTACCTTCAAGAGGGATCTGACAAGGACATCCTCTTTCTCCCTATTTATTCATCCTTTGTGCTAAAGTATTAAGTCAACTTATTTCACATGCAACAGAATGTCACTCTTATTGCTGTGCCAATTTCAATAGGTGTAATTTAGGTTTCCCATTTATTCTTTGCTGATAGTTGTTTATCTTTCATCAAAGCAAGCAAACTTATTGGAGTGGACTAGATTACAAGACATTTTACAATGTTATGAAAGGTCATCTAGTCAAGAACTGAATCGGGCTAAGACTTCTCCCCATTTTAGCAGTAATACAGATGGAGCAATTAGAGATAATATTCAGCGAATTTGTGGACTTTGATCTATTTGTAGCTTTGAAAAGTATCTTGATTTACCATCTATGGTTGGAAAAAATAAAACAACTACTTACTAAGGCATTACAGATAGAACTTGGGGGAGGATCAATAGCTGAAAATTTAAATTTCTGTCTTGGGCTAGGAAATAAATTCTTCTCAAAATTGTCATCCAAGTCATTCCGACATATTATATGGGTATATTTTGATTGCCTAAAGATCTTTGCTCTCAAATAAATCAGATGATGTAGAGCTTTTTTTGGACCATAAGGAAAATGATCATAAAATTCATTGGTTGAGTTGGAAGAAAATGGGCAAAGCAAAGAAGAAAGGAGGCTTGGGTTTTAGAGAATTAAGATGTTTTAATACCACTATGTTAGCGAAACAACTTTGGAGACTGCTACAAGCGCTATCATCATTGTCTGCCGAGATTCTCAGAGCCAAGCATTTTCCTAATTCTTCACTATTTGAGGCAGTCCACTATGTTAGCGAAACAACTTTGGAGACTGCTACAAGCGCTATCATCATTGTCTGCGGAGATACTCAGAGCCAAGCGTTTTCCTAATTCTTCACTATTTAAGGCAGTAGTACCTGCACATGCTTCTTATGCATGGAAGAGTATTTGTTCAGCCCGAGACTTATTTACGATAGACTTGTGGTGGAGAGTAGGAAATGGTAAAAGTATTCATATTTGGAAAGAAAAATGGATTCCAAGATCTGTCAGTTACTCCATTCAATCATGATCAATATCAATACTTGATGAGAATGCCAAGGTTGCGAAACTAATAATTCTAGGATCAGCAGAGTGGTACAAGAATTTACTGTAGGAATTGTTTAGTGCATATGAAGTTGACATGATCTCCAATATATGCCTTAGTCCTCTAGCAAGTGAAGATAGGTTGGTATGGAGATGTACAAATTATGTTAGGCTTTCTATGAAAAGTGCTTAGCATCTTCAACTAGAGTTATATAGTAGAACTCCATGTAGTTCTTCTCAGGGCAGTAATGAAGAGAAATGTTGGGTGAGTAATTAGCAATCAAACATGCCGCCAGTGGTTAAGACTTCCATGTGGAAAGCTTGCTACAATATCCTACCCACTAGACAAAACCTTAAGCTAAACAATGCAGTACAGGATGCGCTTTGTCCTATTTGTGAATTAGCAGCGGAATCTGTAGAATATATTATGTGGGAGTGTCCTGCAAATGATGTTTGGAGTATTTGTAGTAAGAAGCTTCAAAAATGTAGTCTACTTAGCCTCAACTTCATGGAAATCGTGATGTATTTGGAGGGGTTTTTAAAGATTGCAGAGTTTGAGAGAATGATGATCACTGCTAGGCACTTATGGATCAAACGTTTAAAAAAAAAAAACCTTCTTCATTAAAAAGTTTTCCAACATCCATCTCAACTATTTCTTATGGCTCACAATTCTCTGGAGGAGTATCAAACTATCAAACAACCTTTAGTCAGTAATAGTCTGCAAGTTTGCAACAGCAAGTATCTGCACAATCTTGGCAACCACCAAAGTCTAACTTTATCAAGGCAAATTGGGATAACTTTGGATAGTCACAATTAGAGAATGGAAATCGGTATTGTCTTAAGAAATGAAAATGAAGATGTCTTAGCTTCTAAGAGCACTAGTAGTAGGCTAGCTAAAATCAAATTTTAGCCAAAGAATAACTAAAGTGTAAAATAAAGTGTAGTACTGGGCTAGCTAAATGTACAGTAATTTGAGCTTTAGATGAATTGGCTGGCTAAATTTATTGAGCCAAATGAGGCTAGCCAAATATTACTTTTGACTAAAATATTCCCTTCCCACTGCTTCTCTCTCCCGCGTAGTAGAAAAAATCCACAAATTTCGGACAACTCTCTTCCAAAAACATAGCTTGAAGAAAACTCAGGATTGCAAAAAAAAAAAAGAAAGGCTTGACGCAGCAAGACATCTTCAATCTTCAACCCAACCCAATTTTCAACCCAGGTAAGCAAGGAAAAAGTTATCTTCCGTGTGATAATCTGTTGTGATTTATTTCCTCCTTTTGCGATTTCTTTTGTGATAATCTGTTGTGATTTATTTCCTCTCTTTTTGGTTGGTTGGTCGGTGTTTCGAGTGGGTTGATGTTGTATTCGTGGGATTTGTGGTGTTTGTGAAAGAACACACACATGATGAAAGAGACTCTTTGTTGGGTAGGTGGTTGCGATAACAGTGGCTGTGATGGGAAAAATCATTTGGCAGAGGATGAAGGAGATGGCTTTCAGTTTTCTCTACCCTTGGGTTGATTTTTATTGTCAACACTATTTGATATGGAAATAATAGCTAAACTTTATTTCAATTTTTTTATTTCAGTATTCACCGAAGACTTTTTTTTCCATAGCCAAGATGCAGTACCGCATTTTTTACTCACCCAAGAATTTTTTATTCCAGTTCTTTCACATGTGCCTTCTATGTGTTTGTGAAAATGCTCCATAGTTTCAAATATGTGGGAAACTTCTTCTAGGGCAAACTTCTTCTAGAGCAGACTTTGATATACCTTGTTCTTCTATTTATTGATAAACTTTTCATCAAGTCTTGCTACGGGTCAATAAAGTGAGAATTTAGTTTCTTTAACCGATAAGTATTGTTCCCACTTTCTTTTATTTTTACTAAAACCGATAAGCATTGTTCCCACTTCATCAAGTCTTGTTATGAGTCGGCTAGCAGCATTTTTCAACATTTCCATTTTATAAGACATTTTGTGAAGTAGTAAATTTTATCAATTCTCACATCTCTTGTTAGGAATGGATCCATCCACTCACCGTGATTTCTACTTCACAAATCTTTTAAACAACAATGACTTTTTGATTAGTGCCAGAACTGAGATTAATGGATCTCAACTCTCTCCACCCCGAGTTGAGATTATTGAGGTTGAACCGAGTGGACGAAAACCACAACGAGGTAATAATTTTACTGACGAGGAAGATTTGATGCTTGTGGAGGGATGGCTTGAAATTTCATTAGATGCAGTGCAAGGAAAAGATCAAAAGCATACAATGTTATGGAAAAGAATTCATAAATATTTTGAGGAAAATAAGAAATTTGACTCTTTACGTAACTACTCATCTCTAATGAATCGGTGGTCGACGATTCAACAAGCGGTAAATAAGTTTTGTGGTTACTTGGCACAAGTAGAGGGAATGCATCCAAGTGGTTTTAACGAGCAAGACAAGGTATATTCTCCACCTTTTATTTCAACTTTTTAACATGCTAGTAATTTATTAAAATATTTGATCTTAAGAAGTAACCATGGTGCTTTATGTATGTAGATTGGCAAAGTAAAGGTCATGTTCCTAGAGTTAGAGAAGAAAACTTTTAACTTTGATCATTGTTGGCGAGTGTTGAGATTCCATCCAAAGTGGGTGGAATATATGGAAATAGTGAAGCCGAAGAAAAAACCAAGTTCGAATGGTTCGACACCAAATTCAATAAATTTAGGCGAAGATGAGGATTTTCATGCAGTATCTTCAAATTTGGATCGACTAATTAGCCGTAAAGCAGAAAAAGAGAAAAGAAATGACGGAGTCCAATTCTCTCGTGGTACTAAATGAGATGAAAGAAATTAGAAAGAGTAAAATCGTACTTATGCAAGAAGCACGTAATCATGATAATAAGATGTTGTGTCTTAAGCAAGAGGAAGTGAGTCTTAGACAATCAGAAGTGAGTCTTAGACAATCGGAAGTGAATCTTAGGGAAGAAGAAATGCGTATTCAGAAAGAGAATGTGCTACTTGAGCAGGAGAAGTTACGGAATGAAGAAAAGAAAGAAGATGAAAGAATTATGGCATTAAATACAAGTATCATGCCTCCAATGCTACAACAATACTATCTTCAACGACAAATAGAAATACTTGCAAGTCGTACTAGGAAAAACTAACTATTATGTATTTTATAGAGTAATATTTTATTTGTGATTTGAACTTATGAGTGTCTTATGTTTGTTGCCTTTTTTGACTCTAATGTTGGTTATGTATTTTATGGAGTAATGTTTTATTTGTGACTTGTTAGTTATGTTTTATGGAGGAAGGTGCTATTTGATGTGTTATATTCACATTTGTTTGTTAGCTTCTTTAATACAACCATAGAACAAGAACCATAAACTCTAATACAATCATAGATTCTAATACAACCATAGACATACAACCATAGACTTTAACCAATTATGAGGCACTATATTGTTGCCATAAGTGCTCGACGAGATCTGCTTGGAGTTGACAATGGATTTTCCTATCCCTAAGAGCATGATGGCGTTGAATGAACTCGCTAAATTCATGTATAGGGCCAGTTGACACTGGATTATGTGTGCTTTTTGCCAACTGTTCCTATTCGAACTCTTCTTCTTCGTTGTCAGCCCGTTCACCTTCAATGATCATATTATGTAAAATTATGCATGCCATCATAATATCATTGAAAGTTTCAATGTGAAAAAACCATGCAGGTCCACGAATTATAGCAAATCGTGCTTAAAGCACACCAAAAGCACGCTCCACATCCTTCCTTGCGGACTTTTGGGCTGCAGCAAAATATTTTTTCTTGTTTCCTTGGGGAGCTGAGATGGTCTTAACAAATGTTGCCCATTGCGGATAAATGTCATTAGCAAGATAGTATCTCATTGCATAGTTATGACCATTAATAGTGTAATTAACTATCGGAGTAAGCCCTTGAGTAAGGTTAGAAAATATAAATGATCTATCAAGCACATTTATATCATTATGAGATCCCGGTAATCCAAAAAAAGCATGCTAAATCCATAGATCGTAAGAAGCCACTGCTTCTAAAATAATTATTGATTCGTGGATATGACCAGAGTACATACCATGCCAAGCAGTTGGGCAGTTCTTCCACTTCCAGTTCATACAATCGATACTCCCTAACATACCTAGAAATCCACATTTTTCACCAACTGTGAGCAGTCTAGCAATGTCATCATTGTTGGGTTTCCTCAAGTACTCTTCAGAAAAAATTGAAACAACTGCTTTGACAAACATTTTTAGGCTTCTTAATATCGTAGTCTCTCCAATCTTCAAATATTCATCCATAAAATCAGTTGTGACACCATATGCAAGCATCCTCAGAGCAACTGTTATTTTTTAAAGGGAAGAGAAACCAAGCCTTCCAGAATTATCTCGTCTTTGGACAAAATAAGGTTCATGGGCTTCTACCACAGTTTGAATACGAAGAAATAGAGAACGACTCATTCGAAACCTCCTTCGAAAATATCTGTGAGGATAGATTGGAGGATCAGCAAAATAGTCATGAAAAAGATTTTGGTGGGCTTGCAATCGATTGCGCCTTATGAATTTACGTGATTTTTTAGAAGGACTATGTGAGCTTGATCCTTCTTCTTCCAGAAGTTGTCTCTCTATCTCAAATTCTTCGTAAGAATCTGAATCGATAAGTGTCATTTTGTGAAAAAATGAATGATCCATTGAGAGGAAATGAAAAGAAAAGGTTTCATAGGGACACTTGAGTTGAAGTGAATGAAATTGTTGATGAAATGTTATATTTTATAGTGGAAGAATATAGCCGTTGGAGAATTATATCTATTAGAAAATATAGCCGTTGGAGAAATATAGCCGTTGGAGAAACTCAAATTACAATTAGAATTAAAATAAATGAAAAGTTCAAAATCAATATTTTAATAGAAAAGTAAAAAATTTGTTGAGCCTGTTATTTGATGTTGTTGAAAAGTGGCTAGTTAAATTTGTAAAAGTGGATTTCTTAGTCAAATTTTAGCTAAAGTTTGTTGAGCCCACTACTAGTGCTCTAAGCAAATACCAAAGGATGGCAATCCTAAACCACAAATTGTTGAGACCTATGGAGCCTTTATGGCTGTTTCTTTTTCTTTGGAGTTAGTTTTGATAGAGTTATTTTTTAAGGTAATGCAAAGAATGTAGTGGAGTTCATACAGAGATCAGATGGTGTTTATAGCAATTGTGTGCATCTTCTACGTGACACTCAGACTCTACTCTCCAATTTGTTGGAATGAGAATTTAGATATGTGAAAAGGGATGTAAATCATGTGGCACACTATCTAGCAAAAATTGCACTCTGTCTAGATTGCAATCTGTTTTCATGGAAGGTGTCCCAAATTGTATTCAAACTCTTGTATTTTCTTATGCAAATCAATGAAAGTTAGTCTATTTCTATATTAAAAAAAAAACTAATTGAAAAATTATTAGGTACTCTCGGAATATGGATGGCATGGTACTCTCATCCTATCATTACATGACATGTAATTAGAATTGCTTACATAAGCACAAATTATAATCGAGATGGAATTCTATAATAAGATGAGGGTAGGGGTGTGCAAAATTTCAAAAATTCCGACTCCGTCCGACTTCCGCTCCGACTCCGACTCCGACTTCGTCGGAGTCATCGGAATTCGGAGTCGGAATTCAGAGTAGCTCCGAATATCTATTCGGAGTCGGAGTCGGAGTCGGAGCTCCAAGAAGCTCCGATTTCGACTCCGAAATTTTTTTTACTGTACACTTGCGCTCGAGCGAGGTGTCGAGCGCAAGTCAAGCACACGTTGTATTGAACATTGGCTCGATTGACATGTCGAGCGGAAGTCGAGCAAACCTCTTCCAGAGAGGTTCTCTCGAGCGACATGTCGAGCGGAAGTCGAGCGAACCTCTCTGAAAGAGTTCCGCTCGAGCGCCACGTCAAGCGCACTTCGAGCTCCGATCTTATGTCGGAGCTCCTATAAAAGGTCGGAGCTCCAATTTGGCTCCGACTCTTGTCGGAGTCAGAGGTCGGAAACGAGCACTCCGACTCCATCGGAGTCGAAGCCCAGCCCTAGATGAGGGTACAACGTATCTATACTTAAAGGATTTCTAATAATTACTCCAAATGAAAAGGTTAATCAAGTAAACGTATGAGTTACTTGGACTCAGTTAAGCTCGACCTTAAACTCATTATTTTGTATCATGTTCGTATTGACTTATCATATCGTGCCAAAAGATTGCATGTCCTAGCATGTTGGACTTAGGGTGCAACTATAGTTCATAAATGATAAATTATTAAATTACTCATTTTGATCAAACACATTTTGTTTGGTGCGCAAAAATTCGAATGAGATTCCATATATTATCATAAGAATTTATATTCATAAGTATTTCAATCATCATCATTTCGTTATCATCTAATATGATATCAATTGACCCGTAAATGTAAATGAATTGTAACAACTGGTTTTTCTCTCATTTGATGCCAAATCAAGGAATGGTGAAATGGAAAAGTCTACTATGCCACACAAATCATACCGCTCGGTTTGACCGTTGCGTTTTTTTTTTTTTTTTTTTACCGAATGATGAAGAAAGTGATTTTAAATGTATTAATGTATTTTTTATTTTTTAAAAATATTTAAATACATTAAAAAATGTGAATAGAAAAAAAAATTACTTTTATAACTAGCGGTAACACCAAGCGGTGTTACTCATGGGAAAATATGGTGATTGAAATGCTTATTAAGAACATTTCTCTATTTTTATTGTATATTATTTACACGATGTTAGCATATCTTTAAAAAAATTAGGTAGAAAAAATATTCTTCTCTTCGCACAATAATCTGGATTCTTGAGTTTTTAATTTTTTTTATTTCGTTCCTTAGATTGGTGATTGTTTTTTTGTCAGTGCTTGCTTAAGATTCTTTGAATTTATTATAGAGCTTTTAATTCTTGAGTTTTGTTAAAAAGTTCTACTCCTGAAAAGTTGTTTAGAAAATATACGACAAAAGCACTTTTAAGCTAAGTTACGAAAGTTTTTACATTATCTCAACGATCTTATCAATAAAAATTCCGATATGCTACTTTAAAAAAAATATATATAAAAAATAGATTTTCAGCTTTTGTTAAATATTTAAAATACTTTTTATTCAAAACATATTAATTTTTAATAAATTAACTTTTAAACGATTAAGAGAGATTTTAGATAATAAGTTGAGAGGAGATGATATGATATAAAATAAAATTTAAAAGTTGAATAAAATATTATTATAATATTATTTTTATTTGAGATTTGAAAAAATTGAATTATTTATTAAATTTTATATAAAAATTTAAAAAAATTATAATAATTAAATGAAATGAGATGAACAGCCTTTTGTATCCAAACGGACCAAACCTCACCTAAAAGCACTCTTTAAGGTTTAAATTCAGAAGAACTTTACTACTTAGTCGCCTACACCATACATTATATCTATTTTAATTTTTTTTATTTTTACTAAATTAATTAAATTTTTCTATTCATCATTTCTACATCACATACTTATTAAGAAAAAAAAATCAAAATCAAAAAATCAAAATCACTGAACAGGAAGATGCCTCAATTAATATAAATCAAAAGTGGCCTGCCACGTATGTACACGCATAGACGAATGGCATTTTACGTGGCAACTCAAGCAATACCTATGTCCTGCCTAGGTGACCAAGGTCAGCTCGACTATAGAATGAAAAATTTGCTTCCATAAAACTATCTTATAATTACTTTCTTTAATTTATTTCTGATAAATATTGTATATTACATTTTTATTTTATTTGTGTTCTACTATATAATAACGCGGCATGACTAATTCATCATTGAATTTATCAAAAAATAAAATTAAATCTAATAAATAATAGTAATTAATGAGATAAAAGTAGATTAAGAATCTAATATATAAGATAAAAATAATGTTATACAGTACATTATTACTAGAAATGTAAATGAGTTTAGTTCAAACCAGTAGTAGGTTGTCAAATCTCGTTCATTTAGTTTTTATTCAACTAAGAGTCGAGTTCGAATTTTTCATTGAATTTGATTTTATATTCATGAACAACTTATTTTAATATTCAAATACGTTTGAGTTGTTCACAAGTCATTTTATTTAGATAAAAATTATTTATATTTTATTTTGTAATCTTTTGTATAAATATTTACAAACAAATGTTGACTTTTTGCTAATATATTTATAAAGTTTATATATACAATCTAATTATTAGATTTATAAAGATTTATGTAACATGTTTAGTATTAAGAAAATGACTTCCTCAAATTTTTTTGGTTGGAGTGAATATGGAGATGTTCTTCCACTTATCACCTTACATTATACATCAATTAAAAATAAAAATTAAAAAGATAAAAAATAAAAACAGATATACGGCGTAAGGCTGTTGAATAGAATTTTTCATCTGCAAAACATGTTCAAACTCAAGCCAACGGTGCGTCGTCGTTTCTTAACAAAAAGAAACGGCGTCGTTGAAGCCTGACTTTTTCGTTAAGCGACTATGGCTTCATCAATCCTGCGCTTCTGCTCGATCGGGTTGAGGATCTCACTCTCTCTACGATCTCCGTCACACTGTTACAGATACTCACCTTCGCAATGCCAAGTCGACTCGTTCTTCTTCTTTCACTCGCCACTCTCCTCCTCTTCTCCTCCCTCTCCCCGACCATCTCCAAAGACCTCCAAGAAGACGACGAAGACGAAGACCTCAGCTTCCTCGAAGAGCCCGACGACCGTTCCAACCTCTCGTATCCGGAGCATTCTGACGAGGAACTCCTCGAAGATGACGATCTTGATAACTTTAATGATCTCGACGATCCGGTCGATCAGGATGGGTTTAAGGAGCCGGAAGTGAACGACCCAGATGTCGTCGTTCTGAAGGAGGGTAATTTCAGCGAGTTCGTGGAAGATAACCGGTTTGTGATGGTGGAGTTCTATGCACCGTGGTGCGGCCACTGCCAGGCCCTGGCGCCGGAGTACGCGGCGGCAGCTACTGAGCTCAAGGGTGAGGACGTGGCCTTGGCGAAAGTGGACGCGACGGAGGAGAGCGATTTGGCTCAGGAGTACGATGTTCAAGGGTTCCCGACTGTGTATTTCTTCGTAGATGGGGTTCACAAACCGTATACTGGCCAGAGGACCAAGTAAGTGTAATTAATTTCTCTATAATTGAGGGCCTTCTTCTTTTGTGTCTTTCTTGTGGCTCCTTTTGGTCACCGATAAAGCGTTGGAATAGTGGTTTACGTGACATGAAACCTAGACATGAAGTTCCAGTATTTTGTTTTCCTTTTTCCTCTTGTACGATTGTATTTGATGGTAAATGATCATTATGTCTGCGACTTTTTCCCTCTTTCCATGGTATGGCCAAATTCATCTACATTATTTTCCTTTTCTAAGGATATCGCTAGATTGAAGCAGTTTGAAAAAGAATACATACCTTAAATATATATATATATATATATATATATATATATATATATAGTCAAAGTAGAAATCTTGTTGTTTCTGTCGTGGTTATATATTCAACGGGCTGATGACAATTTGTTTAAACTTCAGAGAAGCTATAGTGACCTGGATTAAGAAGAAGATAGGACCTGGTGTCTACAACTTAACCACCTTGGATGATGCTGAACGCATATTGACTTCCGAAAGTAAAGTTGTTTTGGGCTACCTCAACTCTTTAGTGGTATGTTTTCTTGTGTTTCTTATACTCAAATTGGCTGGTTACTATATGTATATATGATCGTAGTGAGCTGGTGTTCTATTAGTCCATGCATTAGGGAATCCTTCAGGCTGCGATTAACAAATTAAGAAATTAAATATCCAGTTTCTGTTTTTTTTTTTTTTTAATGAATAATGCTACATGCACAAAGAGCTTTGTAATATCTATCTCTTATGAAATTTCATAGAGAATTATTGCAATGCTATGCCAATCCTTTTTCAAATATTATGTAGCCCTCAAGCAGGGCACTATACACAAAAAATGCTCGGGATGGGCTTGTTTGATACGCAGTGTGTAAATAATCAGCTGCCATGTCACTTTATAAGAGCTTTTTGGCGAACTCCTAGTACATTTTGTCATTTTCAGGTATCCAGAGGCTAAATTAATGTTGCAAGAAGCCACTGTATCTAACTTTTGTAGTTGGTTATTGCTTTGATTTCACGACTCACAATGACCTGTCCTATTAAGGCAGGGCCATGAGAGTGAGGAGCTCGCAGCTGCTTCAAAGAATGAAGATGATGTCAACTTTTACCAGACTGTGAATCCTGATGTGGCAAAGTTTTTCCATGTTGACCCTAAGGTTAAACGCCCTGCTTTGGTCCTTCTAAAGAAGGAAGCAGAGAAATTGAGTTACTTTGGTTAGCTTCTCTATAGCTGTCATTTTGCTTGAAAACCCCAAATTGAATTTTCTCGGTTGCGTCACTTTAATGTCCAATTTCTCATTTCAATTTTATGCAGATGGCCAATTTGTTAAATCTACTATTTCTGAGTTTGTATCTGCCAACAAGCTTCCTCTAGTTACCACTTTTACTAGGGAAAGTGCCCCTTTAATATTTGAAAGTTCCATTAAGAAACAGGTTAAGTTGCTTGTGTTTCTGTTGTGTTTAGTTTCACTCTATAGAGTCACATTCTGTTTGGAGTTTGATTTCAATATCTCTCTGTCTCTCTCTTCAGCTGTTGCTATTTGCCACTTCAAATGACACAGAGAAGGTTGTCCCAATATTTCAGGAGGCAGCAAAGTTTTTCAAAGGGAAGGTATGCTCACAATACAAGTCTTTCAAATATTCTGTTCCTGATTTCAGAGAAACCATTGGAATTGAATAATTGGAAACAATCAATTGGGTGTTGAAAGTTAACTATTGATGTATGGATAACTTCTGGATTGATTTGGCTTTTTTGTCCCTACAGATTATAACCATATGAATTATTGTGAAATTAAGAAATCATATTGAATTTTTCCATCTACATAATGTACCTAGCTTGGTGGTTAATTGCAGCTTATCTTTGTGCACGTGGAAATGGACAATGAAGATGTTGGGAGACCTGTTTCAGATTATTTCGGTGTCACTGGCAATGCTTCCAAAGTAATATTTTCCATATTTTCTTAAATTCTTATGATATATATATGTATATATATACACACATAAATATATACATGCTTGCATGCATATGTACTTACATACTGATATTCTAAAAAATACAGGTTCTTGCATACACAGGAAATGATGATGCCAAGAAATATGTACTAGATCAGGAAGTGACCTTGGATAGCGTCAAGGTTGAAACTCTCTCTCTCCCCCCAATCATGGCATCCCATATTGTATATACTACTGTTGCTCCCAAATATAACTGGATATGCTTATGTTGCTTTCTTGTGTCATTTTTTTCTTTTTCTTTTTTAATATTCTTGGAAGATTAATGTTTTTAGCTAAACATAACAACTGCTTCATCCCTCAGGCTTTTGGGAGGACTTCCTAGAAGACAAATTAAAACCTGTCTTCAAGTCAGAACCAATTCCTGAGAGTGTAAGTTATATTAATTTTTTCGGCTGATTTAGTTTTTTCATGGTCATCTAATCTTATTTGTGTTCTGATTGATTCAGAATGATGGGGATGTGAAGATAGTGGTTGGGAATAATTTTGATGAAATTGTTCTGGATGAGTCAAAGGACGTTCTCCTTGAGGTATCGGCAGAGAAGCCAATCAACCAGTATTTGATGTTTGTATTTGTATGGGACTCATTTTATTTTGTGATTCCAGATTTATGCTCCTTGGTGCGGGCATTGCCAAGCACTGGAGCCCACATACAACAAGCTTGCCAATCATCTACGTGGCATTGAGTCTCTTGTTATAGCCAAGATGGATGGAACAACAAATGAGCATCCCAGGGCAAAGGTAATACACTTTTTTTTATATAAGTATATTAATAAAAGAATAGGCAAAGCCATGTTCAGTACAAAGAATGCCCTAACTACATAGGAGCAATAGATACAAGGAAATCATGGAAATCTTGGCCATTAAAATTAACGGCAATGGCCCAAGTACAAAGAGTTCTAAAGAAGAAAGCTTTAAGTTTCCCCATCGATCTCTCTTTGTCCTCGAACGTCTCTGTTCATTGCGCTCCTGCCACACACACCACATGATGCAAATAGGAAGCATCTTCCATACAGCCTTGATCTGTTGATTATCTCTCAGGTCTGTCCAACTAGCCAACATCGCCACTACTGTCTCGGGCATAACCCAACCCAAGTCTAGAGAAGAAAGCTTTAAGTTTCCCCATCGATCTCTCTTTGTCCTCGAACGTCTCTGTTCATTGCGCTCCTGCCACACACACCACATGATGCAAATAGGAAGCATCTTCCATACAGCCTTGATCTGTTGATTATCTCTCAGGTCTGTCCAACTAGCCAGCATCGCCACTACTGTCTCGGGCATAACCCAACCCAAGTCTAGCCTACTAAATACCTCATTCCATATCCCTCGAGCTACCTCACAATGTAGTAGAAGATGGTTGACTGATTCTCCCTCGTTCCTACACATACGACACCAATCTGCAATGATCACCCTCCATCTCTTCAAATTATCTGTTGTGAGGATCTTGCCCAAGGAAGCGGTCCACACAAAAAATGCTGCTTTGAGAGGTGCCTTTTGTCTCCAAATCCTTTTCCAGGGCAAAGGTAATACACCAAGATCAAATCTGTTTTGGCTAGTAATGATCCACGCTAATTATTGTGAATGGCAAATGGAATAAGCAACTGGTACTCAAATAGAACATAAAAAGCAGATCGAGTAGATAGGGCCCAAGTTCTCTGTTGATTGTTAAGCTGTACTGTCCTGGTTCCCTGGTTAGATACCAAATGCACGTTCAAAGCTTTCTGGTGTTAGGGACGTGAATATCTTGTAAAGACCCACTTTTGCATATGCTTTTAATGCAATGCAATATAATGGTCTTTGGATGAAAATTTGAGGCTAGGGAAGAGAAACAATGTTCTGAAAAGCTGTTTTGATTGGTTTTGCAGTCTGATGGCTTCCCCACACTTCTCTTCTTCCCGGCAGGAAACAAGAGCATTGATCCGGTGAGTGGCACCCAAGATTTTAACTTACATACTTTCTCTATTATGCTTGTGTAGAATGTATTTTTTCATGCATATTTTCCTTACTCCTTTGGAATATTCTCCTTTCTTTATGTAAACATGCCTTTTACCTCGTAAGAATATATATAAAATCTAGAATATTTGGATCTGTTATCTTGGCAGATTACTGTAGATGCTGACCGTACAGTGGTTGCATTTTATAAATTCCTCAAGAAGCACGCATCAATCCCTTTCAAGCTCCAGAAACCAACTTCAACACCAAATTCGAAAAGTTCTGAGGCCAAGGAGAGCCTTGAGAGCAGCACTAACGAGTTGAAGGACGAATTATGAGGATTTTAATGGCATGTTACTGAAGTAGTGCTTATCATTTATATGCCATCAGCAAGATTGAAAAGTTATAGTTGTCATATAGATTAAGTTAGAAAGAAAATATCAGAATTTAATCCCCTTCTGAGAGAAAAAAAATACAGGGATGTAGCATGTCTAACTTTTGCATCTTCTATTTGTGTTGCTGAATATTATAATAAAAATCTATTATCTGTATTTTGCCGGATTACTCTCACTGTGTTACAGATGCTCTTGTAAAGCCCTTAAAATGAAGGTTTGAACTTCCATGGAGAGCATTATTGTCTTTATGATGGCAGGATCGAGAGGTTTGGCTGTTTATGCATAGTTATTCGGTATATGTGTGTTAACCAGCCAGATAAGGGAAGGAGGATGCTTGGTTGGAAGGAAAAGACAAGAAGGAAAGAAAAGAGGGTGAGGACTGTCACACTTTTTCTCCTCATGTTGCATTTATTTCTTTCAACTCTGTCATGTCTTGGGATGGATGATTCACATGTTACAAATTCAGCACAATGAGGCTGACTCTAGGAAAGAAGACAGAAGAAAGATTGTCATCATCTGATTGCTTGTGCATGTAAATATTTGGGGTGGGGGACTAACCTCTCTTGTTTTTCTTTCTTTTTTTAATAATTTTTTTTGATAGGTGAAAATAATTTTTTATGCCACCCTAACATATATATTTATGAGCAATGCTACGTACAGTCCCCAAATGGAAACTGCATTGCAAGCCTAGTTAATTTTATCTTTAAATTTTTTTAAAAATTACAATAAAGTCTTTATCAAAATGGTACTTTTTTTATTTAATAAAGGGTTTGTACAAACAGTTTCCATTTGGGAACTGTAAATAGAATTTCTCTAATATTATTTCTTTTCTTTTTGAGAGGTCAAAAAGAAAAACAAAAAAGAAAGAAAGATAAACGGCATTAGGTTAAATAATGGGAAGTAGTCATTGATTAATTGAAACTATTTGTTTTTTTTTTTTTTTTTTTCCTTTTGTTCATTATAGTGTGTGTTGGATCCATTTTCTAGAGGGAATGTTTTGTTAGCGAAAAAACATATTTGAAATTGAAATCGTTATTAAATCGCATTCGTCGTTCAGTGACATTGAATGATATGGGTCCGATGATGATAAAAAAGATAATTAAACGGATAAATATGCTAGAAATTCGTTATTTTCAAAGGACAGCCAGAGGAATATCATAAGAATTCTTTTACTCATTATCTCTATATCACATATTTGTTAAGAAAAGAAAATACAAAAAATAAAAAATAAAAGCAGATTTGTAATGGAGTGGTGATGAATAGAATTTTTCATGCCGTAATTCCTGACTTAACTTTGATTGAAATTATGTTATTTTACCTCCTTATCACTAATTGCATTTTGTAACTCAAATTATCAAAGGTTGCGTTTTTCAATTAGAACATAATGTTCTTTCAACTTGGATTCAACTTATTAATGTGGTGTTTCGCGGCCTGAGCAATTTCACCGTTCTCCTGGTTCACCTACAAGAATTAGAGAGATGAGGCTCGAGATGGTGAGAGTCACCTCCGATATCTAAGTCAACATTATCCTTGGTGTCTAGTTTTTTTTAAAATGTTTAGAGAGCCCGCCCTTTGCCTCAAGGGGTATATATGCCTAGTGATGGGGTCCCTAATACTTATCAGTTGTAGCGTGTTGGTATGCTGGACAAGGTTCTAGCAGTCAGTAATCTTTTGCCAAGCCGATTATGGTCGTGCTACTTTGTACCTGGATTGTATCCTCCTCCTGTCTTTTGCCAAGTGACAGGCAGACCATGCCTAATCATAGCCACCCACACGAGTCTGAGCCTCTATTGTGTTAACCCCACTAGTCATTAAATGCGGCGTGCCTGTCCTGACATGTCCTCTCTTTGCACTCCCTGCCATCAAAGCGACAATGGCCATCTTTGACTTTGCGTGAAAGGCTTGTCGGCTATTAAAGGTGCCAGGCCTTCTGGCTAGGAATCCTCATACTTTGTGCATGTAGCTTTGTCGATCCTCCTTGCACCTTCTGGACATGGCCCGCCCCTCGAGGCTGACTCATTCTATCTTTTATCTTGATTTTCTTTCATTGGGCTGTCCCAAGGCCCATCTTCGCCCTGTGGGTCAGACCCTCGTGTCTAAGCCCGCTTCAGGGAGGGGAATAACCTCTCTCACACAACTCCTCTATAAAAACGATTAGTGTTTATTGAACACGTTTAAATTTTTTAAATGGGTAGGAGAAAATTTCTTCCAAATTAGATAAAGAGGAAAACTATCCTTTTAAATACCAAAAGAAAATGGAAATAAAATTCTATCCACTTCTAATTATTATGATAGATCAAAATTGAAAATTATATTCTCAAATCAATATGTAAATCATACCTAGCAAAGTGTTTATATGATAAAATATAATTTGAAAGATAAATTTTAAAATTTAAATCTTATAATTTAAATGATGTAGAATGTTTGCCTACACTTGGATTGAAAATAGAAAAGGGGATTTGGTTTGGATTCAAACTTACGGTTGAGATTCAAACTGTTCATTGTTCGAGGTGTGACTCCTATGTGGGTCCAATTCCACACCGGACCCAAATCTCATCCGATGAACAATAGACAGGTATCACAATCTGAATAGTCAGCTAACTTTAAGGGATTGTTCGAGTTATTATTTTATTAATGGTATAAAATGTTTGGATTTAAAGATGAGTTGAGATGAATTATGAATAATAGTGAGATGAGTTATAAATAATAATAAAATTTATGAGTTAAAATTGTTAAATAATAATAAATAATAGTGAAATAAATTGAGATAATTTAAAATAAATTGAGAATACAAACGAGAACTTAATGTTATTTATCCCGACAATGCATGTGACTTCACATGTGGTTAAATAGAAAATAACAGAATATACTACATGCCGTTTGCTTCAACTAAGGTCTGACTCTACGGACCCCTCTAAAATAATATATTTTAGATAACTCTTTCAACGGTTTTCGTATTCGGTAAAAGAGAAAGAGAAATGGTATATGACATTTTGTACCGATATTTGTACCCAATTCTTATTTATTTATTTATTTATTACGTTAAGAAAGTATTTTATAATGTTTTTATGATTTTTTTACTGTAAAAAATAAAGGGATTTAAAAAGTGTTTGAAAAAAAAAATTACACCATTCGGTAAATAAATCGATAGAGTCGGTGACCCTAGCACCACTCTTCGGTAAAATAATGTATAAGAAATTATTTATACAGTTTTTAAATGTACAACTTTCGAACATTCTTTTTATATAGTATTTGTGTGTTTATTCTTTAATATTTTTGTAAGAAATACACAAATAATTTTAAAAAATGATCGGTACACCTTGCGGTATCAATCGCCTATGGATGTAGCACCGGCCTTTAAAAAAAAATGGGTGAATTTAAAATCTATATGAAAAATTTATTTTTTTTTAATAGTAGTCTCTACTATTCTTCTAATAAAATATGCGAGATTTGTATACCCTAAAACTATATCTAATATTACTCGTGAGAAAAATGCTTGATAAGACATGTTTGGTCTAAATATAAATTTATAAATTGATACGACTTGATATGAAACTAAATTGTAAAATTCTTTTTTATTGTACAAAATAAATCTAGTGTTTAGCACCTAGTCTTATTAGTCTACAAATTTATTTTCGTTAAATTTACTTTTATAACTCTATATAAATGTAACACTTCTCATTTCGCCTCGTTTGGGAAGTTAGATGAGATGAATATTTTGTTAATAGTAATAAGATAATTTGTGAATAGTAGTGAGATAATTTGAGTTAAATATGAATTTTTTTTTTTAATTTTGAGAAATGAGATAAAAAATTGAATAAAAAATATTATAAAATTAAAATATTATTATAATATAGTTTTATAATATTATTTTTGTTTGGAGATTTGAAAATGTTGAATTATTTTTTATTTTTATTTTTTTAAAAGTTTAAAAAAGTTATAATGACTAGTTGAAAATATTTGTATTTGAATTATATTTAAGAAATAGATTAGATCAGATGATATGATATGAGAATTTTAGGATGAGATCTATTTCCAAACAAGCTAGGTGACCCTTGAGAGAGTCTTTGATGGTTCAACTTGAGAGTATTTTGCCTTCAAATTGACCTGGAACAGGCATTCAACTAGAGCAACACCATCTCTTTGGAAATAAATAATATTTGTAGTTATAGAGTGCGCAGTCACAGCATATTCTTTTTTAACAATGTGAATAAATATGAAATTTACATTAAAAAAATTAATTTTTTAATAATAAACTTTACTTTTTTTTCAAAATGAGTGTGCAATGATTATACAATCCATGAATATATCTAGTACTATTCAATCCCGTATAATGTTTTTAAGAAATAACACATTGTGTTAAAAAAAGAGATCTTTGAGATTTGTCCACTTCGTTATTAATTCTGTCCATTTGATCTAACAAAATGCGTAAAATTATTTTCTGTTTATTTAAAAAATAATTAAATTAAAAAAATATTTTATTAGAAAAATAAAATAGAAATAAAAAAAAAAAGGAAAAAATCAAAAACAAAGGCCGCTCCCAACTTGCCACCATGGTCGCCCAAATCTAGAGGCTACCATGAAGTGGCTAGGGCCACCTTGAAACCGCGAGACTCAGGCTACATTTAGATAGTGAGTATATCTGAGAAGTGTTGAGAATGCTTGTGAATAGTAGTGAAAAAGTAGTAAAAAAATAATAATAGAATAATGAATAGTAAGTAAAAAGTAATGAATAGTAAAAAAGTAGGTGAAAAGTAATAATAAAGTAAAGAATAATAATGAGAGTACTTGAGGTACTCTTAGTACCCAAACGTAGCTTGTTACGTCTCACCCACCACATGGGAGCTGAATCCAATGGCCGTGAAGGCCACTTAGTGGATGAACTAGGTGGATTCGGTCGCCATGTTGTGGCCTAATATGGGTGATCTTGTGGGTGGCTGAATATGAAATTAGAAATGGAAAATGGCAATCTTATGTTTGTTTGTCATAGTGCAATATATTATTCCTAAAGAAAAGAATAATGTTACAGTGTGGTTTGGATTGAGAAGTGAGATGATTTCATCTCATCTCACTTTGCATAGAGAAATCAATTCTTATCCAAACGGTCATTGCATGTTGATTTGAAAATAGTTTTTGATGTCTTTGCAAGACAACAAAGTTTCACATAGTAGCTTTTCATAAGGCTAACGGAAAAAGAGAAAAACGTTCAGTTTTTCTTTCAAATTAGCAATACAACAAAAACACAGCTCATGCCTTCAATTTTTCTAATAAATAAATATATTTATAAATAAATAAATAAATCATTACAAATACTATGCAATCATTTGTGGGACCTACATCTATCTCCTATCCAACAACTTAAAACCATCACATCTCACTTCCAATCCAAACATACAAAATTTTTAAAAACCATCTCAACTCATCTTAACTCACAAATCTCACTACTATTCACAAACTATCTCAAATCTAATGTAGGTCTAGAATATACTAGAGCTGGGCGGCTCAGGCAACCCCGCCCACGTATGGGGCGGGGCTTAAGACCTCGTTTGTTTTCAGAAATGAGTTGAGATTAAAGTTAAAAAGTTGAATAAAATATTGTTAGAATATATTTTTTAATATTATTTTTTTTATTTGAAAAAATTGAATTGTTTATTTATTTTGTGTAGAAATTTGAAAAAGTTGTAATGATGAAATGAAAGGTTTTTAAAATTTTCAAAGTTTTGGATTTTAGTCTTGAAAACAAACCAGGCTAACCCTAAATTCCCCTCCCAGCCCCCCCTCTCGGTGCGCAAACTCTCTTATCTTCCCTCCCCCCTCTCTCTCTCTATCTCTCTCTCTCTCTCTATGCCGCTACCCTCTCTCCCTCTCGCAGTCACCATCCTCTACTACTCATCATCCTCTTTGGTTCCTCCTCTTCTTCGAGTTTGTGAGTTTGTTTTTTATTAGTTTAGGTGTTTTTTTGTTTCTAATTCGAATCATTAATGTGTATTGTGTTGTGAATTTGATTTATATTTTATTTATTGTTATGGATTTTTTGTATGATTTTGTATTTAGTTGTGTTTTCTCTTTTGTTTATTTTGTTTATTTATTTTTTTTTAAATTCTGGTTGTGGGATTGTGTGGCAGCTGGTCGGTCCTCCCCTGCACTCTAACACAAGAACGAGGGGCCCCACCCTCAAGATATGGTGGCAGATTTCGAGAGCAGGTTGAGAGAAGGAAGCAACCCCTTCCTGAATGGTGCAAGTAGCACCCCTAGAACATACAAGTCCAATGTGCACCTTTTGAAAAAAATATAATCCATATAAAAAGTGAGTTTTCACATGTAAGTCCTAAATTTGATCCACTTTTTTTTTTTTTTTTAATAGACAATGGAGGACTCGCACATTCTATAAATTTATACAAATCATTTTGAAAAAAATAATTTATACATAGTCGAATTTCAAAAACCCATTGAGTTATAGACTAATTTTCTCTTTTTATCTATCTTTAAAACTTAGGACTTGAAGTTGCAAAATATATATTTTTTAAGACAATTTATTTAGAAGCCCTATTTTTAAGGGACTTGCTAGGTACAAGTGGTTTGATGTACCAAATCGCGTACCAACACTTGCATAGCTTTTTTTTATTACAAAAATAAATAAAAGAAAAAAAATTTTGAGAGAAAAATAAGGTCATTTGTCTCACGAAAATTATTTTTTTTTCAATTAGTATTGTTTCATTAAACAAATGACTTACATTTAATATTGATGCGCAATTTGTTACGCGAAATCACTTGCAAAAAGACTTTTTCTACTTTTAGTGCACCCAACATTCTGAGAGTTTTTTCAACTATACAGAAGTTAGTGTGTTTGCATTCCACTTATAATGAGACTCATTATAACTTTTTAAAAAAATCAAAATACAAATAATTTTTTTATATTTTGATGTTGAACTGAGTTGAGTTAAGATAATAAAATATTATTATAATATTATTTTTTAAAATTATTATTATTTTAAGATTTAAAAAAATTAAATTATTTATTATATTTTGTATTAAAATTTAAAAAAATTATAATGATGAGTTGAAATAAGTTTGAGATCCAATCTCACATTTGTCGTGGATGTATAAAGTCTACATCAGCGGTATGCTTTTTAAAAACCTACTAATAGTTTATAATTATAAATAGATTTTATGTAATAATTATAAAAACATTATTGAACACGGTTACAATTTAGGAAATGTTAAACCTACTACTAGTTTATAATTTTTTTTTTTGGTAAATACTAGTTTATAATTATTTTATAACTCTATTTAAAATGAAGGAAAATTACGTAGAATTTAAAATATTTTTTTAATGAAATGAGACAATTATATTAATTGATTTGAAGTGAATAATAAAAGAATTATAAATATATCGTTATTAAAAAAACAATTCTCATTAATTACTATTCATCATCTCACACTCCACTCCTAAATATCCACGTATGAAAAAAAAAAATTAATATCATTTGTAGAGTTTGATGGGAACAATGTGTGATTTGTAGCAAAACTCATCCCATCTCTCCCTCTTCTTTTATCCTTGTATATACGGTTATCAGTAACCAGACACATCTTATTAGGACTCTACAACATGTTATTATTTAAAGAGTAATACTATAGAGAAATTATTATAATAGTATATACTTTACACTTACTACATGACTATTTTTAATTTTTTAATTTTTTATTTTAGACTTAAGAAATATATGATCTAGATGATACCACATCATATGTACAAAATGATTACTCCCAACAATAACTTCTATTAAATCCCAAAATATTTTTGTTCTCTTCAAATCTACCATTCCCAATTTTCTCTCCCACACGCTTCCACTCTCCTCGCCGGATTTCCCTCCATGCATACCTTTCCGTTCCCTTCAATCTAGCTCCTTTGCTTTACTCTCCTCCCGAGAGCATTCCTCTCAAACCTCTCGCCTAGCTCTTGCTTTCCTCAGATCTACTTCTTCACTTCAAAACTGTTTCTTGTCTCAGTCTAATTACTACCCATATTGCTTCTCAGATCCAGGATTTTGAATTCCGTTCCTTCACGTATTCACCGACGATTTTCAAATGGCGAAAGTCGCAAAATTCTGTCTCGCTCTGCTTCTGCCGTTTTCCTTGTTGTGTTTCTCCGTATATGGACAATCCCCGGAGAGTTCACCCAGTCCGGCGCCCGAACTTGGTGCAGACGTGCCTTCACCACAGGCTCCGGCGCCAAGCGTCGTCTCTCCGGCGAATCCACCGTCGACTTGGTCTCCCCCGGCACCTTCTCCGGTAGATCCCGCTCCAGCATCCTCTCCTACACCGTCACAATCCAAATCTCCTGCACCGACGCCGTCACCATCCAATGCTGATGTCCTCGGTCACGTCGAGGCCGCCACCGGCGAAGACGAAGCCAAAGACTCTTCCGGCGGAACGAGCAGTGGTAAGAAGGCCGGGATCGTAGTCGGAGTGGTAGTAGCGGCTGGGGTAGTCGTACTGGCTGGGTTGGTCTACAAGAAGCGCCGGGACAACATTCGGCGAAGCCAGTACGGGTACGCAGCGAGGAGAGAGATCCTGTGAAAAAGGCGCCGAAACCAAACTCGCGAGCAGCAGAGCTCAGAGGTTTCAACAATTTTTCTATAATCGTACTGCTATTGGGTTATTGTTACCATATCATTGCTTTGGTACTTTGGTAGTTTAATCGAATACTTTGGGTAGAATTAGTTTTTGGGGGGACTGTGATTTAGCGTCTTGGTTACTGGGATACTGATTCTTCATTCTTTGTTGGGTTGGATATTGGATTTTCATATGCTTGCCAATAATGTCTTTTTACTGATAATGAATCTCAGAATTTTTAAAAATATATATGGAATAAAAATAAAATCTGCTCTGCCTTTTTCCCTTATTTGCATTTTGCCCATTATATATAATTTTAAAAAATGATATCTATACTTATAATTTTACTCACATATTTATATTGAAATGAATTGCCATTCAATACAAATAATATTGCTCATAAAATTGTGCGGAGTTGTAGATAGCAGGACGCCAGCATACAACAATTTAGTTCCAACGAAAACTGGATTTAAGCCAATTCCAGTTTTCTATATTTGAATTCAGCCTACTCAATAACGAATTAGAGCATTTGGGTTTTGGTTTTGTTTGCCGCCATGTTATCTAGACTTCTTTGAGAAGATGGATTGGCTTCTATGTTTTGGGATTGCTGAGGGCATTGATGAGGAATTGCCTTCACTTGGGATTGTTGGGCCACCACAGTTAATGTGCATGCACATGACCCCTTGTATGGTAGCACCAATTTTTCATTTTAGGCTCTAGAATGCTTTTTTTTTTTTTTTTTGAGCAGGGGTATCGAACTCCATACCTACATTTTGGAGGCTGGAAGTCATGCCAACAGGCCAGGCTTTTAACCCTTCTGGCTATATAGGCTCTAGAATGTTGGCATTATAGAATAATATTACTTATGTAGTACACTTTTATCTCATTCCGATCTTTCTGTCTTGACGGGTTACAATAGGACCACATCAACACAGCATGATGAAAGTAAGACTGGATGTAACCATATAACACGATTCTTGATGTTATAAGTTTTACTACACTTCTTTCATTAATGAAAAATATTTTAGCTATAAATGGATTACACAAAAATAATCTCATAAACTGACGTGGTTTGATGTGATTCGTCAAATTATAAAATTATTTTTATTGTAAAATAGATCTACCAAATTAAATGAAGTTACGTCTATTTGTGAGATTGTTTTTGTATAATTCACGTAATTGCGTCATCATACATCAACTTTTGATTTTGTTTTATTTCTAAAAAAAAAAAAAAAAAGAGTTGGGTTGTCCTGTGGCCGTTTCGTTCCTACCCCACAATTCGAAGAAAGAAATGAGCCCCACCTTCACATGTGAGGCATACAAATGAAGTCATCTGTTTTTTTATGGAAGCCAACCCCATGCAAAACTTGTGTGTACAACTCGCGACAGTTTTCTTCTATTCAAGGTTGATCAAGATGTGACAGAAGTTAAAGTAAGTTAACATGTCAATATGAAATTAGACACATTAGCTTCTTATGAAGCACTATAACAATTTATATACTATATGGAGTAACTATTAGATAATCTCAAAGTAGATATGGCATTTCAATTACATCACAAGACATCGTGTCATTAAAAATATATATTAAGTTATTAATATAAACAATTTTATTTACATGACATTATATAATAAAATGAAATTACCATGCCATGTATATTTTGAGAGTAATAATTTTTCTTTGTATGTGCAATATATGATATCTTTTTTAATCTTTTTAACCCCTCAAAGCCTTCAATGGAAAATGAAGGCTTTAATAACTAAGAGTAATACTAAATATAGTGAGATGTGCTAGCCTTGCGTATTGGGTTGTATATAAACTATAAACAATATTGATCGACAAGCCACTATTACGATCTATTATTAAACGATACAACTCATACAAAACACGACTCAATTCGTATAAATGCGTATAAACTCAAACTCAAATAACCTTTTTTTTTAGAGTATTATCTCTATATGTATAATGGGTATATTTAAAATATTCAAAGGGATTAGACCAAATTGTATTTCTAATACTAAACATGTTACTTGAATCATTAGCAATCTAATTATATATATATATATATATATATATATAATACAAAATAAATACTTTATTTGATCTAAATGAAGCAGCTAATGAATAAGTTCAAACTTACTTGAATATTACATGAGCTGCTTGTGAACATAAAATATAATCCAACCCAATCAAAAGCTCGAACTCGACTCTTGTTTGAATAAAAATTAAACGAATGAGGCTCGATCACCCACTACTTGTTCGAGTCCAACTCGTTTACTCGCGTACTCAATTTGATTAAAAAAAAAAAAGTATTCATGTTAAAAATTAATTTTTTCATATTAATTCCAAATTTACTCATTTTTTTTAAGAAGAAAAGGCAAGGTTTGCACGCCCTAGAATTTTTCAATAATTAATAATATGATTGCATATAGGAATGTGATACAACTGATACTGATGACACATGACCAGACGACTTTACCAAAAGTACAAGAAAATGTCAAGTTTCGTAAAATAAATACATATGTTTCGATTATAATGATGAACAAGACAAGATAATATTAAGAAAATAATGACAATAATACTGATGTTGTGTATTAGAGTGATGAGCTTAATAAGCAAGATCAAAATTGCTTTAACGTGTTAGAAATAACCATCTCCTTGCTTTATCTAGATCATCAAATTCTTAAATGGATATACATGTGAGATTTTTAAATGGATTTGAGGATGTTTCCACTAACTCAGTTTAGAGGAAAACCCTAAAGAAGCAATGTTGGTAGGTCGGTTGGTTTTAAGCTGTAACGTTTCTCTCAGATTAGGTTCCTGGTCCCCATATCCCCCCATATTCCACCTAATGAAATTTACAGCAGCTCCCCAGAATTTAAGATTTTCCAGACATCCGAAACATGGAACAGAAATTTGGGTGGGATCTACCTAATAATTATGGCCTCTACCAATAATGGGTCCCTTTAATTGTTTGTTCTGTCTTATTCTGCAACAACTCAAGATCCCTTCTGGACCATTTTGCACATGCTGCTAGTAGATTGATTCCAAGTGGGTTTTTTTTTTTTTTTTTGGGTGGGGGCTTGATTTAGATTTAGACTTATTCTGCAACAACTCAAGATCCCTTCTGGACCATTTTGCACATGCTGCTAGTAGATTGATTCCAAGTGGGTTTTTTTTTTTTTTTGGGTGGGGGCTTGATTTAGATTTAGACCTCTTCTAACATTCAAATACTCAATTCTCAAATCATTAAACTCAACTCAACTCAAAACATTTTTACAGGTGTAACCCACAATATTTTTTAACTCAGCACTGCTTTACACGCAGGATCCACAACAGTTTTTAAATTTTTATAAATATATTTAAACTCATCTTAGATGAGTCCCACATAATTCACTCTACCATTTCAACTCACTATTATTTATAGAGAACTCAACTTAGTTTAACATCTAAACGCAGCCTTAAATGGTCTACTTGGACCCAGATGTAAGGTTTCTCCTGGAATTTCTGTTGATTTTAAGGGCCAGGATCTAATTTGCATATAGTGAAAATTGATATTCTTTCTTGTTAGCATTGCAACTAAACATATGGTCAGATTCTGAACTTGTCAATTTACCTAAAATTAGTTGGTATTAAGAAGTGGTCGAAGAGAGCGATATTGCGGTTACACCTTCAACTGAAAGTGCCTGTGCTACTGTTCTTACTCTTCTGCAGGTGGGTCCACTGACACAGCGGCCAATGTCATTTATAAGCTGGTTCAAGGCATCAGTTGCATGCTCCATCGCAATTCCGCGCCTCACCACCGTCTGAAAACAATCCCACTGTTGTCAAGTTCACCCATTTGTTGTGATTGCAAAACCACAATCATCATGAAAACAAAGGCCTTAAAAACTGCGACTGTTAAAACTGTCCTACCACTCAAAAAATATGATGAGTAGCAAAGTTCCCACGAGTTACATGATCATGAAATCGTGAGTTGTTGGGAGAAGCCCACGACATTCACGAGATCTTGTTTTGCCAAACAAAAACCATGTAACTTCCCATGACAGGCAATCGGCAACGACTTTGACAGTTTGACCACTCTTCTTCTTTAAGAAAATCCAAACACTAACGCAATATGCCAATATGAAATTAGGAAAATGATAAATATATAACAATTTTTATAATTATATTTTAAATTAGGAGTATTTTTGTGAAATGAGTTATAAAACTAACATCATTTTTATATAAATAAAAAATTCTATTTATAAATCGGTGTGGATAGTAGGCATTTTTTTTTTAATCAAGAACCATCAATAAATTTTATTGCAATACTAAAATCTCTGTCATTAGAATATTTATTCGTAAGAACAGTATTCATAATATGTATAGGTCATTCTTCTAACCATATCCTTTCCTCAGCTTGCACTAATGCCATTTTTGCAAGTAAATGAGCTGCTACAGCCTTAAATTGAAAGTCACTTTCCAGCCAAATCTTCCATTCAACATACTTCTAACATCATATACAAGTGAGCCATACTCTGTGCTAATTTCTTCATTGTTGTTTGTGGCCTTTACAATCACCTGTGAATCCCTTCAAAACATACCTCCAATCTGGACATGGCAAAAGTCTTTATAGGGCGAGTTGGAATCTCTCTCCAATCTGGGAGAGGCTTGAGATGAATAAGGATTGAATTGTCATGGTATGAGACCCGAAATGGGAATGAAAGCAAAGTGAATGAAATGCACCATCAAACAAAAAATTGCAGGCTTTATTTGTATGGCAACCTGCAGGAATCTCTGAAATAAGAGATTCTGAACTCCTCATTATGGAATAGAAATTTATGTCCAAAGCCATAACAAGGTCTTAAGATTTTAAACATATAGGTGATATGTAAATCTGAAATATCACAAACAATGATCTTCCAAGCTTTCAGAACTTCAATGGCCTCATCCTCAGCATACTCTTCCGAGCCATTTTATTGGAAAAAAAAAAAAACCCCTCTCGATATATCTCCTACCAAGGTCTAAAAATGGTACAAAACCCAAGCTTGGGCATTACCCGGAAAACGCCAAGTTCGTTCGATATTGATTCCTTTTTTAGTCTAGTTTTTTCTTGGGAAACAATAAGAGTAGTAACAAACAGAGGAGCAATGAGAAGAGGCAGCGCACTCTGTTGTTGCTATAATTTCTTGTTGAATTGAGAAGGGGGGTTGTCCCCGATAATGGGCCCGACCGAGCAAGCCCAACCCACAGGGTACAGGTGGGCCTAAGAACAGCCCGGCAAAGCAAAGTCTGTATGAGGATGGGATGACCTGGGCCGAGCCTAGAGGGACAAAGGCCCACGGAGCCCACAAGGAGGAGCAGTCGGCGTAAAGCATGGGATCAATCCAAAATGGTAGAGTTGCTCAGGCTGCGAAACACGACATCAACAGAAACATTCATCCTATTCCAATGGAACATCACGGAATACCCTACTTCTATTCTCTGCATTGCAATGACCGTTTGTTAACGAATATACGGTCCACAGCATGGCAAGAAAGTTCAGATTCAGAAGTATAAAACCCTATGAGAAATGAGATGTTTCTGCCAGCTGTAAGTCTCCCTGGGAGACCACAAAGTCGAGAAAACCTGTGCTATTGCTATAAATCATATCCCCAAACACAAAATCTCGAGATACAGACACTAAAAAAGTCCGAAATCTGCAAATGTATGTGTGGTGTATATATATATTGCAACAGAATAATGCATCCTGCATTAATTCTACTACCATCAGAAGCCTGTACAAACAAGTCTGTGTGATAAACATGTAAAAATACATATATGGTGGCCTTAGCGAAGTACTATAAAAGACATCACGTTCCTCTTTCTCAGGTGCAACAAAATTAGCTATCTAACCAAAACAATGTGATATTAACCAATGGGATACCATTTCAACCCCCGCTAAATGCATCTCGATTTTCCACTTCAGATTGGTGGTGGTGTTCGGGAGGGCGCATCTGTGGTGAATTTAGAGATCTAGGAAATCGACGAGGTTGAGTCATCACTTGTGAACCATGATGCTGCTCAGACCGAGCCTGCCACCTTCTTCTCCATCTCAAAAATTCGACAAGAATAGAACTTCCACTCATTGAAACACCGAGCCCAGCAAATGTTGCCAGCAGAATGGACAGAACTGCTTGCAATTGAACCTGCAGTCCACAAATAAATGCAAGCATTGATACAAATTTCTATTAGTTTAGTGTTACTTAGATGGTCTTTCTTTCAGGTCTTCAAATCGTAACTTCAGCATCCCATAATATAAATAGTGCCACATGAAAGTGAAGAGGGTTGCTACAGTTATTTCAATTAGGAAAACAGGGCTGGGAAAATTACATTTTACTGCTTCAAGCTATCCCTCCTTTTGCAATGAACACAAAAATACCAAATTTATCATTTTGCCCCCAACTACCACCAATTTTGAAAATTATCACCTAATTTATAATTCAACCGTTAAGATCGTACCATGTTACCTACTTTTGTCCATCATAGTGGTCAAATCAAAATGACAAAGTGAATTGCAAATTGTGTTTTAAAGTGGGCGCTAAACGAAGACTCTGGTCATTTAGTAGTCAAATTGCAAAAGGGATGATAGTTTGAGGGGTAAGGTAAAATTTTCCAAAGATATATAATCTAATGTATGTAGCATCCATTTTTTCTACTTGGTATTAGCTTGAATGGGGTCTGAAGATGCACAAACCAAAACAGATTCATGGCCAATGAATAGGGCTTCTTGATAGATGCTATTAACTGATTTATACTGATGTAATGAGCAAAAAGAGAAAAATGCTCATCTGGGTCATGTATGATTTCTATTGAGTTCTTTCCCTGTATCAAATTAGAATGATCTCACTCTAACCTTTGAGAATGCATATACTCATTTTTATGAATGGAACTTTGGTCATGATCCCAAGATCAGTAGCATATCCAGATTTAGGCAGGAAAATACTATTATTTTTTTGTAATGTTTAATCATTATTTTTTAAAAGTCCTTTTTATAGTGTTTAAACATGGTACATGAACCAGAAGGTCCAAAGGGAGATGGGGTCAAATCTGCCCTGCTCTTGATTATACCAAATACCCGTACTAAATTTCTAAGATAAGTTGAGCTTTATTGTAGTTTCAGCAGAGCTAAGCAAGCAACCAAAAATATAAAGTAGAGAGGCTCTTACCAAGGAGTAAAATATATGCGCAAAGAGAACTAACAGAGCAAACTGGATTGACGCAAAAACCCAAACAAATCTTCTCTCCACTGTATACAAAGGTTCAAAAGGTGTGGGTCAGCAAAATTGTGGGAAAAATACTTATTTACGATATTTTATTGAACCAACATTTACTAGGACATTTTAAGCTTTCCAAGCTTTGATGTTTGGTAGTGTGTCTGTGAATGATTAACCTAGTTTCTAAATGTAGTCCACTTGTCCACATATCCAATTTGCAGTAAGTACTTCCTATGATTTTTTTTTTATGAATAAAAATAACAGTAAATGGTTCCTATGACAATACCCTTATGACAGATTTATACATCTTTACATTATTTCTCAAGTATGTTTGCCAACATGCCCAGCGCCAGAGCCATGATCTTGCTTCACTTGGTGTAAAATCAAACTAAAATAACTAAGAGAAGATAAATTGGTATGATATTTCATTTTGAAACATTTCTCAGTCTGAAAGAAATCAGTTTGATTGTCTTTTATGAGTTTTCTTTAAAATATAAAAGCAAAAAATAAATACTTGTGAGAATGGTAAAAAAAAGTTTGATTGTTACTGGGTTCCCGGAACAAAGTCTCCACTAATCCCGGGGGTGCACAGGTCCTCGGCGAGGAGTTTCCCACTAGTGCACCTTCGGTAATTCAAGGGGGTGAGAATGGTAAAAAATAATCGAAGGTAATTTAAATTGAAACATGACACATGACTGGAGTCATGAATAGTTCACCTCTTTTAATTTTATCACGCTGTCAATAGTTTGCATTGGTTACCATTTAGATTGTTTTAAAAGTTTTTGAACTTTTGTTAGGTTTAGATTAGAATCACATGTAGACAGGCTGGGTCTTTTATTTATTAGTTTTTTAACTTTTTTGCAATTTTACCTCTTGTTGTTTGTTTTAGTTTTTCAATAGTTTGTATTGTGTTTTCTTTAAAATGGAGAATGACTGTATTTTTTTCTTTAAATGACAGACACCACCACATTCTTTCACCACCTAATTTATTTCTTGGTCTAACTATTAAATGTTTTCAAAAGTGATCCTATGATTTTTTTTAATGGGTTTGACTATAAAAAAATTCCCAAATTTCTACAACTGTACACTGAACATACCCATGGTTGAGGAAATCATAGATGAGAGTAGACCAAGCACACAAGAAAATGGAAGAGATATAGCAATTGCACTAGTACCCATTTTCCCAACCTGCACACAAATAAATATATCATCAAGGACATTTAACTGTTGTTTGACAGATCTGGATGTGGAATGGCTAATCTTACCAGTAGCTGTTCAAGAAAACAAAAGTAGGCAAGCATGCTGATAATGACGAGCACTGGAACCTCCTGCCAAACCCTAAATGAATTTAAACTGATAAAATTTAGTGCATGACCATTTTCATCATAAATCTTATAATAAAACAAGATAAACTGGGATGTAACATGAGGAACACTTCAATTCAAACACATACATGATATTCTTTCTCGGTAAGCACTATAAATGACTTTCCTCAAAGATACAATACACTTGAGCATTAAGAAAAGTATTTATGGAAATAAAGGGTGGGGGAGGTGTGATAGATGACACTTTCTGATCTTGACCAAATCAGAAAACTTTAGTGGAAAAGAGGCTTGAATTGCTCAAGCATCAATAGGTTTTTAGCCAAAAGTTATACCTTGAGATAAAAAAATCTCAAGTCAGCATGCGTAAGTTTGGTTCTAATGATTGTGGGGAAAAATGAAAAATTCTGCACTTATTGTAAATTTGTAACAAAATTATGTGGTTGCCCCCCCTTGTCTAGATATCAATTCTGATGGCACTGAAGTAGATGTGGCAGCCACAATAGAAGGTGAGGCAAATTCTAGTTATTTTAGAGAAGATAGGGAGGGGGAATGGTTGGTCAGGCCAAACGGTAACCAAAGCCTGCAGCAGAGAAAGGGTGAACTCAATTAGGGACCAGTATGGTGGTAAGAGAATACTATAAGAACTACCTCAACCGTGGCATATACTGATATCGAGTGGTAAAATGCTTGTAACACTGACTAAAATCAGTGTGTACAATAACAGTGCAGCATTACTTTGCTCAATTAAAATGTCCTATAAAAACAAATGTGTCTTATAAAAGCATTGTTTGAAGGTCATCATGCAGGACATCATCTCCACCTTTGTAATTGAGGTGGCAAAGCAAACTAAATCCAGGCAATCCTTCAAGAGAGAAAGTTTAGCACTATTTTGAGATGAAATTTTGGGCACGTTTGGTGAGTGAAGGAAACAGTCCTGGGACTTTTTGATACTCATAAGTGATTAACACTTGGATACCACCTCAGATTTCAGAACAAGATGAGGCTGATTGGCTGTAATAAGATTTGACATTCTCATACATTCAAGTATGTTCACTTGCCTGTATCCATCAACATCTGCCAGGGCTCTATTTGCTCCAGTATTTCGGCTTCGAATACTTTGAATGCGTAACAGAGTGACAGGTAAATTCTTAACCTCTTGCTTGCACACATCACATGTCTTGTTGCCCTTGATGCTGAACCATTTTATTGCACATTCTTGGTGAGCCAGAGCAAGTTCACCTTTGCAGCTGCATTCCATCTTCAGAGTCTCACCGCCTTCACAAAGTTCAATCAGACAAATTCTACAAACAGCCTCTTCTTCAGGTATGTCTTCACCACCATCATCATTCTTATCTGAACCATGAGATTATAATAAGACAGCAGGCTGATAACCACAATTGATAGACATTTGAAATACAGATAATAAGAAATTCAGTTCAGAAGCCATTGAAAAAAAGAAAGAATATATCCATACACCTCTTGTGAATTGGCAAAATTATTAGATATAGACCATGCACTGCAACTTCTACTGACATTTAATAAATAAAAAATAATAAGGCCTTGTTTCTGAGAACTTGCCCCAGTTTGACCTCTCAATTGACTGTCAAACCCATAACAAAGATATAAAATGTACAATCCAATCAGTTTGGATATTCATGAACGTGTATGCAAGTGCATAAAGAAACTAAGACAACGAAATTACCAGCTTCCCTGATTGGAGAAGTATTTGATGCTGCATCAACTTCCTTCACTCGAGGTGTAGAAGGAATTACACGAAAAAATGAATCCAGCCTCCTTATTTTTCTTTCTTTGTTGTTGATAGGGACTGAAAGAGAGCGAGACATCTGCAGCTGGGCTCCTTTTCTCTGCAAATGGAAAATCACAATGGAAGTAAGAAATGTTCGGATCCTCGTATTGTTCTGACTGTGATATTAAGGCTTCCCACAAGTTAAAAACCATAAAAGATGTAGGAAATTGAAGGAAAGTGCACTCAACATTAGTACTGGGAACTTCTGATGTCCCTGACTAATTTTTCTGAAGCCTACTCGGTAATATGCTATGCATTAGAAATATTTTACTTTAAATTATTTCCCTTGCCCCTAAGCATCACAAATGAAGAACTTAACAGCAATAAGTCCAGAGAAGCTCTACCCCTTATGCTTACGACCTTGTGTTGTTTTATAGAAGACGAGGTTAATAAACTAGGTTACATTCTTATACACTAATCACGAAAACTTACCCATGAATTGTGAGATCCACTTGTGCTCCCAGAATGTGCAGATTCTGGGTTTGAATGTGCAATTGGAGTTACAGGAAGTGATGATGTTCTTTTCACCCTAGGAGTGAATATCTTTGTAAGTGAATATGAACTTGAGATTGAAGGCTTTTCTTGTGCCTCTGTTGATGAAGCTTCAGAAGCTAGATTGGTGACCTTCTCAATATCTGAGGAAGTTCGATAGATGAAGCTTAATTTTGGTAAAAGACTTCTTATGGATGATCTGCCTCTAGCTGAGGAGGGCCCGGGAGACCCAGTAATTCTTTCATCAATAGAACCATGTGATAGGAGAAAATTTACTTTCTTAGGAGTGGGAGTTGGTGTTGAGGGCATCTTTATACTAACAAAATCCTGAGAGGACTCTCCTGCTGTTCTGGAGGGTATCTCTAGGAAGAGATTTTTCCGTTTCCAGGGATGACTGTTTGGAGTATCTTTAGCTACTCCCATCGAGTCTTCCACCTGAAATGGGACAAGAAGAGTTTGGCAAATATTTAGAACAAGCTCAATCAGTAGTTTCTTGCTTTTAACATCCTAGCTAAGAAGCAAAAAATTATGGGCATACTTATGATTTTTTTATCAGAATGCACATACTTCAGATTTTAAAGTGTATTGTTCATGCAACTCTCCCTCTACATATTGATTTCAATCAACACACTTTGAAATCCTTAAAAGAAGTGGTGTTCATATTTCTAAGGAAAAGATATCTGAACAATCCGTCATCCTGTACCAGAGAATGCACTCTTTTATCATCAGAAATAGCAATGCAATAATTGCATGATATAGCCTTGTTCCGGTAAATCTTATATGGTCAATGGCACGATAACTCCTCTCATTATTACTTATCACAAAAATACATCTTCTCATCATTTAACTCACCTAACCTAATCATCTTGGCTAGGCAGAAACCACAAAAACATCAACGGATCCGTGGAATTAGTATAAAAGAGAATTTTCATAATAAATTCATAAGATATATTAATATGGAGGTTTTACTTGTAGGTAAAGGTCAAGAAGCTCTTCTTTCAAACTAACTTCCGAACGCTATATAGCATTCCTATCTGTGATATCTTGTGTACTTGACCGAATTTCAATGTATCAGATATAAGTTTCTTCCGTTGAGAGTTGTGCCTAATCATTGCTAGGTTCTATATCCAACGCCTACTGATTTCCAATCTTGTCGCTAAACAAAAAGATAAAACTTTGTAGTCTGGACGCATATTTTAGCTCATTTCCACAAGATCATCTGGTCCATAACTTCTCACCACACAGGTGATGTGTTTTTACTTTATTGGACTGGCCAAATTGGAGCAAGACTTACATGTCTTCAACATGGGATTTGCGTAGAAAATATGTATACATACATGCATGCAGACATAGAGTATATGTATACATATACAACCAGACACCCCCTTAAGCTCACTTCCATCTCTACACTCGATCGATACTTCTACAACATATTAAAGTGAAACATATCCCATTAGCAGGAAATCTCAGACAGTTGAATTTAAGAACAAGAAAATGAATACCAAAGGGGAACAGGAAAAATATGTATAGGATCAGAACTTGGAGGTAACCGATCCGAAATCTTTAACTTGCGCACGCATCTAATGAGATTAACACTGAAATTCATACGAAAGGACCCCTTTCAAACACATAGGGATGTAATAATTCAAAGAGCTGCATATTAAAAAAACAGAAGAGCGGAAAAGGAGCAAGAAAGCACAAAGTACCTTCCGAACTGGGACAATAACCGGGCTTTCGCATTCACTCACAACATGCCCCTCAGCCACAGGCCGCTTCTCCTCGGTTCCCATTCTGTCATAACAGGACCCCACAACCGCAAAGGCCCAGCAAAGAATCTGAACTCTTCCGGTAAACACAAGCCTATCCAACGTAAACCAAGCTCTTTGAAATTCTAAACACCAGAGAGAGAGAGAGAGCGAGAGAGAAACTTGCTCCTTGGGATGCGGGGGGAAATAAAGGAGAGATTAAAGGGTGAAGAATGAAGATGCTGATCAAAAACATTTATGACGGCGAAAGGTGGTGGGATGGGAAGGATGGCCTACTACTGCCTGCCTTAATACTGCCACTCGCTCGCTCCCATCCCGCTCCCATTGCGGACTCGGTTGCATTTTGGTTGACTCACGCTAAACTCACACCCATCTTGACTGCTTTCTTTCTCTACTCCGAGATTTCGTTCCCTTTTTTGTCTCTTCCTTATCACTCGCCACAAACAAACAAGGTGCTCTCTATTCTCTCAAGTTGTGTGCAAGTTTATCCCATCTCTTTTCCTTTTGTTTTCCATTTGAAGTTATTTGGGTGTTGCTACCACAAAATAAGTTTTATAAAAAAGTGATGAATTGCCAATCGATCAAAAGTTTAAATATAAAAAGAAAAATGGTTTAGTCACAAAAGTAAATTCACAAACTGGCATCGTACGCTATATTGTAAAAATTATTTTTATTGTAAAGTAGATATAACGTTTTACATAAATTCACATCAGTATCTAAATATATATATTTTTTTAAATTTCTTTGTAGTTGTAGCATTACTAATATAATAATAACTCAAATTAATAATTATTATCGTACTCGTATCATCAATCAAGTGAAGTTTGTAAGGTTTTTATTATAAGATTTGTAAGTATTTTTCATTTCATAGAGCTCATCCTCTCTAATTTATGAAAAAGAAAACACAATTATGGACGAAACGAATCGATAAATATTATTCTTCTATTTATAAATTTTCAATCATATAGATTAATGTGACATATTTTAAGTGATTTCTCATTTAAATAATTGATATAAAAACCACTTTAAATATACAACATTAGTTGATAAGACTAAACAAGACAAATTTTTATTAAAAAGTAGCATTACTAAAAAGATATAATACATAATTTGATGTCCAATGACACATTGAACAACGCATTAAAGTCCAAAGGTATTATACTTTAATTTCTAGTTGTTGCTCAAGTTAAAGGACTTTGAGGACTTCCATCAAAAGAGAATTTGATGAATAAATTTGTGGAAGTACCATATCTTTGTTGTTGGTCGGTTGATTGTTTTTTATTAAATGATAAGAGTCACATTAAGAACCACTTATATATATAAATATGCAACCTAAGACAAGTGTAAAGGTGTCTCAAAAAAAAAAAAAAAAAAAAAAAGACAAGTGTAAAGGTGAAGATAAGGAAGATATGCTATTTTGAACCAAAAGATGAGTCCTTGAATCCACCTTCAAAATATTCCTTTTTTCTTCTTCTTCTTCTTCTTCTTTTTTTTTTTTTTTTTTTTATTATTATTTCAATTGAGCTTCATTTTCTTGGTGTAACCAAAGATCGATAGAAAATAATGAAATGAAAGATGGGAAGGAACTGAGGAGGCATTGCTAGCAATTCAAGAAACATTGGGTCTCGTTTAGATTCGGAAAGTGTTTCATTTCATCTCATATCATCTCATCATTACAACATTTTCAAATTCTCACACAAAATATAATAAACAATTCAAGTTTTTTAAATCTCAATTACAACTTTTTCAAATCTTAAAATAATAATAATAATAATATTAAAAAATAATATTCTAATAATATTTTTTTTTAACTTTCATCTTTCATTTAAAATAATCTCGTCTCATCTCTGAATCCAAACCTTTGCCTTATTAAAATAAAATATTTCGTGTGACCACATTTATGTCGTTTTTTTAGTAATGGATAGTTAAACACTTCTTGTATAACTAGACCACCACGAAATACCATAGTTTTCGTGTATTACTAAATTACAATAACAACTACAAATTTTATTACGTGATCAATCAAAAATTAAAATAAAAAAAATTAATGTTACCAATTACATAAAATTTCTATGATTTTAAAATAAGATTTGTTGTAATTTAGCATTTCTCAAACCAATGCATTGGTGGTTGGAATAAGAGGAGTGTAGATTACCATCCCATTTGTATCATTAATTAATGAGTAATATTGGTATTTGAAGACATTTGTGCTATTCACAATTCATAGGGCATAATTTTATTTATAAGATTTAAATTTTAAAATTTATCTTTTAAATTAAATTATGTCACTTGAATGATGTATAGTTTAAAAGCTTTTAAATAGAATTATTTTTAATTAATAAAGGCAGGCTTTCACAAATAAATAATGTTTTTCTTCATTTTAATTATTATCGTCCTTAGTAACACTTGATTATATAAAATATTTCAAATCGGTGCCGTTTTAGTGGTAAATTTCTTTGTGGTTGTAGCATTACTCATACAATAATAAATCAAATTAATAATTATTATATTGGTGGTATCATCAATCAAGTGAAGTTTGTAAGGTTTTTATTGTAAGATTTGTAAGTATTTTTCATTTCGTAGAGTTTATCCTCTCCAATTTATGAAAAATGAAACATGGTTATGGACGAAACAAATTGATAAATATTATTCTCCGATTTATAAATTTTCAATCATATAGATTAATGTGACATATTTTAAGTGATTTCTTCTTTAAATAAAAATCACTTTAAATATATAACATTAGTTGATACGACTAAACACGACAAAATTTTATTAAAAAGTAGCATTACTAAAAAGATATCATACATAATTTGATGTCCAATGACACATTGGCCAATGCAATATTAAAGTCCAAAGGTATTATACTTTAATTTCTAGTTTTTGCTCAAGTTAAAGGACTTTGAGGACTTCCATCAAAAGATAATTTGATGAATAAATTTGTGGAAGTACCATATCTTTGTTGTTGGCGGTTGATTGGTTTTTATTAAATGATAAGAGACGATGTGACATTAAGAACCACTTATATATAAATATATATAGATATAGATATAGATATATGCAACCTAAGAAAAGTGTAATGATGTCTCAAAAAAAAAAAAAGACAAGTGTAAAGGTGAAGATAAGGAAGATATGCTATTTCTTTTTTAGGAAGATATGCTATTTTGAACCAAAAGAGGAGTCTTTGAATTCACCTTCAAAATAATATTTTTTTTTCTTTATTTATTTATTTATTTTATTTAAGCTTCATTTTCTTGGTGTAACCAAAGATCGTGAAATAAAAGATTAGAAGGAACTGAGGAGGCATTGCTAGCAATTCAAGAAACATTAAACTTTCTCTTATTAAAATAAAATAATATATTTTTTCTCAAAAAAACAAAAACTCATTCCGTGTGACCACATTTATGTCGTTTTTTTAGTAATGGATAGTTAAACACTTCTTGTATAACTACGACCACCACGAAATACCATAGTTTTCGTGTATTACTAAATCACTATAAGTACTACAAATTTTATTACGTGACTAATCAAAAATTAAAATAATAAAAGAAATTTAATATTTTTTTATATCGACATGTGTTACCAATTATTAGGAGTATAATCGGTCCGATCCGGTCCAGTCCAGTTTTAGACAAAATTGAAGACCGAATCAACATATACCAATTTTATATTTTCGAAAACCGATTAAATACCGAGTAATTTTCTAATAATAAGATGAGTCTAGAGTATCATCTCATTTGTATCATTAATTAATGAGTAATATTGGTATTTGAAGACATTTGTGCTAAACACAATTCATATGAAATAATTTTATTTGTAAGATTTAAATTTTAAAATTTATCTTTTAAATCAAATTATGTCACGTGAATGGTGTATGATTTAAATGCTTTCAAATAGAATTATTCTTAATTAATAAAGGCAAGCTCTTACAAATAAATAATATTTTTCTTCATTGTAGTTCTTATCGTCCTTAGTAACACTTTATATAAAATATTCAAATTGGTGCCGTTTAAGTGGTAAAAATAAGAAATAATTTGAAATGCAACACATTACCATGTGTGATCGGAGGTGACAAAATATAGGATAAAGAACAGCATTGCTATATATTCAACGTGAAAGCAAACTTCAAGTCTTTGCTTCACAAATGGCAAAAAAAGAAAAAACAAAAGAAAACAAAAGCAAAAGACAAGCTTGAGAGTGATTTCTAGTGCAATAATTTTGGTTGGAATTCATGCTGAATCGCTGATTGCACAAGCAAAGAAAGGAGGAAGGTGGGGAGGAAGGGGTGGTTGTCAGACTTATTATGGACCCCGTGGCAGAGACTTAGAGGATAGACAATGATGTTTAAATTGGCAGAAGAAAATCACATCAAAAGCACTAACATGATTTCCCTTTTTTTTGGGGGGAAAGTCAAGGCACTAACCCTTCCGCTACCATTGATTTGGGTCACCTGATCTGTCCTTTTGCCAGTGGGGAAGATTTTCTGATAATAATGACGAAGAAGAACAAGAAAAAGGGTGGAGGTAGGGGAAAAGAAATGAAGAAAATGGGTGCTTTCCCTTTGTGTCAATTTGTATACTGATTTCTATTGATGCCAGAGGAGGCGCAATGATCAATATGAGAAAAAAATATATATATTTTTATACCTCGAGATAAGAAGTGTTCGTTTATATATATATATAAAAAATTAATAATTATAATTGTGAGTGTGTAAGCGCCACACAATCATTTTAAAAAAATAAATAAATACGAGATTCATATAGAAAAATAATAATTTTTTAATTGTAAACTCCGCTTGTTTTCAAAGTAACTACACAGCACCTGCACATTTTATGATTGTATGCAGTATTACTCTAAGAATATAGTTAAAGTGGCTTGCTTTAACTATCATTAAGCATGCTATATTAATCTTTGTGTTCCTTCATGATTTTGGCTTTTTATTGAAGTTGTTTGATTAAGTATTAACATGTTCTGTTGTATGCAAATATGCTCCAAAAGTATGTAAACCTCAGACACTTTTCATCTGACATGGTGGAAATGATTTAGATTCTGCCATAAGATGCCTCTCTAGATGTGATTTTTATCTCAAAAATTTCACTGAAAATTCATAAATTCCTTTAAAACTCACACATTATGTATAGTTTTTTCTTCAACAAATTTTTTTAAGGAAAAAATGTATTTATAAATTTATATTAAAAAATAAAATAGTCAGTATTCCTTTTTATGGGGGACAAAAGTAGGAAGTAGGTTTATGTTGGGAGAAAAGGTGGAAGCTTCGTTTGTTATCTTCTACTTTTTTTTCCTTTTCAACTAAAAAAGTGGTCAAGATTCGATCCATGAAGGTCTCGATGGTCAAGGATTTTTTGGAATTATTTTTATTTCAGCTTTCTTTCAAGTTCTAAGAGCCTAAAGACTACTTGGTATCCATATTTTTAATAGCGTTTTTCTTTTTTAAAAGATGCTTGCATTGTGTGGTGTAAATTTTAATCGAAAAATCGGACCGGATCGAATCAACCCAAACAGGTGGCACCTGTCTGGTTTTGGACTGATCCGGTCCGGGTCCAAAACCGGTTTCTTAAATGCCAATATCGGCCGGAACTAGTCTGGTTTCAGTTTTATGATTTTTAAGATTAGACTGGACCGGTTCATTATAATATATATTTAAATTAATTTTTTTAATAATATATATAATAATATAAATTATAATTATATATAAGATATTATATAATTATCACTATGACCATATATTATTATATAGTATTAGTAATAATTTAGTATCAATGTATTATTATATAATATATAATATATATTCCATAATATATAACATATAGTATTAGTATCACTATATCATTATAATATATATATATATATATATATATATATATACACACACACACACATACACTATATGTAGTAGTAACATTATAATAGTATAATATATAGTCTTAGTATATATTAATATATTATAAGAGTTATAGCATAATATATGTATAATATTGTAGTTAACTTAATATGTTAGTATTAATATCTCTATATGTATAGTATATAGTATTAGTAATAATTTAGTATCAACTTATAGGCTTATAACAGATTTTTTTTTTTTTTTAGAGAAGAGTTTTTGTTTCAGTTGTTATTTAATAGCAGTTCTTTTATTGAATAATTTTTTTTCCATAGCTGATTTTTTTTATAAAACAGATTTTTTATAGCAAATTTTTTTTACGTAGCAGATTTTCGTAAATAGTAACAGATTTTTAATAAAACGGATTTTTTTAAAACGGTTTTTTTTAATAGATTTTTTATTCAATTTTTAACTTTTATCTAAAATTATCTCATCTTATTTCATTATCTAAATAATATGACTATAGTTATGATGACGTGTTTTTGTGGTCTTAGATTAAAAAATAATAATAATCCCTCAATGATTTCAAACAAACTCAACTCAGAGCTGTAATGCTAGTTAGTGCCTTTTCCTTTAGAGCATCCAAAAGCATACAGCTAAGTACCATATCAACATTAAAAAAATATGAAAATATTTTAAAACAAAAAAGTTTGGAATAAATTATAACATTATATAGAATATGATTCTATCTTTCTTCCTTATTTTCTACTTAAAATGCAAGCTCCAATAGGAACTGTTCACGTGTCATATGTCACCCACAGCCCACAGGTGTTGAGATTAGAGAGAGAAATAAAACCTAACTTAAAGAACAGAAAGCAGAAGAGACTGAGCAAAAGGAAAGTGCAGATGACACTCAAACTTTTGACACAACATCACAGCAGGTTTAGAGCCTTATAAAGGGTGACTTTTACCTCATAAATATTAGGACTGGCTGTTATGGCAGGCTTAGAGATTTTTTATTTATTTATAATTTGAAATTAGATTAAGTTTTATAAATTAACTTTTTTTTTTTTTTTTTTTTTTTTTTTTTATAAATCAGATATTTCTCTTAAAAAAATACCATCCTCTCACCAAACAAAGACATTACTTTAAGGAAAATGTTGTTTATACTTATAATTTTACGTACATAATCATATCTACTGACGTGTTAGATTTTGAAATGATGAAAATTTTAAAATTTCAAATCCAAATAAATAAATAAATAAATAAATAAATAACTCATAAAATATAACTGCCACTCAATACACATAATATTTTAAGTAAAGTTTTATGTAATTGTAGTATTACTTCAAAATGCCTAACATTAGTACCTGCCTCCACTACCAAAAGGCTGCAAATTGTCAAGATTAGGCAAAGGTGGTGACTAGGTGAGGATTAGGCCATCACATTACTTTTTGTGCATTATTTAAGAAAATCTCATAAAAACAATTAACAGTTTTCAGGTTCGGCTTTTTAAAAGAGGAATATTATTTATTATTCACATATCATATACCAATATATAATTTTTTATTTTTATTTTTTATTTAAAAATACATATTTACACATCAATATATGTGTTTAAACAAAAAATAAAAAAAAATAAATCAGATATTAATATATGGTGTAGGCCGGAATGATAACTATAAGTGGAATCTTTTCTAAAATTAGTCACTCAATCTCAAGATTCTGATGTCGGGTACCAGCTAAAATCCCTAAACGGAGAAATTTATCCTCAAGACTCTATGCCACGTGTACAAATGGACACATCACATGCCGCATGTTAAAAAATTAGAGAAAATATCAAAATACGAGAAAAAATGAAGTATAAGAACACACAAAATAAAAAACAAAACAAAACAAATAGAAGAACAACAAAATTATAAAAAAAAAAATGTATTGAAAAAAAAAAAGGAAAAAACCAACATAAGAAAAATAAGAACTGTATTTAATAAGAACATACAAAATATTTACTTCTTCACGTTTTAGTTATTGATATATTAAAAATAATAAATTTAAAATATGAATTTAAAAAAAATTGACAAAATGAAATTTATATGTAAAATTGTAAATACACATAACACTACTCACCAACAACGTTAAAAACATTAAAAAAAAATTACAAGACAACTGCAATATTTTGTGTAGCCACAAAACCTGACAACAATCTAAAAAATAATAATAATAATAATAATAAGCCTAATAATGATTGGGAATATAATATGTATATATATAATAATAGTACTATTAAAAAAAAATTTATATATAATATTTATGGTATCTAAGTTTGATCTTTTGGATCAAAAGTCTTTTATAACTTATAAGAATAGATTGTAAAAGTGCAAAATTTGTCTTGGAAAAAGATGTAAAAAACATAACATCAAAACAAAGTTTTTGCAAGATAGCAGTCTATTTTAAGTATTTTTAACTTGATATAGAATATAAAAAAGGAGATCAGAACTCAATTCCTGACTTCCTAACTCGTGATTGTTTACAAGAGAATGAGTGATAAAAAATATTCTTCCTCCCAAAATAAGAGAAAAACCAAAACACCCAAGACAGAAGAGTTTGAAAAACCAGTAGTCATCCCTGGACATGATATCGAACACCAGTCAAGTCTCCCCAAGTTGCCATTCAGTCAAAACAGATAAAAGGTTCTTGGACCAATTGCAAGACCAATCCCCGGACCTATTGCCATACTCACCTATGAGTTTGCCTTAGCTAGCTTCCTCAGCAAACATAAGTTTATGACCATCCACCTAGAAAAATCTGGTAGTGGATTTCGAAAGTCACCAAATACTCGGATAATGCCATATGTCCCAAAGAACCAGTTAGTATACATTCTTAACTAGTATACAAGTAGTCTGTTCAGAATAGAACCAGATCAAAGTGATATAAAAGATCCAAGAGACTTAGCTAAAGATCTTTATCCTCCGAAATGGTATTTTGCTCCATTTCACCCAGCCAAGTCTATCAAATATTACAAGGCAATCGTTGAACAAACTAAGTCAGTTGTTTTCAACCCCATCATGGATAAGTTTGACCCCACCGGTCGAAAAATAGCATTCCATACGTTCTACATTTTGAGTATAATTTCTAAAAAAGAATGGGGAACTCACTCATCCGTCCTCAAGAAAACTACATATGGTCCCATGATGGAAATCTACCTAGAAGAATTACTAGAAGTCATCAGACAGTTTTCTACTGGCATCCAAGTTGATAAACATGATTCTCAATTTCCTGTTTCTCTCATTTTCACAATTAAATATAGAATCTCATGGATACTAAAATGGGAGTTTGCAAAAGAACAAGATACTTTTTTTTTATAGGAAACAATAATTTCATTCATATGAGATAAACGATTACAGATAATTATCAAACCAAATGGTTTGAGAAAGAAAATCTGGAATAACATCCTACCACATTTCAATGTTATCAACACCCCATGCATGCCTAGCTAACATATGAGCAGCCTTATTCCCCTCTCAACAAACATGAGTAAAAGAACATGTCAGAAAGCAAGTCTTAAGGCGTGAAACCTCTGCATATAACACTGCCATAACTGAATCATCCATGTTATTCTGCTGAAGACCAACATCAAACAATCACTTTCCACAATAATATCTAATATACCCATACTTGAACAGAGTTGTAGTCCTCAAAAAACAGCTAGGAGTTCAATAGTTTCTGGGTTCTCAACATCATTTTCAGCCTTACTAGCAGCCATAATCAGATTCCCAGCAGCATCACCGATAAGCACTCCAATACCAGTTTTATGAAGATCCCCAAACAAAACCCCATCAGTATTCAACTTCAACACATTTTTAGGAGGAGGTTTCTAACTAAACTGATCTCTCATTTGAATCCGAATCTTCCCTCCAACTTCTTTAAAGTTCTTCATAAGGCATAAAGCATGTTTTGTCACATGCTTTACACTCAAAGTCCGATGCTCAAATTCCTTTTTATTCCTCCTATACCATAACCCCTAAGCCAAACTGAAAGGAGGCCTAATTTGTCCACCTCTTTAGTACCAACAACCTACATTACTAGTGCAAAGAAAGATTCATGAACTTGACTACTCCAAGCTGGAAAAAACTGATGCCAAATCTCTCTAACCTGATCACATCCAAACACTGCATGATATAAGTCCACAGTTGAATTCATACAAAAAGAACAGTTCCCCCTCAGAGATAACATGCTTCTTTAACAAATTATTTTTTGTAGGCAAGACATCCTTACAAGCATGCCATGCAAAAACTCTAATCTTATTAAGAACAGGTATTCTCCATAAAGTCTTCCACATTTTATGCTGAGTACTACTATTTGATCCTTCAGATATGGTACTGGACTTGAGTTGCATTATCAGTCGATAACAACTTTTAACTATAAACTGTCCACTCCTTTCCCAATCCCATATCCACTTATCAACAATAATATCAGGATGGATCAGCATTTCAAAATATTAGCCACTAAATTTGGATTGAAGAGAGATATGATTTTGTCTAAATCCCACCATCGTGTAGAGTTATCAATAATAGAGGCTACTAAATCATCCATGTGCAAATCTAAGTAACCAACTTCCTACTTTAATGACTTATAACCTAGAATCCAATTTTCAGTCCACAAATGAGCAGTTTTAACATCTCCTATCCTCCATCGACACCATTCTCTCAACCAATTCTTAGCCTCCCATATCCCCCTCCAAGTATAAGATGGACAATTGCCCAAATGAGCATTAAAAAAAAAAATTGAGTTAGAGAAATACCTTGCTTTTAACAGTTTATACAACAGGGAATCTTTGTCCTGTAACAATCTCCAACCTTGATTTGCAAGGAGAGCAAGGTTGAAAGATCTTAAATCCTTAAAGTCCATACCCCCCCTTTGACTTACTCACACACATACTTCTCCAACTCACCCAATGGATCCTTTTTTCTTCACTTTTCTAACCTCACCAAAACTTTGACATTAACCCCTCCTATTTCAAAACATAAACTATTAGGCAAAAGAAAACAACTCATAGAATATGTTGGAATTGATGAAGCTACAGCTTTCAAAAGCACATCCTTCCCTCCTTGTGATAATAGCTTCTCCTTCCAACTTTGAAGTTTTTGCCAAACCTTTTGCTTAAAGGATTGAGAAGCTCTTGTTTTTTTTATCTACCCACAATTGGTGGTAATCCAAGGTATTTCTCATATTGCTGCACCTCACTATTACTCCACAAAAATTAGATTTCATCTCTCATCTCCCTATTCACATTGCCACTAAACACCATTGTTGTTTTATCTTTATTAATTTTCTGACCTGAAACACTCTCATACAAATTCAAAACAGATTGCAACCTCCTATTCTCCTCCACCTCTGCTTTGCAAAAAGTAACACTATCGTCGGCAAAAAGCAAATGATTAATGCTTGGAGCCCCTCTACACATCTTAATACCAGAAATGTCCTTTCTTAATCTAGCATCTTTCAACAAAGCAATAAGACCTTCCGTACAGAGAAGAAAAAGATAAGGAGACAAGAGGTCCCCTTGTCTCAAACCCCTCGAGGGTACAATAGGCCCTTTAGGCTCTCCATTAACTAATACAGAAAAAGTAACAGATTTCACACAAAACATAATCAAGTCAATAAAACCCTATTGAAATCTCATTACCTCCATCGCAGTTGAAAGAAAACTCCATTCAACCTAATCGTAGGCTTTACTCATATCCAACTTAATGGACATATAATCTTTCTTGCCTTTTTCTTATGCTTTAAAAAATGAATCAATTCATAAGCAATAAGAACATTATCAGTGATTAATCGACCCGGAACAAAATCACTTTGACTCTCACTAATAATAGAAGGCAGCACTGTTTTCAGCCAAATAGAAATCACCTTAGCTATCAATTTATAGGCCATGCTACATTACACAAACTAATCGGCCTATAGTCAGTAACATTTGAGGGGGATTTCTTCTTAGCAATAAGAGTTGTATGGGTGTGATTAAGAGAAAAATGAAACTCACCAGAATTGAGTGATTTAACACAGCTCCTTTGACTGTACTGCCCATCACATGCCAATACTTTTGGAAAAATATGGGAGGCATTCCATTCAGACCAAGAGCTCTAAAGGGATGCATTTGAGACAAGACTGCAAAGACTACTGATTCTCTGTAAACTTGATTGAGAGCATCATTCATTGAACCAGTAACTTTTCTATGTAAAATGGTGAGATCAGTTTAAGTTTCATAACGCTATCCTACAAGTCCAGCAAGAGTTCACATCACCAACAGACCAATCCAAATTCCTTACAGAAAAAGCAAGACTCCAAACACTCATGGCTTCAACCATGACCCAAATAAAGATAAAACATTATTCATGATCAGTGCGTCGTCCCATGATCAAATCTGCCCACAGTCTATAGAAGATTTCAGTATTAGAGATTATTGCTACAATGCAATAAACTCACAATGCTATAAGTCAAAATTGGTGAAATAACAAAGCAACTACTAGCACTACCATGTTATTAAAATCAAAAGCATAATGAGTTGAGAAGAAGAATAACAAAAGGGCACTAGCATGTTAAAGTCAACAATAAAATAATTTAGCACAAGAATAGCAAAAGGTACTACAAGTGAAGGAATCCAATGAAGCATTCCAAAACAAACCTCCAAGCCCTATAAAGGGAGCATCAGTAAGTGAAGAAGCATGGCAAAAGGTATTAGTAACAAGAGTGTGAACTATAAAGAGAGAAAATCAGAAAGAAACCACTCCCTTATTTTCTTGATGTATCCCTGTTCGTCAAAACCCAAGTTAATCTTTGAAGTGACGTATTCAAGTAAAACTTAAGGTTGTAAGTAATCTTGCTATTTTAAATATAAGTACAATTTCAAAATATATTTATTTGTTTATTATTTACCTATTAATTTATACATTATGTTGTTATTTATTACTTGCTTTAATTTATGTTTACTGTTTACAAGTCATTAAATTACCAAGAGCATCCATGTCTCGCCTCCATCATAAACTAAAGTCTACTCCCACCAATTTCAGAATATCTTCCCTAACCTCCAAGTTACTCAATGTCATATGCGAAAAATTATCATCCCCTATGATAGAAAATGAACTCCAACAATTCCACCTCAATTATATAGTCTCCAAATATGGTATCAAATCTGCCCCCAATCTGTAGAAGATTTTAGTACCAGAGATTATTCCTACAATACAATAAACTCTCAGTACTACAAGTCAAATTGGCGAAATAACAAAGCGACTACCAATACTACCATGTTGTTAAAATCAAAAGTATAATGAGTTGAGAAGAAGAATAGCAAAAGGGCAATAGCATGTTAAAGCCAACAACAAAATAATTTGGCAAAAATAGCAAAAGGCACTACAAGTGAAGGAATCCAACAAATCATTTCAAAAAAAAAAAAAACCTCCAAGCCCTATAAAAGGGAGCATCAATAAGTGAAGAAGCACGGTGAAAAATATTAGTATTTGAAGACTATATAACTGAAATGGAATTGCTGGAGTTCATCTTCTGTCATAGGGGCGGATAATTGTCCGCATATGACATTGAGTAACTTGGAGGTTAGAAAAGATATTCTGAAATTGGTAGAAGTAGACTTTAGTTTACGGTAAATAATTAATGACTATGTAAACAGTAAACATAATAATTAAAGCAAGTAATAAATAGCAACATAATATATAAAACATGTGAACAATAAACAAATAAATATACTTTGAATTATACTTTTTTTAAATAGAAAAATTACTTACAACCTAGACTTTACTTGAATACATCACTTCAAAGATCAATTTTGGTTTTGACGAACAGGGATACATCAAGAAAATAAGGGAGTGGTTTCTCTCTAATTTTCTCTCTTTATAGTTCACTCTCTTAATATTTTTCACCGTGCTTCTTCAAAAACTGATGCTCCCTTTTATGGGTCTTGGAGGTTTTTTTGGAATGCTTCGTTGGATTCCTTCACTTCTAGTGCCTTTAGCTATTCTTGTGCCAAATTATTTTGTTGTTGACTTTAACATCCTAGTGCCCTTTTTCTATTCCTCTTCTCAACTCATTAGCTTTTGATTTTAACAACATGATAGTGCTAGTAGCCGCTTTGTTATTTCGCCAATTTGGATTTGTAGTAATGAGAGTTTATCGTATTGTAGCAATAATCTCTGGAACTGAAATCTTCTGCAGACTCGAGGCGGATTTGATCACGGGACAATGCACTGATCATGAATAGTATTTTGTTGAATTTCACTATTCCATGAGTAGTGTCAGTGGCTTGATTTTCTTTTTTACTCTGTCTTCCTTCAAAGTAAAAAATCTTCACCAAGGTAAGAATAGGGATCTTGTACTTCTTGGAAGACTTCACTAAGTTGTGAATTTAGCTTAGTCTTATGAGTGTGACTTTGGCTAAGCTTAATGGTTGATTCATTTTTTCATAATATTTAGTTGGTACTATTCCTTCTTGGATACAGTTTAGGTATGCTCTTAAGTCTATTAAAGCAATTCCTTCAAATTCAAATTCCTTATTAATAACTGTTTTTACTTTAGCATGTCATTTTGGGTAATTCATTCTTGTGACTATTTCTAGAAAGTTTTCTTCCTCCTCAGTGCAAGGAATAGATTTTGTTTGTGGGATGTCATTTTTATCTTGGTGAAAGACTTCTTGTTGTTTTTTATAAAATCATTGGTTAACTTTTAATCTTGTTATAATATTTTATTTTCATTTTTTAATTCTTGTTAAATAAGGTTAAATCAAATTACCTCAAGGAGCTGAATTCCCACAAGGTCAGATCTTTGATTGTCTTACAACCCACGTCACTTTATTGTTTGCACTTCTATGTCGTTTAAGAGGCTACTAGAGTCTCCTAGAAAATTTCACACTTCAAGATCAAGAGATCTAGATGATTTCTCTAGAAAAAATGAAGAGAGAGAAATGAGAGTTTTTTGTCTTCTTTTAGGACTCTTTTACACACACCGAAAAATAATCTACATAATCTTATTTTAATTTACTCATCTAGGAGTTAACAAATAATTTTCCCACCCATGTGGACTCCACTTGGTCATGGGATTTACCCATTACCAACAATTCTATTGTTTCCTTTTTAATGGCTTATTTCTTATTGCAGGTCGTGAAGGGCTAATGGTTTTTGTGTTTTTTATTGTTTCTTCTTTGCTAAGTAGGTCCTTCAATGTTTTAAGGTTTTAAGCTTTTAATTGGTTGTCATCTATCTTTTTAATTAAATCTATTAGTAATTATCCTTATTTGCTTAATACTGATATAATTGTTTTATTTTTGCAACAGGTATCTAGACATCCTAATTCAATCTCCGGACTTCTAGATTCTTCTACTCCTGTTGTTGGATCCGTAGAGCTAGTATCTTCTTCCAATATTTCACTATCAAAAGTCTCTCTTATCTCTAGGATTTTATAGAGTTTTTCTTTTTCTTCAGTAAGCATTTGTAATTGATTTATTTTATCTTTAACTTTGCATTCTGTGTTGTAATGACCCGTTTTTCCATATTTATAACATTTTATTTTGCTTTTATCTTTTTTGTTATTTTTGTAATATTTATTTTTTTAACTACAAAATTTCGTTGGTTCATAATTTTTTTCTCTTTTTATAATTAGTCTTGTAATATCTTTTTGATTTTTTTATTTTTGTCTTTGTTAATTAGATCATTAATTTTCATGTCTATATACATATTTAATCCTTCTTTGTTTATTGTACTTATGATGTCTCCAAATGTGAGATTATCATAATCTAATGTTCCTGTTAGGTTAAATACCGTTAGGTTGGGGGAGGATAGAATGAAGCAGACAGCTCGACTAAAGTTGGTGTCTTTCTGCATAATTCCATTCCGTTTCTTTCGTATGGATAAGTTAATTCCATACCAAAATGATCTTCAAAAGTAATTATCTCTTCGGTGATCGATTGTGAATCCTACCATGCCAACTCACCTCCCATAACGTTTGAAGTAAATCCATCCAAACGGTGGGGTTGCACTTGATCAGGTAGGTTCATACAACATCTATGCCAAATCCATATCTTAGCCTGGCCTTGATTGATAAATCCCTACAGCTTTTTGTTCTAAACACCTTTCATGATTCAGAGAGAGACAAACTCAATATGTTGACTCAATAGCATTAAACACTTTCGGTGAATGGCGTGAACCCCCCAACGGTAGGATACTGTGGAGACCATATGTTGTGTTTCTACAAATTGTTGAAAATGTTTGGGACAGAAAATTATTAAAGAACTCATCCGGGCTTGATGCTCGGAACATCATTGAAACATGGGCATGCGCATGATCATTAGATGACCACATTTAAATCCACCGATGGCAAGAATCAGCAATCAGCAATCAGCAATCAGGGAAGAAATACTAAAAACAAGTTGATGAGTTTAATGTCAAACTGAATTCATGCTATAACAGTTGTACAAAAATGTTAAATGTCAAACAATATGGTCTAGCTAATTTTTTGGGTAATCAACAACTCATCAAAGCCTCGAGAAAATTTTTCTGGGATCAGATAAATTTAAAATCAAGCCATCTCCGTAGACTTCTTTGATATCTACCTTTCTAGGAGCATCACCATTTCACAGTGCACAGTATGCGGGAAAAGATCAACCGCCATGGCTTTTACTGGTCGGAAAGGCTCAGAAATTGGCATGGACTTGGCCCTGTGCCGTGCTAGACCAGCACTACTCATACCTCTCCATCCCCGGTTGTTTTTATTTCCTTTTTCAATTTTCTGAGGAGATGGTGTGCAAAGCTCAATAGCATTTGCCACCAAACTCTCGGGATTGCAGGAAATGTAACTGCACCAAACAGAAAAATAAATAAATAAATTGAATACCAGTGAAGATGAGGGATGAAACAACGTGAAGAGAGAGAGAGCATCAGTTGGGAACTAACACAAGCCTGTGCAGACGAGGATGAGTTCTCAGTGCTTTAATCACCTGCATCCCCAATAAGACAAGAATATCAGAAGCACCGCTTGAAGGCAAAATATATCAGAAAATGGCTTCCATCCAAACATTCAAAGCCAGTAATGAGTTCTTATAACTGCAGCCTCATGGTACCATTTTCATGGCATCAATCACACCGAATGATGACAGGCAGCTTCCAAATCTATTTGCCTATGTTGGTTTTCACCACTTTAGAGCTATAATTATTAGTCATATAAGGAAAAAGGAACACCTCCATCAAGCAAGTGCTGTATTTGAGCATTAGCAAAGACTGGTAGAAAGAGAAGTACTCAGGCTAAACATGGTGTTTGACCAAGCTGACTTGGTTTTTAAGGGCTTAGATTCCAGATCCCTCAAGACTTCCTTAAACATCACACATGATGGAAACATTTGATTTTTATTTTTTTGGATATCTTTGCATGGGCAACATTGGAAATCTTACATCATATCTTTGACCTTGAGGTTGGAACCCAACTGCCATATCAACAAAGGCCAAAAATATTAATTTCTGATCTAAGAAACCTTGCAGTCGTATTTGGTTGGTATCCGAAGAAGGCGTGAGGGGAATAGAAAATTGTAAGTAGCCCATAAAAATTGGTACCAAGAAGGCGTGAGGGAATAGAAAATTGTATGTAGCCCATAAAAATTGAAGTTTCTTGGACAATCAAAATCATGATGATGATGATGATCAAATCATAATCAGGAGGAAACAATGCGGGCACATGCACTAAATAGACTCATAGAACCCATGTCCAAGTCTCCAAGTCATTCAAACATCCTTTTATAAGAAAATCAAAAGAAAATGCTCATTCAAGCTTCAGATACCAAGATGTCTAGTTCTCTTTACAATGGTAGTTTCATCTGAACTAACTCCAGCCAAAATCCTACATGTTAAAGGTGGTATCTCTGTCAAGTCAAGTTGATAGGCAACAGGGGACTTACAACTCGGGGTTGTCTAAAATTAACCATTTGAAATGAAGGGAGCTCTAATTTCCAAAACATAAATTTCTCAATTTTGAATCAACCTAGGTATTTGTAACAATGTGCTGGGGTTAAGGATCCAAGAAGCATGTAACTTACAATGGGATGAAGTCCAACACGTGGAGGATCAACAATGGCAACAACATTCTTAAACTGTGGCACAGAAGTATTCCCACTTTCAGAAGTGTCATTCCCCTGCTGTTGGATCCCAGTTTCTTGTCCTCCATTTTCTAAACAATCCGAAGCACTTTTATTATTTACATGATCATGGCTTGAGTTCTCTTCAGGCTCTAGTACATTTTCAATTGAGGTATCTTTCTCTACAGGAGTAGCAATTTCTTTGTCACTACTTTCAGAAGTATTTGAAATCTCATCTGACTTCTGAGGCAAATTTAGGTACTCTTTCAATAATGACCCCATTACATCCTCCGCCTGTTGCCTCATTAATGAAAAACACAATAAACAAATTAATCATTACATGCAATGATGTCAAGCCTATCCGATTGCAGAAATTATAATATGAATAATCAAAACTATACTACTTTAATCAACTCCTAATTAGTTTTCCAAAACTACTTGGGCAATGAATAAATTCCCTACGATTTTTTTCCTAGGGTTTGCTGTAAAAACCAAACAAGTTAAAAGGGGCATACTTCAAACTCACCTTTGCACAAACAAATTTACAGTTTTTAATGCCATTGATTTCAGCATTCCTATAAGCGTCTGAAACTGCGGAAGCATTCATTTCAATGCCAATCACCTGGTAGAAAATAAAAGCCAAAAAAATCCAGTCTTTTGAGGAAAGGAAAAGAAGGAATGTAATACATTTCATATATGGGTGTAAGTGGACACTAAGGACTACTACTCTGTATTATCAATCTCATTCAGCAACTGCAACATAAATGCTCTACTTGTATAATTTATTTTTTTCTCCAAAAAGATGGGTGTCATTCGTAACTTAAGGCATTGAAAAATCAACACCCTAATCATACATGTTGGAAGACAAGAAATGATCATGGAATTGGGTTGGTATTATTACCATACCAACACGATGTGCTAAAGTCAGGCCAATTGTACCAGTCCCACAGCATACATCAAACAGCAAGGTATCAGGGCCCAAACCAGCCCAATCCCCAGCAAGCGAGTATAGCTTCTCAGCAGCAAGAGTATTAACCTGGAGTACAGTAACTACAGTTGGAGAAATATCCAGTACTAAAAGCAAAAACTATTTTCTTGACCATGAAATGAACGACAATCTGAGCTTTAAACCTGGAAAAAAGCTGTGGGAGATATACAGAAACGAAGATCGCCTATAGAGTCATGAATTCTCGCCTCTACAGGATCAGCAGTAGCATCTGGTTCAGGACCAGCAGCTTTAGGAATGGGCAATTGGCGCAATGGAGCATCAGTTGGTGCAACATTTGATATTCCTTGGTGATCCTGCATCATAACCAACCATCCACAATGTGTTTAGAAATTAAAGTGAGCATAATGCAACAACTCTCTCTCTCTCTCTCTCTCTCTCTCTCTCTCTCTCTCTCTCTCACACACACACACACACACACAAATCATCATGTGCTATAGAAAGGGCATGCTTCTCAAAATAAAATTGACATACCAACGGGGTAATCAAAGTACATTTCTTTTCCAATTATGAAAAGTCATGGCAAGAAGCTAGTACCTGAACAACCAAAGCCGTTAAAGGCAAAGATGGAGAATTTTCTGCAGCCCCTTCAGTGAATGCTTCAGCCAGCCTCTTAAATTCACCAGTAATTACAGCATCATCAAATCCCGCAGAGCAAACCTACATAACCAAGACAAAAAAATGGCCATAAAAGAAAGTTCTACCCGAACAATTACCATGAATACTGTTGTAAGCTATGGAATCTGGTTCATTCCCATTTGGAAACAAAAACTTTAATCTGCCACACAAGTGGCCAAATTGCACCAGCACGAGCCTACGTGGTTTCTCTTTATTCTTTCCCAAAACTCTTGCGGACCTCTCAGACATGAATGGCTAATAGAATTTCGCTCATTGAAAATTGAAAAAGAGGGAAAAAGAGAAGGAAAAAACTGAAGCTTTCGAGACAAGTTCGTTGGTGACTAACCTGAACAACGAGTATGACCTCTGAAATGCTGGCATCGGAATTTTCAACATCTACCTTCCCAGGGGCTCTTCCTTCTCGAACCTTAGAACATAATCTTTACATTAATTTCTAGGCATGGTTGAACAGAAGAATGAACATTTCCTCTTGATAACTCAAACTTAGAGCCCCATAAACAGCAATACATACTGTTAATTGACGCCAAAATCCAGTATTATTAAATCTGTTCCAAATTGGTAATCGTGAGTTTTGCAAAAATTCCTGAAATATGGAAGCATATTTGCAAGCAATTCTTGAAACGTTTGGGCAGTCCACAGGTTCTTCAACTGCTGTCACACCCTCCCTGCAAAGATTCTTTAGTATATACTTCAGATGCCAATAAGTACTTCAAAAACTGAGCAGATGAAAAAGTACCTAAAGTTACCGAGCATGAATCCCACAGTTGGTTTGCCCTGTAGAGAATATCCAGCTGAAAACTCGCACTTGTTGCGGTATCCATTTACAAGTGGTGATTCGATTATACCCTCTAGTTCACATGGAAGACCGCCTGCAGGATTCAAAAGAAGAGTAGAAGAAAGATTATGGCCAAATGGGCCACTAAAATTTCTTATCCTGCTTTGATAGAAAGAACGGAAAATGTGACAGGGCGGCATGACATATGGAGCAATTAAGGGCACAGTGATTTCATAAGCAGCTCCATCCTCCAACAAACAACCCCAAAAGTAAAAAAAAAGAAATTAAAAAAATCTATAAAAGGAAAGCACCTATTTCTCTAGATTTTAGAATCCATTCTGGAAGTGATACACCATTTGGGCAAGCTTTACGTGCATTTCTAGTCTGTCAAAAGAAAATTGTAATAGTTCAGTATGCTGAATTTTCAATATATTTGAGACAGAAAATATGATCATGAAAAGCCAAACAGAAAAAGTGTTTCTGACAAGTCTTTTGAGAATCTGCATAAGAGAGTTCCTTTTGTGCTCCAACTGATCACCATAAGACATATGAGCAAGAGGAGTCACAACATCACGGGCACATCTTGCCCTGGAAACAGAACCATCCACTGTTGAACAGTTTTTATCGTCATTATTGGTATCACCATCCACAATCCCATTTGAAGAAATAGGTACCACTACATTCTCTCCATCCAATGCAGGTTCCCTAGTTTGCTGGTCCCTTATAGGGAGAGCCGCTGCCGATCTTATTTTCTTTTCAAATGATCGAGGAATGATATCAGCAACCTTTAGATTTTTGTTGCCAATAGACTTTCCTTTAAGTTCCTGTCGCAATGAGATTTTAATGTGCCAGTCAGTGTATTTATAGCAAGTTCATGCAGAACCTACTTGATATACAAGAAAAAGGAGATACCTCTTGGGCAGTTTTCAATTGTACTGCACTTTCAAAACTCACAAAACCCACAGTCATGCCTTTCTTTTTCTTCACAGATTTGAAATGAACTCCCTGGAGAAAAGAAAAAGAAAATTTTTCTAATTTCCAGTATGGCAGTCGTAAGTCTCTTCTATCACACAGAAAAGATGGCAAGATTCATAGATGACTTTCAATTAACTAAGCAATCCAAGAAAGAGAAACAGAATGGTATAATTAAAGGGTTCTATAACCCTAAACAATCTCAATGTACCAGAAAAATGTTTTCAAACAAAATCATAAGCTATAATACACATACAATATGTTATATGTTAATAAACCATATATCGGACATGCCAACATAGATTTCTTTTTATTGGTATGGTACACACGCAAATTATGGATCCGAACCCATGACCTCCTCCACCATGTTATTCTTGTGTAAGGAGGAAAAGCTATTTCAGCTAGACCTAATTGGCAACACACCAAACTATCATATCTATATATCTATGCCAGTTTTGCTTTTACATTGATATGCATGAAGTTGTTAAAACCAATCATTAGAGACACCATCATACCCACATGCCCGAATCTTAATATAATTTCTGCTCGGCCGACACATTCAAAAATATAATCTATATTGGTAAACAATCACGCTATAGAAGCTGAAGGCTCTTTTACTTTTTCTTCTATATTTTTTTTTCTTTTTCCAATCTTTTTTAGCCCAAGATAAAACTGCACATACCTAAACCAAGTTCTTCCAAAAGCACGTCAACTCTTTGACTGAAAGAGCATGCTGGACGTGCAATTTCACAAAAGAAATTCGCAGAAGGATACCACAAAGTTCAGGACAAGAGTGCTCAAGTCAAAATACCAAGTCAAGAAAATGCATTTACAATCAACCAAGACTTATTTCAATCAAAAGCTCAATTTATCAATAAAATCCGAAACTTCTGATTCACATCCAAGTATACATTCACTAAGCATGCTCAGTTTGTACATTTCCAGCCTTTTTTTCTTAGCAACCATACAGGCAACAAGATAGAGTTTTAAAAAGAAAAATAAAATTTGAACACAATTTAGCATGGAACAAGACCTTAAGTAACAAACCAATCAAAAAACCCACTTGCCTCTTCACCAAGAAACTTCATCAAATTCTCAGAGTGCCACTTCCTCGGCAAATGCACCAAGCACTTCCTAAGCTCAGAGTCCGAGCAACCGTCATTATCCTTATCGTCCTCATCCTTATCGTCATCATCCTCGTCGACAACCGCCTCAGTTATCATTACATCCTCCTCCGGGCGCTCTTGCCTCTCGCTCTCCTCGGACCTCAACGCCTTCTTGGCGCGCTCCGAGGTCGGGTCCCAGGTGTTATCGGGCCGCGGGCGGAGCTCCTCCTCGCCGTGAGCGTACCTGCACGAGTCGCCGTGGCTGCAGGACCCGGAGTTGCGCCTGAAGTAGGAGCAGAGGCTGGTCTTCCACAGTGGGTGAAGGGACGACTGGTCCGAGGGTGGTGGGTCCTCTCGCTTTCGCTTCTCGCCGACGGAAACGGTGTCGTCCGCCGATGCTGATTGGGAATTGGAGTGATCTTGGTCCTGTTGGGGTGGCTGAGAGGGTTCGGGGACTGAGTCTTCGCCGTTCATTGAGGGGTGTTGAGGTTTCAGGGTTTGGGTAGCCGAGGGTTCGTAGTTTGGAGATGCCGCCATTGGAGTTACAAAGTAACAGTAGGTACGGTTTATAGCGACAGTCCATTTGGGTTCTCACTCATCCGAACCGGATCCGATCCGGTTCGGAATCCGCCAAAATTGTGATATGGTCTAGGGACAGCCAGCAGCCTTCTATCTCAACTCAATAGTAGAAAAGAGAGTAACCGGTTTTAAACAACAAAAGATAATCAGAATGAAATCGATAATGAATTGTATTCTTGAAGAGAATTTTCGAGAAATTCTCAAACCTTCAACATAATCCTTCACAGCCCAGAAGATGATCAATAATGAGTATTTCCCAATACATACGGGATATGTTCTTCTTGGGATATGTTCTTACAAGAAGCATAAAATGCATCGTTGTACAAAACGCAGCCCTCAACATCTACTCCTATCAACTCTCTTAAAATGAAACGCATTGTTTCATTAAACCAAAATTGTATCGCTTTTTCTTCTCTTAGGTTAAGGATGTGTTTTGCACCTCCAACTACACGAACAACTTGCAACAAATAAGATGGTGGCACTTGGTGCTTGGGGGTACTCCGATGCTTAAGTTAAAGATAAATGTTCTTAGTATAAGTATATGAATGAATCTCAATGTGTTAATTTCAGGTGTTATTTATAGGAGTATGAAGATGTTGATAACGACTAATTCCAGAAATTATCTTTGATAACTCTAGAATAAATCGGTAGGATAGCTTTCCTAATCCATCAGAGATATTATCTATTCTTTATGTTATTCACCACGTGGTTAAAGATCCAATCTATGGGCTTGTAGAGCTGATCCGACTCTTGAGGTCTCAAAGTTGGGACTTCCAACGCATGGGCTTATTTGTCCCAAGACCCTAAATATCCATTCCAGTTATCCCACTAATTTCTTTCGTGTCTGAACGTAGAAAATTCATCAATTTATGCATTTACTCTACCCCGCTAGTTTCTATACTAACTAAGGTGTGGACTTTAGAAAATTCATCTTTTCGTTATGCTAAAAACGTGGCCCATGTCATCCGTAATTGTTCCTGCTCTTTAATGTGTTATTACTCTACCCCGCTAGTTTCTATGTTAAGCTGCGACCTTTTCGTCTTCCTAAGAATTCCTCATCATTGCCCCTCTTTTCCGCTCTGCTTCTTTCATCTTCTTGCATCATTTCCTTTCTTATTTTCTTCGCAAGTTTCAAACACTCACTACCTTACACCATTTTGATCTCATCTCTTCCCATTTCTTCAACAATGGCTTAGAGTGGCTCTTCCCTCATTTCAAACCATGCCACCACCCAAGCCTCATTAGGGATTTCTCCCCATTCTGTGCCCGAATCATCTGATGGCACTTTACCTTTTTTTGAAGGGTTTCAGTGGCGCTCCACACTCGTCGCCCGAGACTTCGCAAAGCTAAGAACTTTGTATCATATCCCTGACACAGTGGTTCTCACTCTTCTGGTGGAGGGCACTATCGACGAGGAAGGCTTCTCTGGGAGGGTTGCTCTCCTCGTTTGTGCCTTCCATTCATCCGCACCATTCGTGATGTCTTTGATTTATTTCGATTGGCCCTTGCCCAACTTCATCCGCACACTAGGCGCATACTTTTGTGTTCATGCATGATATTCCGTATGGTTCTGGAATCCATGGGGGACATGTACCCAGATCTGACTGCTCGCGAATTCCTATCGTTCTATTATGTGAAAAGGCTATCAGGTAACATTTGTAGTTTTTATGTTCATTCGCAACGTTTGCTGGCATTTGAAAGCCGCCATTTGAATGCCAAACAATGGCAAAACAAAGTTTTCCTTATTTTTGGTGGTGGTTGGAATTTCTCACCCCTGAGATGACCATTCTGGACTTACCTGTCTGAGCTAATTAGGGCAAGGTCCCTAATGACAAAAAGATCCTGATAGATCTGATTGACCGAGAACGTTCTCATGTCCACATAGTTATAAATTGGACCAAAGATAATGAGGGTGCCCTGTGGACTAAAAAGCTCTTAACTCCCACCAACATTGATAGATTCCTTGTTATGGATGATTGTTTCCATGTTAAGGAGTGTAAATTAAAGGTTGTGACGCCTCTTTCAAAGAAGAGGCCTGCTTCTCCACCCTTTGAGAAAGGGCTTGTCTCCCCCTGCCTTCTGTGACGCTCCAAGTCTCCGTTCCATCACATGCCCCCCAACCTCCGCTTTGGATGGAACAGAAACTTGGAGCGTCTGGACATGCAACACAAGGTTACATACTCCTGTTCATTACAGTTAATATGCAATACATCCTAATATGCATCTAGCAGTATGCAATAATCGCAGCGAAAATAAGGGTGATAAAAATAATTGATGCCATAATGAACTAAAATCTCAATGATTTATAAACCATAAATAAGTACTTCCTCGCTTAAGAGGTCTACTTGAGTTGAACATAACGTGAGAGATAGAACCTCCATAAAACAGAATCTACATAGTCAGACTAACTCTTGCATATGCTATATAGTATTTATAGCCGCTGCTACGAAAGTTCAAATCAAGTCTATCCTCCTTTTTAGGTCGAGCTCCTCCTCAATCATCAAAAGCCAGCGGTTCATCTTGCTCGTCGTAAACTCACTCTTGGAGTTTACCACTCGATCCCACAGACGACATCACTGTTAAGGATGTGTTTCACACATTTAACTGCACGGACATCTTGCAACAAATAAGATGGCAGCACTGGATGTATGAGGGTACTCCGATGCTTAAGAGAGAAATGTTCTCAGTATAGGCATATGAATGAATCTTAATGCGTTACCTCCAAGTATTATTTATTGAAGTATGAATATGTTGATAACAACTAACTCCAGAGTTTATCTTGGATAACTCTCGAATAAATTAGTATGATAGCTTTCCTGATCCATCGGAGATGTTATCTATTTTTTATGTTATTCACCAAGCCCTACGATGAGTTTCCAAAGTGGGTTGTTCAATGGCTTTGTGAGGAATGTTTTGGTTTCATGCGTAGATTATGATTCCACTAGTCTCAAGCTCTGTTGCAATGGATATAACATGGGTATTGCAGAAAAATGAACTTTCAATATTGAGGTGGAGGGGAATTATGAGATGTATATAAAGGAATTGTTATTGGGTGCCCAATCAAGGCAAAAGATCTTTTATGAGAATTTTGTGATCAAGGCTTTCTACGAAGCCGAGAAAGCACACGGGGCCAGGTGAAGAAATATTGTTTTTTTTTTCTTTTTCGTTCACATTAGAATTCTGATTGTAAACTTACGTTGTTTTTATGGGGAGTACTTTTGATGGTTTGGGTTGAGACGTTTACATGTTGATTTGTTGTAGATGTGTGCCAGTAGTGATCCGTACTTATAGCATTGCTTAGAGACGATGGTGTCGCTCGCGCTGATTCAACGGTGGTTGTTTCAGGACTTTTGCATGACACACTTGATGACTCTTTTATGAGCTATAACTATATTTTTGGGATGTTTGGAGCTGGGGTCGCATATTTGATCCGAGGGGTAAGAGACTAAATTTTCGTAACTTCCATCTGGCATAGAATTGAGTAGCAAAACATAAATACAATGTTCAGTGCTTGAGAAAGACCTATCTTCGCATGTGCAAGAGCAGTTGTGGGGGAAATGAAAGTTAACTCTTTCAAGAACAAAGTGGGGGAAATGTAACCACTTACTAGAGACGACGCCGACAACTGGGGAACTTTTCTCCTATCTAAAGACGGAGTTCATGTGGGTGGTGGAGGAGTGTAGTGTAGCTGACCTTCAAGATATGAGAGAGACGTGGGTCATGGAGGAACGAGGAACGTGAAAATTGGGTGCGAAAATAGGGTGCAAAAACAAGCTTAGGGGAGACGAATGGAACATTCAAACCAGATCTGGGAATGGAGAAACAGAACCAGTTCCTTCTTCTTCTTCTTTGTAGTGTTTTTATTTCCTTTTTTTTTAATATAAAACAAGCACTGACTTGGCATTCTGCCAAGTCAACAGCGTGCTCAATTTCGTGTGCAAATCGCCTATATGAAGCGGAATTGTTGGCGCATTGCCACTGTTTTTTATTTGTAAGGCTACAAACTCAAGAACACCCATTCACCCACATCAAAAGATCTATCAGTCCTCTTTCTATTTGCATTCATCTTCATTCTATGTTGGGCCTTCTGCAAATTCTCCTTTAAGAGAGACAACCACTACTCTCTAGATTTTAACTATTGGTCCACATCAACATTAGCAGTAGTTCCAGGAATGTAAGTCAATAATTTGGGAGGGTGATATCCATATAAAACCTCAAATGGGGAGACTCCATTGGAAGAATGACTAGTGGCGTTATAACATCATTATGCCAAAGGGATTCAGTTGCTCCATTCTCTCAGCATACTGTGTAACAACCCGGCCCAATAATTCTAAAGTTAGAATATTGATCATTTTTATTAGGCCTAAACCATATTTAATGGGTCATATTGGATAAGTTCATGGGCAATAAATTATTGAGGTTGATTAGAAGTCTTAATTAGGCTCAATAATTAGGTTAAATCTCATTTATTATTTATTAAACAAGTTAGACTCCTTTTAGAATTTAAAGATGGGCCATGAGAAATTTATTTCAATTTAAAATCATCACTGATTGAAGTCTCCTACGTAGTTCTAGTCACTGTCAATCCTACATCGAATGAACTATTAAATCATGTTTTTAAATTCAAACTCTCTTATTAAATGATCACGTTTGAGTGTTCAGCAGATTTATGTCACTACATGTATTAACCGAGTCCAACTCAAACTCGTCAGCACCCTTTCCCTAATCTCTCTATAAATATCTCTCTTCCGTGTGTTATTTAGAAAAAAACTATAAACCTCTATAAGTGTAGTGGTCAAACCCAAGATAACAAGTCCAACACCATGATCGATTTTGTGTCATAAGTTATAGGAAATAATACTATAAGATAAATAGTTTGATCATAAATTAGGATTAGCATACATTAGCTAGTTATATATTGTTATTATTACTATTAAAGCCAATTCTTTGGAAGCCAATGTTTATGTATCACGCATGTCATGATATTTGCAAGTACATCATTTATCATGTTTCATTCCGCATATTATAGTTATGTATGTATTATGCATCTCACGTTGCATAAGACACGTAAGATTTCATAGGATTGAGTGTAAGATAAGCTAAAAATTGTCAATCAGATAATCATTCAGATTCATGGTACCAATGTGATTTATGGGTAGACGTATAAACCACCGTACCTAAGCGTGGTCCACCATAATATGCTAGAATGTTATTAGCAGTTCCCCTTGCAGTCGTGGGATGTGGGGCCAATGCACAACCTTGCACATAAGATTAAGTGTATGAGCTAATAAGATAAGTATGATAAGTTAGATAATTTAAAGACAAGTAATGCATGTTATAAACATACGTATGAATGATCATGATTTTAATTCTCAGTATGAAATATTTTATGAAAAACTTTAGGTTAAGTATGTCTACGTTATGATGAGTTTCTTACTGTTGTATGTTGTTGAACCACCCTAAGTCAGAATTTTATGAAAGTAGAGCTACAGGATGAGACTTAGTCTAGGGAGGCATGATAGTGGCCTAGATCATGTACAGAGATTTCAAATTATGATTTTTATGACACAAATTTTGAGAAATTTTAATAAATATTTCCGCACGCTCTCATTTATGATTTCAGTATTTTAATACAAAACGATTCTATTTATTATAAGGAATATTTGTACTTGGTGCTTCCTTTAGAAAAAATATACATATATATTTTAAGTCAGGTTCAATAATAGCACTCTTACTTCCCCGAGAATTTCTAAAAGTGACTTTATTATTAATCGTGGGGAGCGGGCTATTACATATTGCAAATATAAGACCTTAAGTAACCCTCCATACACTTGTTCAATGTCGTAATTTGGCCCCTCAGATTGAGGATGATAGGCTAAGCTAAATGCCAGTGAAGTTTCATATAGGTGGAAGAGTTCCTTCCAAAAGGAACTAGTGAATAGTTGGGTACCTGTCTGAGACAATTGTCTTGGGCATACGATGGAGGTTAAAAACTCTACACAAAAAAACTTGAGCTGCCTTGCTTGTTGTATAAGGGTGAGAGATGGGAAAGAAATGAGCAAACTTTATCAACCTATCCATAGTTGAGAAGATCACAGTCATTCCACTTTGACAATGGAAAACCCTCAATGAGGTCCATTGAGATGTCCAACCAAGGAGAATTAGGAATAGGCAGGGGCTGAAGTAGCCCTACTGGCTGGAGAGTCTCATACTTATTGGCCTAGCATATATCACACTCCTTCACCATCATCTTAATGTCCTTGCACATTCCCTCCCAATAAAGTCCATTTCAGCCCTCTGTAGTGTTTTATGGTAGCCCACATGTCCTGCTTGTGGGTTATGATAGATGTACTGCAATATCTTACTTTAAACGAGCAATAATGGTACCACCACTAACTTTCATTTTCTAAGCAGTAACCAAATGTTGCAATGAGTAATTCTTCTTCAATAACATTGTCAATGAGGCTGTTATTGAACGATAATAGCTTATGAACTTTCTATAATAACCTGTGAGGCCCAAGAAGCCTCTCAAGGACTTCAATGAATTAGGAATGATCATTCGAGCATAAAAGAAATATTTGTTAAATCTGCCATCACTCCACTCCCAGAAATAATATGGCCCAACTAGTCAACCTCAGTCACCCCAAACCTAAATTTGGACCTATTAGCATATAAACTACGATGTTTTAAGACTGCTAGCACTGATCTCTAGTGTTTTAGATGGTCAGCAAAATTTTGGCTATAAACCAAAATATCATCAAAGAAAACTAAAACAAATTTTCTGAAAAAAGGGTTTGAATACCAATTCATCAACCCTTGAAATATAGCAGATGAATTTTTTAGTCCAAATGGCATCACCAAGAACTCACAGCGATCCTCATGAGTTCTAAATGTTGTTTTGGATGTCTTCTGCCTTCACCATTCACTCTAATTTGATGATAGTATGACCTTAAGTCAAGTTTAAAAAACATCTTAGCACCAAAGAGCTCAAGTAACTCATCAATGAAAGGTATGGAAAATTTGTCTTTGATGGGTTCTTGATCTAAGGTTCAGTAGTCCACACATATTCTCACATCAGCCTTCTTGACTAATAGAACTGGTGAGGAAAATGGAATTTGACTTGGCCTTATAGCCCCATTCTTCAACAAATCTTGCATGATCTTCTCAATCTCAATTTTATGGTAATAAAGGTATCTATAAGGTTTGACTGACACATGAGAGGTCTTTTCCTTCAGTACAACCTGGCGATCAAATGACCTTGGGGATGGCAGCCCCATTGGCTCCTAAAAAACTCCTTGAAATTCATGAAGCACCTCTGTTATCTCAATCTGCACCTCATTAGCTTCTTTACTACCTTCCACTGCTACTAACTAAGTCCCAGTTGATGGACGATGTCACATCCCTTAAGAATTAGCACATGAAAAGGAACTAAAACTTAGTGCCTTGAATTCTGATGACTTCCTCACACCTCCCTCGACTTAGAATCTTATCCCAATTAGCCAATTTAACTTGCAAGCTGAATCTTTCTAAATCTTCAACTTAGCTGCCTTAACCACTATTTGATCTAAGAAATTATGAGTACTTCCTAAATCCACTAAGATCCCTACTGAGAAAGATCCAATATTTCCAAGTAATCTCATGGCATTTTTGCTAAGCCAGAGATGGCATGAATGGATATCTCTAAATCCTCATCTCCACATTCTACCCTTCATCACAACCCTGCACTAACTTAACACCATCCTATTGTTCTCCTTCCTCTTCCACAGAATCCTGAAGTTGTAAAAGGTAAACTTTAGGATTTTTACAGACATGGACTGGATTCCATTTCTCTTAACAGTGATAGCAAAGATCCTTTCTCAAGGCCCTTTCTCCTTTTTTTTCATCCCTTTGTGAAGAGAAAATTATTTTAGTTGGAACATTACTTTTCTGTATTCTACTTCCTCCTTATTTTGTTATTTCAAAAGATCCCTTCTCAATACAAGCCCCATTCTGTCTCCATACCTTCCTTGATGTCAAAATATATTCTTCTTAGATTTTGGCTAATCCAAAAGTTGCACTAAGGTTGATACGATTGAACATTCTAACGGGAAGTTAATGAGTGTTTTGGATTTAGAGATGAGTTGAGATGGGTTAAGATGGTTTGTGAATAGTAGAATAAAAGTTGAATTACTTATTATATTTTGTGGGAGAATTTGAAAAAATTGTTTTGCAATTTGAAAAAGTTGAATTGTTTGTTATATTTTGTGTGAGAATTTGAAAAAGTTGTAATGATGAGATGGGATAAATTGAGATAAGTTGAGGTGGGTTTTGAATGCAAACGAGGCCTAAATCTCATCCTTCAGGGCACTTAAGAAGTAACTGAGTTTGTGCCTCTCAGACAATCCTTTCAACCTATTTTACAATCCTTCAAATTGTATTTTACAATCCTTCAAATTGTGCATTGTAAGAAGTCAAGGAAGAAGTTTGTTTAAGGCAAGTCAATGCCTCCATAGAGTCATCATACGTTATTGGCTTGAATCTAATCTGCAAGGCCTTCACAAATAAATCCCACCTATAAATTGGTCACAATCTAAAGCATCTTGATACCAAACCAAAGCCACCCCTTCTATATGATAAGAAGTCATTAAAAGCCTTTGGTTGGAAGGTGTTTGACAGAATTCAAAATATTGAGTAGTCTTAACAATCCACCCAACAGGATTGTTCTCATCGAAATGGGAAAAATTTAGGTGCACCCCTCTTAGTATAAAACCCCTCTCCTCATATCCCACTACTCTAGGTTCCCGAGACTCATCTTGAACATAATTAACTTGTCTACATTCAAGTGAAGATCGAATCATATCTATTAGTTTATCTAACCTTTTAGTGATACCATGGATGGCCTGCTGGAGGTCATCCAACTGCTTTTGCACAACTTCTTGCTAACTCTGTGACCCTTCTTGATGCAACTTCAGAGCAGTTGAACACGTACCTTCTGCCATCAGAGGATTGCCTCTCTGATACCAATTGCCAGCGACAACCTTCTATCTCCAACAACTTAATAGTAGAAAAGAAAGAAACCAACTTTAAAGAACAAAAGATAACATGAATGAAACAAATAATGAATCAAGGATCAGGTGTGTATTCTTGAAGAGAATTTTTTAGGAATTCTCAAACCTCCAACATAATCCTTCACAATCCAGAAAATGATTAACATTGAACATTGAAAAAGCAGTGGTTCTATCCCATGCAACACCTAGAGAATGTGAATAGGTGCAGTTTAAATTTTCTAATCTAATAAAATTTAATGACAAGAAGCAATTAAAAGATGACACAAATCATACAAATAATCAACACAGAGATTTGGTCACAAAATGGAAACTCATTTGAAGAACGTCTTCAAAATCTAAAACCACTCCGGGTGTAAGCCACCACCTAAAATCCACTATAAAAAAAGTTTATTACAACCAATTTAGAGACACTCACAAAACTTTTGTAGTTCTTAAACTTAACTTGCAACATCACGAATGACCCACTCAATCTCTACACGCATGTAGTGTCGGAACTCCGACCTTTCTATAGCATCCCACAAGAACCTCTCGATCTCTGCATCAACAGCAGCTCTGGAAACCTTCCGGCCAATTAAAACGTCCACTTCAATGGACTTTGAAGAAGATTTGATTTTGAGTGTGGTGTGGTGGAGATGTGTTTGTCCAAGAGAGATTCAACAATGTGGAAAAGCTTCTCTCTATGGCTCCTGAAGCAACTAGGGTTTTTGCTCTATTTCTCCACACCAAAGAACAGAAATAACTTGTTCTATTTATAGTCCCAGCAAGACACGGCGCTCAAAATCATGAATTTTAGGTTGTCTTGAACATTGGCTCGAGCGAGATGTCAAGCGAAGGTTGAGCGCACGTTGTTTTCTGAAACCGCTCGAGCGAGACGTCGAGCGCACATCGAGCAAACCTCTCTAGATGAGTTATGCTCGAACACCAAGTTGAGCATACATCGAGCGAACCTCTCTGGATGGGTTCTGCTCAAGTGCCATGTCGAGCGCACCTTGAGCGAACCTCTCTGGATGGGTTCTGCTCGAGTGCCATGTCGAGCGCACCTCGAGCAAACCTCTCTGGATGGGTTCTGCTCAAGCCCCACCTCGAGCGCACCTCGAGCGAACCACTCTGTATGGGTTCCGCTCAAGCACCACGTCGAGCGCACATCGAGCGAACCACTCTGGATGGGTTTCGCTCGAGTGCTGATCGAACGCCAGTTGAGCCATGTTGAGCACACTTCAATCTTTTTCATATCACACTGCTTCAACACTGTTACAACTCAATTTTACACAGGTTTTCACAAGAATATGCCAATCAACTAATTTTTCCCTCAACAATCTCCCCCTTTGGCATTTCTGTGACAAAACCTCTAACCTATACATGGGACCTAATCCTGACACGCCCCAAATAGGATTACCATGATTTAGACAAAATCTTGAACATGTTGAGAAATTTCTGCAAATACTTAGCAAACGGTTAAACGAACCACCAAAAATATGCAAGAAATAATCTCATAAGCATAAACAATGTCAGTTGCACAGTTTTCATAAAAAACTTTTCATTAAGAAATTAATCAGACATTGTGTTCAATAGACAAACAATGGCAGCAAGTAATTAACAACAAAAGTTGCCCCTACAGCTTTCTTGCTACTCCCCCTACATCTATACCACTCCCCCTGAATATGTACTACTCCTCCTTTTTGTCACGACAAGCCAAGAGTCTCAACTATCACCATCAGGCTGACTGCCATCATCATCATCTTCATCGAGACGCTCATCTATATCGTTGAAGTGTTGAGTCACAAGCTGATGCAGGCTATTAATTTTAGCATCAAGGCTATCAAATCGTGCATCAAACCGGGCTTCAAGACGGGCAAGGTACTCAACGACCTGCTGAAGGCTGGGCTCGGTCAAACCAGGTGCCAATGTGGATGGTACCGAGCTATGTGGTTGTGAGCTCGAAGGCTGAGAGCTCGATGGCTGAGAAGAGGGTGGTGGAGGATGCTCAACATCTAGAGGTTGAGGGGCAATGTGAGCACGACTCAGTTGCATGGTCCTACGACCAATAAGAGCTTCAAGAGGGACTCTAGGCTCATGTGGAAGAAACACAACATACTGAGATAGGGCTAACCTAGTGATGAGGCAAGCGAAAGGCAAACCAGTCTGTGTTTTAGGGGAATTGAAAGCCTCAAGCATAACCCGGCACAGATGACTCCCCAGGTCTATGGAGACATCGTTGATCAGTGCATACAAAAGAATGGCGCGGTCAGGACCCACATCACTCTGATGACCAATAGGATAGAGATTTGAAAGAACTATCCTACTGAGAATGAGAAAATCAGGTGGAAAACGTGCCATTAGAATGGGTGACTTACCATCCCAACTAGAAAATGGACCAATTAGACACTCAACAATGACTGATGGACTAGGAGGAGAAGTCCGTGTATAGGGATACACAGGATTTGCCACACGCGGGGGATTTAGCAAGTCCGCTAACATGCCCGGAATCACCCGAAAGACAATGTTCCAGAGACTAACATCAAAAGAGTCATCATCAGAGATGGCATGAATGTTAGAGTAAAACTCCTTAACCAACCCCATAGAAGGAGTGGGATAACCAGTGGTTAAGGCCAGCCACTAGCGAGACCCAAAAATATGTGGGATAATAGTCTCAGAAAGCTCACCAAGGGTGACTTCCCGCTCGACAATAGGAGAACGGGGAGAAAAGTTCTGAGCGTAAAGATCTCTTGCATGAGCATCGTGAAAAAGAGTTTGAGCGGGAGCAGGAGGATTTTGGCGTGGACGAACACGTCGAGACATGACTTTGGCTGTGGACAATCAGTGACCGTTAGACAAGGCTAAAGGAAATGTGAAATGTCCAATACATGTCTAAAATGCCCAATGCATGATTCAAACCAATGTATACTCTGCCAAAATTAGGTTATAAAAACCCATTTCAAAACCAAGGCATGAATGTTATCAAAAACCATTTTAAAATGCACAATGCACATGCCCAACACTAGGATAGACATGGAATGAATATGGGAACAATGTTATGCTGATGCATGATGAAAATGAGAAATCAAACCTCATTGAGGCATTTCACTGAACACTTGGTGAGCATCCAAGCAAAAACTAATTGAAAAACCCCATGGGAGTTCCATGAACCTCCTAAATACAAAGACAATAGGCAATGGACAACCAAGGGTTCCAACCAAACAACAAACATCCCAACAAAAATTCTCCATTTCGAAATCCAAAACAAAATCCACAATCACCGAAATACATGTTTAATGCATGAGGGAAATGAAATTAAAAACCAAAAATGATTGAGAATAAATGAAAATGAGAAACTTACCGTGATTAAGAGATGCTTTCTTGAGAGAAAACGAGTGGAAGTCACACGGAATAGAGAGGAGAAGAAATCGCACGAAGAGAGGAGATGAAACGGCGCAGAAGAAGAAACGGGTCTAGGGAAAAGAAAACGACGCGGTGCCTTTTTAAAACACTTTCGCTCAAGCGGAGTTTAATTTCGCTCTAGCAGAGGACCAAAATTTTCAATCTCTGCTTAAAAAATTTAGTGTGATTCAAATATTAATGAAGTCAATTTTGAAGCTTGAAAATCACATCAAATGTAAAAGAGCATCATATTCTCATAAAACACGCAGGTAATAAAAACAAAGTACCACAAGTAATAAAGACATGTGTGTTAACAAGGTCCTTGCTCAATCAAGAAATTTCAACCGAAAAGTGTGAGCGGGGTTGGGCTATACAAGAAACCATAAGTGTTTGAGAAGCTCTTCCAAGATGCAGAAAGTCAAACCTAATGCTGCTAGAACCTGGGTTCTTCTGTTTGATTACTTGTATCAATATCAAGATACTTGTTCCCCCCCCCCCCCCCCTTTTTTTTATTTGGAACAACATCACTTTTTCTTTTCAATGATATACAATATCATCTCTTTTCCTTTTTCTTTGTACAAGAGAACAATAATTTGCAACAACATCCATTTTTCTTTTCAATGATATACAACATCATCTCTTCTTCTTTTTCTTTACACAAGGGAACAATAATGAGGTTGTCTAGCCCGTGGTCAATTCTGTGTGTAGGTAGAGCTTTCTAACACTTTTGATTGCCTCCCCAAAACTTACAGTGATGAAACGTCGATTGACTAAGTAGGGAGTGAAGTGTGTGATGCTAGTCACAAATTACAAAAGATACATGTTTCAAACTTTTATAACTTATAAAGGTACATGATACAATTTTCAAAAGATATAAGTACCTAGAATTTTCAAAATTGACATCACTAACACTCTTAGCCACATTCATGTGCAAAACATAATGCATGATATTTGAGGAACACACACACCAATATACAAAGACAAAAATGAAGAAAAACTATACAAGACCTAAACAAGTGTAAAATGCATGAATGCATGACCATCAGTCTATACTATGTCTGGTCTGCTCCTCCCCTTTTCTCATCCACACTTGTCTTACTTTTGGATGATTCACCTTATCAGCCTTCTGGCTAGTAGTCAGTTGGTCTAACTTCACATTGATAATCTCATTTTGTTTGGTCAAGACCATGACTTGGCTCCACAAGTTTTGATGCCCTTTTCTTGAGTAGGACTTTTCCATTCTCTTAGGATGGCCCCTAAGCTCAAAACAGTTTGGTCGTATGTGACCAATCTTACCACAATTGTGACAAACCTGATTTGCCTTGTGAGCTTTATGTCCCATGGAGGGTGAGACGTACCTAGGAGCATTCAAGAACTTCTCACTCCTTTTAGAAAGATAACCAGTCCTACTTTTAGATAATGCAGGAGTATGAACAGATTGATTTTTTAACTTGAAGCAATCTGGTCTAACATGACCAACCTTCCCACAGTGATGACATATAGGGCTCATGTTGCGAGCTCCTTGTCTCTTGGGAGGTGGGACAAACTTTTGCACATGTAGGATTTTCTTACCCTTTTTAAAAAGTTGTGATTTGTCATTCTCATTCGATGCAGGAACAAACATTATTTTTCCTTCATTTTTGCAGGATATTTTTGAAGTTGAAGCCACATCATATCCTATACCTCTCTTGTCACCAAATGACTTTCCCGAGTTTAGGATTTTGTCAAGCTTTTGTTTCCCAGAAGAAAAGTTTTTCAGTTTATCATTTAACAAAATCAACTCACTTTCCTGCATTTTCATTTTATCCTCAAGTGACACATTCCTCTTTTGCAACTGATCGGTTAGACAAATGGCTTCATTCAATTTACCTTAGAGATCCTCATTTTCTCTTTTGCAAATATCTATATTCTCAATATGTGCTTTATTGAGTTTCCTCAATTTCACACATTCCTTGTACAACTTCTCATATATTTCCTCCAACTCATCTTCATCCCCAGATTCACTTCCGGATGTACTCTCATTTTCAGACGTTGATTCACTTCTGTGACTTTGGCCACCAATAGAAGAAGTGAATGCCATGTAGTTGAAATTTTTCTTTGGAAAGAGACTCTCTGAAAAGTCAATTGTCTCAAAACCATTATCACTTAAGGAAGCATCATTTGCCTTCCCTCTGGCCTTTTTGTAATTTGCACACTCAAGGCGAATGTGCCCAAAGCCATGACATTCATGACACTGTATATCAGGTTGAACCTTGTCTTTGGTAGCTCTAGTGTATTTCTTAGAGCTCCTTTCCTTGTTTCCTGAACTGGAATTTTTATTGACTCTCTCAAAATTTTTCTTCTTATGGCCCCAGTTCTTTCTATTTCTGGACACAAACATCTTCCTGAATTTTTTAGCATAAAAGTCTACTTTTTTGTCACTTATAGCCAACTCATCGGATGACTCATCAGATGACTCATCAGATGACTCATCGATAGTGTTAAGGGCTATGGACCTATTTTTCTTATCCACAGAAAGAGTATGTTCATAGGTTTGTAAAGAGCCCACCAGTTCTTCAATCCTCATATTGTCCAAATCTTTGCTCTCTTTAATAGCAGTGACTTTGGGACGAAATCTCTCAGGAAGAGATCTGAGAACTTTTCTCATAATTCTATTCTCAAGGATTCTGTCCCCTAAATTAAAACTAGAATTGACAACATGATTGAGTTTGGCATAGAAAGCATCAAATGTTTCATCATCCTTCATTCTAAGTTCTTCAAAACTAATGGTCAGCATTTGAAGCTTAGAATTCTTTACAGCCTTGGTACCTTCATGGGTGACCTCAAGAATGTCCCAAGCTTCTTTGCAATTCTCACACATGGAGATTCACTTGAACTCCTCCTGAGACATAGCCATGAAAATCGCATTCAGGCCTTTGTTATTCCAACCACACTCATTTAATTCATCCCTAGAGTAGTTATCCACACTTTTGGAGATTTGAACTCCTTCAATAATAGTAACTGGTTCTCTCCATCCATTTGTTATGGAAACCCACACTCGTTCATCCACAGATTTTAGGAATGCTCTCATTTGAACTTTCCAATAAGCGTAGTTGTTTCCATCAAAATATGGTGGTGATGTGAGAGATTGAGACTTATCCATCTAAACCACTACAGCAGGATCACACTCTGGAATTTAATCACAGCGGAGTGAACCCGCTCTGATACCAATTGAAAAAGCAGTGGTTCTATCTTATACAACACCTAGAGGAGGTGAATAGGTGCAGTTCAAATTTTCTGATCTAATAAAATTTAATGACAAGAAGCAATTAAAAGATGATACAAATCATAAAAATAATCAACACAGAGATTTGGTCACGAAGTGGAAACTCATTTGAAGAACGTCTTCAAAATCTAAAACCACTCCGGGTGTAAGCCACCACCTAAAATTCACTATAGAAAAAGTTTATTACAACCAATTTAGAGACACTCACAAAACCTTTGTAGTTCCTAAACTTGGCTTGCAATATCATGAGTGACCCACTCGATCTCTACACGCATGTAGTGTCGGAACTCCGACCTTTCTATAGCATCCCACGAGAACCTCTCGATCTTTGCATCAACAGCAGCTCCGGAAACCTTCCGGCCAATTAAAACGTCCACTTTAATGGACTTTGAAGAAGATTTGATCTTGAGTGTGGTGTGGTGGAGATGTGTTTGTCCAAGAGAGATTCAACAATGTGGAAAAGTTTCTCTCTATGGCTCTTGAAGTAACTAGGGTTTTTGCTCTGTTTCTCCACACCAAAGAACAGAAATAACCTGTTCTATTTATAGTCCCAGCAAGACACGGCGCTCAAAATCATGAATTTTAGGTTGTCTTGAACATTGGCTCGAGTGAGGTGTCGAGCGAAGGTCTAGCGCACGTTGTCTTCTGAAACCGCTCGAGCGAGACGTCGAGCGCACATCGAACGAACCTCTCTAGATGAGTTCTGCTCGAGCGCCAAGTTGAGCATACATCGAGCGAACCTCTCTGGATGGGTTATGCTCGAGCGCCACGTCGAGCGCACCTCGGGCGAACCTCTCTGGATGGGTTCCGCTCGAGCGCCACGTCGAGCGCACCTCGAGCGAACCACTCTGGATGGGTTCCGCTCGAGCGCCATGTGCTATGGCTCGAATCCGTAGTCAATCCTATTTCCGATAGGAACAGTTGACAATTGAATCCAATTTTTCCCATTATTTTCGTATCCGTAATAGTGCGAACAATTTTAAATTCACCTAAAAAAAATAAGTAAATGAAATCAAAAAAAGTAAATCCTTTGATTAAAGATAAAGAGTAATTTCCAATTTATTTATAAGGTTCAGTTTTGATCGAAAGGAATGCGCACCTCGAGCGAACCACTCTGTATGGGTTCCGCTCGAGCGCCACGTCGAGTGCACCTCGAGCGAACCACTCTGTATGGGTTCCGCTCGAGCACCACGTCGAGCGCACATCGAGTGAACCACTCTGGATGGGTTTCGCTCGAGCACTGATCGAGCGCCAGTTGAGCCATGTTGAGCACACTTCAATCTTTTTCATATCACACTGCTTCAACACTGTTGTAACTCAATTTTACGCAGATTTTCATAAGAATATGCCAATTAACTAATTTTTCCCTCAACAAACATTTTTCATCGCTTATATACATACAGGATCTGCTCTTATAAGAAGCATAAAACACGCCATTTCTCACTCAAGTGCAAAGCACAACCCTTAACACATTAAATGCACTACTCCTATCAACTCTCTTAACATCAAACATATCGTTTCATTCAACCAAAATGCACTACTTCTTCCTTCCCTCCTATCTTTCCTTCCAACTGTTAATACCATTATTCCTTCCTGTGGCATATGGTATACTTGAAAGATTTGGAGGAACTCAAAATTCAATATTTCTTCTTTCTCCAATTATTTTTTGAGGGCAGTATTTACATATTAGGAGAAAAAAATTGAATTTAATCAAAACATAATTGAAAACAAAACTCTAAGGATATAGAGAATTTTCATTCACATTAAATTAGTTTAAAGGTACGTATTGGAGACCTCTCTAATGTATACAACATCTGTATTATGATCTTAAGAATTAAAAGTTCATCTATTTTCCTTTTTTAGAAGAAGCATAAGCTGAATTAGTTGCAGACTATAATGTAGAATATGCACGAGATTATCTTATATTGATTATTTTTTACTTTTATAGTTCAAGAAATCAAAGTATGAAATGAAGTATAAAAAAAATTTCATGAAATGAATATCTTATATTTCAACTTAGTTCATTTACATGAAACCCCTCTACTTATATATTCGATAACGATATACCTACAACTCTTTTACAACTATTCTAAAACTTATTTTAAATCAACAAATATATTTTTGACACATTATTAAAAAATAAATTCAATTTTACATAGCTACCCTTCATTTTAAGTAGAGTGGTAAAATAGTTGTAAATTAATCGTAAATTTATAAGTTTCCTTGTAATATTTATAGCATAATGATAGGCTTATTACTTCCTACCACTCATTTACTACTCCTTTTATTTTTATTTTTTTATTTAATAGTTAAGAAAGTGATTAAGTGATATTGTGTATTTTTTTTAATTCTTTTTTAATAATTAAGGATGTTAAAAAATTATTAAAATAAAATAATAAAAAATAAAAATTTCAAATACACTTGGAATGTAGCAGATGAATTTTTAGTCCAAATGACATCACCAAGAACTCATAGCGATCCTCATGAGTTCTGAATGATGTTTTAGATGTCTTCTTCCCTCACTCTGATTTGATGATAGTCTGACCTTAAGGCAAGCTTAAAAAACATCCTAGCGCTAAAGAGCTCATCAAGTAACTCATCAATGATAGGTATGAGAAATTTGTCTTTGATGGGTTCTTGATTGAAGGTTAGGTAGTCCACACGCATTCTCACATCAGCCTTATTGACTAATAGAACTGGTGAGGAGAATGGAATTTGACTTGGCTTTATAACCCCATTCTTCAACAAATCTTGCACAATCTTCTTAGTCTCAATTTTATGGTAATAGGGGTATCTATAAGGTTTGACTGACACAGGAGAGGTCCCTTCCTTCAGTACAATCTGGTGATCAAATGACCTTGGGGATGGCAGCCCCATTGGCTCCTAGAAAACTTCTTGAAATTCATGAAGCACCTCTGTTATCTCAATCCACACCTCATTAGCTTCTTTACTACCTTCCATTGCTACTAACTGCAACAACCATTCTTGTTTCCTCACAAAGGAGGACTTTAAAAGCTTCCCACCTACTTCCACTACTATGTGTTCAAAATAAAGGCCTTGCAAAATTAGATTTCTCCATTCCACGACTAACTTCATGGACATATTTGTAAAGTCCTAGTTGATGGGATCTAATGTCTTAAGCCATTGTACAACAAGGACTATGTCACATCCCCTATGAGTTAGCACATGAAAAGGAACTAAGAACCTAGTGCCTTGAATTCTGATGACTTCCTCACACCTCCCTCGACTTAGAATCTTATCCCCATTGGCCACTTTAACTTGCAAGCTGGAATCTTTCTTAATCTTCAACTTAGCTGTCTCAACCATTAATTGACCCAAGAAGTTATTAGTACTTCTTAAATCCACTAAGATCTCTACTAAGAAAGATCCAATCTTTCCAAGCAATCTCATGGCATTTTTGCTAAGCCATCTCATTGATATCTCTAAACCCTCATCTCCACACTTGTGCCCTTCAAAACAACCTTGCACTAATTTAACACCATCCTCCTATTCCCCTTCCTCTTCCATAGAATCCTTAAGTTGGAAAAAGTAAACTTTAGGATTTTTATAGACATGGGCTGGATTCCATTTCTCTTCACAATGATAGCGAAGGCACTTTCTCTTTTTTTTCATCCATTGGTGAAGAGAAAATTCTTTTAGTTGGAACATTACTTTTATGTATTCTACTTCCCCCTTCTTTTGTTATTTCAAAATATCCCTTGTCAACACTAGCCTCATTTTGTCTCCATACCTTTCTTGATGTTAAAATATATTCTTCTTGGATTTTGACTAATCCAAAAGTTGCACTAAGGTTGATAGGATTGAGCATTCTAACAAGAAGCTTAATCTTATCCTTTAGGGCACTCAAGAAATAACTAAGTCTGTGCCTCTCAAACAATCATTTCAACCTATTTAACAGTCCTTCAAATTGTGCATTGTAAGAAGTCAAGGAAGAAGTCTGTTTAAGGTAGTCAGTGTCTCCATAGAGTCATGATATGTTGTTGGCCCGAATTTAATCTTCAAGGCCTTCACAAATGAATCACACCCTGTAAATTGGTCACAATCTAATGCATCTTGATACCAAACCAAAGCCTTTCCTTCCATATGATAAGAAACCATTAAAAGCATCTAGACGAAAGGTGTTTGATGGGATTCAAAATATTGAGTGGCCTTAAAAATCTACCCAGCATGATTGTTCCCATCGAAGCGGAGAAAATCCAGGCGCACCCCTCTTGGTATGAAACCCCTCTCCTCATATTCCACTACTCTGGATTCTCGAGACTCATCTTGAACATAATTAACTTGTCTACATTCAACTAAAGATTGGATCATATTTGTTAGTTGATCTAACCTTTCAGTGATACCATGGATGGCTTGTTGGTGCTCTTCCAACTGTTTTTGCACAACTTCTTGCTACCTCTGTAACCCTTCTTGATGCAACTTTAGAGCGGCTGAACACACACCTTCTGCCATGAGAAGATCACTTCTCTAATACCAATTGTCAGGGACAACCTTCTATCTCCAACAACTTAATAACAGAAAAGAAAGAAACCAACCTTAAAGAACAAAAGATAACAGGAATGAAACCAAGAATGAATCAAGAATCAAGTATGTATTCTTGATGAGAATTTTTAAGGAATTCTCAAACCTCCATCATAATCTTTCACAGTACAGAAAATTATCAACATTGAACATTTTCCGCCGCTTATATACATAGGGACCTGCTCTTACAAGAAGCATAAAACTCGCCGTTTCTCACTTAAGTGCAAAGCGCAACCCTCAACACATTAAACGCACTACTCCTATCAACTCTCTTAACATGATACACATCGTTTCATTCAACCAAAATCTTTTAAAGAACTCTTTAAAGGTAAAACCATACCAGACAACCAAACCTAGAAAATTAATCAATTTTATTATTTGAAAATCAATTACAACTAAGTCTCAATTACTTGTCAATTGGCTCTCTCACTTGACACGACAAACGACATGTTTGTCTCTACCGTAGTAGCAGCCAGGACCTCTGATGATCTTCAAACATTGATTTTTTTTCCTGAAACTCCAGTAACTGAATCACGATCACTCTATCTCAATTTTGGATCAACGATCACACTATTTGAGAGAAATAATATGAAAATTCTCTAAGGAATTTTCTCACTAAAATATGCACTGGAAAGTGCTTTAAAAAATATTCAAAATTGAATCTCTGCAGATCCTAACTAGAAGGACAATTTAAATAGATTTCTAGAAGTAGTTTCCAAGTCATAGTCAAACTCTGCTGATAGCTTGCTGGCGTCTGATATTTATCTTATCAGCAATAGCAATTTCACATTCGAACTCTTATCTGGATAATATATATCTCTTGGAACTCGACTTCTACACTTTTAACTTATCTAAAACACTTCCTAGCAACCTCTAAATAAGATCAAAACAACTTTAGATAAATTCAAAGTGTTTTACATTCATCCTAATTACAAAACTCAACATAAGATGAAATCTATCAGGCTCGTTTGGATAGTAAGACGAGATGAGATAGTTTTAGATGAGTTGAGTAAAATATTGTTAAAATATTATTTTTTTAATATTATTATTTATTTTGAAATTTGAAAAAGCTGAATTGTTTATTATATTTTGTCTGAAAATTTGAAAAAACTATAATGATGAGATAAGATCGTTTTTCTATCCAAACAAACCCACTTCACCTAGTCATATCTAAACTTATTATCTTAGTCATCTAGTCTTAACCAAACTCTTGCATCTACAGTTAGTGATGGCTCTAATAATTGTATTCACTTTGATTCTTGAATTGATTTGGTATATGTGGATGCAAAAATTTTGAGAATTACAACTTGTTAAAAAGAAATGCTTTATAGAAGTAAACTCACAAAATGATTTGTCTTTATGTAGTACGCCAGATTCTAAAATAATTTTTATTGTAAAATTATTTCAATTTATAAGTTTACTTTTATAAAAATAAAATAAAAATTTGTGACAATAACACTTCTATTCGTCAAAATAAATAACAGTTATTTTTCCTAGGGCTGTTTTATGAAGTCAAATGGGTTTCTAGACTGGTCTCATCTATTTGGGCTGATCCAGCAAGCATTTCCCTACATGTCAAACTCAACAAGTAGTAGTCACCAAATCCGTGTGGTACACACCATCCTTGCACTCTTAACAAACCCTTTACGGTCAACTCCTCTATTTCCCTACGACAAAAGAAAAAGGAAGAAAGGAAGAAATTACTTGTCAATGTGTAGTGTTTTTGTGGGCATTATTTGATCAAAAACCAGAAGTCTTGAAAGCAACATGAACCGTCCTAGCAACTTGTTAGTGTAGAGAGATAACGATAAGAAAATGCCTCTCTCACCGTGACTTCCGACAATTATCACTGATTGTTTTTTTTTATTTAATGATTAAAAAAGTATTTTTTAATGAGTTTTTAATTTTAATTTTATTTTTTAAATGTTTAAAAGTTTAAAAAAATGTGTAAAAAAAATAAAAAATAAAAATTACCTGGTCGGTGAAGATTCCCGGTGAAAATCCTAGGTGGCTCTAACAGCCCCCTAAAGATCAACCTGATGAGAAGAATAGCCTACTTTTAGCTCTCACTTTTTCCAATTTCTCTTTGCCATTTTGGCGAAAAATGCGTCCTTCTGTCTCCATCCTTGTCTCCTGACTCCCCAAGTCCATATTGGAATTAAAGCAACGCGTGCATTTGGTGACAAAGGGGTTTGATGCGCATGCAATTTTACAGACTTTATATTTACTTTAAAAAATCACAAACACAAGGCATTTTTTACAATATATTACATAATTATATTTTAAAATAAAAGATATTTTAATAAAATAATATCACTTTATAAAAATACACTCACTTTAAAATATATATTATGAAATATGTTGGGCGAATATCATTAATCTTTACTTTATTTCAAAATTAATATATTTAATCTTTTTAGCTGTACTGACAAATTATGCTTATCGCTAATCTTCTTTTTATTTTTTATTAGACTTATCGCTAATCTTAACTGTTAAGATACATGAAAAATAATTGACATATCACGTGTCGAATTAATAAATGGATAAAGAAATAATCCAATAATGACAAAAGATAAAAGTGACACATTTTAGATAGTAAAATGGAAGTGTGATATCGTGACATTACTCAAACTCATAAATAAAACATGCTTTAACAAATAAACGTTGAATATCCCAACATTTTCTAAAGAATATTGATTTTCAATTTTTTAATGAATATAAATATTGTTTTATGATATTAAAAAAATCAAATAGATAGAGATTTATGATTCAAAATTTCATCCATGTGGAAAGAATTAAGATAAGAAAGCATACATGCATATATATATATATATATATATAGCAAAAATATATAGTACCCTTTTTTAATTTCGTCATATATTTAAATGATTCTAAAATTAGAGATTACCCTTTACCAAAAAAATAGAAATGAAATTAGAGCATTGGCAATGACTTAGTCATTGTCAAGTCCAAATTTTGATTAAAACTGAGATTTTCTTTGAAAAGTTTAATTTACATTAAATTAGTTATTTTAAAGTCAAAATAATAATATAATATTATATATTTTAATAATTTTTTTATTTTTTTATATTTTTTATATTTTACAAATACACTCTATATATTAATTAATAATTTAATTTTTATTATCCAAATAAATTATTTAACAATTAACATCAAGAAGAAAGGAAGAGAAATTAAAAGAAGGGAGAGAGAAGACGTGAAAGTGAGTGAAAAAAGTGAGATTACTTTTTAATAAAATATTCTTTTAGTTGGTGAACAATAACTCACCAAATATGGATTTGGTTTTTCATTTACTGTAACTAATAACTTGATTTGAAGTGATTTTGCTAACCCAATGCAGCTGATTTTGAAAAAAATTTAATTAAAATTTAGACTTTTCTGATATTTGACTAGTTCAATACGATAATATCGGTGCTCATTTTCAAAAAAAATAAAAAAAAAATACATTAGCTCTTAATAATGAGGAAAATAATCTGGTAGAGTGGCTTCCACATAAGAAAGAAAACGGACCGCCTGGGGCCTGGGCGGTGATAGAAATTAGCAGGAGATTATTGTTGCCTGCCCTTCCTTGTGGCTTTGTGTCAGATCCCTTGTGAAAGAGAAATACAACCCAACCCACTTGGATTTCTGACACACACACACTCTCTGTGCCTCTAATTACAATAGAAGTTTCACTGCAGTCCATTCAAGAAGATTTTATGCCTTTTTTCTTGTTTAACATCTCTTTTAAAACAAATTAATATTTATAATTAAAATTTCAATTTTAATAATTTAGAGATAGAGTATAAAATTAAAACTTATTTTAAAAATTTAAATTGATGGAAAGAAAATGATTTAATTATTTATATTATATTTTTAACACTCATCCTTACATATGAGCAACACTCTTTGAATGAGCCCAATACATAGAATATTATTTCTCACGAAATGTGATTGAGAGTAGAATCCAACATATAAAATATTTAATTAAATGAGATAGATAGTAGAATTAAGGTTAAACTCAAAGCCTCTATTCTACTCTTATAACATATAAAATTACTATTTATTTCAAAAACTTAATTTGATGAGAAGAAATAAATTTAATTATTTGTATTATATTATTAACAACAAAGTATAGAATTTTTATTATTTTGATAGTGTAAGATGTTTTTTCAATATAATATTTACAATTTTATTGCATAATATCTTATCTATACAGTTTTAGCAATATCTAAACTTAATTTTTTTTTTTTGACACTGAGTGTCGAACAGAGTCTCGACTAATCCAGAGGTACATAGGCTTTCGGTAAAAAGATTTTCACAAGTGTATCTTAAATAATTCTAAAAAAAATCATCCCATCTAATGGCCCCAAAGCCTTTATCACTTGAGTCATCCCAAGAATAAACAATATCTAAATTTAATTAAATGGTAAGAGAAAATTGATCCCAACATCAATCGTTTACTCTTTTAAAAATATAGCAAGCTCTATATTTTTAAAATCAAAAGTTAAGAAAGAGATGGGAAAACGAGAATGACAGAAAGGTTTGAATGCTGGAGGAGTTGACACAAGTGACAAAATTGGAGCTGAGCTGGAGTACTTGCTTGTTGCTCACATGGCCCTATTTTTGGAATAAAGAAAAGTATTAGATTCCTTCCCATCTTTTCATGTTTATGTTCCTAATTCTTTTATATTTTTATATATATATATGTATGTGTATATATACACGCAACAGCACAGAATATTACAACGAGATCACTTAACAAAACTTTTTAATACCACTCTGTCAAAATTGTATTTTTTTTTTTTTTTAATCTGGGAGATGTTGGGGGGCATTGTCCCTTTTTGTTTTTATATATATTTTGTAATTTCTACTCATTTTTAAGTATTTTCTTAAATTTATTTGTGTAAAATTATTACTTATTTCAAAAGTTTAAACTAATAGAAAAAATGTAGATTTCATCATTTATATTTGTCTTAACACTCTTTTCATATGTAAGCTAGACTCTTCCTCAATAAATAGGTAAAACACGTGGAATAATTAAATTAAAGAGAGTAGAGTTAGAATTCAAACTTATGACCTTTACTTTGATATTACGTGAAATTACTATTTATCTTAAAATAAAAATTTAAACTGATGAAAAAAGATAAATTTAATCATTTATATTTACCTTGAAAATATAGTGTGTATATATATAATTAATTTAGAGAAGTGCATTGGGAAATGAACTAGTCTATTTATATTCATTGACAAAATTTTATAGAATATTTTCAATAGGCTTACAAATATATGTGAGGAATTATATTATAACACCTCTTTTTTTAATTCACTACCTACCATATTGATCTTGGAATTTTCTTTTAAGATTAAACAAAAAGAAAACATAATATTTAATAATCTCTATAATGCGATGCACTCAAGACTAAGCAAAAATTTCACATCATTCTAGGTGGCAGATCTTACTGTCATGAAGCCAAGGCATGTGAAGAATCCAGCAAAACAGAATTTCATGATGGTTTATATATGGTTTTTTGCAGTCTCAAATAGTTAGAGTCAGCCAAATGAATCCGATTGTGATGGCAATGGTGGAAACTCAGCCTTCTTGGCAAACCTTTGTGCTAACATTAATACCATGAACCCATTTCAAATAAAATAGGTTGAAAATCAAATTCAAGTTTCACTTAGTTGATGGATACAAGATACACATAATCGGATAGGTCACAATGTCTGTATTGTTAAATCTTTTACATATCATGAATCATGTATTTATCTAAGAAAAAGAGAGCTAGTTACTTTGATTTAAATGTTGATATTGGACATATTAAATGCATCCAAGTGCCTCCTGAAACTTCGATTATCTTGTCTGACATGTTAGTAATGCGTTTATCATTATTGGACTCAAATTTTGAGACCCAACTCACATTTCTTTCTATCCTTAGTACGATTGGAACCTCCTACTTCTTGTGCAAACTAACTCGATTGATTTTGAAACCCTAGACAAACTGACTATCATAAAAGATATTAAAATAAAACATTGTTGAAAAATGAAGAAATTTATTAGTTTATCAATAAAGCCATTATCTAAGTCTTCATTCCAATCAAAGTTCAACCAGTTTAATCTTAGCTCAGGTATGGTGAAATATCAAAAGATTTTTTATTTTATTTTTTATTTATGCATGGATAGAAAGACTCAAAAAGGAAAAAGAAAAAGAAAATTAGCATGTAACCAAATATGGCACTCCCTAGTCCAACAATTGTAAGGCGCAAATTTTGAGGTCCAATTGAAGAGACACTGAAGGCCGTACCGATGGTTTTAGTTACACTTTTCCGACCAGAAAACAAAAAACAAAAGGAGGGAATTTAGTGGTACTTTTGTCTTGTTTGTCTTTAAAAAAAAAAAAAAAAAAATTCCCGCTTTAAAAAGACTCTCTCCCCCATGTGGTCGTACCGTAAATGCTTTTAATTAAGTAGCAGTACTTCGCTTGGAGATGGCTGATGAGTACTTTTTTGTGACACCCAATTTGGAACTTTCACTGAAAAAGAAAGGGAACTTTAGTACTTCAATGGCTTTGGCATTTGATGAGTTTTCTCCCATCATTGCCTTCCGCTGCCTAACTCATGTACTTCCACAGTTTCTCTGACTAAGGACTCGTTTGTATTCAATGGCTTTGACATTTGATGAGTTTTTTTTTTTTTTTATAATTATTGGAAGACCTAAAATATAATTTTTTTTTCCCTAAAAAGTTTTGTTTGATGAGCTTATGCTATTATTGGCTATTAAGTTCCAACCCGTGTCATGTTTATGTGACCTACAATCCTTTACGTTGATCCGACATGACTCATTTTAAAATAAATTATAAGAATTTTATTATATACAAGTAAGTTTGCGTACCAATCTGCGTACTAATGCTGTTATCTTTATATTTTAAATTTAAATTAGTACTGTTTTCAATAAAGTCTACTTTTTGACCAATCATATTAAATTGGTATGCATGTTAATGCACAGAACTACTTACAACTAGATTGTTCCAAATTATAATCGTGATTAGTTAGTTTTGTGTATACCTGATTCGGAGTTGGAATAACCAGATTTTGAGTTGGATAATAGATGGAAATAATCGGGATAGTTCAAATAATACATTTTCGAGTCGGGCCACACAACTATGACCTGAACAAATAGATGTCAATTTTTAAAAATTCTTGTTCAAATTGTAAGATCTAACATGTAAGAGAAATTGATATTATAATATTTAACAAATATAAAATATTATTAAAAAAAACATTCAAAAAGTAATAGATATTATAACACGTGTATTATATGTCTTTATGTTCCACTTTAAACAATTGAAAAAAAAAAAAAAAGAGAAATATACAATTATTGCACAAAAAGTTGTACAAAAATTTTTAAAAATTTTCATATGTCTTTTAAACATATGATAAGCATATACTTTTTTTAACAGAAGGATGCGCATATATTTTTTTAATTTGTAATTTTAAAAATATATATATATATATTTCTTATGGAAAATGATATAATTAGGAAAATGAATATTAGTGAAGTGATATAAATTTTTAAAAAATATATTTAAAAATGTTTAAAAAAATGTTTTACAAAAAAAGAAAAGAAAAATACAACTACACTAATGATAAATTTCAAAGCCAAACTCATAAGACTGACTAGAGCACTACGTGAAGACCCATTTATCATATATTCAAAAGGACACGAACCATTTTTATAGATAAAAAATTATTCTCATCAGTTACTATTTATTATCGCACATTCTATATTCTATAAAAAATATTTATTTATTCTATAGAAAATATCATCATACTCTATGAAAAATACGCTCATACTCTATAAAAAGTTATAAATATGGAATATATGATGTAAATAATTATTGATTTGTAATAAAATTCTTCTATAAATAGATGGAAGGAAATAATTTTCAAAGACTTCAATTTTTGTCATGAAACTGATTAGACGCCGCCTTTATGAACGCCGTGTATTTGACCGATCAAAACGTGTGAGTCAACTACGTGATTTGACCAACCTTAGTTAAGATCACAATACCATATATTTTACAGGCATTTATTAATGGTTACCCCTCAAAAGAGGGTTTGACCGAGTCGAGATTTTGTTTTTGCCAGTAAAACACACGAGGAAATACAAATAATAAGCTATTATCTTAATTCACAAGAAGATGAGCTTAGTGATATTTTAAAAGACCATTTTTCAATTATCAAATCAGTTCGTGCGTATCCTAAATCGAAATGGTGCTCATTCCCCTATAAACTCAATGAAAGTGGAAGGATACCAAAATATAGAAGAGAAATAATTTGTACAGTTCTATGATGTGCAAGTCTACTTGTACACTCATTTTGAAAAAATTGAACAAATCTAGAATCCACGTAAATAAATTCATTTTTTAATAGTATATCACACTTTTAAATAGTAATGCTAGATACAATTGTGGAGTACTGAGAAAGCGCTGCACAAACCATCTCAATTCATCTATGAATTTAAACCGAAAATGACTCGATCGTATAATAATTATTATTATCAAACTGCATTTTCTTTAATAATATTGAGTTAGAGGGAACTATTCATTAAATATAATATGATAAACACATATTTTTCTAAAAGTCTTAGGTAAGAAACTGTCGTATTTAATGATTATAAACTTCTTCTAACCCAATTCGAAGTAAAACTCTGTTCAGCTAGATGTTTCAAATATGTTCTAAAACTTGACAAATGGTTCAAAGTTTTCTTGAACTATGCAGATTAGGATATGACCGTAGCATATGAAATTTGAGAAGGAACCTAAAAGTTGTCGTTGAAGTGGAATACTCTATGAAAAAGACAACATTCATTTCCGTAGGAGTGTGGATGTTGTCCTTCAACATATTAAAGAAAGTCCTACGTAGCTAGGATGGCACATGTGACATGACTCATTTGTAACTAAAGGTATCTAATAAGTCTCCCACCATCCATCATTACGTCGACACTCTTGTTTTTTTTAGAAAAAATAAATGATGATAGAATATTAAACAAATAATTAAATTTATCATTTTATATCGATGTAATAATTTTCGAACAACTCATAATTTAAAAAGGGGTTTACAATAGTAATTGCGAACTTAAACGTATTTATTAAAACATAGTAATTGGGATCCTTTATAAAAAAAAAAAAATTACTTTTTTTATGCAGCTCTTACATTCTTTTAAGAATAATGCTACTTCTTCTTCTTTTATTTTTTATTTTTAATACAAGGAGGGTGGAGGATTTCGAACCCAATTTTTCCATTTAGAAAACTGAGTCATGTGCCATCAGGCTCTTGGCAGAATTATGCTATTTGGCTATCTGAAACTTACTATTCAGATGATCTTCTTGATATGGCACCATCATGTGATGTTACGTGATTTATTAAAAAAATTAAAAACATAAACGCAAAAAGGATATATAGATGGAACCTATAATTTCAATTTTCATCTTTTTATATTTTTTGATGCCCTTTAGGTTTGAATTATTTTTTATGTTTTTTTTTAATAAATCACGTGACACTATGTGATATTACCACATCAAGAAGCCATCTAAACGGTAAGTTTCAGATGATCAAGTAACCGTACTCTTCTTTTAAGAGTAATACTAGATATAGTCATAAGTTATACAAGCATTGCGCACTACTTTTGATAAAAAAAAAAGTGTAATCTATTATTTAAAAATTAATTTTTAATATAAATTTCATATTTATTCATTTTTTATAAAAAGAATGTACAGTATTTATGAAACTCACGTTTGTAAATATCATTTTCCTGTGAAACTATACAAATCATTATATCGAATTTAAATGCTCACTTTATAGGCGGAGAACATAAGAACGGACCAAGTCAAGTCGCGAGCAATATTAATTAATTACTTTAAAGATTCTCTTCCCCTTAGCATAAATTCAAAATCACGAGTTTCATGTGCACAATGGCGTGGAGCGAGGGTGAAGAAGTTTGATTTGAAGTGGTGAAAGGCTTTTGTTGCGGCGTGGGATGGTCAATTTTATCGTTTTGCTCAATTTTTTCTTTGAACTTATCTAATCCTAGTTGAACCCCATGATGCAAGTCCATGCACATCTTCCAACCTATTAAAATAAATAGACAAAGTACTATGTTGTTTTAGGTTAATGGCCAACCTTATACATTCGTTTTCTTCCACTTTAACCTCTTTTCTTTATGTTTATATGGCTTTAAGCTTCTTTTTTTGTTGTATTTGTCTAGTAGTGCTTACAAACTGTACTTTTTGAATGAGTTGTATGTTTTTTTTTGTTAATCATGAAGAGGTAATGTTTTTAATGTCAAGCATTTTATTCTTAGCTTTGAGAAAAAAAAAAGGGGTGAAGTATTTTGTATTAATTTATAAGTTGTTAAATATCTTGCAAGTCATGAACCGTTAATAAGTAAATAAACCGTGTCGATACCAAATTATCAATGAGTAACACATGTTAAAAGAAAAAAAAAAAAAAAATTCTAAAAACGGTTGAAAGAAAAAAAATAATTAAAAACTTAAAACATAACATATGGGGTGAGACCAACAAGCTACCTAGGCACAGCATGTGCGACATGGATCACATGAAGAAAGAAGATAGATAAGAAAAGAAAAGAAAAAGAACGAGAAAAGAATGGCTCGAATCGAAAAAATTTAGGATTTTCATGTTTATATAAGAGTAACGTGTGAGCAAGTCAAATCTAGGCGGGTGAGATACTATTTAAATACTTAAAATTGGAAAAAATATTAAGATGGAGATGATGTCTGAAGTTATTTTTGTTTGGTTATATTGGAATCAAGGTATTCCTTTATGTTCATTATGAATCTAGCAGAATTTTTAGATAGAGAGCCCAAACTATCTCAATTCACTTAAGAAAGTAAATAGTTTTCTTTAATGTTTTACAATTTTCTATTAATATTTCCTTTCAAAATAATAAAAAAAGAGAACCGCTTTGGAGCGGTTGGTCTGCTATTGACCCATAACAGCCCCCAATTAAATTTTGACACATCACTTATTTTACATTAAATCAATGGAGTGCATCACACTAGATTATTTATCTCTATGATCCCAGACTCCTCACGCTCCATGTTCTTAGTCCTTTCATCTTTTCTTACCGCAGTCGCCAAGCATCTCCTCTGCCCATCATCCTCGCCATTGCCCATCTCTGTTGCCGATCTCCTCCATCTCCGTCGATCATCTCCATCTCCTCTCTAAAAATCAACCCAAAATCAAACCACAATCAACCCATAATTACAGTGAAACCCATCTCTGCTTAGCTGCCAAGAAAACTCAGGAGAAACAAAAAAATTAGAATCACGCACATTTCAGTTGTGCCCTTATTGCTTCCAATATTTTCTCAGTAACCAAACAAAACTGAAGCCAACACAACCGATTCGAACTCCAGCAAGAAAAAAAATACATTAACCTCTAATTTCCAAAATACAAGTCACGAGCTAGAAAAGAAGATATGAGCCAAAATCAATGGTTGTTAAAACTTGAAGAACATGACCAATGGTCGTACACGAAAAAAACCCTAAAATGGAGAGGGTCATCTTATGGGTTCCGTGGGAGAGAATGGAGAGAGAGAGCGCTCCTCGTGCGACAACGGAGAGAGGTTGCATTCCTCTTGCAATGACGAAGAGAAGGGGGCTTGAGTTCCTCGTGCGACGATGGAGAGAGGTTGCATTGTCGTGGCGGTGACGGTTCCATGAGAGAGAATGAAACCGATTTTGGGCTGAGTCCATGGGGAGATAATGGAGAGAGGGAAATCGTGCGTAATACCGTGGGGTGGGGGCACATGGTAGTGTTGGTGAGTTGTCTGCATGAAAGTCACCCATTGGAGGGCTGTTGATGGGGGAAAAAAAGTTTGATTGGTGTTAAGTTTAACTCTAAAAAAATTCCCTATTTTGACAAGTATAAATCATGGAACCAATAAAAATATAAAGAAATTTATTTATTATTGTTAAGATTTCGGTCAAATACTGAAATTCAATACTCATGCAATCATAGATTTTATTTTATTTTATTTTATTTTTTGTGGATAAAAACAAACGTTAGGTTTCATTGTGATACGTTATTAAGTTTCTATTTGGATATAGAAACGGTTTTATCTCGTCTCATCATTATAATTTTTTTAAATTTTCACACAAAATATAAAAACAATTCAATTTTTTCAAATCTAAAAATATTAATAATATTAAAAGTAATATTCTAACAATATTTTATTCAACTTTCATCTAAAAATATCTCATCTCGTCTCATCTCACTATCTAAACGAGACCTTAGTCTAATTTTGCCATTTGTTTGATTAAGAACCACAATATATTAATAAATAATTAATTCGTGCCATTTGTTTTATTTATATTTGTTAAAATGAATGGATATTTTCAACATATTAATTTAAGTTTACATTTTAATATAATTTTTCATGTATTGCTTTGACCCACAAATAAGAAAGTCTAATTTTGTCTACGGTTATACATTAATGTCGGAGGCCCATTCACGACTAAAACATTTTTCTTTCTTTAAACTCATTATGAAGGTTACAAATACATTACCAACTTAATTGACCTAACATTTTTTTACTTAAATTCTTATGTCGTTTTTTTCAATATAAAGCATTAAATATGTTGGATAGTGATAGGCTAACAATTCATTCATAATTTATAGACAACTTTAAATATAATAATATTTTTTTATTATATTTAAACATAACAAATAAAAAATAAAAGTCAAAATCAAATTTAAAATAATATCATTTTATTTCATATTTATATCATTTTATTATAATATGATTTTATTACATATCTATATTATTAAAATAATATCATTTTATTACATATTTATATACAAATTATTATTTAGTAAAAACTTTATCATTTTTCAAATATGTTTTGTGGTACTTTTTCTAGTTATTAGGCTTCGTTTGGATCATCAACACATCTCAACTCATCATTATAACTTTTTTAAATTTCAATACAAACTATAATAAACAATTCAACTTTTTCAAATTCTAAAATAATAATAATATTAAAAAATAATATTTTAACAATATTTTATCATCTTAACTCAACTCAACTCAACTCACTTCAATATCCAAACGCAGCCTTAGTGTTTTGTGCCATAACTTGTGCGTTTAGAAGTGATCTTGTACGGTTGTACTTTTTGTACAAGCTTCCTACTTAATATACAAATTTTGTGGAGTCTGACAAAATTGGATCTCACTGTCAAAAAATTTTTAAAAAAATAATTATTTTTATGGACTCACTGTTTTAAAAGAAAAATGCTATTCTGCTGCTCTAAATGTACCGCTCAGTTTGATTATTCGGTGAATTTTGTTTTTTACCAAATGATGATAGAAGTGATTTTAAGTATATTTACGTATTTTTTTTATTTTTTAAAAATATTTAAATACATTATAAAAATATGAATAGAAAAATAACAAAAAATTACTTTTGTAACTAGCGGTAACATCGAATGGTGCTACTCGAGCAGCAGAGTAGCACCGCTCTTTTTAAAAAGTGCACACCTAAAATTTGTATTTAGTATTGTTCATATCTTAAAACTTCTTTTGAAAAATGTGAAGTTTATTATTAAAAATATATATTTTTATTTAAATTTTAAATTTTTTCGAAACAAATGTACGGAATTTGCACATCTTTAAACTGCAAATGAAAGTTGAAACTCATGATTATGTATAAATTTATGCTTACGTGAATATAAGTTAAAGCTATTAATACATTTCAATCAATAACATTCATATTATGAATAAATAGATATGGAAAAAAAAGCCACAAACCACTAATTTATAATCAAATGATATTTGTAATCCTAGAAGATGTAAGCCATGCACACTCTTTTAAAAAAAATGGTTAAATTTGAAATTTACATGAAAAATATTATTTTTTAATAGTAGATCTTTTTTTTTTCAACACAAGTAAGCCAGGCTTGTACAACTTAAGACTGTATCTAGTATTATTCTAATTTCTATATTAAAAGTCAAGTTGTTTCATGCTTTTTTTAACTAATTTGCAAGTAATAAAAGAAAAAACATTAATGAAGATCAAGCTATATTTTACATAATTAGAAAAGGCTAAAGACATTTCAAACATAATTTCTTATTGGAAAATTCTTATTATAAGGGAAGGGTAAGAAAGGTTGACAAAGTTGGTATTATAATCCCATAATAATGCATTAAGAACAAGTAGAGCCAAGTTAATAATCCCAGATTTTCTCAATTAATCAGGTGGAAACAAAATGACCATTGTTAAGGTGATTGACACATTGAATCAAAATGCTATAAATATTAAAAAACCTTATTTAGTGTACTACAAAGGTAAACCAAAGCAAAGGAGGAGCACTATGCATTGATCCTAAAATTTCTTTGATCATGCGAATATGAAACTTTTTCATCTTTTTAAAAAAATTAGTAGCTTTGTGGGATAAAACATATAAGAAGAATTAGGTTTTGAAGAGTTTTGAAGTGTCATCCACCATTCCTAGATGAGAGCGAGATGAGAGTGGTTGAAACAATCAAGTAAGTGATTAAGAAAAGCGTGAGTGATCTTGTGGCTATTGTGGCGACACATAGATTTATATGCATGAAGAAATGGATGATGAAAAATTAGGACTGACGAACTAGCAGTTGATGTTTCAGTCTTCACTTATAGAAGTGATTATGAAGAGTTTTAAAGATATTCCAAAAGATATAAAAGCTACTATAAGTGAAAAAAAATATTATAATAGTGTTATTTTATTTGAGAAATTATTTTCCATATTTAATTGCAAGAATAGGTGGGGAAGGCAAATTAGATAAGAATTAACGAGTGATTAACTGTAATAAATTGGCTTAAGTGAGGTACAAAAACATAATATGTACAAAAGTAGGGTCATTACAGCAAACCTCCCCAATAGTTTTGAGTTTTATATAACCCACCCCACTTTTCGACAAACCCAGTTCTCTCTCTCTCTCTCTCTCTGTATTCCAAGTTATCTCCGACCCCTCTCTCTCCTTTCTCTCTCACTCGCCGGGCTCCGGCGATGTGTTTGGCGGTAATGGTTTCCGGCGCATTATACAGAGAACCGAGTCCTGAGATCCTAAACGGATGCCACACTTTCCGGTATGGAATCCTTTTTTTAACGGTCATTTTATCGCTACTGAACCTGCGATTCATTTCTTTTTTCTCCAAATAGAGCGAGATCCGAAAAATCATCCTATTTGGATCCAAACAACGATTTTATCGTTCAATCCGGATTCTAGCGAACCTGTCCAATAGTAACGAAAAGATATTTTGCTCATTTCACTGTTCAGTCGAATGTTATTTTTTCAATTCTTTTTTTAACTTCTTATTTTTCTTGAAATTCAGGTAATTCTGTTTGGATTGCTGGAAATCAGCCGATAAATTTTCTGGAAAATCAATATAACTCGGTGGTATCTCTAGAAGTCTCAATCTTATACGGAGGATGCATGTGTTTCCATACTCGATTCGTTTGCATCAGTTTCGGCAAATGTGAAAATATTTTGCCATCTTCTTAGTTGCATCGATGCACTTTTGCTTTTTCTGGGTATACTTTTTCGTGTTAAACTGATGGAAAGAATAAACACATGGAGACCAATTGCGTGCAAAGCTCGGTATTTGTTTTCCGGGTATTGGGACAAGATATAGGATTTGCGGTATAGAAGAAGTTTTGGAACCCTTTGTCAAGAATGAATGTTGTATGAGAAATTTGCTTGGTTTTGTTGGGGTATGGTAGAGATTTGTTTTTAACATATCAAACAAAGCTTGCTAGGATTATTTCTGTGGAGGTAGAGGGGAGGAGGTGACTACTATTTCGAAAATGAATCCAGAGGGAGGAGTGAATGATGGTCGGCCTCGATATGGACCAAGTGATTCGCTTCTCCCGGGTCTTATCAACGACCTCGCTTTGGATTGCCTTGCTTGGGTGAGTAGATCGGACTATGCATCTTTATCTTGTGTTAATGCAAGTTTTAATGGTTTAATTAAAAGTGGGTGTTTATATGGGTTGAGAAAACAATTGGAGATTGTGGAGCATTGGGTGTATTTAGTTTGTGATCCAAGGGGGTGGGAAGCATTTGACCCCATTAGGAAGAAATGGATGACGTTGCCAAGAATGCCTTGTGACGAGTGTTTTAATCATGCTGATAAGGAGTCCTTGGCTATGGGCAGTGAATTGTTGGTTTTTGGTCGTGAGTTGTTGGATTTTGCCATTTGGAAGTATAGTTTGATTCATCGGAGTTGGGACAAGTGTCAAGGTATGAACCGTCCTCGGTGTTTGTTTGGGTCAAGTAGCCTTGGTCACCGCCCTCGGTGTTTGTCCAGTTCGAGTAGCCTTGGTTCGATTGCTATTGTTGCAGGAGGGAGTGATAAATATGGGAATGTTTTGCAATCTGCTGAATTGTATGACTCTTCATCAGGTACTTGGGAAATGTTACCTAGCATGCACACGCCACGTAGATTGTGCTCGGGATTTTTTATGGATGAAAAATTCTATGTGATTGGTGGGATGTTAAATCCCTCGGTACCATTGACCTGTGGAGAGGAGTATGATCTTCAGACGAAGAAATGGAGGAAAATAGAGGATATGTATCCATTTGCCAATACGGCCACCCAGGCTCCTCCTCTTGTGGCAGTTGTTAATAACCAGTTATATGCAATCGAGCATTTGACCAACATGGTGAAGAAGTATGACAAAGTGAAGAACACCTGGGATGTGTTGGGAAGGCTTCCAGTGAGGGCTGATTTGGCAAATGGCTGGGGCCTGGCTTTCAAGGCTTGTGGAGAGGAACTGCTGGTTGTGGGTGGCCAAAGAGGCCCAGAAGGCGAAGGGATTGTACTGAACTCTTGGTGTCCAAAGTCTGGGGTCAATAATGGAACCTTGGACTGGAAGGTTCTTGGTGTGAAGGAGCATGTTGGTGTGTTTGTGTACAACTGTGCTGTTGTGGGTTGTTGAGGATTTATATGCTCGAGTGAAAGGAAGATGTGTGATTCAACTTGGCCGTACAGGGTGCTTCTCTGGGCATTTATCTTATTGACTAGAATTAATCTTCATTGAGATAGCTTTGTCTAGCTAAAAAATTTGGTTTTCATTTCTTAACATGCCTGTATTTGAATCTTTCTGCTTTCATGTTTCTGCCTTTTATTTGCTTTTGAGAGGCACTAAATAGAGTCACTTTGTAATGCTTTGTTCCTTGTTTTAATTTTCAAAGTTCATCCACAGCCCACTTATTTATACCAATAAATTGAAAACCCTTTTGACAGAATTATCTGATGTTCAATGTTATAATGCTTGATTCTGTAATGCTTCACGTTCTTTCCCAATTTTACTTCAAAGTTGAGGCATTTCGAATTGTTTGTTGACAAGGACAAAGTCAAGGCAAACCTTTGAAATTATTTCAATATTGGACCTTGGACTTATAGTTTCGAATTGAATCTCTTTAGAAATAAGATTTCTGCACCAAAAAGAAATATAATGAGTGTATTCTGGTGTAGTTGTCAGCAGTTAGCTTTAGCTTCATTGTCTTGTTGTCAGCGTGTATAAATATAGAATAATCATTCATGAACAGAATTCTGAGGCAAAGTACTTAAGAAAGAGCTTTATACTTAATGCTATAATTCAAGAATTCAATACATCTGGTGAACTTTTACAGGGTTGAGGACTCGGGCTCATATGGAGTGAACTAAAAAGTATGTGACAGTAGCAAAGTGGAAATTCACTTTGGTTGAAATGTTGAAATTTATGAACACCAGCTTATAGGGGTATAGTTGCTGTGAGATTTTAGCTCAGTTGAGGTTTTTTCCTAGTTTGATGCATTCTGCAATTGTGGACATGCAGGATGATTTTCCAATGAAGTTGTAGGATATGATTTACATGAGTTGCTTCTTTTCATGCTTATCATTTTTTTCCATTTTACTTCACTATTTAAGTGGGTTGGATAATTCTATATATCAGATCTAGCCATTTGGTAAAATTCACTTGATCAATCTTCTTCCCCAGATAGTATATGATGCAGCAGCCACATTATGGTTGAGGCCTGAGGGTGTATGGTTTGAACATGTTTTAGTATTATCATTTTTTTTTTTGTTTATAGCTTTTTCATAGGACGTGTGGGTGTTTTTCATAGGATATGAATGTGTTAGTGTGGGTGTTTTTCATAAGATGTGGGGTGGTGAATAGTAGTTGATGTATAGTAAATCTGGGAGAAAAAATACCTTCTTTCTTTCTAGTGTTCCTCCAGGGCTTGTCCTATTTTCACTTGGTTTATTATCGCATCTCTTTTATTATTTTATATTTTATTTAAGTTATTTTCTATAACAGGCTAAATTTCTGAAAAAATTAATGAAGCTCGTAGTTGCAGATTTATGTTGCATAGCCCAACGTAAATCATAAATGGGTCTGATGTATAGATGGGTAAGGAACCAATCCAATCGCTGGAGTCCACTCAATTTCTGTGGAACCCGATGTTTTTATATTCGAAATAATTCCACCAAAGTCTTTTTTGTTACCCACTGTTTCCCGAGAGGAAAAATGAATGACATACAACTCTTTTTATAATATTTTATATAATTATATTTTAAAGGAATGATTATTTTTATAAATATAACATCACTTTACATAAATAGTCTCATTTTAAAATATGGTTGTATGAAAGGTTGTAAACATGATTGTAAATATATCGTTATTATAAAATTACTTTTATTATGAAATATATATTTATTTTATGAGGATTTTTTGTGATAATAGCACTTATGGTTCTTCAAATAATATAAGAGACATTGTTAATATTGTACACTTTTCCTAATGTAATTTTCACCGATAAAGCAATCACTTTACATACCATTAAAACCAACCCATTAGAGCACTGGCATTCGATTCATTAAATGCAAGTGAACTTCAAAATTTGCCTTATTTTATGTTAAAATTGCTGCATTGGATTCATCAAAGAGTAAAAGTTGAAGCTTTGAGCTATAGTGAATCACTCTCTCGGGTCATATTTGGCGAGCCACTGTTCACATGCCAAACGTATATTTTATTCATTAATTTCCATCCAATTACCCGTAGTTTCTTTCCCACGTATTTCTCTCTGTTTCTTTGTCCCCCACGTTCTCACTCTTTCTCTCACTTTCTCTCCCTTTCTCCAATTTTGTCTCTTCCCTAAGGATTGTCTCTTTGTTTCCTCAAGCGATTTTAAGTGGAGCGATTTTCTTTTATTTTCTCTCCATTTTCTCTCTTCCCTCAAGAACTGTTTCTCTGTTTCCCTGAGCGATTTTCTTCCATTTCCTTTTGTTTCTCTCTCTTCCCGCTACAAAGATTTTTCCAGTTTCCTTGAGCAATTTTCTCTCAAAAATATGATTGAGCTGACAAGCCCTAATCGACCAAGCTTCCACCCAACACCGCTTTCCACAGTCCAACCCAAGAAGATTTGGTCACTTGTAGTCCTCTAGGTCTGGTACTCACGGAAACAAAGATAATTTTCTTTGGATTAACTCCTTTCTTTTAGATACTCGTGGTTCTGGAATGGGAGTCAAAGGAAATATGAGTTTTGAGCCTTTTTTTCTTAAATTTCAGAATGTACGTAGGCTATTTTGGTCTTCGCTACATACACCGTGCAAACTAATTCTAATTTCTTTGGTTGGATGTTGCTATTTTTAGTCCGAGGTGAGACTTTAGGAAACTCAATGTTTTTCACGACTAGTCAGTCAACTTGAAATTGTTTAATGGTTGGGATTTGATCGTGTTGGAACCATATGAGATGAGATTAATTTTTATGGGAAGGTATTGGCTGTACGGGTATGATTGAAAAGGGGATGAATCAAAACTTCCAAAAATTGATGAGCTTATGATATTCTTTTGTTTGTTTGTTTGTATCTCTTCCTTGAATGCAATTGAAGATAAGAGCTGACTTTAGTTATGATACGTAGAGTGATCTTCAAATATCTAATGTGGGACTTGAGCCGTATCACCTACGATGGATTGGCCCGACAAGAACGTTGGGAATTTAAAGGGGGTAGATTGTAATACCTCACATGATAAGGGTAGGTGATGTATGAGATCCCACATTGCTTGGGAAAGAGAAGCTCTTGCTCTTTTTAAGGTTCCAATGGGGCTCCAATTGTATCACTGACTAGTCCTTTTGAAGTATAGGCTATGTATTTTGGGCATTCTCTTAGGGCGTTACAAATAGTATCAGAGCCTATTTCAACTAGAAATGTGGGACTTGAGCCATATCACCAACGATGGACTAGCCCGACAAGAACGATAGGAACTTAAGGGGGTAGATTGTGATACCCCATATGATAAGGATAAGGGTAGGTGGTGTATGAGATCTCACATTGCTTGGGAATGAGAAGTTCTTGCTCTTTCTAAGGTTCCAATGTGGCTCTAATTGTATCACTGACTAGTCCTTTCAGAGTATAGGCCATGTGGTTTGGGTCTGTCATTAGGACTTTACAGGAGGGAGAGAGGGTTATTAAACCCTACTTTAAAACGCCTTATTTTATTTTTGAAAACTTCATGTCCAAAAGGATGTCGTTTCACTCAATTAAGTGAAACAACGTTGTTTCATATATAAAAAATATACATATATTTACTATCGGCCGGTTTGACATTGGTTCAAACTGGGACCGAACCGACCGACGTAAGTTTTAGCAAATCCCTACTGTCGACCTGCCTGTTCTCCACCGGTTCCTAGCTCTGCGGCCATTTCCTGTTGATGACTGCCAATCCGATCAGTTCCTGTACGCCCCTAGAAAGTAGGTTATATAATGAACCTCCCAGCCAAATGTATATGACAATGAATTAGCATGTAATCAAAGGGGAAATAACACAAAAATAAGACAACAACAATAACAAACAAATTAGTACAGAACTCATAGCATAAATTGTGAAGTTAAAACTAAAATAGAATCACTTATTTTCTTTAGAGATTAAAATCTCATGCTGCACCAGGCAGTTGAAAGCTTAACTCTGTATGTCATAACACTCAACTTAGGAAACCTGTGTCAACAAAGTGTAAGCAAAATAACGATCCTATAATACGGAATAAACACTTTAAAACAGAATTGACAAGTTTAATGACAAAGAAACAGTACCTCCAGCCATTGATGTTCCTTACGGTTTTGTTGCGCTCTCTCACTGATGTTTGGCACTTCCAAACTCTACTCATTCTATTTAGATGGTGTTATACTGAAGGGGATTGAGTGAATGAGTCTGGGGACTACACGTAGTATTTATAACCGAAGCTTCTATTAAGCTTTGGTGGCTACGTGTCCCACGTGTTCAGTTTATCATGAGGCAGTTCCAACGTTCTACGAACGTGATGAACACTCAGAGTGGACCACTTCAAGAGCTCCTAAAATTAAGGGAAGCTGGAGACTCGTTCTCACGAACGGGCTCCATGAGAAACGGTCAACATTCTTCCACTTGGTCCATACTTCTAATATAATGTTTTATCTTAAACCCATCGATAATCTATATTTAAGTAATAAATATATGAATCATGGCGATAGGTTCTCTAATGACGAGTATTACCTTCCATGTATTACCATGTATTTATTTCTTAAACATTATAATTTATGTGGCAACAATTTCTTAATGAATAAACCCTATGTTTATTCTTGGTTCAACACAGATGAATTTTCTCAAAATTAAATTAAGGTACACATCAATATGAGAAAAAATATCAAAATAATTAAGAATTTCATTAAAATAACATTGTTCACACAATGAAAAATTACATAATGGAACCAAGTCCCCATATTCACTACATTATCCTTGAATTTCAACAGTGCCATGCCCTTAGTCAAAAGATCAGCGATCATTAGCTCAGTGCTGACGTGCTTAATGACCACTTTCTTTTCTTTAACACGTTCCCTTATGACTATATATTTAATGTTGATATGTTTACTTCGACTCCCACTTTTGTTGTTCTTAGCCATAAAAACAGCGGCTGAATTGTCGCAATACATTCTCAATGGCCTAGAGATAGAATCCATAATTCTAAACCCAGAAATTAAACTCTTAAGCCATACACCATGTGAAGTAGCCTCAAAATAAGAGACAAACTCGGTTTCCATAGTGGAAGTGGCAGTCAAAGTCTGCTTGTCACTCCTCCATTATACAGCTCCACCGACCATAAAAAAAATGTATCCTGATGTTGATTTGCGTGAATCAATACAGCAAGCAAAGTCATAATCCAAGTAGCCAATTACTTCCAGATTATCCGTCCGTCTATACATAAACATGTAGTCTTTGGTTCCTTGAAGGTACCTCATTACTTTCTTTGTAGTTCTCCAGTGGTATAAACCTGGATCACTCTGATATCGTCCCAACATTTCTACAGCAAATGCAATGTCAGGTCTTGTACAAACCTGAGCATACATTAGGCTTTCGACAATAGAAGCATATAGAATTGAACCTATCACCATTTCAAGGTCGTTCTTCGGGTATTGGTTCAAATTGAACCTATCACCCTTCACAATGGGAGCTACACTTGGTGAACAATCATTCATCCAGAATCTTTGTAAAACTTTATTAATATAGATTTCCTGAGATAGACCCAAGATACCTCGAAATCTGTCACTATGGATCTTAATGCCAATGACATAAAATGCCTCACCCATATCCTTCATCTCAAAATTTTTAGAGAGGAATTGTTTCACCTCATGCACCAAACTCTTATCATTGGTTGCTACCAAAATGTCATTCACATATAAAACAAGAAAATAGATTTTACTCCCGCTGACCTTCTAGTATATACATTGATCCATAACGTTTTCTACAAAACCGAATGAAGAAATTATATTATAGAATTTCAGATACCATTGGCGGGATACTTGTTTTAAACCGTATATGGATTTCTTGAGCTTGCAAACCAATTGTTCACCATCACAAGAGGGGAATCCTTCAGGTTGTTTCATGTAAACCTCGTCTTCTATATCTCCATTGAGAAATATTATTTTCACATCCATTTGTTGCAACTCTAAGTCAAAATGAGCTGCTAATGCCAAAATAATGCGCAAGGAATCTTTCTTAGATACAGGAGAGAAAGCCTCCATGTAATCGATTCATTCTTTCTGAGTGAATCTCTTAGCAACGAGTCTTGCCTTGTATATCTCAATGTTGCCCAATCAGTCTTTCTTTGTCTTAAAGACTCATTTACATCCAATAGATTTTACACCATTAGGCAACTCAACAAGATCACCGACCCCGTTACTCTTCATAGAATTCATCTCTTCCTTCATGGCATTGTACCATAATTCTGATTCTTTGCAACTCATGGCTTGTGAAAAGAATTCGGGATCATTTTCGGCTCCAATATTATAGTCAGATTCTTGCAGATACATAACATAATCATTAAGAATTGCTGATCTCTTTGCTCTAATAGATCTTCTTAATGTTGTACCATCATCTTGCTGAGAAGTATGTTGTTCAACTCGTTGTTCAAAAGTTATTGGCAACTCTTGAACTACTTGATTTACTGGAATGTCGTCAGTAGCTTGTGGAACTTCAATGATTGGTTATTCAACACCAGTTTGTACTTGAGGGGTGCTGTAAACAATAACCAATCTATCACTTGAGGTGGAATGTTGAGATTCTGAATGATCATTCTTAGAAACTATGATCATGGTTTGATCGCTCCCACTGATCAAGTCATTTTCAAGAAATTTTGCATTTCTTGATTCCACAATCCTAATACTGTGAGATGGACAATAAAATCTGTAACCTTAGACCTTTCAGCATATCCAATGAAATACCCATTAATGGTCATTGGGTCTAGTTTCTTCTTTTGTGGATTATAAATTCTCACCTCAGACGAGCATCCCCAAACGCGCATATGTCGCAAACTCGGTTTCCATCATTTCCATAATTCAAATGGCGTTTTAGGAACAACCTTGGTTGTAACTCGATTTAATATATACACTGTCGTCTTAAGTGTTTCAGCCCACAAGGATTTAGGAAGATTGGAGCTGCTAAGCATACTCCGCACCATGTCCAATAATGTTCGGTTTCTTCTTTCTGCTACACCATTCTGGTCTGGTGAATCAGGCATGGTATATTGGGTAATAATACCATGCTCTTGAAGAAACTTTACACATGGCCCAGGTGCTTGTCCATCCTCTGTGTTGTATCTACCATAATATTCACCACCTCTATCTGATCTCACGATCTTAATTTGCTTACCGTATTGTTTCTCTACTTCAGCCTTAAAGATCTTAAAGGCATCTAATACTTCATTCTTATTATGAAGCATGTAGAGATACATATATCGTGAGTAATCATTTATAGAAGAGAAGAAGTATTTCTGACCATGTGAGTCCATGTCTGGACTACATATATTAGTATATATGATCTCTAATATGTTTGAACTCCTATTGACACCTTTCTTTGACTTGTTGGTTTGCTTTCCCTTTATGCAGTCCACACAAGTCTCAAAATCAGTAAAATTCAGAGTATTAAGTACCCCTTCATTTACTAATCTTTTAATTCTATCTACGGAGATATGACCTAATCTCCGGTGCCATAATTTAGAGGAATCCTAATTAATAACACATCTTTTAGTGCCAGTGTGAACATGCATTAAATCATAAGTGACATTTTTTTGTAAATTAATGCAGTAAAGACTATCAGACAAAGTACCATTGCCAACACAATCATATTTATAAAATAAACTGAATGATGAATTTGAAAAATTAAAGGAATATTTAAAAGGCACAAGTCTTGAAATTGAAATCAAGTTTCTAGAGAAATTTGGAACATAAAAGGTATTTTCCAACTTTAAAACAAAACCACTACTTAAAATTAAATAGCAAGCTCCTATAACTTCCACATACGAGCCCATCTTGTTTCTTGATAAGATGCTTTGCTCACTTCCCAATGGCTTCATTAAGTTTTGCAAACCCTGCAAGGAATTCGAAATGTGGATTGTTGATCTATAATCAATCCACCATGTGTTATTATTGATATTAATCATATTAGATTCATAACAAACAAGTGAGGTTGGATTACCTTTGTTTGCAAACCATTTCTGAAATTTAGTGCATTCCTTCTTCCTGTTTCCTTTCTTTTTACTGAAGAAACACCTGAAATCTTTCTTGATCTAGCTTGGAGAGGTATTTTGCTTTTCCCTTTCTGATTGGCTTGAGATTTGCCCTTTCCACGCATTGCTAACATTATACTTTCATCCTGTTCCATCATCAATCTCCATTCCTCTTGAACACACATGGTCATGAGTTCATTAATTGACCATTTATCCTTATGTGTGTTGTATGAGTTTTTGAAGGGTCCATATTGATGGGAAGGGTGTTCAGGATATAGTGCACTAGGAAGGATTCCGACATTTCAACTTCGAGTTTCTTCAATTGAGCCACATTGTCCTTTATTTGCATGATGTGCTCGCGCACACCTTTCACACTGGTGAGCATTGGGGATGAGAATTTCATGATTAGGGTACTTGCTAATGCCTTGTCTGAAGTGACAAATTGTTCATCAATGACTTTCAGCAAGTCTCGAAACTTTTCATGTTCATCGACAGAACCACGAATACCAGAAGAAATTATAGTCTTAATGAACATCATGCTGAGGCAATTAGATCGCTCCCATCGCTCATAAAGCGTGATGTTCGTTGAAGTGCTGGTATCAATGAGTGCTGGTGGTTCGTCTTTCCTAATAGCATAATCTATGACCATCCACTCTAAATGAAGAAGAATTTTCTCCTTCCAGACCTTATAGTTATCTCCCTTAAGTTCAGGGATATCATAACGAATATCAGAGAAATTTGCAAGTTGTACAACTGCATAAAATTATAGATTACATGCTTACGTTAAAACTGAGTTCTAAATAAAATTTCATGCTTTTGCAATGTAAATCATGCTTAAAAATTGAATCTAATGACATAAAAAATGCCTGTTGGCCATATTTTAATTCAAGTAGATTCAATTATTCTTTATGATAGAATTTTATCAAATTATTTACTTAATTCATAATTCTAAGGGTATATTATGATTATAATTTGATATATATTCTATCTTAGATTAAACTTTATGATAAAACTATCAAATTATTTACTAAATTCATAATTCTTGTGGGTAAGTTATGAATAACTTGATATTTTATTCTAATTAATAATAAAAATATAATAAAAATTCTTGTGGGATAAAATTTATTATATTAAGTATAATTAATTACAATTAATGTCTAATATTCTTTATGTGATCTTAATCAATCATAATATATAATTTTATTTAATTAAAGATGTTGTGGCTATTCTCTAATTAATTAAAATTATATGGATCACTAAACATTAAATCGCATAAGACTAGCTTAATATTATGAATTACATAATTTTAACTAATACTAACATATTATTATGCACAAAATATTCTCATAATATAAGCATAAATATTGCATAATCAAACTATAATATTATGTATAACATTTGATTTCATGCATTTAACTATATACTCATCCAAAAATTGCATGTATTAATATAGAGTAAAAATAATCAATTCATGCAAACTAAATACGAGCATAATAAATAAATTTACACAACAATTATCCAAATTGCATATAATTAAATCAAATAAAAATTATAAACACAACTATACAGCATAACAATTATAAGCACAAAGGGCGTGGGCCCAAAAACCCACTTTCCAGACCATCTATAAAAGTGGAAACTAATTTTTTTTTGAATTTTTTTTTAAAAACTGACCCATATAAACGACATGTCGTTTTTTCCAAAATTGAAAACGACATGTCGTTTTCCTCATTGTTTTAAAAAAAAAAGCCATATAAATGACATGTCTTTTTTTTTTTTTAAACTCATAAACGACGTGTCATTTTTTCTCTATACTGAATGAATGCTGGCCCAACTAAACGATATGTCGTTTTCAACAAAATTGAAAACTACATGTCGTTTAGCTCTATACTGAATAAAAGGCTCACAACTAAAGGACATGTCGTTTTCACCAAAACTGAAAACGACGTGTTGTTTATCTCAGTACTGAATGAAATACCTCCCAACTAAAAGACATGTAGTTTTCAACAAAATTGAAAACTACATGTAATTTTGGTTGTCTTCAACCTCCAGACAGTGTTGTAGATCACGGTTTCTGTGACGATTTTGACATCAAAAAACATGTTTTTAATCACATAAAGTTTAGAAAAACTATTTCCACATGATTTTTAATCTTCTTTCGAATAAAAAAATCCAGAAATCAAAGCTGAAATTTTTTTCAAAACTTTCAGCCTAAAAACAGAGATGAACAGAGCAATTCTATAAACACCAAGGTAGAGATAAAACCTGTTTCTGATACCAAATGTAAGCAAAATGACAATTCTATAATACATAATAAACACTTTAAAATAGAATCGACAAGTTTATTGACAAAGAAACAGTATCTCCAGCCATTGATGTTCCTCATAATTTTGATGCGCTCTCTCACTGATGTTTGGTACTTCCAAACTCTACTCACTCTATTTAGATAGTGTAAGATTAAAGGAGATTGAGTGAATGAGTCTGGAGACCAAACGTAGAATTTATAGTTGAACCTTCCATCAAGTTTTGGTGGCTACGTGTCCCACGTGTTTAGTTTATTATGGGGCAGTTCTAACGTTCTACGAACGTGATGAATACTCAGAGTAGACTACTTCAAGAGCTCCTAAAATTAAGGGAAGCTGGAGACTCGTTCTCACGAACGGCCTCCATGAGAAACAACCCAAAGTTGATGTAAATGAAACCACATCTAAACCAAAACTAACCTGCATAGTTCTGAGGATATATATATATATATATATATATATATATATATATATATTTTGTTTAACTTCACGTGTAACATCAATGTAGTGTCACTGAAGAATTGGTCCAATACCACTACGAGTAAGCAAGCATTTATTGGGTAAACCATGTATATAGGTATTTAAGGGAATGGTCAAGAGGTAACCACAAATGCCGGTGGTTTCAACGTGAACAAGACAGTGGTAAGCTGTATGAAAATACACAACCATTATGAGTACTATTTTAAATGAAACTCACGTGTCTATGGTTCAAAGCATTTCTAACTCCGATTTCTCTAGAACCATTACATATAAAGCATTTGGGCGATCTGGAGTGTAGAACGTTCCTTTAAATCTATGAGGATCTCTGTCTAAAGCATATATGAGATCTTTCCATCTATCGACAAGATCACACGATGTATAGTTAAGAGGGTCAACAATCCAATCAAGGAATCATTTTCTCAAGTATCTCAACCAACAAATATTATTATTTAAGTACAAAGCTAGATCATAATCTGATACCAAACTCAATAATTAAGAAACTTTTATTGCATAGATTGCTTAAATTCTCAATTGTCATTGCAACATGAAGCTTGATATGATGATTAAAAGAGGATATATACAACATGAAATCCAAATCAAGTCTTAGAAAACCTTAAATTATACATGATCTGATAAATTGTTAAGACAGTTATGTGAAATCACCACTTGAGGTTGATTTTATTATTTATTTTATATATTAACAAGTTATAGGTATAAATATCAGTACAAACATTTACAACATCAAAACTATGCACAAATCCACAGTTCTACAACATAATTCCATATATCGAATGCAACATTTTTTCAAAGTAGACACATCTAATATGTATCTTAGTTACACAAATCAAACAACCATCTGAAAGGAATTGAAATTAACACAATTCAAACAATAATTGAAAAAATTCCAAAATTTAGAAACCCTAAAAATCGAATTTGATGGAAATATAACAATGCATCAACAAATCAAAGTAGGAATCCAACTTAAGGCGTTGGAAAGGCTGAGAAGAAATATGCTACAATGGGGCTGGGCTTGCGACGGCTTAACAACAATGGGGAAGATGGCTGACGGGTGGAGATAATGATACAGTGAGAGAGAGATCAGGAAAGGAAAGAGCGCGGGAGAGCGGAGAAGGGGGGTCAATTTTGGACCCCCTAGTAGAAAATGACATCGTTCCACTTGAAATGGAACGACGTCATTTCACGTTGAGGTTGAAATTTAATTAGATGTAAAACAACGCCGTTTTTCATCTGATTTTTTTTTTAAAAGTCAGAGTTCAGAAATGGGCTCCGACTCCGTACATGAATTTCAAAGTAATTCCGACTCCAAATTCTGTTGGAGTTGAAGCTGGAGCTAGCGTCGGCCGGAGTCGAAGCCGATGGAGGATTTGCCCACCCCTAGCTCCATGTCCTCTGAAGACCAGTTTGCTAATATTTTTACGAAATCTCATCCACCTGGTAGACTTTGTGATTTTTTTCCCAAACACAAGTTGGTTCTACCATCTAGAATTTGGGGGACGTTGATGTATATACTACTTTGATTAGAATACAACCTTGATTAGGAGATCTTATATTTATATGCTTTCTTATTTCACTTAAATGTCTTTTCCTATAAATAGGCACTCGTACTTTATATAACATTCATTCATTCAATTATAAAAGTTTATTTTTATTTATTTTCCACAAGAGGAACATCTTTCTCTCTTCGCCCCTTCTCCATGTTTTTCCCTCAAATATCATTTTACTCTATCACCATCATCTTAGTTGTTCCTTTTTGTCTTTCTGTTTGATTTTTTGTTTCTTTTTCTTATTCTATGACATTTTATGTTTCTTTTTCTTCATCTTGGTTTTCGTTCTTGGCCGTAAGATGGTCTCATTTATTTAATCTCAACATTCAAATACTACAAATATTAATACTTTTCAATTTCAAATTTTTAATTTTTTGATCTAATCATTACAACTTTTTCAAACTTCTAAACAAAATATAAAAACCAATTCAACTTTTTTCAAAAATTAAAATGAAAAATAATATTATAAAATTATTTTAATTTTATAATATTTTTATTCAACTTTTTCTCTCTCATTTCTGAAAATCCTATAAACATCTTAACTCAAATCATTTTACTATTATTCGTAATTTATTTTACTATTATTCATAAATTTTTTATCTCATCTTTTGATTTATTTTTAACATCTATGTTTATAGTTATAACATTATCTCTCTCGTTTTTAGTGTAATTACATTTTGTATAGTTTATTACTAGAAAATGTGTATAATATAGACTGGGAAAATTATTTTACTTTATTTTAAGGACAGAGACTCGTGGTGTGTATTTTGTGGGCAACGCATTAATGATTTCCTTTATATCATGTACTGATCCATGGTGTATGCTACAATATTGTTCTATAAAGCCGAAAAATGACATCTTTGCCTCAACCATATCATTTTTTTTTTAAAAATGTATTATTGTGAAGAATTAAATAATTTGAATTATTTATGAAGCTGATTTGTAAGCTACACTTTGACTTAAAGTACTGTATACACTATAAAAAAATTGTTTATTTATAATTATTTATTTTCTTCGAAAATAATTATTTCTTGTAAAATGAGTTTGTTTTTGTCATAAATAATCATTTTCGTCGCAAATAATCAATCACAAATGCTCATTATATAAGATGTGATAATTTAAGGTTACTACCGATATGTTTGATGAAGAGATACTGAAAGTTTGAATGTACATTAGATCGTTAAAGAGAATAATTAGCATGACTTGACGTGGTATATCAAGTTTTTTCTTTAAAATATTATATCAATTTTCATTAGTTTATAAAACAATTTTTGATAATTGTCTTCATCGACCAAACATTTCTTTGCATGTAATATATTGTATTTTTTAATTTTTAGTACAGTTGAATATTCAACGTAATACATTTGTCCAGATGCTATCATAAGTTGAAAGCAACACGATATCATACCCAAAACGCTCGTGATCAAGTGAAAGGAATTAAGTTAATGAAAGTCTAACCTCTTATCCATTGCCACATGTGTTTAAGATTAAATGTGTAAATCTTACCCACCAGCTAGCTATCTAGCTAAAGATGTGGACTCTATGCATGTCACCGATTTTCTCTTTATTCTAGGCGTAGTTTATTTTCAGAAAACATCTCACCTCATCATTATAATTTTTTTCAAATCTCTACATAAAATAAAATAAATAATTCAACTTTTTCAAATTTCAAAATAAAAATAATATTAAAAAATATATTATAACAATATCTTATTCAACTTTTTAATTTTAATCTCAACTCATATCATCTCATCTCTAAAAATAAACGAGCCTAAATGCTATAGAATTTAGAAATATTACTACTTCTAATCACCCCCTTTCCCCACAGCGTAACAAGTTTCAATGAATTAGCCGTTACTAACATGGACGGTACAACATTCACCGATAAAGGGTGGCATAATCGAATGACGTACTGATCGATAGTGTTAATTTTTTTTTCCTTTTAAATCATAATTTGTGTTAGTATTTAAAAAAAAAAATACTAAAAAATATATACAAACTATAACAAAAAAGATTTTTTGGGACGATTTTATTTTAAAATGAAATAAAAATCGTCTCAAAAAGTGAGATTTAGAGACGAATTTCATATTTCGTGCCAAAAAGTGACAGAAGATGTATACCGTTCGAACGGTATAGTTAGGGACGAAATATTTTGTCCTTTATAATAAAACCGTTCGAATGTAATGCTTTAACGTTCAAACGATTAAATTTAATCGTTTGCATGTACATTTTGGGGTGTTAAGTAAAATTATTATAGTAAAAAATTACTTTACCGTTCGAACGTACAAATTTCACCGTTCGAATGATGAATCAGCACTGTTCAAACATAATTTGTAGGGTTTGAACGGTGATCATATGTTTTTTTAGAGAATTATATTTATATTAACTAGTAATTATAAGAAATTTATCAATTAAATAATAGGAATAATATAAATCAATAATTAGTTCAGAAAATATAAAATAATATTAATTTATAATTAAATACTGAATTTACAAAACACTAAATATTTTCCATGTTAAAAACAAAAAAAAAATAAAAAATAAAAAATAGAAAGTACTAAGACCTCAACTCTTTGCACATTTCCTTGACTGCATCTAAGCGTTCCTCTATCTGTGTCAGTCGAGTACTGATGGTGACCTGAGTCGCAGGCATGGCATCAAGCTCCGTACGTAACTTAGAGATGCTACGTAACTTAGAGATGCTAGCAGTAATCTCTGTAACTCAAACATAGCAGAACGGACCTCCAAACACACTGCATTGATTATCACTGATGTCTGTCTGCTGATTGCTACACACAGTGACGCACGATCTCGGCCATGTCCTCACAAGTAGTGTTGTGTACTAATGCCTCGTCCTGTGTGGATATCTCAGCGGCCGCTCCATGATCTCCCGACTATGCATATCTTTAAGGATCAACCGGGTCTGGAACATGACCATGAAGACGCAATCTCGAGTGTCCTGTGCTGTGTGAGAGGGAGGTGCTGTTGATCGGTCTCATCGGCTCCCGTTTACGCTAGGCAACATTAGGCACGACACTGGCAAATAGCAGAAATCGGGTGATCAGAATCCCGAATGGCAGTATATCCGTCGAAATGTATCGAGACTTTGATTGAATCCTATCGAATATATACTCCACCAGGTTGATAAGAATGCCACGAGCAACCCGTATCATAAATTTCGTCCGATCAATGCCAACATTTATCTTGTGCTATCGAGGGTCAATATTGTTGGCGATTATCAAATTTAGGATCTTGAAAAAAGAAGATAGATTTGCCTGCTTGATGCTCTTCGTCCCATCATATGGGAGAGCATCTGGACCAACAACCAAATCCCTCACCTCATGATCAGCAAGGGCATCACCTCATCTGTATAAACTGGTGCCTCCTCCTCAGCTATCTTTGCCTTAGCTGAAGGATCAGACTTTCTAGGCACCACGTTCGGATATGTATCTAGCAGACTAGGAATACTGAGATGCTCAACGAGTCCGTCTCGTGAAAATACAACTGGAACTCTTCAGACAGAGATCCTATATGCCCCTCCGTCATCTGGGCTGGTACCACCGAGCTCTCTATAGAACTCGGTAACAATGTCAATATAGGAGACGGTCTCCCATGATTCCTCTTGCTCATCTAAGATAGGTCTCCAACCACGATCACTGAAGACTGACGACAGGGAATGACCCTCCTAGACAAGACTCTGGAAGTCAAAAAGCTTCACCTGTTGCTCTAGTGAAACAGTCCTCTCCCTGCTTGGACGGATACTAGTTTTAGCTAGATTGCGTTGTTTATGTCTCACCCTAGAAGAAGACATTATAATCAATCTGAAATTTACAATTAAAGAGCTTATCAATACAACATTAATGATAAAAATATAATAAATAACTAATCACTAAATTACATATGAATAACAATTTAATAAAGTGAGACATTGTGAACAACAGAATTTTATAAAAATAATATCACAATATTTAGTATTAATTAGATTAATATTAATAGAAATTAAATATTTAACAAAATATGATAAATTTCTATATTAATTTAATTATAATATAATATATATCCTCGTTAAGATTTAATAGAATTACAATATGAAATAAAAATAATGATTCACTAATATTACTAAATTTAATCATATCGTCTAAACGCTTAAAATAATGTTTGAATAGTATGCAAACCTATTTGGCTCGTATAGTTTGAACGTATAAAATAACAATCGAACGGGGTACCGTTCAAATGTCTAAAACAACATTTGAATAGTTAATTAATAAACCTGTTTGGTATGTACCATTCGAATGCCCTACCCAACGTTTGAACGATATGCGAATGGAACTCAACGACAATGTTGAGTTGACTCAGCTATTGAAATCCATGGAATCCTTCAATTCCATGAATTTTTCAACAAAGTAATATAAAGAGACTTAAATAAACTTTTCTACAATGGATTTAAGCAAATTTATGATGAGTATTGATGGATAAATTGTTTTATCCTAATTTAAACAAATAATCCATCAAAAACCTAAATTTAAGTCATTGTTGCCATGAACAGTACCCAGTCGAAGCCTTTTCCTCTGAGTTCATGATTAATGACGTTTTACGTTGTTGAAGACGGCTGAAATCTGGAATGAATCCATTCTAATGGTTTAGGCTTACCCTTTGAACATGTATGTTATGTTCAAACATAGTTTAACACCGTTCGAACAGAAACTTATATATCAATGTATTTACAATTAGAAATTAGAATATATAAGGATAGTTGTCCATAATGATTATTCAAAAATAGTTTAGAAATGCTTAAACTAAATAAAAATACAAATACTTAATACTAAAATTTTAAATTAAAATAAAAATAGTTAAGATTTAATAATACTTAAATATTTAATTCTAAATTAATAAAATAAAGTATTTTAATTAAAATACTACTAAATCTTTAAATTAAAATACAAATAGTTAAGATTTAATAATACTTAAATAGTTAGTTCTAAATTAATAAAATGAAGTATTTAAATTAAAATACTACTAAATCTTTAAATTAAAATACAAATAATTAAGATTTAATAATACTTAAATAGTTAATTCTAAATTAGTAAAATGAAGTATTTTAATTAAAATACTACTAAATTTTTAAATAATACTTAATAATTATGTTTTTGTTGTATTGTTATATAAATAATATGTTGTTATTGTTTGATATATGTCAGCATATCTTGCATTGTTTGTTTATCAAAATAAATCTTAGACCCGTTCGAGAGTTATCAATCTGGATGAATGCTTGATTGATAATTCTTGAATTGTTCTGATATGAACCCGCAGGAATAGAATTCCTTGAACCCGCAATCAATTTGAAAATTCACCCAAGAAAACCAAAATCAAGTCAATGGATAGAGAATCTAGACTCGATGAGAACTCGTTTCAAGAACCTAGATTATATTAAAATCTAGACTCGTTGAAAAATATGTCTCAAGAACCCAGATTATAAGAGGGAACGCCAAAGGTTGTGATTTACTTGTGATAAGTTTAAAAGTTCAATCAAGAATAAGAGGAGTAAACTCAACTCACAAATAAAATTCAGTATTGTCTAAAAGTTCAAATGAGGCTACAAAGAGTATTTAAAACAAACCTAATTAAAACCCTAACTAAAATAAAGTCTCTTTTATCCAAAATGCCCATAGATGAACAGTGCCGCAACTACAAGCTCCTTTTACCTAAAAAGTAACTTTCCAAATAAGCCCTTAGCCAAAGTGCAAGGCCTTCCCAAAAATCCTAATTCATAAGAAATGAGACATATGTGAGTCAAGCATCCTCAAGCTCACTTATTATAAACTAATAAAATAAATCCTTTAACTAATTTGGAAGCCTTCAATAATAATAGGCTCTATCTCTAAGTCCTATCTTCCATAGCTTGAATCAAGTAGATCAAAACTGGCTCTCATTCTTTCAAGTCCATCTTGAATGTTGGGCTCTTGCTAGCTTCATTCCAAATGGATTGCACCAATCCTTGCATTACTTCCTTGATCTTCTTGGCTCTTGATCTTGTAATCTGACCATCTAGAACTTGCAAAGGATCTTTAAGAGTAGGCCTACCTTGGTTCCCATCATTCCCTCTCTCTTCAAAAGGATTCGACTACGAATCTTCACCTACATCAAAAGGAGAAAGATCAGAAACATTGAAGGTAGTAGAAACATTAAACTCACCTGAAAGGTCCACTATATATGCATTGTTATTAATTTTTTAAAGAATTTGGAAATGTCCATCTCCTCGAGGATGCAACTTTGTCCTTCTATGAGCTGTGAATCTTTCTTTGCACATGTGAACCCAAACCCAATCTCTTGGTTCAAAGATGACATGACTTCACCTTTTATTGGTTTGGAAAGCTACCATTTCATTCTTTTGGGTAATTTGAAACCGTATCCTCTCATGAAGTGACTTCATCAACTCCGTCTTCTTTTATCCATCCAAGCTACTCCTATCATTAACAGGTAAAGACATCAAATCTAAAGGAGTAAGCGGATTAAAACCATAAACAATTTCAAAAGGAGAATATGAAGTAGTAGTATGCATGGTCCTATTATATGCAAACTTTATAAATGCAAAAAATCCTCCCAAGTCTTTAAATTCTTATGAATAACAGTGCATAAAAGCTGAGTTAAAATCCTATTAACTACTTCAGTCTGACCATCAATTTGCGGATGACAAGTAGTGGAAAATAAGAGCTTAGTACCTAATTTTTCCCACAACATCTTCCAAAAATAGCTAAGAAATTTAACATCCCTATAAGAAACAATACTCCTGGGCACACCATGGAGTCGCACCATCCCCCTAAAAAATAAATCAGCTATGTTTGTGGCATCATCTATTTTATGGCATGAAATGAAATGTGTCATCTTACTAAATCTATCCACATTAATTTCAAAAAGAGAATTTCTACCCCGTTTTGTCCTAGGTAGTCCCAAAACGAAGTCCATAGATATGTCTACCCATGACTCACTAGGAACGGGTAAGGGTGTATACAAACCATGTGGTATAACCTTAGATTTGGCCTTTCTACATGTAATGCATCTGCCACAAATGCGATTGACATCTCTCTTCATCTTAGGCCAAAAGAAATGTTCATATAAAATGTCTAAAGTTTTCTTGATACCAAAATGTTCCATTAATCCCCCACCATGTGCCTCACGTACCAATAACTCACGCATAGAACAACTTGGCACACAAAGTTTTCTTTCTTTAAATAAATAACCATCATGCTTGTAAAACTTACCAAATGCTACCTTATCACATGCCATGTATACATAAGAAAAGTCAACGTCATCGGCATACATGTCTTTCACATATTCAAATCTAAGCATTTTAGCACTCATAGATGTAAGAAGTACATACTTCCGGGATAGAGCATCGCAACAATGTTCTCCTTACCTTACTTGTAACGAATGACATATGGAAATGTCTCAATATATTCTATCCATCTAGCATGCCTTTTATTCAACTTACCTTGACCCTTGAGATGCTTCAACGATTCATGATCGGTGTGGATCACAAATTCCCTAAACCACAGGTAGTGCTGCCAAGTCTCTAATGCACGAACAAGAGCAAAAAACTCTTAGTCATAAGTAAGGTATTTCAGGGATGCCCCACTTAGCTTTACACTGAAGAAGGCTATGGGCCACCTATCCTGCATCGAAACGACTCCAATCCCTATTTCTGAGGCATCACATTCAATCTTAGAAGTTTTGTTAAAATCAGGTAATGCTAACACAGGTACATAGCATAACCTTTCTTTAATAGTGGCAAAAGCATTATCTTGATCAGCCCCTCAATGAAACCCAACATTCTTTTTAATTACCTCAGTGAGTGGTGCAGCAATGGTGTTAAAGTCTTTAACAAAACGCCGATAAAAGCTAGCTAAGCCATGAAAGCTTCTTACTTCAGTGATACTTTTGGTGTTGTCCATTTCTTGATGGTCTTGACTTTCTCTTCATTCACCTCAATACCTTTTGTACTAACAACATAACGAAGAAAAATAATTTTTTCCATGCAAAAGGTACATTTCTTGAAATTAGCATTCAACTTTTCACATCTCAATACATTAAACACATATCTCAAATGCTCAATATATTCATTTAAGTCCTTGATGAAACTAATCAGTCACATCTCAATATGTTTGTAGCGTTCGAACATTACTTTTCTCCCGTTCGAACGCTTATAGCATTCTATCTGTCCCTTTAACGTTCGAACGTAAAGTTATATTTATACCGTTTGAACGGGTATACATTGTATTTTTGTTCAAACGTATTTTGCAATCGTTTAAACAAATTAATCGAGTTCGAACGTAAAATTGTAACTATTCAAATGATATTTTGGGACAAATTTCAATCATGACAAAAAAAAATCTCTCATTCGAACGACTTCCTTCAAATTCGTTCCAAAAGATATATTTTGAGACAAAATAGTGATTTTCATCCCAAAATATCTTTTGGGATAATGTTGTTAAATCGAGCTCAGGAAGAATTTTTTTCATCCCAAAATATATTTTGAGACGAAATAATTATAATTTGAAATGAAAAATTTTGTTCCTAAAGAGCGTTTCTGTTTTAGTGACATGACATGTTTTAAAGAAAATAAAAATCGATCGGTACACTTTCTCGATAGGGATTAACAGTGACAGTATCATTTTCCTACTTACATAGGCCCGGGTAGAAATAGCTAGATCTTCTCCATGTGTACGCGGTTAGATCCGACAATGACCATGTAATTATTAGTAGACAATTTTTTTTTTTTTTTTTTTTTTTTTTTTAACAAGACTTCTTCATTAAAACAAGAGCATTACAAATTTTTATCAATCCAAATAATTTGTGAAATAACATCCGGGAAAGACTCCCACCAAACACTAAGATCATTCAAATACCAAGCATAGTTTGCAAGTCTCTGTGCTTCGTCATTCTACAAGCGCCCAATATGCTTATAATTAGTAGACAATTAGTGACATGTTCATATATATGGTCCTCATCAAGTCATAGCCAGTTTAGTTCTAATCACTATGCCATAGACCAAGTAATATCCACTCCACCCACGTGATCTTTATTCAGTCCCAAAGCATTCCACACACCATCCGACCCATCTACAATATTATTCTTGCATGGTGGCTGACCTGCATGCTCTTCGTCACACCCTTTATCGGAGTCACACTCGTCTACCGCCTTGGCTTTCACACTCCTCCCATTACTAGCCATAATTCTGATCATACTCCCGCAGCGACCACCCAGTTGATAATGCCACGATCAGCTCTGAGTTGTGGTGGAAACTTTCGTTGCACTCGGATTGGGCTCCATGCACCATCCCCACCTTAACTGAAATTGTTGTTTGTGAGAATGGCTGGCGTGGAGGACGTCATGGGTGGCGAGCATCTATACTGAGTGTAGGATCTCCCTTGACAATTCAAGGTGCCCGTGGGTTAGCAGTTGTTTCCACTTGGTACAGAGTTTCCGCATATGTGGGTGCCGAGATCAGGATCATCATCGCACTTGCCGTTGATGCAAATTGAGTTTACCGTCGCAATCGTTGAGAGTATTACATGGGCCAGTGCAAGAGGAATATAGCTCGTGCAGGGAAAGGGAGGGAGATGATAATGATGAATATGGAAAGTGGAAGCAAGAGTGACACAAGGTTTACCATGATTTGAGAGAACATGATGTGATATCGCTGCAGGAAGATTCAGAATTTCTGTAATGAAGAGGGTTGGCGCGTGATACATCAAAATTACATGTACTTGTAAAGGTGGCATGCATGCTTCCATCTTTGTTCCTTTTCCAACATTATTGTGAATTTACCTGTGGACCCTCTGTAACATTTCGCTTTATGAGTTATAGATAAAGAGCATATAGTCATATTCGAAACGCGGATTGTTGTGTTGGGCTGTAATCGAGCCGAGTCGAGTCGAGCCGGTCTTTGGCTTGCCGAGCTCAGTTCGACTCAAAATATTTGAGCTCGAGCTTGAGATTTTTTTTTTTTTATTTTTCGTTCGAGCTCGGCTCGATAAGCTAAACGCTCAACTCGAGCTCGAGTCGAGTTGAGCTTGAGCTCGAACTGTGTATTTTTTTTTATTTTTTGAATAAGATTTAATAATTAATAAAATAAATAAATAAATAAATAAAAAATTTAATATTGAATTTATACAATTACAAGTAGAACATTTATTGAATTATAAAATTTTAAAAAATTTATAAGTAATTAATATCTAACTAGTTGATATTTATCCAAAATAGCAATATATTATATGCTTACATATATTATTAATACATACACTTAATATGATTTAATATGATAGCATATATTTATTTCATATATGGTTCCCACATACTAATATATGAAATTATTAAATTTTATCTACTAATTATTATACAAATTATAAAATATACTTATGAAGTATATTTACTATATAGACATAAGTAATTAGATTATATATTATATATTTAATTATAAAAGTGGTATGCTTATATTATTAGTTATTACATATATGTGTGTGTATATATACATGGGTGTATGTATATATTTATCAATATATGAATGAGTTTTAATCGAGTCGAGCTAACGAGTCGACTCGAGCTAACGAGTCGACTCGAGCATAAACGAGCAAGCCTTAACGAGCCTTAGTCGAGTTTTGTCAGGTATTTGTCATTTACAATTTGAGTGGGTATCTACTTTCACGTACAAGTTATTTTTTTATGAGTCGAATTCGATTCGAGTTTAACCGAGTGAGCTATCGAACAGACTGATTCATTTACAACCCTATTGTTGTGTATGTTGTTTATGAGGGAGAGAAATTTAGAGAGAGACCAGATTTTATAGTAGAGAAATTCGAAATAATTTATAGGGCAGTTTATTTGACAAACAATATAAAAGTTGAAATAGTGCATTTGGGTGCAGACTTGAATCGGTTTATATCTTTATATGTAAGAAAAAAAATGAAACTTAAAAGTTACAACAATTCATAATGAAACATTGCTTTTAAAAGGATTATCACTCCATAAACATAACACTACAAGTTTAATAGATAGAATGCTTACTTTTATGGGTAGAATGCCACATCGGAGTCATATGACTCCGCTTAAAATACAAAACAATATAAATGTTGAATTAGTACTTTTGGGTGGAATCTTGAATCGGTTTATATCTTTATATGTAATAAAGGAAATGAAACTTAAAAGTTATAATGGTTCATAATGAAACATTACTTTTAAAAAGTTTAGCACTTCATAAACATAACACTTCAAATTTAATAAATATAATACCAACTTTTACGAAATTATATGACTCAACTTTTATATATAGTAATAGATGAGAAATGTTATGTACAGTCGCGGAATGCGTAAGCGACGTGCAATCGTTTTGAAAAATAGTAAGTTTACTATTAAAAAATTAATTTCCTTTTCATGTAAGTTTCGTATTTATTTACTTTTTCTCAAAGTCATTGTGTAACGCTTGAATACTTACGACTACAACTATTATTTCTTATAGATAAGATATTCCTTTCTCATTATCTAAATTATTCAGCATAAATAGAAGCTTGAGGAGAGCTCAGGCATCATGAGATTTTTCCCTCTGATTCGATCTCATTTGTTTTTGTCTCTCTCATTATTTTCCTAGTCGCTCCCACTCATTGTTTTTCACTAATCTTTTCTTTTGTTTGTTTATCACTTTTTGCTGTTGGCCGATTCACACACAGCAATTCTTCTTCTCTCTCTCCATAGGTTTCTCCTTCACGCACAATTATCTCACTGTGAGTACTCTTTGTATTTTGTACCTTTCACGTCTTGTTTTCTCTTCTTTTTGCTTGATCTGCCGACAGCATCCTTATCTCTCCCTCTTCCTCTCCATTTATTATTTTGTTGGTTCTTCCTTTTTATTTTAGGAAAAATATATGGGCCCGATGAATTTGCATCTCAAAATTACCGTTCATTTTATTTTATTTTTTATTTTTTATTTTTTTAAATAATTAAGAAAGTATTTATTAGTAAAATGATATAATTTTTATTTTATTTTAACAATATTCGAATATGTTTAAAATATATTTAAAAAAAGAAAATATAACTGCACCGTAATAAATTTGAGGGGACAAACTATGATATGAGCAGCACTTTTATTTTATTTCTTCTGCTCGGCAGCACCATATATGTGTTGGGTTTGCTCCTTTAGAATCTCACACCGGTGGATGAAAAGTGCCTTAAGGCCTATAAATAGGATGCTTGGCCTCTCAGTTGATTACACCAAGTCATAAACTTAATTAGTAATTTGTGACTCTAAGAAAATTCATCTATTAACCTTTTCTTGTAAAAAGAAAAGATGTGATAGTTAAAGTTTTACTAGTAGGGAAGTTTTGTGGGTGTCATTTGGGGTGAGAAAATTGTGTGATTATAATAATTTTTCACAGTGTATTTTCTTCTCTGGGTCTGGTGGCTTTTCTCCTGCTTTTAGGAGTTTTCACGTAAATTCTTGTGTTGTTATTATTTCTCTATTTTTCTTCATATTTTACCAAAAATTGGATCCTGGAGGTGAATTTGGGATGTCCAAATTCCTAACAAGTGGTATCAGAGCTACTAGGTTCTTTTCGGTGGGTAGAGCTTTGGTGTGGTAGTATGGATACGTACAATCTAAGGAAGTTCTGTCTAGGAAATTGTTATTTAAGTGGTCCAGTATGACCCTCCAATCTTTTTTGAGAACCTTGAAGTTCTATCTAGGAAATAATAATTTTTCCTAAGAACTTACTTGGTGAGTTCTATTTATTTTTATGATAAAAATTTATCAAAGCAATGTCAGGAAGTAAGGCTTCAAATCCTATCAGATATGAGACGGAGAAATTTGATGGGAGAATCAATTTTAGCTTGTCGCAAGTTCAAGTCAAAGATGTTTTGATTTAATCAGGATTACACAAGGCGTTGAAAGGCAGACCAACCCCTGAAGTCAGTAGTGATACTAGCGTGACTGGTGAAACAAAGAGCAGATTTGTAATGAGTGATGAAAATTGTGAGGTTCTGGATTTGAGAGCAGCAAGTGCGATACGTCTGTGCCTGACCAAGAATGTTTTTGCAAATATACATGGAATATCTACGGCAAAGGTACTCTGGGAAAAGCTCGAACAGTTGTATCAGACAAAAGGCGTCTCAAATCGGGTGAACCTGAAGGAGCAATTTCATACACTGCAGATGAGTGAAGGTACGACTATTTCAGATCATTTAAGTGTTCTCAATGGCATTGTCTCTGAGCTAGAATCTCTTGGAGTTAAAATTGATGATGAGGATTAAGCCTTGAAGCTCATCTGGTCTCTTCCACCTTCCTATGAGCATATGAAACCTATTTTGATACATGAGAATGAGAAAATAATTTTTTCAGAGGTTACTAGTAAATTCTTTTCTGAAGAAAGAAGACTATGTGGTGGAAGAAATGGTCCACCTGGGAACTTAGCATTGGTAATAGCTGGTAATGGGAAGAAGAAGAACTCCATGAAGATGAAAGTAGTTTGCTGGGGGTGTGGACAATCTGGGCACGTCAAGAAAAATTATCCAAGAGCAGGAACAAGTTTGGCAAGTGGCTTCAAGTTAGTAAATGAAGATACTGGTAATGAAACTAAAGTTATGTCTCTCTCCATAGAAAACGATGTCTTTTGAAAAGGGACATGTACATCCTCATGACATGCCGCTAATTCTCAAAGTTGCCATGATAGAGGATGTGTTAATGTTAGCGGGTTCACAAGTTTGCACACAGACATTGATTTGACATTAATGCAGGGTGTGGTGAAAATTCATGTTGATGGTTGATGAACTTCTAGAAAAGCCAAACATGGGAGTTGCACTATAATTTTCAGCAAGGTTATTTTCAACATGGGCCGAAATTGAAATGTTTGGAATTTGTTTATTCTGAGTGGGTATGCTTTTATGGTAGAGCATGATAACGGAAACTATGAAGATCTTCATTGTGGTAGAGCGTGGCTGTGGGATCAGCCAAAGTCGCAAGGTGGAGATTGTTGGGTTTGCTCCTTTGGAATCCCACACCGGTGCGTGAAAAGTGAGGAGCAGGCCTCAAGGCCTATAAGTAGGGTGCTTGGTCTCTCAGTTGATTATACCAAGTCATAAGCTTAATTAATAAATTGTGATTCTAAGAAAATTCCTCTATTAACCTTCTCTTGTAAAAAGTAAAGATGTGAGAGTTAAAGTTTTACTTGTGGGGAAGCTTTGTGGGTGTCATTTGGAGTGAGGAGAAAATTGTATGATTGTAATAATTTTTCACATATTATATTTTTTTCTCTAGATCTGGTAATTTTTCTCATATTTTTAAGAGTTTCTATGTAAATTATTGTATTGTTATTATTTCTTTATTTTTCTTTATATTTCATCAAAAAGTGAATTCTAAAGGTGAATTTAAGAGGTCTAAATTCCTAACAATATGCACATCACGCTCCATTATCTTTTCCCGCGGGCAGCTGTTTGGCACATCGTTTCTGTTTTCGCCGTGATTTTCTCTTCCATGTTGTTCTGTCTCCCATTCACACACTCTCTCTCTTTCTCTCTCTGCGTTTCTTCTTCAACGAAATTCCTCTGCCTACACACAGTTTCCTTTACTTCTCACCTAATTGTGCAGACCAGGGCAGCTCTCCCTCCTTATAATCTCCTATCTGTTTTTCTCTAGCCAGTGCCAAGACCAACCCACTGCCTCCACTTAATTCACAGCAACATCTATCTCCAGTAATCGAACCAAGATCCAACACCCTCAAGCATTACCATGGCATCACCATACGACGGAAAGAACCCGTTTCCACCGGCCAGCACCTCATGGCTATCAGAAGCCGAAAATCACCCAATCTCTCTTGTACTCCAATTTGCCACCATGAGTCGTCAAGCACCACCGTGTGATCATTATACCAGTCAGCACTTGTGTCCTACTCAAGCCAAACAGAGCTCTCACCTAGGCTGGTTTGTTCTATCTACACTTCTTATTTTATTTAATTATTATAATTTTTTAAAATTTTTAAATAAAATATAATAAATAATTCAATTTTTTTAAATATTAAAATAAAAAATAATATTAAAAATTCTATTCTAATAACATTTTTTTTTAATTGTGTACTAACCCACGACACCACCGGTGATGAGAGCCACCACCACAAAACCCAGCCACAGTTCCTCTTCCACCACCAACAGCAGCACCCCTCACCCACACCACCATCACCGCGCCTCTGTTTAGCAAACCAGAACTAAACCCCAACACCAAGAATGACCAGCCACCACCTCAGTCTCTCCCTCACGTTCTCCTAAATTCCGTGGCTCCAGCACCTGCCGAGAACCATCACACACCAACACCGAAGTCCAGCCGTGCTCAACCACCAAGAACCATCACCAACACACCATCAGAGGCCCAGATCTACACCAAAAAGTGTCATGAGACCCACCACGCACGGAGGAAAATTCTTAGCACCACCTTAGCCTACCTCAGGCAAATCAATCACAACCTCCCCTAGAAAACCGACACAAATTCAGCCACAGAAGATTATGAAGTTGGAGCCGGAAAATCACCTCGTATCTGCCGGCATTGACCTCGGCTACCTAGATACGCCGTCGATGCGGTGTTCTCCCCTCTTCCACAGTGAGACTCGAATCTCTCTAGCTCTCCCTTGATTTATCTCACTCTCTCTCTCTCTCTCTCTCTCTCTCTCTCAGGATTCCATCACCACGCACGAAAGCTACTGCCGCCTTCGACACCCGGGAACAGTCGCTACGGCTGCTACTCTCTCTCAGTAGAATCTCTCTCTCTCTTTCTCTTTAAAGTTGCGTTTGATGTGGATAGTAAAAAAATAATGAAAAAATAATAAATAATAAATAATAATATTAAAAAATAAATAAAAAATAATAATAAAAAAAGAAATAGTAATGAAGTATCTTTTTGGTAGGATATAATCGATCTAATTTGATTCAATTTTAAACAAATTTTAGAATTGAATCGATATGTACCAATTTTAAAAATTTAAAAATTGATATGAACTAATATGAACTAATAGATCATCAAATCTAAAACTTTTGATTTTTTCAATTTGGTCCGATTTTTAGATTTACCATTTAGACATGTGGTATTAAATAAGTTTAGTATTATAATTTTTGTAAAACTTAACTTAATTGTTGAAATTTAGTATTTATTATTAACATTTACAAATTTATTAATGTTTAATTATACTAATATAATATAAATAATATCTAACTTATTAATAAGATTAATAAACTTGATTAATAAAATTAAAGTAATATAATTAGTGTCTAATTATACTAATATAAGTAGTGTCTAATTTATATAAGATGTTATATTAATTTTATGTTATAAGATGAATAGATTTAAATAATAAAACTAGAACTTTATATTATATTAATGAACAATTTGACATATAATATATATAATATAATATAAAAAATTAGAAATACATATATGGTTTTGGATCGATTTAAATATAAAAATTAATACCGCGTCGGTTTTGATTCTGAAGAATTTTTTTTTTTACACCTGTATGTGTTACAGTGTTAGTGTATTAGGGTTCTAATTCCTTCAAAAATAAAGAAGGGCCTTTTAGGCCTGTTAATCGTCTCGGCCAGCATTTTGGGCTTTGGGCCGTAGGCCTTGCTTCCGGTGGGTTGTGTTGTAAATTTCAGCATATTTTTAAACGGGCTTTTGCAGTGGGTTGGGTTATTTTTACATTATGTATTTTTAATGGATTTGATTTTTATTTGGACTTGGGTTTTACAAATCGAATCGGACATTATATTATTATTATTATTATTTTTTTTTTTGTAAGCAAGACATTATATTATTTTTTGTGGGCTTAGTTGATTTTCAAAAATAGTGTTGTTAGTCTCCTCTCTAAGTCTACTGGGTCTCAAGCGATTTCAGAGGAGGAGTTTTGAGTTCCTTTGTGAGAGAGGTTTGTAAGTGGTGCAATGGAAGAGCTTGAACAAAGATGGAAACACCTTTGTTTGCCTGTGGAGGAGGAGGTGGTACTGGAGTTCCCTTATGGGGATGATGAGGATGTAAGGCTTAAAGGTCAGAGAAGTCTAATTGGGCACATTTGCTTGGATCATGTAGTAGGGAAAGAGGTTGTGGTGAATGCTATGGGGAAAATATGGAGGATCAGCAAGAATACAGTTTTAGGAAGTTGCACGGAATACCTTTGTGATGACCTTTGCCACCCATGCAGATAAAGAGAGAATTTTAGAGGGACGACCATGGCTTTTTAATAATGTGTTGTTTGCACTACGACCGTATGATGGTGTTATGCAACCTTCACAGATTGTGTTCGAATTTGAAGTTAGATTCATAATTTACCACTTGGTAAGATGACGAGGGATTATGGGTTATTAATTGGAGCGTCCGTTGGCAAAGTCATTGATGTAAATACGGCGGAGGATGGAGTAGGATGGGGCAAATACTTAAGGGTCAAGATTGAGTTACCTTTACAGAAGCCTATTGCACGGGGGCGCTTTATTAATTCTTTTGGAAAGAAATTATGGGTGCACTTTCAGTATGAGAATTTACCAAAGATATGCTTCAAGTGCGGCTGTTTGATACGTGAAGCCTCTAGTTGTCAACAGAGGAGTTTGACTATAGGGAGGGAGGGAGAGTTAGCCATGTAGTTTGGTGCATGGCTTCCTGCTGAGGCTGGTTTTAGAAGGAAGTCTTTTATGCATCAAGTTTTGATAGTGTGGGTGGAAGGGAGATAGGCAAACAAGCGTCACGTGGTGAAGAAGGATCTGTAGGGAGTTCTGATCATAGTGGTTAGCCATCGGTGCCGACGAAAGAATTGCCACAGGTTGCAGATGGAGGTGGTAGTTACGGTGTTAGCAAGGTTAACGACTTATCAAATTTGGTTGAGAAGATTGGATTAGTAATGGAATGTGGATGTGGGGATTGGAATAAGATAGGGGAGCGTGGTTTGGGGAAGTCTGGTGCGAAAGTAGTGGAAAATTGTAATAAACCAGATTCAAATGTTGCTAAATGCAATTTGAAAGAGGAGGGGCTCGGTCTCAAAATAAACAATCTCTTTGATCTGGAGTCCTTATTTGGTCAAAAGAGATTGGTGGATGAGGATGATAATTTATCTACTGAGTTGGTGGTTAAAAAATAGGGAAGTCTGAGGTGGCTATTTCAATGGAATTGGCGGAGGTTGGTTACTAGCCTGCCAATCATCATGAAACTCATAAGTTGAAATTGTCAGTGGCTTGGAAATCCCCGAACAATTCAAAGCCTTAGCCTTTTAATCAAGGCAAAAGTTCCCGAGGTGGTTTTCCTTATAGAAACCAGATTATGTAATAAAAGAGCTCAAATGGTTGCAAGGAAGCTTAATTTTGAAGGGTGTATTGTGGTGGAGTCTATTGGCAGAAGTGGGGGTCTCATGTTATTATGGAAGCAGACTATTGGAATAGACTTGTTGAATTATTCCCAAAGACATTAATGCCTTTATGAAAGATGATTTGAGTGGGACTCGTTGGTTGTTAACTTGGTTTTATAGACATCCTGAGGTTGCTCACAAGAAGAATGGCTTTGAACTGTTAACTTCTTTTAGACCTACAGATTTGGGGTGGTGTTATTGGAGATTTCAATGAAATCTTGACATAAGATGAAAAGGTGGGAGGCAGATCAAGGCTGAGAGTCAGATGTATTCATTTAGACAAGTTCTTCATAAAGGTTCTTTATTTGATATGAGATGGAGAGGAGCAAAGTATACTTGGTCTAATCGACATCAAGATGATTCATTTACCAAGGAGAGGCTCTATAGAGTACTGGCCAATAAAAAATGAATGAACTGTTTTGATAATTATCAGGTGGATACATTAACTACTATATGCTCAGATCATAGGCCACTCTTGCTTAATTGTGTTTCTACAAGAAGGTCACAGAATGTTGTCCCTAGCAGCTTTAAGTATGAATTAACTTGGAGTCGTGAAGAAGGTTGCAACAATATTGTGGAATCAGAATGGCATAAACATATTTTTTTTTTTGGGGGGGGGGGGGGGGGGGGGGGATGAATCAGATGGACATAGTGCAATCAAAACTAAAACTTTGTAGCAAAGGCATCAAAAAGTGGAGTAGGAACATCGATAGGGACAGACTGAAGGCTATTAAGGACAAGATAGAAGCTATTAAATTGTTAAAAGAGGATGAGAAGGCAAGCACTATGCAAGCTCAGAAACAGTTGCACAAAGAGCTTGAGTTCTTATTGGAGTAGCAAGATTTAAAATGGAAGCAACGAGCAAGAGACATTGGCTTGAGAAAGGGGAAAGAAACACAAAATTTTACCATGCATGTGTTAATCAAAGAAGGAAGAAAAATACCATTAAGCAGATTCGAGATGTAAATGACTTGCTATTAACTGAGTACAGTGATATTGCTCATGGCTTTTGGCAACCATTTTTTTTGTCAACCAGGCCTTCAAGGGAGGATATTGATCGTTGTTTGAGTGGGGTGGAATCAAGAATCTCAGAAGACATGAGGCTAAGCTTGGAGATGGAGTTTCTAAGTGAAGAAGTAGAGACTGCACTGAAGCAAATGTCACCCTTCAAGGCTCCTAGACCTGATGGGTTTAATGTTGGGGTTTTACCAAGATCATTGGGAGATTGTTGGAACTGATGTTTGTAAAGTTGTGCTGGAATTCCTTAACAGTGGTACTATGCCTACCGGACTTAATCACACTCATATTGCTTTGGTTCCCAAGGTTAATTCTCCTATCTCTATGAAAGAGTTTGGATCTATTAGCTTTTGTAATGTCTTGTACAAGCTAATTTCCAAAGTGTTAGCCAATAGAATGAATGGGGGTGCTGTCTAATGTCATTTCTTGGAATCAAAGTGCATTTATTTCTGGTAGGCTTATCACAGATAATATTATAGTTGCCTATGAGATTTTACATACTATGTAGTCAACACAAAAAAGCAATGTGGGCAGTATGGCTATTAAATTAGACATGTCTAAAGCATATGATAGAGTGAAATGAGATTACTTAGAGGTAATGTTGCTCAAGTTGGGATTTGGTGATAAATGGACTGGTTTACTAATGTCTTTTGTCAAGATAGTGAGTTACTCAGTCAAATGTAATGGGATTCCAATTTCCATGGGAATTTATTTTTCCTTGAAAGAGGATTACGCCAAGGGGACCCATTGTCTCCATAGTTGTTCCTTATTTGTGTAGAAGGACTGGCTTCTCTTTTTCAACAAGTTGAAAGTCAGGGAGCTATTCATGGGATAACAACTTCAAGAGGGGCATAAGGATTAATCATCTCTTGTTTGCTGATGATTGTGTAATTTTTTGTATAGCTAAGCAAAAGGAATGGTATAATGTGGAACAAATATTGATGAAGTATGAGTGTACTTCTGGTCAATCTCTTAACAAACATAAAACTTCTTTATTGTTTTTTTAAAAAAGAAAACACAGAACCAGAAGCAAACGTCCAGTCTTCAAATGGAGTGGCATGTGGGAATTATAATAAGTATTTGGGCTTACCAACTGTCATTGAGAGGTCCAAATATAATACATTTCGAGGTTTAAAAGAAAAGATTTGGAGAAGGATTTGCAGTTGGAAATCTGTGTTGCTTTCTACAGCTAGGAAAAAGATACTTATTAAAAGTGTGCTGCAAGCTATTCCAGCATATACCATGAGTGTTTTCAGACTTCCATCTATTCTATTAAAAGAGACTGAAGTTATATTAGCTTAGCTCTAGTGGAATCATAATAAATTTGAAAAGGGTGTGCATTGGCAGAGTTGGAAGAAGATGGGACAAGTGAAAGAAAAGGGTGGACTTGGGTTCAGAAACTTAACTAGCTTCAACAAAGCCTTGCTAACAAAGCAATTATGGAGACTTTTAAATGAACCATCTTCTTTAGTAGCTTAGATTTTTAAGCACAAATATCATAGTAACTGCCCCTTACTTAAGTCAAAACTTGGATCATCTCCTTCCCATATATGGAGAATCATTTGGCCCTTATAAGATTTAATAAGGGTACGTTTTGTGTGGAGGGTAGGGATGGGGAGAATATTCAAATTTGGCATGATAGGTGGATTCCAAGACCATATACTTATATGGTGCAAACACCTCCAAACATATTAGCCTTGGGAAGTAGAGTGGCAGACTTGCTTGATATAGAGAAGCATGAATGGAAAACAGATTTGATAGAGACATTTTTTACTCCCGAAGATGCTAAGTTGATTTGCAGTTTACCAATTAGTATTAAGAGTGCAAATGATAAGTTAATATCGGTAAAGTCCTCAAAAGGGATTTTTACTGTCAAAAGTGCATACTTTGTGGATACTGAGCTTAAAGGGCAGACTCGAGGGCAGTCTTCTCATGAGGCTATTAGAGATGAGCAGTGAAAGAAACTTTGGCAGCTATAGGTTCTTGGAAAGGGCAAGCAATTTGTATGGAAGGCTTTCAATAACATCTTACCTACAAAAACCAGTTTGGCAAGAAAGAAGATTATTGCAGATGGCCTTTGTCTAGTTTGCATTCAAGAGGATGAAACATTATTGCATGTTCTTTGGACTTGTCCTATTACAGTGGATGTATGGGGTGAATCTGTTAGTCCTGTTAGGAAGTGGCATACAACTTACGACAATTTTGTGCTTCTATGGAGGGATTTGTTTTAGAGATTGGAAGCTCAGCAGTTGGATCAAATTGTTGTTGTGATGTATAAATTGTGGATAAGAAGGAACATATGAGTGTTTGATAAAAAATTCCAAGCTCCAGTTACACTGTATCAGTCTACATTGGATGATATTGATGTCTATGAGGAGGCTGTTCAGTTCAAAAGCAACATTACACTAGGAATGGATTCCAGTTGCAAACAGTTGATAGAACCTTATGGAAACCAGCTGAGGAACCTTTCTTTAAGCTTAATTTTGATATTGCTTTTGTATCTGTTGACAGTTCTATGGGGATTGGTATTGTTCTAAGAGATTGTAGGGGTGATGCAGAGGTGGTGTTAGCTGCACCTAGATGATATGTTACCTTTGTGTTCCATGTAGAATGCTATCCGTTGCTTCGGGGCTTGCAACTGTGTCATGAGTTGGGATTTCACTATGTGATTTTTGAAGGAGATGCTAAACAGGTGATTGACAGCATACATGGTGCAAACTTAGATTGCTCATGGAATGATCAAATGGTTTAGGACATTCAGTTCATTTTATCAAGGCACATGGGATGGAAGTTAGTGTTTACAAAGAGAGATGGCAATAAGGCTGCTCATGCTACTGCATAGTTGGCAAAAGGGCTAAATTTTGAGTCTGGGTTGAGGGAGGAGCAAGTGAAGTTATGTCTGTTATTTTGAGTGACAAAGTTTGTATTGCTCCTTGATGATTAATGAATTTTGATTATTTAAAAAAAAAATAGTGTTGTTATTTTAAATTGAGCTGAGCTTATTATATTTTTATATTAGACTCAGTTTATTTAAAATAATTATATTAGCCATAAAAGTTTATATTTTTACATTAAATACTTAAGGGCCTATAATTATATTACCTTGTTTTTAATTTATAATTTTATTATGGTATTAAATTATAAGTATATATTATGATTTATCGATTTGATTTTATCTATAAATAGACAAAAGAAAAAAAATATAATAAATCAATAAAAGAAAGTATAATAAAAAGAAAAAATAATTTTTTTTGTTATAGATATGGAAAAACTGGATATTACAAGTCAAATTGTAGAGTCAAACAACAAATTCATAAATTAGATATACCTGAAAAAGTAAAAGAAAAACTATTAAATATCTTTATAGTACCATCAAGTGAAGAAGAAGAAGAAAGCTCTTTGGAAGAAATTTATCAATTAAAAGAATCAAGCATTTCAGAACAATCTTCTGATAGTGAATCGGAAGAAGATGAGGCTCATGTTTGTAATTGTCTAGATAAAAATAATTATATTTGCAGCAAAACCATTAATGTTCTTTCAAAACATGAGGATATTATCTTAGAATTAATTGATAAAATTAATGATCCACAAGAAAGGAAATATTATTTAGTAAAACTAATAGATACTTTTACTAATCATACTACTTCAGTACCAGCACTTTATAATTTTCAGAAATAGTAAGTAAATTTAAAACTGAAAAATAAAAAGTCACACTACAAGACTTACAACAAGAGATTAGTGAAATAAGACAAGATGTTAAAAATATGAAAACATCTAATCTGAAATTAGAAGTTTCAAATTATCAATTATTACAAAAATTGCATTATTAAAAATAGATAAAACTATTAATACCCCTATTAAAAAATAAGGAGAATGCTCGACAATAGTTATTAAGGATGAGACAGATAATTTTATCAACATCCATGGCTGGATAAATTTTTAAAAGATGGTATACTGAAGTAATAATTTCTATTAATCAAGAATTTTCTTTTACAACAATTGCCCTATTAGAAACTGGAGCAGATTTAAATTATATTCAAGAAGAATTAATACCTTCCAAATACTTTTGAAAGAACAAAAGAAATATTACCCCAAGCCAATGGAACAAAATTAAATAAAAATTATAAATTATCTAATACACATATATGTAATAATAGAATTGCTTTAAAATAACATTTATTTTAGTAAAAAACATTAATACCAAAGTAATACTGGCAAATCTATTTTTTGCTTTACTTTACCCTTTCTTTGTAATAGAAGAAAGGATTTCTACAAAAATACTTAGACAAGAAATTCAATTTAAATTCTTATTTCATCTTGTTTCAATAGAAATAAATTTCTTGAAAGAAGTTTCATTAATTAAGGAAATTAATTTTTTAACAAGAAATAAGATTAAAAGAAAATAAAAACAAATAACTTTCTTAAAACAAGAATTAAAATACAAAAGAATTAAAGAACAATTAAAATATCCATTATTAATCCAAAAAATAACTTTAAAACTATAGTTGAAAAAGAAGTATGCTTCAGCCTTCAGCTTGCTAAATGCTTTCTGAAATAGAAAATAATATATAGATGAATTGCCTTATGATAACAAATTTTTTGAAAAAAAATATTCCTACTAAACCTAGACCAATTTAAATGAACAATGAATTATTGGAATTAGTGATTTATTAAAAAAATGATTAATAAGGAAAAACAAATCACAGTGGAATTGTGTTGCCTTTTATGTTAAAAGATATGAATAATTAGAACGAGGAGTTCCTCAATTTGTTATCGACTATAAACCATTAAATAAAGTATTACAATAGATTATATATCCAATTCCTAGTAAGAAAGATTTACTATCTCACATTTTTAATGCTACTGTATTTTTAAAATTTGACATGAAGAATGAATTTTTGCAAATCTAAATTTCTGAAAAGATCGTCGGTATAAAAAAAAATTCATAGCCTCATTCGGACATTATGAATGAAATGTTATGTCATTTGAATTAAAAAAAATACCTGTAGTGAATTTCAAAATATTATAAATGAAATATTTGCTCATTTCACTCACTTTTCAATAGTTTATATAAATGTTATATAAATTTTTTCCTCATCTATTGAACAATACTAGAAATATTTAAATACTTTTGTTTAAATTATTAAACAAAATGGATTAGTTGTTTTATCACCAAAAATAAAATTATTCCAAAATAAAATTAGGTTCCTTGAAAATAATATTTATCGATGAACTATTACGCCAATTAGTAGAGCAATAGAATTAGCTAATAAATTTTTTGATGAAATAAAAGATAAGCAGCAATTAAAAAGATTCTTGGGGATCCTTAATTATATTGTAGATTTTTATCAATCTCGCAGGCCGTTATGTAAACCATTATTCAAAAAATTAAAAAAGAATCCACCACCATAGACAGAAATTCATACAAATATTATAAAACAAATTAAGTCCCATGTTAAAAAATTTACACGCTTAGAACTCTCATCTCCTCATATTTTTAAAATTGTTGAAATAAATGTATCTGATGTTGGTTATAGGGGAATTATGAAACAAAAATTATCAACTGATTCGGAATAGATTATTTGATTCCATTTAGGATGTTGGAATCTTGCCCAAAAGAATTACAGTACTATTAAAAAAAAAATTTAGCTATTGTATTATGCATTTCTAAATTCCAAGATGATTTATTGAATCAATAGTTTTTACTCAAAATAGATTGCAAATCAGTCAAGTAAGTTTTGATTAAAGATGTTTCTTTTCGTTTTTGGAAGTTGTAGGTGTTCCTTTGTATACGTCCTGTGTACTTGGGTTTGTGCCCATTTTTTTGAATAAAATTATTACTTATAAAAAAAAAAGTTTTGATTAAAGATGTAAAAATCTGGCTGTTAAATAAATATTTGCTAGATGACATGTTATATTAAGTATTTTTTATTTTCATATTGAACATATTAATTGGGAATTTAATTTTCTTCTTGACTTTCTATTCTGAGAATTCCTATGAGGAAAATCATGTCATCCTCAAAATAAAGAGTAAAGTCTAAATCTTTTTACACTAGGCCACTATCTCCTCCATATATTTCATCTTATCTTTCTACAACTCCAAATCATACATGGTATTCAGAACATTACTAGAAACTATTAGGCCATCTTAAAACTCATTCTCACCATTAGTCTATCCAAAATTACCAACATATTCAAAAGTTGTTTTTCCTTCTTCTTTTACTCATTCTCAAATTATTAGTCCTCCACTCTTATCTCAACCTTCTGCATCCTCTATTATCATTAAGACTCACTGGCATTCACTCTTCCCTATTGACTCTAAAATCCAGCACTTGTTGGATCTCCCAAAAATTACTTGTGCATTTTCTTGCCAAATGGATATTATGTTCTACAAAATATTAAGAAAACTCAACATTTTTATGAATTCATATTTGAGGACACAGATTCATCTTTCTGAGAACTCTTGTCCTCTTCAAACTCAACATTCTCTACTTGCAGCTCCAATTATTACATTTTATAAAGTTATCATTAAACAAGTCCACACCTTAGAACAATGGAGGGAAAATCTCTATTTGACAAGGAAATTTTTTCATCCTTATGACTCGTCATATCATGATTATTATGAATACTAATAGACATGGAAAAAAATATTTTTACAACAAAACAAAAATTTGCGCCATTCATGATTCCTATACTTTAACAAATTACAAGAGATTAAGATACTCTCATGATGGTTTTTAATATGGTGGGATTAGTATAGACCTAAACATCTTATTCTTTCTATTCCTCTCTAAGAAAGTTTTAAGATTTTCTCATCACAAAATGATTATCCACTCGTATTAAAATATTGTCCGCCACTTCTTCTTTTCTTACTCAAAATAAAATTAAACTGGATTATGAAGTGAGAATATGTTATCAAACCTCATCCCTCTTTCAATATCATTATGTTCTTAGCCCGTCAAGTCTTTGTCAAGTGATGGGAAAAATAGAATTTTGATCACGTCGTAAAAATGTTTTCAAAAATTACCAAAGCCCTTGAAGTTCTAGTCCATTAGAGTAGATTTTAGGCCTAATTAATATTCATTACTAGTAAGAAGGACTTGAAGAAATTAGCTGAAACAATGTTACAAGTCTCAAGCAGTGATGATGAAGAAGACTCGTTGCATCAAGTCAGATTATCCTCATCCCAACAAGCCACATCATTACCAGTTCAACATGCCTCTCCTTCTCATGCGAACTCATCTTACCATCCAGAACATCTAATGGACTTTCAAGATCTATTTGATCTGAAACTTGCAGATTATGACCTATAAATTATTATGTGATTCGAGAATATTATTGCTTTCTCAATTATTCATCATGATATTTACTTTAAGACAAAAGTAGAAGCATTATTGATTACTGTAAGAAGGATTATCTCTTTAGATCCACCAACGCATAAAGACAAGCAACTTTAGACATTAACAAATTATTGTTCAACTCCATTCAGCATCATTATTGGTTCCACTTATCCAGTAGCATTATTGGTTCCACTATCCATCGACGAGTGAAGGAAAAACTTTAGGCGTCCATTATTGATTACTGTGTAAAGAGTTATTGTTTTAGTGTCTATAAAAGGAAGTTTGTAAACAAAGGAAGGCATTCATAAAAATCTTATCTAAAGCCTTTCCTTTCTTTCAATCCTTACTTCCGAAACACTCTTTTGTCTAAAACTTCCTATATGAAACAATATATACATGTGGTATAACTGACCATATGCATGAATTATTAATTATTTAAACATAAAATACATAAATCATAACTGATAAATTTGACTTCATTAAAAACTTAATACTTACAGGGAGATTAATTTTCAGAAGGATTGGAAACAAAAGACATGAAAGAAGTTTTACAAAGAGAGTATTTCGGAAGTGAGGATTGAGAGAAGAGAATGACTTTAGATGAGATTTTTCTGAATGTCTTCATTTGTTTACAAACCTCCTTTTATAGACACTAAAACAGTAATTTTATACACAGTAATCAATAATTGACGCTTGAAGTTTTTTCGTGGTGCATTGGCGGATAGTGGAACCAATAATGTTGCTAGATGAGTGGAACCAATAATACTGCTGAGTGGAGTGGAATAGTAATCTGATAATGTCTAAAGTTGCTTGTCTTTATGCGTTGGTGGATATGAAAAGATAATGCTTTTGACAGTAATCAATAATGCTTCTGCTTTTGTCTTAAAGTGACTGCATGTTGAATAATTGAGAAAGAAATAATCTTCTCGAATCATATAACAATTTGATGGTCATAATCTACAAGTTCCAGATCAAATGGATCTTGAGAGTCCATTAGATGTACTGGATGGTAAGATGAGTTGGCATGAGAAGGAGAACCCTGTTGAGTTTCAGAAGGAGAGGTATGTTGAACAGGTGATGATGTGACTTGTTGTGATGAAGATAATCTAATTTGATACAGCAAGTCTTCTTCATCATTGCTGTCTAAGATTTGTGCCATTACGTCAGCTAATTTCTTCAAGTCATTCTTGCTAGTAATGGATGCCATTTGAGGTTAAATCATCTCCGTTGGACTATAACTTTAGGGTCTTTGGTAATTTTTGAAAACATTTTTATGACGTGATCATAATTATATTTTTTCCACCATTTAACAAAGACTTAGCGGGCTAAGTACATAATGGTATTGAAAGATGGATGAGATTTGATAACATATTCTCATTTTATAATCCAGTTTAATTTTGTTTTGAGGAATAAAAGAAGAATTGGATGATAATGTTTTAATGCGAGTGGATAATAATTTTGTGATGAGAAAATCTTATAACTTTATTGGAGAGGGATAGGAAGAAGTAAAGGTTCAGATTCGTAAAAATCCCACCATAGTAAAAACTATCACGAGTGTCATGATCTCTTGTAATTTTTCAAAGTGGAGGTATCAGGGATGATGCAAATTTTTGTTTTGTTTTAAAAATATTTTTGTCCATGCCTACTAGTAATCGTAACAATTATATTGCGGGTCAAAAGGATGAGAAAATTAACTTGTCAAATAGGAATTTTTTTTCCATTGTTTCAAGGTGAGGACTTATTTAATTGTAACTTTACGAAAGACAATAATTGGAAATGCAGGTAGAGAATGTTGAGTTTGAAGATAACAAGGGATCTCAGAAAGAATAATTGAACTTGTGTCCACTGATATGAATTCATAAAAATGCTGAACTTTCTTAATATTCTGTGTAACGTAAGGTCAATCTGGCAAGAGAAATGCATCATGTAATTTTTGGGGATAAGACAGGTGTTGAATTTCAAACTTAATAAAGAAGATTGGATGCAGTGAGTTTTAATGATAATAGAGGATGCAGAAGGTTGAGATAAGAGTGGAGTACTAATAATTTGAGAATGAGTAAAAGAAGAAGGAGAAACAATTTTTGAATATGTTGTTCATTTTGGTGAGGATAATTATGATAATGAGTTGTAAGATGGCCTAATAGTTTGTGGTAATGTTTCCAATACCATGATGCGGTATATCGCACTGGTTTGTTGGGTCTAAGTAGTTGAAGTTCTTTGACTATTTCTTCTATTTTTTGTCTGAAATTGTCTGTAAGATAAGTTCCGAAGATATATAGCAAATGCTGATACCTTATGAGAGGTTCTGGGTTTTCAGATCTATAATATCTAAATTCTTGCCACATGTATCTGATACCACGTGGGTGGTCTTGGAGAGCCTTGTTGAAGGTCTCTTGATATCTGATTTCTTTGATAGCGTGTAGAACACTTTCAATGTCATTCAAGTCTAGGCGTAATCCTAGAATTGATGGATAGCGAGTAATTCCAGCTCATGTGCTGAGTAACGTGACTGGTTATCAGTGAACTTTCCAGATTGATATCTGCAAAATTTCTTTTCATTTGTCTTGTAGTCTAAAGCATACAATACGGATCCCCATTGGTACTGTGAGGCGTCAGTCTCAATAATAAAGTACTATTTTGCATTAGGTAGGGCTAAGGCAAGAATCTGCTTTATCTTTTCTTTTATTTCTTTTATCACATGGGTGTCATATGGTGTCCATGTGAATGGGTTCGTCTTTTCAGTTCGTTTCAACTTTCCTGCCAAGCCACTTCTCAATTTGTTTGCATCTTTAAGAAAGTTGTTAGCACAATTCATTAATCCAAGGAAACTCTGTAATTCTTTCCTATTTTTTAATTCATTGGGAAAATTCAAGAGTTTAATCGTAATGTGTTCTTGTAATTTAATCTTTCCTTTGGAGATCCTAAATTCAAGAAAATCAATTTCTTGGACATTAAGAATCATTTTCTTTTCTAAAATAGCGATGCCGTTTCGGTCATGTTCTTTGAGGATTGTTTGAACATGATCAGCATGTTCTTCTTGTGACACCCCCAAATTCTAAATTCCGTTCGGAATCGAATGGACATTTGAAGCATCGAGAGATGTAACATAAAGTTACTTGCTCCCATTCATAACATATAAGATGTAATGTTCCTAACATGTATCTAGTATATTTTTTTTATTTAGCAATATTATGCACTAAACTGAAAATATCCAAAATACTTAAAACATACATAATACACAATGACATACTAAACAATTGAGATCACAACAATATTCCAAAATGGTTGTGATAAAAAGAGTACTAGAGATTCAACTCCATAGTACAAGTAGTAATTTAAATTAACTACTATATTATCATCGACATCACACCATCGCTTAATCGACCGTTTCCAATCGGTCAATTTTCAGCTTTCTTTCAGATTTTGTAATAAGATCTACCATTTGGGGGAAATGGTAGTTGAGACTACCACAGTGAGATTTGATTACAAATCTCAGCATGTAACAGAAAACCTCGGTTAATGATGTATGCATGACTTTAAAAATATGAATACATAATCAAAGTCATAAGTAAGCATAACATAACTTGACGTAAAACATAACATAACGTTCACATATGACATTACATAACTGACATAACTTGAACTGAAACGTAAACTAAAACATAACTTGACATGGCATAAATGTGAACTTGAAACATAATATGGATTTGAAACATGGCATAACATGAATGTGAACATAACATAATATGAATGTGAACTTGAAACATAGAATGTATGTGAGCATAACATAACATGAACGTGAACTTAAACATAACATGGATTAGAAACATAGCATGAACGTAAACATGACATAACATGAACTTGAAACATATTTTTATCTCATGGAATTACTATGATGCTCGTCTTGTGGGGTTATCATGATAGCGTAGTCTTATCTAATGGGGTTACGATGATAACATAGTCTTATTTCATGAGATTACTATAATAGTGTAGTCTTATCTAATGGGGTTACCATGATAGTGTAGTCTTATCTCATGTGGTTACCATGATAGAGTAGTCTTATCTCATGAGGTTATCATAATTTAACAATAACCATGAACTGAACAATAACTTAACTGTACGAAGACCTACATTAATGTGAAATACATGAACTTGTAATCTTGTTCATTTAACTTGATAAAGGTGAACATGTGGGTGCTACAATGGGTCCCTCTAGAGCCATGTGTCTCTGTTGATTACAGCATCACAACACATGGTATCTAGATCAGCTATGAGTGTTAATACGTGCTCCACAGTTGTTGTCGTCACATGGTATCTAGATCAACTATGAGTATTAATACGTGCTCCACAGTTGTCCCATGTATTCTACGTATCACAATTGTTGTGTCTCACGTAATGTATGCGCCACAATTGTTGTGATCCCATACTTCATGCTCCATAATTGTTGTGGCCCTATGAATTGTTGAAATGAAATGTGGCTCTATCGGCGTTAGTGCCTGACCCGCTTCGGTGACCAGCTAGTTAAGCCCCTGCCCACTACCTGTTGATAATATTTCGTCAATTCAGAAAATTTAACACCTATTTAGACACTCTAACGTGAACAAAAGAGTTTCACTAGGATATATTAACCCATCCTAACACTTAGGGTCGTGATTGACATGAATAACTTCACATGATTATTTTCGAAATACACAAATTGTATTTGAGATGAAACGTGACTTGAATAGGAAAGGACAAAAGCCTTAACATAGCATAACGTAACATGAACGTAAATTTACATGACTTACTTGAGATAAAGATATTTTGTAACATGATATAACATGTAACAAACAACATTTTGTAACTTGACATACTTGCAACAGTGAACATTACATGACATGGCATACATGTAACAAATGGCATAATGTAACATGATATACTTGATATGTAATAATGCATGACAAAATATATTATGTAATAGATGACTGTGTAATGATGTGACATGACATGACATATATGATAACATACAAAAATACACTGTAGTTCCTTTAATTATCACCCATACACAGTAAACTGCTAGTAAGTTAAAAGCTAACTTACCTTGATCTTCGCGTTTCTAAGCAAATCTCAAGCGCGATCACGAGGAACTGAAAGTAGTGATTTCTAAAATCTAGTACTTAATAACTAAGAATTAGGAATATTGAAAAATATTACCTTTGAGTAAAATGACCTTTTTACCCTCTACATGTGAAAAAATAATCATTTTACCCATAACTTAAGGATTTTGCATCCTAACTTCAAAAATACCAAAATTTACATATAAATTTTGTCTTAAACTCCAATTTGAAATTAGAGAAATTTAAAACTAAATACAACCATGAAAACTCTATAGGGGCCGAAACTTACGTAGGCTATTTCTCTTGATTTTTATTCTAATTCTTTGAAATTTCGAAACTCACGATTAAACCAAAATTTTTCTTCTAATAAACTCATAAAATATTCCTAAGAATAATCATATTTTGAATCATGAACAAAATCAATTAACACAATACTCAAAATGTTCGGTTTCTTTCTAAGTTCAAAAATAGATTTTTGTTTCTAAACTAGTTTTGATCAACTTTTTGATCTATGACTTATAAAGATGTGAATTTCAAACCAAAACATCACATGGTTTAAAAAAGTTTCCTAAAATAGATCCAAGCTTTAAACTCAAGATCACATGGTTAAAAATCATCAAAAACATGAATTTAGCAATTCTTTGACATATTCGAATATCTCCCTGCATAAAAATTTATATTTTTAAATATAACATCAAATATTTTTAAAGTAATATTCTAACATTATATAAGAGACTTAGGATTCTCCAATAAAATTATCAAAGTCATTTGAATATATTTAAATCACAAAAGATCCAAACTTTCTTAAAACAAAAACTGTTTTTCCTCTTTTAGTTTCTAGGTTTTTAGATCTAGAAACATATTTCATCAAAACCTTTAAAATCATGCAAAAAATCCTCAACCAATAATCATATACACATTTTAATAGTACTCCAATTTTTACGGACCAGGATCTATCCATTAACTTGATCAAAAATTCCAAAATATAACACTCCCCAGTTTATCTCCCAAAATGTCTTTTCTGGGGTTTAAACAACTTTTGACCGATCAAATGATCTCCAAATGGAACAAATAAGATATATAGATAAACTAACAACTTTCAAGAAGGAAAATTTGTGGGAATACACTTACAAGAGCTTTTCGTCATGCGTGCAAAAAGAGCTTAGAAAAGCTGCTCGAGAGTGTAATTTGTGTTCTTTCAAAGAAAAATGTAAAGAAGAGTTGATTTACGTGGGAAGTGGACTTGAGGGCTTATACAAGTTATGGAAGATGATAAGGGTGAATTGAAACTTGAGTGTTGGTCTTTTTTACACAATAAAATATACAAAAATCAGCTCAAGATATTTCCTCTATGTGGAGTGTAGAATGGAAAGAGTGAGGTGGTCTTGTAGCCTTTAACTTCAAGTACCTTTTAGGCCATCTTGAGCAAATCTGACTAGCCACGTGAGAGTAAAATTACATAGCCAAGAAGCAATGCTAAGGTGGCTAAATTCGTGGTCCTTAATGGGCCTAAATGGAATGGGCCTCAATTTCTGGTTTTAAGAGAGTTTGTGTTGCTATCAAGCCTAACTTTAATTTCTCTTAGACTATCACATATCTAAGGTTAAAAAGATTGGATACTGATGTCATAACATAAATTTGAAGGATTAATAGCATGTGGAAGAAATTTAATCAAGTCATTAAACACAATACTAGAAACTGATTCAGTTAGGGTTTTTGCTTAGGTGACATGATCTCACACCTTGATTTCTTTAAATCTATCAAACGTTTCTCATGGTACCAAGTGTCTAATACTATTCACTATGTGGGGTTAAGATCTTGCGAAGTGTCTAAATAAAAATTTTCTAACCGATTTTGGACATTCCACACTGTGATTTTGAAAACACTGCACTTGATGCGCTTATCAAAATTACTATTCACTTCGAAAAAGTGCGTAATAAAATTAGTATTGAAAAGTCCTAAATATTCAACCCCGAAGTGCCCTTAAAAATAATTTCACAGTTTCAAACAGGCGTATTGTCTAAAAATATGAAAATGAACTTATTGTACCATAAGATCCTAAATAATCAACTAAGTCTAATGGCGTAGACCATATTTCAAATTGACACTTCTAACTACCTCAAAGATATAAAATCGTGCTTTTGGCACCATGGCGAGTTATAGTTCTGACTATGTTGACAGGCTAAAACCTACGAGATTGGTCGAATCGTGAAAACTTATGATATTTTTACGAGGTTCCTAAAGCCTATAAAAATTCCACCATTGAATTTCTAACAGGCTGTTACACTTCCTCGGTCTTGCTAGCAACAAGGATATCGTTCATGTGTCTTTGAATTACCTGAGGGGCATTTTTATAAACAAATGACATAACTAACCATTTATATTTTCCCTAAGGAACACTGAATGATATCCATTTGATTGATTCTTCTTCCATCTTGATCTGCTAGAAACCTGATTTACAATCAGGTTTACTGAAAATAGTCTTATTCTCAATTAATTGGATGAGGTTGTGTTTATTCGGAATCTCTTAAGAATCGTCTATACAATTCTTGTTAAGGTTACGATAATCAATAACCATTCTTGGTTTCTTTCTCATAATTTCAGCATGATTTCTAACGAAAAATGCTGGAGAGTTGTGAGGGCTGATAGAAGGGATTATGAGGTTTCCTTCTAGTAGCTCCATGATCTGCATTTCAAATTCTTTTATGTCTTCTTTGTTGTAAGGAATAACATGCGGGTTAGTGATAATTCTATCTGGGTCTTTAGGAATAATGACACATCTTGGTTGTGTCTTATTCCATCATTTCAATGGGTTTTCTCCTAATACATTCTTTGCTTTATCGTAATTATCCTTCAATTGCTGGATAATCTTTTTCTTTTGTTTCACAATTTCCTTTTCCATCTTTTGGAATCTATAATGGTCTTCTATTTCCTTGGTTAATCTAACCTGTTCTTCTGTCATCTTCACTTTTTTGTAGCAAGCTTTGTTAGCACAACTACAATTTTTCTCCATTTTTTGTTTATCTACCAAAACTAATTTTGTGTCTAGTTCTTCTTCGGTAGTTATTAACCAACAATCTTCTTTCCTCATGTAAGACTGATGTGCTGATACAAAGTCCTTTCCAATAATGACTTGTTCTTTATCTCAGAATTCAACATGGAATTCTAATCTTATGGTTGTCTCTCCTCGCCGGAGAGTGATTTCTTTGGTCTTATGGCTCATGGTAAATCCTGCTACATTAGCAACATTACCATTCATAGGTCTTTAGAGTTCTAATAACTCATTTTTTGGAAATACATCTGCAACAGCTATAGATATACTTACTCCCGTGTCTATCATGGCTATCAAGGATTTTTTTTTCTTATAATAGAGAAGTAGATGGGCTAAGTTCCTACTTACTCTGTCTCCTGATTTCTTCACTAATCTTTCCAATCTTGAGTTTTTCAATTGACTCGAGTTTTAGTTCAAACTCTTCTTCTAAGTCATGGTCTTCTTTTATCAGGCCTTTTCCTTTATCTTTTTTCTTTTGGGCTTCTCTTATGAGGTCCTCTACACTTTTGCTCAAAAGATCTTTCTGTTATTCCATCAGCTCTATTTTCTTCAACACAAGTTAGGAAATAGTCTAGGTGGTAATGAAGCTTACAAGGTAAATATACCCATAGGGCTTCATCTTTGTCAAAGTTATGCCAACATTTGTCACAAGTACTCGTTCGGCACAAGTTCTTAAATAAAAAACACAAAAATGTTCTTTATTGGTCATACACAAGGGAAGGGGTTCTCAGAGTTATTCCTTGAATTCTTCCTTGATGGTCGTAGGCTTCCAAGGGGTTTCTGCTAATTGATAACAGAAATGGTCATCTAAATATTCTTGATAAGGATCACTTACACTATGTGTTAATGCAAAAAATTGCACAATAGACAGGAAATGAAGAAAGAGTCATCTCTGACCCACGTTGGTGATTCAGGCTTCGATACGGTGCTCTTCGCGTTCATCCATAAAATAATAAATAAGCAAATAAAAGTAAATAAAGGAAAACATAGGAATTTAAGTAGTTCGGCATAAAAGTCTACGTCCACGAGTTATTGGGGGCAAAATCCACTATATCAGGTGATGATTTTACAATATCTTATAGCCTCACATATCACTCAATACAATGAGAGAATTTAGTCTCGGGAGAGTCCCTCTAGAGAATTGGTGGAGAGTGCATGGAGTGAGCCTGTAGAGAACCTATCCAGACCCCCTATGATTTGTGGGGGAGCTACTCCTTATATAGAGGTTATTTCCTTGGAGTGATAGAGTCCAACTTGACTTGTGATATTTTCTCCTTTTAAGAGTCTGAGCCAACTTCTTTGCCTTATCTCTTTCCTGCCTTATCTCTTGGTTTTATCTCTTCCCTTAGTGATAGGTTTTCAAAGGGTTTGACCCAGTCAATTTAGTCCCTAACATATGCCCTCGATTCTTAAGGTCAACTTGTTTATCAAGAAGGCATTGAGAATCTTCAAGTCAACTGTGGTGGAGGTAACTTGCAGAAAAAGAACTTCTGGTAGTTGATTCTTAGTTTTTCACTGTTATGCAAGGGAGATCTCCATGAGTGGTCCTTAAGAAGAATTTGTAAAATTTGTAGTAAGAGCCTTTGAGGATAGACCCTTGTGAAGTTTGTTTGTTAGAACGTTTGCGTAGTGATTGTATGTGAATGTTTATCGTTACTAGAGTGCATATATTTCTGTGCTCGGTGATCCTTTTTGGGTTTTCGATGGTCCCAGTGGATTTTGCCTTTGTTGTGATTGTTTGTTAGTGTTTTTTCGTTTTGATATGTATGTAAGAGTTTGTTCGTGGTAACCTGCGCTTAAGTGGTTAGGGTGCCCGTCGACCCCCTAGATCCATCTTAGGCAGTTGCTGAGCCCGTCGGCTCGTTCTTGAAGGACACCTGCATGAGACGGTTATAGAGCTTGGAGGTTCATTCCCGAAGGTAACCCACTAGCGACGGTTCGGATGTAGGTGTTAACTAGAGATCCCTTGACCGTTTTACCTTATAAATATGAGTCTAATGGGAGATCTCTCGATCACGTCACCTTTGGCAAGAAGGAGTTAACGGGAGATCACCTCGACCGTTTTACCTTATAAATATGAGGCTAGTGGGAGATCACCTCGACCACGTCAGTTTTTGCGAGAAGGAGTTAACGGGAGATCACCTTGACCATTTTACCTTGTAAATCTGAGGCTAGTGGGAGATCCCTCGACCACGTCACCTTTTGGGAAAAATGAGTTAACTGGAGATCACCTCGACCGTTTTACCTTATAAATATGAGACTAGTGGGAGATCCCTCGACCACGTCCCCTATGGCGAGAAAGAGTTCATGGGAGATCACCTCGACCGTTTTATCTTGTAAATTTGAGCCTAGTGGGAGATCACCTCGACTGTTTTATCTTGTAAATATGAGACTAGTGGGAGATCCCTCAACCACGTCACCTATGGCGTGAGCTAGAGATCGATCGTACCAACAAAAACAAACATGTTAGGTTAAATAATCCAAATCACAAGTTTGAAGTTTCAAAACCTGGTCCATCTCAATTGAGTGGTGAAGGCTGGTGACATATGGGCAACTTATGTTTGTGAGGAGCACACTGTGCATGGCCTGCACAATACTTTCTATGGAGACCTTGGTGTGGTTGCATGGTGGAAATGTCGGTTTTGTTGCTTGCCAAGAGGCGTTGGTCTGCTTAGGCATTAGTCTTGTTGCTCGTCGAGGGGCGTGGGTCCTCTTCTGGTTGCTGAGTGTGTCATGGGGTTCTTTGACCTCCACATCCTTCTTAATTGTGCCGCATTCTGAGATATTTTCACTAAAACAAAATAGGTAAATGTAATACAAATTATAAGTTTGAGATCTGTGAACCTGAGTCATCCCGCTAAAGTGTGGCCACCATGTTTTTGCAACGGTGAAGACATGGGATGCCCGTGATACTGAACGATCAGAGTAATTTGTCCGAATTGAGATCATTTGCTGCTGAATGATTTTTGCATGGGAAAATTGCTTATCCTTGAGCGCTTTTGTAGTAATGAAAATTCTTCATCTTTGGCGAGTTCAATTTCGAGTCAACTAGCTTGACTTTCTTTCTTTCTTTCTTCTTCTTTCTTTTTTTTTTTTTTTTGGACTGTCGCTGAGTAACCTTCATGTGAATGGTGTAAAAAATACTGTGCATGGCGAGAGACACTTTATGCAGTGCATAACTGGCGAGGAGTATCCCTTTGTTAAGCAATTGGCAAGTTGCACCTCCCGATGAGCAAACCATGCATGGACTGAATTAATCCCTGTGGCGAGAAAACACATCTTGACAAGCAAACCATGCATGGACTGAAGTCCCCATGGCAAGTAAACCTATTGTGGCGAGGAAACACGTAACTAGCAGCAACTTGTAGAGGCGAGAACTGCTCGCAAGAAGCTTCAGTGGAGTTATGGCAGCGAGTACCTGTGACGAGTAAACCCACTGTGGCGAAGGCTTTTGCGGTGAGTAAGTGGCGAGAAGTATCCTGTGAGTGGGCAATTATGCATTGCACTCAAATTTACAAGGTTATTCATCAATTGCTTAACCACGGGATACTCTTCGCCAGTTACGCATTGCATAAAGTGTTTCTCACCATACACAGTATTTTCCATGCCATTCACATGAAGGCTACTCAGCGAGGTGATCACCAACATGGGTCGATGATGACTCTTTCCTCTTTTCCGGTTTGTTGTGCAATTTTTGGCATTAACAGTTGACACCATCTGTGGGACCGACTTTCTCTATATCGAAATTGAGAAAAAGATATTCTTAAACTCATGGGATCATCTACAAAGTTGAACATGGGCTGAGTCGTGGCTTAGCTTCATTTTCTCTCAGTCCTTCCAGGAGCAGCGGCGAAGGAGTTTGATGTTTGACTCTACAATTTGCCTTGTAGTGTCCAATTTTTTCACATTTATAACAAACAATTTATTTTTCGTTATATTATACTTTTTTGTATTTTTTATTGGTTTATTATATATTTGTTTATCTTTTATCTTTTTATAGGGTGTTTTATATTTTCGTTTACTGTTAGAATAATTCTTATGAATTCTTTATTCAAATATGATTCATCCAAATCCTCTGCTAGTATACCTATAGAGCCTAGTAACATTAATCAAGAATATTATAATATATTAAACATGGAAAGAAACTTTGAAGATTGGACAATTCTTAATGTTCCAAAAACTCAAATCTACAAACATTCTACTTTTTCTTTAAAATTATCATGTCTTACTAATTCTACTGTTAAAACTGTAGAAAAAACTATTAGTTTAAACAATGATTATGAATCACTACAATTATTAACCAACGATGCTATTAAACATCATAAGGAACATAAATATTCTTTTATACATGTTGGATTAGTACAAGTTGACATAAACCACTCACTAGAAGTGGATTAAATGCCTCAAGACTAGTCTGTCTAAGAGACGAAAAACATTATAAATTTCATGACTCATTACTTGGTATGATAGAATCTAGTTTGTTTCAAGGCCCTGTTTATTTCAATTGTTATCCTAATTATCCCCTTTCATTATATGATACTAATATTCTACATACTTTAACATTAAATATTAAAACAAGTGGATATCATATGATGAAAGGATCACATCCGTTAACTATAGTATATAGGATCAATTATAAACTTATGAAAACAACATTAAAGCCACAAGCTCTTATTACAAGTCCAAAAGGTTTTACATTATTATTACAATTTAACACAACAAATTCTAGTATACAGATTCCTAAAGAGATTTATTGGAATCAAATTACCTTTTTTAATGAATGCAAGTTTGATAATATGACACCATGATCTAAAATAGAAAATATTACTATAGATGATTTAGAATACATAGATCAAAAGACGTGACCAATCGAAATAGTTTTTCAACCTCTTAAAAGATCATTTTCACATTATTATTTATCAGCACCATCTAGTTATCACACACCCAGACCTGTTCTTACTTCAACTTCTCAAAATAGATCCTAGAATCTGGACACTCAAATCCGGAGAATTATTTCTGGAAACATTATTGACACACCTGTATATACTGTTAATCCTACTATACCCATCTACCTCTTATAATCTTGAGCAAGTAAAAAAAACTATTTTCTCAAACATATTCACAAATAGTTGGAGATATGCTCAAATATACACTCTTAATAAGGAAGAATTCAAGATTAATAAATAATATCTTAGACAAGATTATATAAGAAAAAGAAAATAATCAAAAGAAATTATTCTTTTTCTCAACTTTTACGAAAATGGAATGAGATTATATTCAAGAAAAATATTATGAGTACTTAGAAGAAATACAAGCTAATATACATTTCTTTACATGATTTGAAATCTATAAATCAAACCAATTATCAACCATAAATAGGACTACTAATCAATAGATTAAGGAAGAAAGTGATCAAATTCTTTATGAAGAATATCTCCATTTTGAAGCCATTAAGTACAACCAAAGAGGCTCTCAAATTTTAGCGTCACTAACAAAGAAATATAATTCTAAAATAAAAATTAAAAACATAGATAATATAATACAATAAAACAATTATACTAATTTATATTTAAAAACTATGATTAAACAATTAGATAGAATTGAGACCAAATTATCTCTCATTAATCCTATTGTTAAAGAAGTAAAAGAAATTCTTTTATTTGTTCCCCACGAAATTTCATCTCATTTAAAAATTATTTTTTCAAAAAATAAAAATGATTTATTAGACCAAATCTCTACTAAATTAGAAAAATTAAATATTACTAATACTGTCGCTACTTCAAAACAACCTCATATTAATGTATTAAGTACGACAAACTCCCTTATTTTATTTGATTTTGGAATTAGTAATATTTAAAACCAATTTAAGAATATAAATTTACATATAAACAAGATTAAATGAGATCATGTTAATGAGTGTTCTGCTAGGAATTCTAAACGACATATGTCCATTACTCGTAATTGGTATTCAAGGCCAACCCCACCGGATATGCAATTCGAGGATAGAGAATATATAGTAAGATCTACTTTTTCACCAGATGTACCATATGAATGGAACATAGATGGATTATCTTAATATGAAATATTAAATAATTTTCAAGAAATGACTATGGTTGCTAATGTTTATAAAGGAAATGAAAAAACATATCATCAAGTGGCTCACGTTATTGTTAAAGGTTTTACTGGCCAATTAAAAAGCTGGTGGGATCATTATCTTTCAAGTGAACAAAGAAGTAAAATATTAAATCAATATAAACATGATAAAAGAATGCTAAAAAGCAAAACAAAAGATGGGCAACCATTAGAATACGTTGTTAATACTTTAATATTCATATTAACTGAGCATTTTGTTGGTGATCCTATTCAATTTAAAGAAATAATAAGTGATTTGTTAATTATATTTAATATGCCCTCAATTATTTGATTTTTGTTGGTATAAAAATGTATTTCTAATTAAAGTTATAATAAAAAATGAGTGCGAACAACTATACTGGAATAAAAAGTTCATAGTTAGATTTCCTTATTACTTCGCCCAAAAAGTATGAGAGCCATTAGTAAAATCAAATGATATAATTGATTTTATTAATCTTAGTTATGCAGATATTATAACTACTATTAATAGAACTGGTTTAACTATGTGTAATGATTTAAGATTAAAATGAAATGGAGAAAGAAAATAAATTTGTGAAGAAAGAACTGGGTACCTTTTGTGAATAGTTTGGTTACACTCAAGACATAAACAGGAAAAAAACATTTATAAGAATTATTCTAACAATAAACGAAAATATAAAACACCATATAAAAAGACAAAAGATAAACAAATACATAATAAACTAATAAAAAATATATAATAAAGAGAAAAAACAAATTATTTGTTATAAATGTTGAAAAATTGGACACTACAAGTCAAATTGTAGAGTCAAACAACAAATTAATGATTAGATATACCTGAAACATTAAAAGAAAAACTATTAAATATCTTTATAGTATTGTCAAGTGAAGAAGAAGAAAATTCTTTAGAAGAAATTTATCAATTAAAAGTATCGAGCTTTTTTAAACAATCTTTTGATAATGAATCAGAAGAAGATGAGGCTCATTTTAGTAATTGTCTAGATAAAAATAATTAAATTTGCAACAAAATTATTAATGTTCCTTCAAAACATGAGGATATTATCTTAGAATTAATTGATAAAATATACGATCCACAAGAAAGAAAATATTATTTAGTAAAACTAAAAGATATTTTTACTAATCATACTACTTTAGTACCAGCACCTTATAACTTTTCAGAGATAGTAAGTAGATTTAAAACTAAAAAATAAAACGTCACACTACAAGATTACAACAAGAGATTAATGAAATAAAACGAGAGGTTAAAAATTTGAAAACATCTAATCTTCAATTAGAAGTTTCAAATAAATAATTATTACAAGAAATTATATTATTAAAAATGGATAAAAATATTAATACCCCGAATAAAGGGGGATGCTCGGCAATAGTTATTAAGGATGAGACAGATAATTTTATCAACATCCTTGATTGGATAAATTTTGAAAAATGGTACACTGAAGTAAATTCCTATTAATCAAGAATTTTCTTTTACAATAATTGCCCTATTAGATACTAGAGTAGATTTAAATTATATCCATGAAGGATTAACACCTTCCAAATATTTTGAAAAAATAAAATAAACATGATCGCAAGCCAATTAAACAAAACTAAATATAAATTATAAATTATCTAATGCACATATATGTAATAATGTGATTTGTTTTAAAACAACATTTATTTAATTAAAAAACATTAATGCCAAAGTAATATTGAGAAATCTATTTCTTACTTTACTTTATCATTTCTATGTAACAGAAGAATGATTTTTTACAAAATTACTTGGACAAGAAATTTAATTTAAATTCTTATTTCCTTCGATTTCGAAAGAAATTAATTTTATTAACTAAAGAAATTAATTTTTTAACAAAAGATAAGATTAAAAGAAAAGCAAAACAAATAAATTTCTTAAAACAAGAATTAAAATACAAAAGAATTGAGGAACAATTAAAAGATTCATTATTAATCCAAAAAATTAACAACTTTAAAACTATAGTTGAAAAAAAAAAGTATGCTCTAGTTTGTCTAATGCTTTCTGGAGTAGAAAACAACATATAGTTAAATTGTCTTATGATGAATAATTTTTTGAAAAAAATATTCCTACTAAAACTAGATCAATTCAAATGAACAATGAATTATTCGAACTTTGTAAAAAAGAAATTAGTGATTTATTGATGAAAAGATTAATAAGAAAAAACAAATCACCACGAAGTTGTGCTACCAGTTATGTTAAAAAAAGCAAATCGCAATATATAAAGACAAGCAACTTTTGACATTATCTGATTATTGTTCAACTGTACTTAACACCATTATTGGTTCCACTCATCCAGCATTATTATTGGTTCCACTATCCACCAACGCGTTAAGACAAAACTTTAGGCGTCCATTATTAATTACTGTTTAAAAAAAAAACTGTTTTAATGTCTATAAAAGAAAAAGGAAACAAAAGATTTGCAGTTTTGCCATACTACTGAGGACGGTACGGCGTTTGTACAATTCTCAAGACCAAAATGGGTAAACAAAGATGTTGACCTTGAAGAAATGTTCAGACAAACTCCATTTGTCATGACCAACTTTGGCCCTGTTTGGATTGAGAAGTGATCTCAACTTAATTTATCTCATCTCATCTCATCATTATAATTTTCTCAAATTCTCACACAAAATATAATAAACAATTCAATTTTTTCAAATTTCAAAATAATAATAATATTAAAAAATAATAATCTAACAATATTTTATTCAACTCATCTAAAACCATCTCAATTCATTTCATCTCAACTCTTAATCTATACGAGACCTTAGATAAAACCAGGAATTGATACCAGGTACCAGACGAGCCCTTAGGCGGAAGTCTTAAGCAGAATTTGATTCAAAGTCAGACCCAGTAGGGTCAAAGTCGTATGATAACGTAAAATCGTTATCTGAGTCGTCACTAGTATTGGTAGGGCCTAACGGAGTAGGTTGCCAAGTGTCTTCTTCGATATATCAGTATGGGGCCACATATCATATAAGTCTGTCTCGTCTTCGAGCATTTTCATCTGATTCTCTAAATTTTTCCATAAATTTTAACTAAAAAGGACACTCCTTATTATTTTATCTTAAATCTTACTCATATTCAAAAAAATATTCTACATCTCATTCTCTATCCTTTCTCTATTCACATTTTGTAACTTTTTTTTTTTTTTCTATTCACATTTTCTTAATATATTTAAATATTTTTAAAAAATAAAAAATACATCAATACACTTAAAATCACTTAATCACTAAGTAAATATATATATATATATATATATATATATATATATATATATATATATATATATATCAAGTGGTACATCTGAACGGTACATTAATTAGGTAGGCAAAATAGCTTTTTTCTAAATCAAAATTTTAAAATAGGGAATGAGATGGGAGAGAGTTTTTCAACTCCTCTCTAAAATTTTCTCCATAATTTGAAAATAACAGTGAAATAAGACCGAATGCTCTGAGAAGTCGAATTTCTTCGACTGTGTAAGTGCTGGTACCTAAGGCGAGGTTCTTCGTCTTCAGATGTAAAATATCTGAATTCTTGCCACACCTAGCGAATAGCGCGATGTGGGTAGTCTTGGAGTGCCTTGTTATAGGTCTCCTGATATATTATTTCTTTGATAGCGTGCAAGACGCTCTCAAGGTGGTTTAGATCTTGGCGAAACCTATGATCGAAGGGTCTTCTGGGTCGTTGCGAACAGCTGTTTGCAACAGGCTGATCTTTGTCAAGAGAGAGCTTACTTCTCTCACTCTGTTTGAGTAGTTCAAATAGAACTCCAAAAGTTCAAACCGACTCCGGATGGTCTGGTTTGATCGGTCTTGTTCAAGTCTTAGAAAATCTTCAATCTTTTCTGAGGTCTTTTGGAATTTAAAAGAACAATTAAACCAAATAAAAAATTCCCTTATTCTAACAATCTTATTCATGAACTTAAGTAACAGGGTCTACCAAGCTTCCAAGTACCTGATCGCGTTTCCTCTTCACGCTGTCTCCCACTAGCCTCGGACGCGCCTTCGGAAGGGGGTCGTTGCCAATCCCTATGGACGTCGCCTTCAATGCCTAACGCCTACCGCGGCTCAACGGCTAAACGGCCTTTCGTCCGGATTCTGGCTCCTTCGTCACTGCGGCTGATGGATCGAGGCGGTCCGACAATATGCGCTACTAAAGGAAATTTGACAAAGTATTGACGTATATGCCAGTACGTAGAAGCTTATGTAACGCCCCAATGGAAGGCCCAAACCACATGGCCTATACTCCAAAAGGACTAGTCAATGATACAATTGGAGCTCCACTAGAACCTTATAAAGAGCAAGAACTTCTCCTTCCCAAGCAATGTGGGATCCCATACACCACCTACCCTTATCCATATCATATGGGGTATCACAATCTACCCCCCTTAAATTCCCGACGTCCTCGTCGGGCCTGTCCATTATAGGTGGCACGGCTCAAGTCCCACATTTCTGGCTGGGATAGGCTCTGATACCATTTGTAACGCCCCAATGGAAGGCCCAAACCACATGGCCTATACTCCAAAAGGACTAGTCAATGATACAATTGGAGCTCCACTAGAACCTTATAAAGAGCAAGAACTTCTCCTTCCCAAGCAATGTGGGATCCCATACACCACCTACCCTTATCCATATCATATGGGGGTATCACAGCTTAGGTATAGCTATTACTCAAGGTTCAGAAGTCTAATGCTAGATCAATAAGAGCGTAGCTATTAGCCGTCTCATTTTGGCTTAATCATTCAAAAAAAAAAAAAAAGATATTACAATCACACTGGAGGGGTGAGAAGAGAATAAGAGGGCTGAGGAGAAATGAGTCGAGATGCCTTCTCCTTACACACTATGGCCTTATATAGGCACTTACAGGAATCTTACAACAGTAAAAGACAAAAGCAAAAGCATCTAATAATCCTCAGATCTTCGGGTCTTTTGATAGTAACTTTGCCGACGAGGCCAAGTTCTACCATCTCAATGAGTTCTTTAACTTTGTCAATGAGGCTTCTAGTGAGAAAACCACTCTCCTGTAGTAGTCTCTGTCGGTTCTTCAGGTCTTGCAGTTTCTGCATAGGTCCTCTGGTCACGTTCTTTGTGGAGAGGTTCCTTCAGTCTGCTTAGGTCTTCGAGAGCTCGAACGAGCCTTTGTCTTTGAAAAGCTGCATGTCAGAAAACTCCGCATATAGCTTGGTTCATCTCTATAGGGACATTGTGCACGAAGTGTGAAACAGTGCATCACGCAGAGTGTTTCCTTCTCATGAGAAGTACTTCTGGAACGGTAAGGTTCCTGGGTACATCGATTATCTACTAGAACTAGCTTGGTATCAAATTCTTCTTCTGTGGTAAATAACCAATGATCCTCTTTCCTCATGCATGGCTTGTGAGCCGATACAAAGTCGTTTCCAATAATAACTTGTAATTCCTTGTCTCGGAACTCTTTCATTATGTGGAATTCTAGTCTTATGTTAGATTCTCCTTGTCTAAGGACAATCTCTTTGGTCTTATGGGTCATGGTAAATCCTGCTCCGTTAGCAAAATTACCATTCATGGGTCTTTCCAGTTCTAATATCTCTCTTTCAGGGAATGTACATCTGAAGCAGCAATAGAAATGCTTGCTCCTGTGCCTATCATAGTTATCAGGGGTTTCTTTTCGTAATAGAGAAGTAGACGATCTAGGTTTCTACTTGCTCTTTGGCGCCTGATTTCTTCGCTGATCTTTCCAATCTTAAGCTTCTCAAAAGCTACGAGTACTTTTAATTCAAACTCATCTTCTGAGTCAGGGTCTTGGGCTTTTTCTTTCATTGGGCCTTTGCCCTTGTCTTTTCTTTCTTGGGCTTCCACATTTTCTTCTAGGTCTATTCCTGCAGGTCTGGTTTCTCCAACGCTAGCTAGGAAACAGTCTTTGTGATAATGAAGCTTACAGGAAAACATACGCATAAGGCTTCGACTTTATCGAAGCCATGCCAACATCTGTCAAAAGTGACTCTTTTCGCACAGGTTCTTAAATAAAAAACGCTAAAGTGTTCTTTATTGGTCATACACAAAGGAAGAGGTTCTCAGAGTAATTCCTTGAATTCTTCTTTGCTGGTCATGAGTTTTTGTTGGGGAAATCAACACAGTGGAAGGGATAAAAACGGTAATAAAAGAGTATACTCTATGCACTCAGTGACATCAAGAATTTAACGTGGTTCGACAACTACCTACATCTACAAAAAAGAGCTTCACTATTAAATTGTAGTACACAAGAAAATATTACAGAGGAGGAGGATCATACTCCACTCAACTCAACTCTCTTCTTTTCTCTCAGAGCTCTCCAGGCTCTCTCTCTTTTCTCTTCTTGGGTGTATCAGAAGCTCTCGCATGGAGTTTCAATTTATAAGCGAATGTATATCGCATTACCGTGTGAATGCATTTAATATGCATTCAATAGACAGTTGGGCGCTGGGCGCTGGAGGTTGAGAAGCAAGCAGTCATTGTTGACTACTTGCTTGGGGCAGGGACTTCAACAGTTTCCATGGATCACCTGTTAATGAATAACAACAATGATCATCAAAATATTCTTAATAAGGATCACTCGGGCCATGAATAATCCTTTTGTCACTTTCATGGTAATAAGGATCACTCGGGTCATTTGTTCTTTATGATCATCTTCTTCTGAAGAAGAATAGTCTTCTGTATCTTCATCAGTAGTTTCTCCAGCTTCTACTACTGATGAGTAGACACTTTCTTCATCATCAGAGAAGTCTTCAAATTCTACCTGATAGACCAAGTCTAGGTCGAATTCATCTGCAACTTCTAGGATCTTAACAGTCTTTTTGTCTTTGCTACTTGCTTCGCTCTTCTTAGGACACTTATTCATGGCGAAGTGATCTTTGCTTCCGCAGGTCCAGCATTCGGAAGTCTTTCGGTTTCTTTCTTTGGAAGATTCTTTCCTATAGTTAGAAATTTTCTTGATCTTAGGGTCATTTAGCGAGAATCTTGGGTTATGCTTGCTAGTAAACCTAGATCTTGCCATATTTCCTCCTACAGTACTAGGTCCTTGTCTCCGAATAGTTTGAGAGACTATAGGGATTGGTTCAAGAAGTTGAGAAACTTCTCGAGTTCTAGATTGATAACAACTATAAGGAGTGAGTATATCACCTTTATGAGTGTATTGTTCTTCGTCGTTTCCTCCGCTATTACGGAAGTCTAATCTTTCTTGGATCCCATGGTTAGTGGGATTAGTCATGTGCTTGTAATCAGCTAAAAATAATCTTACCCTATCAAGCTTGCTTCCGCATACCTGCTCTCTTGTCCTCTTCAGGTTAAGATCTGCTGCACCTCGCAGACTTGCATTTGGGCTATAGATCACCAACGGCCAACACGCCTCAACGCCTACCCTCTCTTGCTGCGGCTAAAGGCTAATGGCCTTGTCAGATCAGCACCTCACCGCGGCTCTTGGGCACGGTTGCTCAACTGAGCTTTGGATCGAGAATAAGTACAGCACAATTCTTGTCAATATTTGGAAGCAAAATTTTCTTCTTATTAAAACATGAGTTGTGCTGCACATAAGCCCCACACTCTGCACACCACTTAAAAATATATATAATTTTATTCTTTTATCTTCATATTTCATATTTTATACTTCATGAAACATGAGGGTAAAAGAATAAATTCACATATTTTTAAGTGGTGTGCAGGAATGTGGAGCTTATGTATAGAATTTTTCTTAAAACATAGAGGCCACACACTTACTTGCTAGGATAAGAACAAGTTTCTTAGCCAACCATTTACACACTAAAAGCAAAACTAAAATGAAAGTGGAGAGGGTGTCGGATTGGAGATAGGTTAATCTCCTTCACCTTAGTGCCTTATATAGGCTTACAAAAGTTCCTAAGGAGTGTTGGATGCTCTAAAATGGTAGAGTAATGCTATATGCAGTCATGGAGTGCGTAAGTGTCGTGCAGTTGTTTTGAAAAAAAATAAAGTTCATGATTAAAAAATTAATCTTTTTTCATCCCAATATTTATTTATTTATTTATTAAATAATTGCACGACGCTTGCACACTCAAGACTGTAAGGATCATTTCTAAAAAAAAAAAAAACTAAAAGTAAAAGTAAAAGTGTAACACCCGAACCCAGCACGAAGCTCGCATTCAATATTTTCTTTTTATTATTCTTATTTTTAGTTCATATACTATCAAGACGTAGGCCCTTTTCTTTTCTTGTGATGGATCCAAAGCCCTTAGGTTAAAGTCGAATGCACTTTACACAGTCCCATGCACGTTGATCTTTCTTTTTCTTTTTCATTCCCCATTTCTCCCTGTTTTTACGCAACCACAACACCAAATAAACCCCAATGCTATTTCGGTTCCAAATCTCTGCTCTCTCCCTCACTTTAGTTTCCCACAACTACTTCCCCGATGTCCTTGTTTTCCCCTCTACACTGAACCCTCTTTTCCCCACGTACAAGAAGTTTCCCACTTCAAGCACGACAACTGCATGGTAACCGCTGCCCCATGCACGCGACCACCTTCCTTTTCATTTTTTTCCTAACCCGTGCACTCCTTCAATGCCAGGCATTTTGGTTTCTCAATATACTTCACCTTGTAGATCGATGTTCTCTATCTCTATTTATCTATCTTCTCCGCACCAAGTTGCAAGGCACTTAGAAATGCCACCATCCAACCACAATGTCTAGTTGCTGTTGACGTGAACCCGAGATACCCACCAACCTTCTCGACAGAAGCCACAGGTACAACCTCGAAGCCCAGCCGTCTTCAAGCATCATTAACCACTCACCACTGAACCACCCCACATTGTGACACCGTGAGCCTCCTTCACACCTCCTCCCTCTCTCGATTTCTTCCCCACAAGCCAATGGCCAGCAAGACCACCACATAAGTTTTCGCTCAGCCTCGGTGCAACAAAGAACTCCTCCACCGCACTGTCCCTATAGCATCAAGCCACTGTTCAAGCCATTACTTGTCCCTTGTTTTTGACCCCCGAAACAGAGTAATAAAACCACTTTCCCCGTCCTTAGTTTTGCAGCCCTGTGACATATCGGTGAAGCTTAACAACGTCGACCAGCAACCCTTCCGCCACCCATGTGCCACTCCATGATCTATCGATACCCCAAGCCACCACTCTCTCGGTAACATCTCACTCTCCATAATGCCGTGCTCTCTCTCTCTCTCTCTCTCTCTTATCATTCTCTCTCTCTCTCTCTCTTATCATTCTCTCTCTCTCTCTCTGTCTCTCTCGTCCAGTGCCATGCCGCCAAGCTCACCACTGTCAATCTTTGCCTAGCTCACTGTCTGGTCGCGCCTCTTATCCTCTCTCTCGGTGAGTTTGTCTCCTGCACTGCACAATTTTGGTCCAAGGTTTGTTTTATTCTGTTTCACGTATTTCTTGTTTCCAGCCGTACCCAAAGAGCACATGCATGTTCATGTTTTTTTGCCCATAACGCCCTTGTCATTTTAGATGGTTTCATATTGGACTGATTTTTATATTAAATGTTTGAAGTATAAGAATTTACATTTATGGATTCACATTAAATTACTAAAATTTTTACACCTAAATTCAGTAGTAAAATATAAGATTTTAATTCTAAATGCTTTAAAACCGATTTAAGTCTTTTACTAAATGAGTTTTCAACTATTTATATTATTTAAATTTGATATAATTATTTTATTAGGTTGTAAATTAAAAGTATAGATTGGCTATTAGATTTGCTGCCCAACTTTGCTGTTAATCCAGAGCAAAGCTGGGTTGCATTCTGCAAAACTTCACTAGCACAGTTTAAAAGTCCTAAAAAACTTTGCAGTTCGTTTCTACTTTTGAGTCTTTTTAATTATATAAAAGCCACGCTCCAACTCTCTTGCGTGGCATTCATACCAGAAAAATCAAAAAGTCGAGTTCCAACTTTCTTGCTTGCATGGCATTCATACTAGAAAAATCGGCAATTGAAAAAATAACCGTATCAAAGCGGACTCCCAAGTATTTTGCATGGCATTTATATCGAAAAAAATGGAAATGCATTTGATATGATGACTTGATATGGACTCCCGAGTATATATCTTATGTATAAAAATCAGAAATGCAGAAGAAAAGGTGCAACAACAAAAGGGCAACAAGATTATGAAAAGGTGCAAAATGTCAATCGACGAAACATCAAGCAGTGTATAAGAAAAAAATATGACGGTTGCTTTGTAAAGACCGCTTCAAACACTTAATTCAAGAACAACAAATTAGGGGCTCGAATACTAATGTCAAAAATACTAGATCAAAATATACAGTGGAGACGATATTACCTCGTCGGAAATATCTTGGACCTAGTGCAGTTGTTCTACGTCGTTGTTCATCCGAAATTTTCACGTATCAATGGTGGAGTATGCTACGTGGTAAGACCAAAGCAACACCCAAATATTCTATAGTCTAAATGTCCGGACTAGAGATAAACAATATTGAGAGAGAGATTTTTACTTTTGTGTCATTCTTAACATGGAGAGAACGTGCTAATGATATAGCCACCTCCATGTAACCTCCAATTGGACATTTAAGCCAAGCCATAAGTGGCCATTATTGGCCAAGGCATAACTCCTGGCATTATGTCCGGCTTTACATATATGCCTTGGCATATGAAGGAGAAGGGTTGCCCACGTTGGTCGCCCCCTTTTTATTACAAGTTATTTTTCAATAGTCGACTAGTGAACATAATACATTTTTCCATATGCTGTCAGAAGTTGATAGCAACACAATATATATCATAACCAAATTAATGTTCCTCAAGTGAAGGAATCAAATTCATGAAAGGGCGCTAACCTCTTATCCATTGCTACATGTGTTTAAGATTAAGTATGTAAATCTTACGTACCCACCAGCTAGCTAAAGATGTACATGGACTCCATGTCACTGATTTTCTCTCTATTCTAAATGCTATTTAGAGGTATAACTACTTCTAATAGCCCCCTTTCCCCACAGCGTGACAAGTTCAATGAATTATAACCGCTACATGTCGCCTAGCATGTATATATAGTTGGTTGTGCCCCTAATACAATTGTATTTTTTTTTTCTTTTAAACAATTTTTTTAAATATCTATAAACATTTAAAAAAATATACAAATACACTAGTAACTTCCTTAACCCTAAGAGAAAAAAAGTAAAATATATATATATATATATATATATACACACACACACACACAAGAGGAGTACTGAAATTCAGGGAGCAAAATGAGGAGACAAATTACTAGCATTTTCCTTTCACTAATACAAGATCAAGCAAGTACTTGAATATATTAATATCACTATTTTTCTAAAGGGAGACGAGGGACCAATTATTACATATTAGTAGACATGAAGTGACATGTTATTACCATCTGGCCCTTATCAAGCCATATATATATATAGCTAGTTTAGTTCTTAAATCACTATGCCATAGACCAAGTAATATCCACTTCACCCACGTCTTTATTCAGTCCCAATTCATTCCACACAGCATCCGACCCATCTACAATATTATTCTTGCATGGTGGCTGACCTGCATGCTCTTCGTCACACCCATTAACGGAGTCACACTCGTCTACCACCTTGGCCTCCACACTCCTCCCATTACTAGCCATAATTCTAATCATACTACCGCAGCGCGAATTGTCGTTAAACCACCCAGTTGATAATGCCACGATCAGCTCTGAGTTGTTGTGGAAACTATCGTCGCACTTGGATTGGGCTCCACCATCCCCACCTTGACTGAAATCGTTGTTTGTGAGAATGGCTGGCGTGGAGGACGTCACGGGAGGCGAGCATCTATACTGAGTGTAGGATGTCCCTTGACAATTCAAGGTGCCCGAGGGTTGGCAGTTGTTGTTTCCACTAGGTGCAGAGTTTCCGCATATGTGGGTGCCAGCATCAGGGTCATCATTGCACTTGCCATTGATGCAAATGAGTTGACCGTCACAATCGTCGAGAGTATTACATGGGCCACTGCAAGAGGATATAGCTTGTGCAGGGAGAGGTAGGGAGATGATAACGATGAATAGGGAAAGTGGAAGCAAGAGTGACACAAGGTTTACCATGATTTGCGTGAACATAATGTGATATCGATGCCGGAAGATTCAGAATTTCTGTAATGAAGAGGGTTGGCAATACATCTTAATTACATGTATTTATAAAGGTCGCATGCATGCTGCGATCCTTGTTCCTTTCCCAACATTAGTGTGAATTTACCAATTTACCCTCCTATAACATTAATTTCGCCTTATGAGGTATCGATAGTATATTCCTTTCTCTCTCTTTACGTATTCAAAATTCGAGGAGATCAGCTTAGCTGGCATGAGCCAATTAATATGGAGGACTTGGAATTGAATGACTAGATGGTCAACGTAGAAGTCTTGGGTCTCTTAACTCTTGTTTGCTTGACTAGACCAAACATAAGATTTCCAAGACCTAACTCTTTAAAGGCGGAAGAAGCGGAGATAATGAAGTATGGATAATTTTATACGTTACATTTTTATCTTATTTTAATTATATTAAATAATATATAATATATTAATTATTATTAAATAATAAAAAATATTTAATAAATAATTATTTAATAATAATAAATATATCACATTATATTTAATAAAATCGATAAAAATGAAACAGTAGTATTATGAATAAAATTTTCCATTAATTATATATCCTTACTCCTAATATTCTTCAACTTTTAAAATTCTGAATAGTACCGTAGTCAAGTCTCATTTTGCTAAGGTTTTTCAAAGTCATGATCTAATGCGACAAGAAATAAAGACTTGGAGCTAGCTAGCTAGCAAGCTTGACTTCATGTCATTATGGCGACGCGTTCAGATTAGTGTTTTAAATTTTGTACCGTACTAGTCGGTACAGTTGAAATTTTTCGTTTCGGCCGTCCGGCCAGTACAGGTACTATATCTGTTCCGTACCGGCCAAAATACCGGCCATACCGGCTGGTACCGGTTGTACCGGCCTGAATTTCGTCCTGTACCGGCCGATATTTCAGCTTGTGTTTTTTTTTTTTTTTTTTTTTTCGTTTTTTCAAACTACAAGCTTATTTTTTAATCTCCAATTCAGATTAGACTATTTATAATTTGTATATATATGTATTTATATATAATTTATTTATATATAGACTATTATTTTAGAATATAATTTTTATATATATTTATATATATAATTTATTCATATATCGACTATCCCGAAACGTTATCCCGAAATGCTATCCCGAAATGGTACCGGTACCGAAATATTTTGTTCCAGTACCTTGACCGGTACGGCATCCGATACGGTATTCAAAACATTGATTCAGACTCCAGAATTTTCCATCCTTGTCCTTATTTGCAGTTTTGATTCTAAAGTCCAAACAACAAAATTATAGTCTGCAATTAATATATATGTAGCTGTCGATTAAGAACTATGACAGTTAATTGACAACTTGAGTACTCTTGATGCATGAATCTGTCGAATTAAAATTGTTGAGCCTTTAAGTCAATACTTTTAACCATTGAATTTTCCTTTTTAATTTTTGATAAATAATATGTAATTTTATTCCTACGAGAAGAAACTCATGAAGTACACATAAGCATGCAAGATCATCTAGAATATCACGAGCTTAAAATGTCTGTTCCATCTCTTTAAACTCATATCTAGCATGCACCTTTAACTACAAAAGCCCTTTCTGATGACCAAGAAAAAAAATCTGACAAAATGTTCACGAGATGATGAAATATTAATGAGAATATATACTGATGGGATGTTCATGTCCTGATTTGTATGCCTGAAAATGATAATCTTTTCTATGTAGTGCCAACTTATTTGTATATAGGTTGGGTTTGCTGGTTATAGATTTGGTACTGCAAATTGATATATTTTCAAATTAATAACAATCATAGTTATATTAAGATTGGTGCCATTATTACAATTTTCTTTTTGACAAGTGGTGTGTTCCAAATTATACTTTGATGCTGTTAGAAAAACTAAATCAGAATGCATAACGGAAGCGATATTACCTCATAGGAAATATCTTGGATCTAGCGCAGTTGTTCTACGAATTCTTCAGCGTCATTGTTCATCCGCGATTTTCACATCAATGGTGGAGTATGCTACGTGATAATACCAGAGCAACACTCACACGTTCCACGACCTAGATGCCGTGACTAGAGAGAACCATTTGAGAGAGAGAGAGCTTGTTTATCCAAGTGTATAATCCAAAGAGGGGGAGTGACTATGTAAATAGCCTCTCTAGTGTAACCCCATTTCTGGCCATTAAGGGCCAGCCATCAAGCCTAATGAAGTGGCTTAAACCCCCAATAGAAGAGGAAGGGGTTCCCACTATGGGTGCCTCTTTTTTACATCTCCCACTCACACATAGTGGGCAAGACTCCGGGTCTGCATCTCTTAAAATATTCTTAATTTTGTTCATACTGGCAAATAGGTCGTGTGACCATCGAGCATAGCTGTAAAAGAAAAAATGAGAGCACTATACCAAGTCTCTCGGAGAGATGACCAGCATAACAACATCCCTAAAAGTATCTCGTTATACCCCGACTCATTTGGTCACATCAGACTAAGCATCCTCAATCCCTCTCGAGTCCAAATGACTCAGAGCAATGCTCAATCTCTATAAAACTTGATGTACTCACAGCTATATTGCAACTCCCAATGAGCAACATAACTTGCCGACAATGAGTACATACCATTATCGATATGTTACCAAATAATCTTCCATTTGCACTCATGTCATTTAATTTCAGTCTATTCGCTTTCCTAGCAATGCGTTTTTAAACCGCATGATTCATGGCCATAGATAACATGCCAAAGTAGTAGGCACTAAAACATCAATCTCGTGACATAGTCAAAGGTTTTCTAAGGGCATAAATAAATTAAGGTCATCAATTATGACCTACAGGATTCACATGGTGAAAAGGTAGGGATCCATTCACTCACCTCTACTGTTGGTCGCAAAAGCACATGTAGTATGAAATACATGTTACGGTGGGTTTCTCTTTATGAAGAAAGAGTGTATATCTAATCTCAATACACTCACATATATTAGTCTAGTCGCTATCTCAGCGCCTAACCCGAGTTCCTCCATTTGCTCGCTATCTAAAATGCCAAAGAGGATCTCGCATCTGGCTAAACCACAGGCTACATGGATTGTGGGTAATCATGCACGGTCCTTTTTAAATATGATGAATCTCATCTTAGCTCCCACTAAGGCAACATATCTTTTGTGTCTTATAACTTATCCCTTTCTAGACAAGTATCGAGTGACACATTGTCTCATCTTTGCTTGCTACCTCTTTGTAGCGCCAAATGTGATCGCTCGTGTGAGTGAACTGATCTAAGCCTGTTGATATATCTTTTTTACCATAACTTCTAAATTTATGGTGAATGTGTGTGCTTACAAAAAAAATGTTTCTAATCATGCCACATAATCATAGAACACATCAGAATCATGTGCACGACAAGCAATACCATGAGGTACAGAGATATCATATAGTCAACAACAAATTATTAAACCACAACTCTCAAGTAGTGTTTGATGACCATTTCTCTCCATGCGCATTCTTATGTATAGTAACTTTCCAAAACATGCTCTTACCAAGAGACTCAACTTTTACATGTAAAAGTCCTTTGCACAACCATGAAGTCAGTGGTGACTCATCGTGAATCTCATTTAGGTCAAACTCACAATATAAATCTTAGATTCTAGTCAGTAAGTATAACTGCAATTTTTAAGAATCTTTAAAGTGACCACAAATGTCATTCAGGAAACTTAATTTTTGATTTCAATATTTCATATAAATCTTTTGTACTCAACAAAAGCATGTGAGATAACCATAATTTATTTTTCATTACGGGTAAAGCGATTATGACCTTTGCCCCCAAAGACAATCATAATAGTCTAGTCATTACTTTTAATGACAATCGTATCACAAACTCACTTAACCAGGTAAGCCATATTTACCCTCTAACAAAATCTTAACCTCTAACTCCCATGAGCAAACTATAATGGAAATATTAAATAGTATAGGAAAAACTAGATTCTTTAGTATTTTCCATCTCATTAATTGTCTATTGATTTTGAACAAGAGTTCCTAGAAATTACTTTTCTTATAAATAGTCTCACAAGACATGAAGCCTGAGCTATTTTTCACAAACCTATGTCCATCACCTCGTAGTATGGAAAACCTCTTATTAGACGACAATTAATTATCTAAGATAACCAGTTCGCAATATCTCTTATGATGACACTTTTATAATATTTTCAACAGTGTTCAAAGAACCTCATTTTATTCAATAGGTCGTTAATAAAAAAAAAAAAGCGACTAGTTATATTGGGTGTCTTTAAAAAGATGGTTTGTTTAGGCCGCATGTAAATAGCACCAGTAACATTCATTCGCTTTCTGTACCAAAATAATACTAGTAACAATCATGTGCTCAAAGTATTTCATGCCTAAATATTACCAAAGCTAACTATCTAATTCTCCTATGAGAATCAGCTATTTAACACATTCAATAAAAGTTTTAATAAATATGCGATCAATAGTTATCTAAATGCAACTCAATTAGTGCAAAGAGATGGATCTATACCTCTATCAACTCCACTTTTCCTTTATCAATTAGATCAACAACCCCATATTAGATCATATAAGTGAAGCAAATCTAAAATTCTATGTTGAGATTCCTACTATGTGAATTTAATACCTTTAGCGAAGACATATTACAAATATTCTCTTCTAGTCTCTAAACGACTAGATAATATTGATATATTGCTTCCATGTTATTTATGAAGATCCTTATATTCTATGAATTTTTGGAGTCACTATCACTAGTGGAACACTATCACTCAAATGTATACCCACACTAGTTGTTGAATTACTCTCACTATTTTCGGTGATCTTTAAAAAAAAATTTAAAAAAATTAAGGTAATGTGGAATGAAACGTGATGAAAACGTTCTTTCCAAAAAATAAGTGTTACAAAAATCCACAATTCCCCACCCTTGCCGAAAATACGAGTAATTTTCTTGACTCAACCAAAAAAGATCAAGCTTAGATCCTCTCGATTTTTAATAGAATTCACGTTTGTAGAAAATAGTCACTCAGCCTTTTTCAAAAGCAAATGAACTCGATCTAAGGATGACAAATAAGAATTACGGCCGCAACCCCATATTACATCAACTCAAGTGTGATGTAACAACTGCTTTACGCCATAACACTATTCTCAGCAAGTCAATAAACTGCGAAATAATTTTTCTTATCATATAACTCATACGATTGCAATTTTGAAAATATTTTAACTGAAGAATATATTTTTCTAAAAAAAAAAATTGGATCGCATTTATATGATTAAACAATATTTTTATTATCTAAGTCCTTAGTGTGCATGTATATGAACTTTCACATAGAAAATGCTCATATCGTCTTTTCACTTTGACTCTTCTAAACCAATGAGAGGGATCTCATTAGTGAGAAAATCTTCAATTTCTCAAGCTTCACACCCATCATCCTATGCCTCCATGGCATATTTTAGTATATCATTTCCACACTCGAGAAATAATATCATTGAGTCAATGAGTAACCATCAAACTTCTAAATCTCTAGGAATTCTCACTAACACCACTGTCTTCAATAAATCTTAAATCAAATTTGGTATAGACTTCTTTATTATTGCATTAAAAGCACTAAAAATATCATTTTGTGCAACAAATGCAGTATGTGACATTTTAGTCTCTAACTAACGATATATCCCCATTTCTCGCTTACTTAATATTTTCATATTCTCTAATCCACTATAGGAGAGAAAAAAAAAACTTTACGAAAAATTATTTTAGCATAAAACCTATATTGCATCAGTGCAATCACGAGCAAGACTTTTAGGCTTAATTTAAGCCATACCTAATTATTCAAACTTTTGCCACAGTTACCATGCAAACCTCCAAGGTGCTTGGTATTACTCTCAATGGGTGCTCCTAAGTTCATATTTCTGTAAAAACCTATTTGTTCTCGCTAGAGAGAAATAAAACTTGAGTAAGATTATCAGTACTAATACCACAGAGAGATGCACTGATAAAATCTTAAAAATGAATGTGTCAATTAAGAATGTCCTCAACACGCTTGCACACTCAGATTTTAATATCCTTACTCTCCAGACATACTAGCAAGTTCTAGAGAGTATGTTATTATATGTGAGTAATCTAAGTTGCTTCAAGATTATAATACTCAACCCCAAAATATAAGAGCAATTAATCTTTACGTTACAAAAACAACGTGCAATTTCTACTATTACCTAAAAGATCCTTAAAGGCAAAATAATGATTTAGCTCTATCTGATAGTTGATCCCATCAACTTCTATAAAAATTGTAGTGCATGCGTCGCACGCGCACTTCTAATTTTATTTTAGACATTTCAGAGGTTTCACAATAATGATGGTCTTAAGACTATCTGACACTCACAATAATCTTTATTCAATTCCAACTATTGTTCATGGAGGAGATTAATGAGACAATTAAGTCGCATAAATAATCTCTAGGTTTAATAATCTATAGGTTTTCTTTTCAGTTATCTCAAAGTTACTAACATATGCATATCTAATTGCACACACACATAAGAAATTTGCCGCATTAATCTAAGTCAAAACAAAAATAATTAATACACGTCGCAAGATCGAAAATTTGCTAAGCTTCCTAATCATCTTTTGCGCCTCAATGCTTAATTATTAATTTCTAACTAAATTTTCGCGCAAATTTATTCGTATAGGATATTAATTCCAAATCAATCTCAACCATACTCTCACTAGGATAAGTAATCTACCGAGCTAGTCATATGTAAAAAAAAAATTTTCTTCATAAATCGAAGAAATTAATTTGAGCCAATCATAAGCATGTACTAATCAAAACTCGGGCCAGTTAATCCTTCATTTTATCACATTCTAAAATAAGTTGAAGACTAATTCTTAGAAAAAATTGCCTAACAATACAAGTGATAAAATAAGCTCACAATTACATGCAATCACAATATATGTACAAAAATAATCACATCACATTTGATCCAAATGATTATTATTCACCCAAAAATAATAATCTAGGCAATTTATAATATAACATAAAATAAAATGCCTAATAAATGCGATAAAATATGACATTATAATATCATGGCATGCATGTATTCAATAAGTACATGCAAAAAACATATTTCAGTAAATATTTTATACCACAATCACATACTGAATTAGTAAATAAAATCGACACAAATTAACAATAAGCTCTAGCGCTAAGGTTGAACTTGTAATCCTTGTGTTTGAGGTCCAAGGTTTAAAACAGCACAAAAAATTTGTTTGTTTTTGTCAAAAGTAATTTTCTGATCTTGGACAGCAAGTGGGCCGCACCCTCTTGGGCGCCCAACTGCAAAGCAGGCCTGTGCCTGCTGGGCACATGGCCCAAATCTCCTAGTGGCCTTTTTAAACATGGCATAGTAGGATCCGATTTAAAAAATAAATATGTTTATTGAAAAAGAAAAACATTCAGCCCAAGCAAATATAACGGCCCAAAAATGATTTTTAAAACAAGCCCAGTCAAGCCCTTTTTCAACTCACAGCCCGTAAAGTTGTAAACATATAACCCAAAGTTACAAACTGTTCATCTTCTTCAATGCATCAGTTACAGTGCAGCACATGTAACCGCCGCTAGTTGCTGCGTGGCTGGCATTAATGGTGACGCTGCAGCTCCTTACAGAGGCACCGAGCCGTGGTAGCGCCGCCCCCACGCTGCACTATGGCTGCGTTCGCTGCTCCTACGCAGCACCACTCTGCAGGGACTCCAGCTTTCTTCCGCCGCTCACTGGTGCGCGCAGCACCTAGCGAGCGCAGCTTTTGCTGGTGCACGCAGCACCACAGGTGCGCTCTTTGAGAAACAGTGTTCCGCTGTGAGCACGCCATCATTGGCGTCTCTCTGCCCTCGAAAAAGCTCGCTCGCAGTACTGGCATGGTGCACGTTGTTCTGCTTCAGCGCATTGCACCGCCTGGTACGCGCTGCGTCGGCTTGGTGCACCATTGCCCTTGCGCTGCATCTCCGCGCAGCGAGGCAGCACACGCCCGGTGCTCGAAGACATGGGCTGCGCTGCACCCATTCAGTGCACTCAGTGTCGTGGTCATCGTTGCACCCAGTTGGTGCGCTTAACGCCCTGGTCAGCGAAACACTGGCACGGGAAGCGCCACGGGAGGCGCAGAACAGGTGAGTGTCGCACCATAAGCGACGTAGCAGCGATGCATCTGGATGGTGCTTACTGTGACACTCAGATCGCGCAGCATAGGGCCAGGTGCGACACTACTTCCGTCGTGTTCAACAGCCTTTTGCGTGAGATATTGCCCCATGCGGCGTTCGCAGCACCGGGGAGCACAACATTAGGCAAACAACACCCTCTTGTGCACGTCGCAACACCGTAGTGTGTAACAGTTCATGCATGGGTCCTTGCTGCTTTGCGTGGGTGGTTACAGCCATTCCTTGTGCAGCGGCGCTACCACTGCAACGACCAATCTCGATAGTAATGGTCACAAATCATAAGAATACAAATTCACATCATAGAAAAAATATTCCTTAAAAGAAATCAGCACGAAAAATCATAAATAGGAAACAACCGATCAGCATACTCTGATACCAATATTAGAAAAATTAGATCCGAATGCATAACGGAAGCGATATTACCTCATAGGAAATATCTCAGATTTAGTGCAGTTGTTCCACGGATTCTTCACATCGATGATGGAGTATGCTATGTGGTAATACCAGATCAACACTCACACATTTCACAACTTAGATGTCGTGACTAGAGAGAACCATTTGAGAGAAAGAACTTGTTTATCCAAGTGTATAATCCAAAGAGGGAAGACACTATGTAAATAGCCTTTTTAATGTAACCCCCTCGTTGGCTATTAAGGGTCAGCCATAAAGCCTCATGAAGTCTCTTAAACCCTCAATAGAAGAGGAAGTGGTTCCCACTATGAGTGCCTCTTTCTTACAGATGCATTTTTTTTTATTTTTTATTTTATCATTATGCAGAGTATAGAAATGTCTAGTTATCAACCAAATATATAGTTTTTCCATACAATGATTATCCTGGAACAGTATACTGAAACATAACGGTATCAAAATACTCTGGTCATTGATGGTCATTACTGTGATGCAGGAGGACCTAGATGATTTTACACGACAGTATTATTTTGTATCGATTTTTTTGTTATGTATCAAACATTGTCACTTTAATTTTTATATCATTTTTATTTTTATATATAGCTAGCTATCAAAAATCAGTTTTCTTATTTTACTTATTGTCTGGCAACATAAAAAATGACTTTCTCAGGAAGGATTTTTTTTTTTAATTGCAAATTTTGTTTAGCATAAAAAACCGTTAATTAATTTTTAAATTAATTATATAAATTTTCTAGAACGACATATATGATACATTTTAATTTACCATAAGTAATAAATCCGTATAGGTTGATTTTTGATCTTTTAAAAAAAATAATTAGTAGACTCAAATAATATTTATTTTTAAATATTTAAATGTCTTTCAATAAATTTCTATAATTAAATTTATTTCGATTGTCTACCTCACAATTCAAACCAATCTTGTGAGCGTTCGAATGGTTTATAAATCCATTCGAATGGGATAGCAAGCTTCGATCCCCTGCCAAATTTATTTATAACTTTCTACCAAAAAAATCATCCGACTGATTGGCTCTACATTCAAATAGAAAATTCCATACCGTCGAATGGTCTCAAACTTTGTTGGAACGAACGCCGTATGTATGTTTGAACGATTTCTAACCCTCGTCCACCACAATTGTTTATAATTTTCAGCCAAAAATATTGTTTGAACAGTTATGTCAATATTCGAATGTGAAATACCATACTGTTGTTTAGGGGAGTTCAAACAGTTTTCTTTTTTGAGATGCTATTATTTAATCCCATAAAATCTAGTTCAAAAGCGTAAAAAACCGTTTCCATATTTTGAGACGAAATTTAATTTTTCATCTCAAATAGCTACTTTTAGGAATAAAATTTAATTTGTCCCTAAAGATTGCGTCCCTAAAAATCAGATTTCTTGTAGTGTTGTTTGCTTGACTAGAAACATAAAATTTCAAGACCTAACGCTTTAAACACATAAGAAGTGAAGATAATTACCCTCCCATGTATAATGTTAGTCAGCTTAGTCAAGTGGCGAATTAATCTTTTGGGATGGCGAATTAGTATTGAAGTAATTAAAAAATTTATTTATCTTCTACAATATTTATTGAATAATATATAATATATAGGTGTTACAAAAATGATTTGAGATAAAAAAAAATATTAATAAATTTATCAATATAGGGATATATAACGAGCATTTATAATAATTAAATATAGATAAGAGTCTTTATTTTTAACAAAATAATTATTTGCTCAACGTTTATCTCAAATGTTAAAGAGGACTAGCTGCGAAGGATACAGAGATTACATGCGTTAATGAGATTTTTATATAATATGTTATAAGCTAGATTTTACTTTTCAAAAAACTTTGAGCAAAAATTTTAAATTTTTAAGAAAAACTCAAGATTTTTGTTTGATTTATCATTTATGGATTAGATTGTAAGAAAAAGCTAAATCTATATAATATTTTTAAAATTCTCCTTAAAAATATAATTATTCTAAATGGATCATAAGTGGGTTATTTATTTTTTAAATATTTTTTTTGTAATTTTTTAAAAATACAACTAAAAAGCATTTTTTTACATTGGCCACCCCCTAAATCTATCTTAATTTGGGGCCATCATTAGGCCTGCAAAATGAAGAACTCACGTTTAACAGAATCTTCCCATAAACAAGCTTCGACAGAACCTGTAAATAATAATAATAATAATAATAATAACAATAATAATAATAAAAAAATCATTAATTAGGAGAGAGTTGACAGTTTCTAGGAAAGGTGGTGGGGGTTATATATATATATATATATATATATATATATATATATATATATTATATTATCCCATTTCTACAATTGATAATGAACTGGAAAAATATTCTTCCTTGCCAATCCCAAACACAAGTAGTAACACTGACAAGCGCAACCATGCAGAACCGATGACAAAGAACATTCAAACTTAAATTTCAATGAACACAACGGAAGCTCCTTGTTAGGAAAACAAGGTACGACCAACAACAAGAGAGTCCTTGGGGCTATTATAGCGTAATTGCCTACGAGCTTCCAACATATCCGTGTGATACCAGCAACGACGAGATATTGGAAGGGTAAAGAAGATGAAGATAGAGAAATCCGGAACATGAGAAACAGAACATACCTCAGCAAATCGACTTGATCTTAGAGTTACGGCCGAAGAGAGAAAGAGTGAGAGAGAGAGACCTACGCCACCGTCTGTGTGTGAGAGAAAGAGACCCATGCCGTCGTCTATGTGAGAGAAAGAGGGGCAGAGGCTTAGCCGTTTAGGGTTTTTCTGAAGAAAAGAATCAAAAGATTGGGGGCAACGGCTTCGCCCGTGAATAGCATCAGATCAACTTGCATATCATTTCAACCTGACTTTATCGGGTGGGCGGGTCGGGTGTTTCGGACGGATCAGGCCAACAATTTTTTTTGCACAGGCCTAGCCATCGTTAGTCTTATTGCTTTGGATCCTTCATTTTACAATATATATGATTGTTTTTTTTTTTTAAAATAATAAGATCTTACTGGTGACTTTATCCTTGTGCTAGAAATTAATAGGCTTTTAATGCAACAACGTTTTTTTTTATTATAACTTCAATTTATAAAGCAACAGAGTCATTAAAAGTTAGGTCAGCCACAACAGTACATAGAGCAACCCCAACAACTATTAAGAATTGTAGACAAAATATATAGGAATTAGAAAACCTTACTACTCATACTTCCAACAAACAAAAACAAACTCTTTCGAGTCCCTTTGAAGAGAATTTGATCATGATGCCGACTACAAGATTTGGCAAACGAAAAGAGAACAAATTACATTGGAACCTCTCATATATGGTGATATCTTAATTACAAGATTTGGCAAACGAAAAGAGAACAAATTACATTGGAACCTCTCATATATGGTGATATCTTAATTAAGTACTTGTGCTTATTGTGAGAAAAAACATTTGGTCATAATATGTCGCAAAGATATTCAAGCTTGATATAGATGTAGTCAACTAGGCCATGATTGAACTACTAAAGAGCTGTCTAAAATCTCTCAGATGGGGGCCGAGAGACTTCGAAAAGAGTAACCACCAGATAACAAAGAGGAATAATGGCCCCAGAATGCTGTCCATGCGAGAGAAGCCCATTATGGAAAGTGTTGTATGACAAGTACAACGTGTTTCATCATGTGCAACCAACAGGCCAGGCCATATTGCCACGAATTGTTGCAAGATTTTAACCTAGGTGTGAGGACTCTAATCAAGAGAAGCAGCCCTAGTTTAGACTGAAACTCATGATTTACACCTAGTAGTGCAATCAATAAAACAAGTGGAAGGAGATGAGTCTAAAACTATAGCAAGTACCACCCAATTATTCTGAGTGGAAGGGCTTTAATACTACCATAAGGGCTCGCGGGGTGCCACCTTGGGCTTAGATCATGGTGGCTCTACAAATCACTCCACTTAAGGCTCAAACCCCTCTGGCCCGATAGGACTCATGCCAATTTGTTAAGGATAGGAACTCCCGTCCACTTGTCCTGGGATAATTAGGATATTCATTCATTCATTCAAAATGAAAGCTCTCTTGAATAATTTTTCTCTGAGAAGATTTCTGGCGTCACTGGCTTAGGCATCGAAGGGTGCCTCATCAAACCCCCCAAGTCACCTTACCTCTTCGGTTGTAGGAGATCGGGAGTGCGTAGCGGTGAAACACATCCTTAATAGTTGCTGCCGTCTGTGGAATCCAACTATCTTGAAATTAGTGTGCCTTTCACATCCCCACCAACACTCTATCTAAGGCAACTAGAGATCAAGAAGAGATATTGCAAAACATGGAAGGAAGGCTACCTTGTCAGGAAGTTCAGTAGACATCATGTTCCGAGAGATAATGGAAGTTCACGAGAATGGGGTTAAGTATGGGTCAGCTTCGCCCAACACCAACCACATTGAAGGGGTTCACGGGAGATGCAGTTCAACCCGTGGGGTCCATTATGCTACCTGTGTCAGTGGAAACTGACCCCTACCTCACCACCACCTTGATCGAGTTCTTAGTGGTAAGGATGAAGTTGGCGTATAATGCCATTATAGGCCAACCAACATTGAACGCCTTGAGAGCGATCATGTCCATCTATCATCTGAAAATGAAATTTCCCAAGAAGTGTGGTGAGTAGGTGCTTGCTCGAGAGTGTTACGTGCAGGAACTGAGGAAAGGAGAACAAGATGTAAAAGTAGTAGAGTCGTGGGAATGCAACAATGAGAGGAGAAGTCGACGAGCCATTGGAACTCTTCACCTTTGATCCAACCCAGCTGGATAACCATGTGAGGATCGGAACTACAATGGCGAAGGAAGAAAGGACCCAACTAATCCAGCTCCTCTTGGAGCACAAAGACATCTTTGCATGGAATAATCAAGATATGCTAGGAATAAGCAAAGAGGTTATAGAGCACCAACTGAACGTCAACCCGGACACAAGGCTTGTTAAGTAGAAGAAGAGGAATTTCAGAATTGAGCAATACAAGGCGATAACAGAATAGGTGGATCGATTGCTGGCGGCAGAATTTATCAGGGAAACTCAGTACCCTGACTAGTTGTCGACCATTGTGTTGGTGAAGAAGTCCAATGGCAAGTGGTGAATGTGCGTAGACTTTATAGACCTCAACAAAAATTGCCCAAAAGATAGCTTCCCTCTCCCTCGGATAGACTTAATAGTTGATGCCACGACGGGTCACAAGGTGTTGAGTTTAATGGATGCCTACTCCGGGTAGAACCAAATCAAAATGGGACGTGCTGACTAGGATAAGACAGCCTTCATAACCGATCGGGGCCTGTACTGTTACACAGTCATGCCCTTTGGATTGAAGAATGCAGGAGCAACCTACAAAGGCTGGCCAACAAAATGTTCATGAATTAGATAGGCCAAACATGGAAGTATATGTGAATGACCTTTAGGTAAAGAGCATGGAGTTTGGGCAGCACATGAAAGACTTGAGGGAAGCTTTTGGTGTGCTGCGTCAATATAAGATGAAGCTTAACCCAACCAAGTGCGCGTTCTGGGTGCAGTCAAGCAAGTTTTTAGGCTTCATGGTGTTCAAGAGGGGCATCAAGGTGAATCCCGAGAGGCTCAATGTGATCATCGAGATGAAGTCGCCCATGACTCTTAATGAGGTCCAAAAATTGGCAAAGAAAATAGTGGCCCTCAGCAGGTTCGTGACCTGCTCAATGGACAAGTGCATACCCTTTTTCCAGGTATTGAAAACGGCCCAAGAATGGGATTCATGGAGTGAGGAAGCATATATACAATTGAAACAATACCTGACCCACCCAGAGCTGCTTAGTCAAACCAAGTAAGGGGAATCCTTATCACTGTATCTAGCCGCACCCTAGACATCATTTCCGCTGCTTCAGTCAGAGATGAGGGCAATGAGCAAAGGCCGGTGTATTATGTAAGCAAAGCTTTAAGAGGGGCCGAGAAGAGATACTCGAAGATAGAGTTGATCGCCTTCGCACTTGTGACGTCGGCACGACGATTACACCCTTATTTCCAAGCCCACCCTATAAGGGTCATCACTTTTAAACCTTGCAGAAAGTACTCCAAAGGCCTAACACTTCAGGGCTACTGATGAAATGGTCCATCAAGCTGAGCGAGTAGGACATTAGTTATATTTCTAGAACTGCTGTCAAGGGACAAATCCTGGTTGACTTTGTCGCGAAACTAATGAAAATTCATGAGGAGACACCGAAGACACCTGAGAAGGAACCATGGCCAGTGCAGGTCGATGGTTCATCATGTTGAGCAGGAGGGGGTGTGGGCATCCACATGATAGCATACGACGACGTGAAGTCATTTCATGTTTTCCGACTGAACTTCAAGGTGATAAACAATGCAACAGAGCACGAGGCAGTGCTCACTGGGTTGGCTATAGCTGAAATGTTGTGGAACGACAGTAGTAATGAGAGCAGACACCTAGGTGGTGGTTGGCCAAATCACAGGAGAATATTCAGCGAATGAAGCGACGCTAATAAGGTACCTCCATCATGTCTAGGAGAGATCCCATCAATTTCAGTATTTTCGGATTGAACATATTCCCAGAGGAGACAACTGGAAGATAGATCGGTTAGCACGAGCGACAACAACAGGGCAGGAGCAAATGTTGCCATAGGAAGTAACACTCAGGATAGTAGACATGAAGCGATAGGGGAAGAAGTTTTTGAGATTGAAGGGAACTTTCCAGGATGGGTAGATAACATCATTAGGTATTTGAAAGCTGGGGAGCTACCCACTTCTTGGGAGGAGGCAAGGAAAGTCTGGAATAGGGCAACTCAGCTCACCTTGATAAATGGAACGCTATACAAGCGAAATTTTTTGAGCACATTACTAAGATGCATATCAAAGGAGGAGGTCGAGTATGTGAAGAGGGAGATACACGAAGGCATTTGTGGAAATCATTTAGAATGAATGTCATTGGCTGTGAAAGTCATGAGAGTAGGCTATTACTGGCCCAACACCCTACAGGACTCAAAGGAGTTTTTAAAAAGATGTGTCCAATGCCAGATATATGCACCAGTCCCGAGCATGCCCCCTGAAGAATTGAAGTCGATAACATCCCCATGGCCATTTGCTCAATGGGGGATAGATTTGGTCGGCCCTATGCCCCCGAGCAAAGGAGGAGCAAAATTTATTATTGTCATCGTCAACTATTTTTTCACCAAGTGGGCATAAGTTGAGGCAATGGTAATGGTGACTGCTCAAAGTGTGACGAGGTTAATATGGGAGGCAATTGCATGTAGATTTGGGATACTGTAAAGCATCATCTTCGACAATGGCAAGCAGTTTGATTCAAGCATTATCGTAGGTGGTATTCAGAACTCGGGATCAAAGTCAAGTATTCATCTCTCGGACACCCACAGGCAAATGGACAAGTCGAAGCAACCAACGAGACCTTAGTGGGGATATTGAAGAAGAAGGTAGGTGAGAAGAAGGGGGCATAGGCGGATGAACTCACTGAGATCTTATGAACGTATAGGACAACACCTAAGACGTCAACAGGCAAGACTCCTTTCGCCTTGGCATACGGAACCAAAGTCATGATACCAGTGGAAGTGAGGATTCCAATCCACAGGAAGCTCAGCTTCTACGCCGATGAAAATGGAATGAAGTAGGAAGAGCATCTAGACTTACTGGAAGAAAGAAGGGTGAGTGTTGAGACAAGGGTGGCCACCTACAAGAGGAAGATAGATCTATACTTCAACAAGAGAATAAGGCCGAGGTCCTTCAATGTTGGCAACCTCTTGTTAAAAGAAACCGGAGGGACCATCGTAGAAGATGGAAAGCTGGGCCCAAGATGGGAAGGACCATTTGTAGTCACAGTCAGTAGTCGTAAGGGAGCCTATCGCCTAAAGGAAGTAGCAGGGCGTGAACTGCCTTACCTTTGGAACGTTGAGCATTTTAGGAAATTTTATGTTTAAATTATTTTTATGTTTAAGACATTTTTGATGAAATATTATTCTTACTAAAGGATTTTTAGTAACCTCAGTTATTCATGTTATATTCTTTCTTTATTATCTTGCTACCTTAGTGTGGCGCCCACGACCCCCATGTAAGGAGACACGGGAATTGAGACGCCGGGATGATGACAACAGGGTCACACATCCCAACGTTAGTGCCAAGTGTATGTATATGCAACAGTGTACAAAAACAACGCAGCGGATAATTAATACAACTAAGTACCAGAATTGTTAATACAATTTAAATAGTGAGTAAATATGTTTAAAAATTATACAGTCATCCAAAATAAATATTTTACAAGTCTCAAACCAAAACGAGTGATCCCAGATCACTCCTCGGGCGGAGCCGAATCCTCAAGCTCACCCTCAGCCTCATCTGCATCGAAATCTGCGTTACCACAAAATGGTACCTCACATAAGTATAAACCAAACAACTACGAGATAAAAATACATTAATGCGACCAACATGCATGCATATGATGAAATATGCATTATTCTCAAAAATACTATTTTCTCTGAAAATAGATATTTTCCAACACACGGCAAAATCCTATTTTGGCCCAAAAAGAATACTCCGTCATTTTCTCAGAAAACGACCCAAATCAATAAAACCTCATTTTCTCAAAAAATGAATCACATAAAAATCCTTTTAATCAACACACGCTATTTTCCTAGAAAACAGCCAATTATTCCATTAACCAATGCACCATGATCTCCCCTAGGGATCATCCGCAAGTCCTGGCTTCGTAGCGATGCTCAGTTCCCCGCCCAGCGCGTTCGTGGCCAAGCACCCACTACGCAACGAGCGATGCCCAGTTCCGCACCCAGCAAGTTCGTGGCCAAGCATCCTCTAGCTCCCGCCAGCGGAGGGGCCACGGAGTCGGCACGAGACCATCTCGTCCGATCCCATTGTCTCCCAGCGACAACTTAGGGGACGTCACTCAGTATATTCCGCTCCCGAGTGACCAGAGGAGCTCCACCGAGATAATACCCCATCTCGGCTTGGGGTCGTGATACACACGCACCCAAAATCCTTTAACACGTGAAAACTCAGTTTTTATAAAACACATGAACATGAATGCATGTACACGAAAACCCAATTTCCTTTACAAACATGATCATGCGTGCAATATGCCATGTACATGAACAACACCAAAACCAACAACCAACAATTCACAATACCAGCCAAACACACAACTCTGTCCACAATCCATCCGACTCCCGAACTCCTCGGACTCAGTCTGGCATATCCAACCAAATCAGAATAATATGAGTTAGTGTAAAAATATATTTAAATCACGATAGTTATTTGGAAAAATACTTACAGTGCTATATAATAATTTCTGAAGGATCATGGAGCTGCAAAAGGTGGCGACACAGCAACGTAACAGTATAAAATACACTGTGGCCGTGGGTCTCAAATACCCACTTTTGAATGGGGACAAAGTAAGACCCAAAATTGATAGGGTAGGGCCTAGAGAGGTCGGTAAAGCCAATGGTGGTGGTGGTTGGCCGTGGGTGGCGGCGCAAATGGTGGTTTTAAGGCCAAAAAGTCCGAAACGGAGATGGAGTTGAATGTGCTTCACCGGTGGCGGATCGGAGCTAAGGATGGGGCATTGGGTTGCTAGGAGGTCGAGGATGAAGTGGTGAAAAAATGGTGGCCGGAGGTGGCACGATGGCGGCGCAACGGCGCAAGGAATGTCGCGGCTTTGAGGGGCTCGTGGTGGCTAACGGCGGCGCAAGAGAGGCTGAGATTGAAGGGGTAAGGTCGTCGGAGGGTGGGGGAGCTGATGGGCTGGACGGTGCCAGGCACGAGCGGTGCACGGCGGCGCTGAAATGAAGAGAGCGCCGCTTGGTGTTGGGCGTGAGGGCTATCGGTGGCGAGATAGAGGCTGGGATTCACGGGGAAGGGTTGCCAGCCGGTGGGGGAGTGAACGGGACGGGCGGTGTCGCGCACGACGGCGTGACGGCGGTGGGTTGGGTGAGGCGACGGACGCACGTGGAAGGGGAAGGGGAAGCCTGTCGCGCAGGGGGGAGCTGGGGGAAAGAAAAAGAAAAAAAAAGAAAGGAAAGAAAAGAAAAAGGGAAAAAGAAAAATGAAGGAAAAGAAATGAGGTCCAATCCCCACATCTTGGGTCACAAAAAATGATCCAACGAAAATGATTTTAAAACAGCATCTCAATTAAAATAATTTAAACGTAATGATACAATGAAAATAAAATAATTAAATCTCACAATCAATTAATTTAAAAAGAAGAACAATTTAAATGTACAACAATAAATAAATATTAAGAAAACATAACAATTTAATTTTCACAATTTAAAGATCATAAAATAACACATTTAAAATATCTGATAATTATAAAATAAGAGAATAAATTTTTGAATTATTAAAAATAATCCTTCAGTGAAAATACACTAAAATATGGGGTGTTACACTTAGGACCATATTTAGAACACGCCAGAGTTACACGATTGAGCAACTCTCCCATTACACTCTACTCGCCAAGGTTATGTGGTCGAACAACTCTCCCACTACACCTTCTCGCCAAGGCTACACGGTCAAGGAACCCTTCCGTTATGCCACTGGCCAGAGTTATGCGGTCGAGTAACTCTCTTACTATATTTCACTTGCCAAGATTACGCGGTCGAGCAACTCTCCCGCTACACCTTCTCGCCAAGGCTACATGGTCAAGGAACCCTCTCGTTACCCCACTCGCCAGAGTACGCGGTCGAGCAACTCTCTCGCTATGCTCCACTTACCAAAGTTATACGGTCTAGCAATTCTCCCACTGCACGCCACTCGCCAGAATTATACAGTCGAGCAATTCTCCCGCCACACTCGACTTGCCAAGGTCACTCACCAAGGTTACGTAATCAAGGGACTTTCCCGTTACATTCTCTCACCAAGCCACACGGCTGAATTTTGGTTAAGTTAATTTGGCCCTTAATTTTTTTTTTCTTGTTTGTTCTTCTTAAACTTGAGTCTGCATGACTAAGACTAGAACTAGCTACATTCATACTCTGTAAATCAACAAAAACCCTTCTTTTGATTCTCTATAGTTGGAACAAAACAAAGGTAATAATTCCTTATTGGAAAATGTTCATCTCACTTAATATAAAAACCACAGTTAAAGTGTACAGCTACTAAATGTCAGTTGCCCAAAATTCAACAAAACAAAAAGTACAAAAATAAAACGTAATGGGAGACGAGGAGGAGGGAAGGCATCTAGCATAACATCTTGCCCGATAGAATCAAAGTAGTGGTAGGCGGCAGGGTTGGCCCTTATCTCTCTCCATTTCAAGTTACGGAGATTTGTCTCGGGATGTATAAGTAAAAGGATAAAACCACAATCTCGGATTGTGTGGGCATAGTTAATTTGAAGAAGGAGGCGATTAATTTGTTTGTATGAGTGGCCTAGCTCCCCATTTAGCTTGGATATTTTTGATTTGGAAGTAGCCAAGTTTTTCTTGCAGGTCTGTAAGCTCTAATTTAATGCCAAATAATGGCGATTGTGCTCCTTAAGAGAACTCTTAGCTGCAGCCAAATCCTGCTCTACCATAGCTTTCTTGCCCTGAGCTATACTTAACCAGGTATTGGTTTCCCAACGTTCTTCCTTTGAGGTAATCAGGCGAATAATGTAGTTAGTTTTCGTCTTCGGCAATTTCTCCACCTCTTTTTCCACTTCACCCAGGCGGGTGGCTAGATTATCTCGTTCAACGTCCCTATTAGCGACGTTAGTCTTGTGCAGCGCAACTTCTTTCAATGTGCTCGCCAACTTAGATTGGAGAGAGACAATCTGATCCCGAAAGGTGGCTTCAACTCTGGAAAGCTCCCCACCTACTCTTTTTTCTTTGCTCAGGTAGAGACAACAACCCTGTGGGCTTTGCCAATGAACATGCTCATGGAGTCATTTTCCCTCTTGAGTTCCATACGGTCTTCCACCAGCATAGCATCTAACTTGTCAACTTCCTACAAAAGCCTAGTCAAGACAAGAAGGTAATAGCCCAATAAAAAGTTAAACTAAAAGAAGAGTGAAGCTCACTGGCAAAAGGATGTTGCGGAGGTTGAGGATGGTGGAACGGAAAGCCTCATCGCAGTGCGATCTGAAGGCCCAAGAGGAGTCACCAGGCCCATAAGAGGAAACACCATGGCGAGCAGTCGGAATCTAGAAGGAGACTCCAGTAGCACCCTCTGGGGTGAATGGCTCCCAAATAGTTTAAGGCAATGGGCCACCAATCGCCTGAGTTGATGTCCTGGCTATTTGGTCAACTTGAGGAATGGCGACTTCCTCCCAGAATGGAGACCCACTTAGAGGGCCAGTTTTAAGATCACTGGTATGAAAGGTTGGATAAGGTTCCTCACCCTCCCTTAGGGAAGTGTTGAACGGCGAGGAAGGGATTGACACCCTACTCCCGCTGGAGAAAGATAGGTTCGGGAAGATAAAGGCAAACTCAAAAGTATCCCCACCAGAAGTCGTCGAGGCAGCCGGAGACTGCTTGCCAAGAATTGTCTATTAAGGAAGGAAGGCCACTCGCGGGAGGTGCTTTATAGAAGTCTAGGTTCAGAACAGAGACAAAATCATCACCTTCTACATGAGGGGCACCTTCGGGATTGACTGATTGCCCTCCTTTCTAGAGGGAGCCTCTGACCTCATGGCCTCTTTAGTCTCCAGTATGAAGTCCAGTTTGGCGTCTGCCTAGTCGGAGGCACTGAAGGGTTCCTCGACTCCTTCTCCTTTGCTCGCCGAAGGGGGAAAAGGATGCATTCGATGACTTGGCCCTAAAGTGAGCTTTCTTCTTTTTAACCCTGCTTCCAGGAGTGGTCCCCTTTTTAAGTTTCTCGTGGGAGGGTACGCCCATTATTTTGCAACAGAGCACATGGGCCCAACTAGGTACCATCAGGAACCCATCGATGTTGTTGGGCATCAAGAGGGCATCAGAACAAGTGGACCTGATGTTAGCCATCACCCAAGATTGAACCAAGTGGATGCAAGCTTCCTCTTGGGGAGAGACAACAAAACCTCAAGGTCACGCTCCTCGGGAACAGGCAACCAAGACGCTCGGAAGGGGAATTCCCGATGTGAGGCTTCATTCGTTGGAAATTCCCACCCCTACCTGAAACAAAGAAAACTTTCTTCGACCAGTCCTTGGCATGGGAATACTTATGCTCTAGCTGCACTAGTTTACTGTAGACCTAAAGTTACAAAGGTTCCCATCCAAAAGCCTAAACCCATGAAGAGAGAGGAACTCCCGAGCCGTAGAATGAGATAATCATATCCAGTAGGCTCCAAGACGCGCCGCCACAAAACGTAGTAGGCCATTAAAATACGCCAAGAGTTATGCACCAATTGGGCTGGCGCAAGGCTTAAGACGTCTAAGATGTCACGAACAGGCCACACGAAGGGCAGATCAAGCCCCATTGAAAACATATCTAATTAGAGGACAATAGAGACTGCCATACCTTTGACATCAACAGGTACATGTCACTGGCCGAGCAGCGCCAGACCCACTGAATCGGGGATATTAAAGTGGTCCCTCTCAGCGTCCAGTTCTTGACATGAGAGGGTGGAAACCCAGTGATGGCCTTCGAAGATGGAACATGAAGCATCTCTTTCAACGCTTGGGTTAACCGCAGTGCCTTTGCGATGGACAGAAGAACTGCGAAGTCGCAAAGAACCACTGCCACGAGAGGGGCCCACTCCTTTGTCTTTTCTAGTAGCCATGGGTATGCAAAAAAAGATGAAAACAATGAAGGAATAAGGATCAAAGGGTTTGAAGGCATTAAGGGTTTCAGACGCAAGAGAAGGAAGGGAACACAAAGCTTGTACAAGAAGATAGGAAGTGAAGGAAAAAGAAGTAAAGTGGCAGGGAACAATAAATACTTGTGGCGGTTGACAAAAGGAAATGCATATCGACGTGATGATGAAGCGACTCTAACAGATGTCCTGGGTGAATAACGAAGCAGAACCCCAAATGTTGCCCCAAGAACGAGTCTCACCACATCACACTTGGCGAGGACTCGAAGGGTAACCGGAGGGCTTTGGCCCAATTCAAAAGGCCCAACACCTCGTGGTTCAAAAGCCCCATCTTACAACGCACGAAGAGGCTCCGCGGGGTAATTGGAAGGGCGTTAATTAATTCTACCAAAAGGGCCCAACGACATCTAGTACAAAAGTCCCATCACACCATGTGTGATGAGACTTCGTGGGGTAACTGGAATGGCTTTAATACCACCATAAAGGCTCACGGGGTACCACCTTGGGCCTGGGTCATGGTGGCCCAACAAATCGCTCCACTCAAGGCTCAAACCCATCTAGCCCGATAGGGCTCATGCCAGTTTGTTAAGGACAGGAATGCCCGCTTGCTTATCTTTGGACAATTGGGATATTCACTCATTTAAAATGAGTAAATAGTCATAAATGCTTCGGGGTTTTAAATTTCAAATAGTTGGCAAAGCAGTTAGTACAGGCGATCCCAAGAAGGCAAGTCCTCTATTTAAAGAATCCAAGTAAGCTAATGAAAGCTCTTGAATAATTTTTCTTTAAGAAGATTCCTATCATTAATGACTTAGGCATCGAAGGTGCATCATTAAACCTCAAAGCCACCTTACTCTTTGATTGCAGGAGATCGGGAGTGCGTAGCAGTGAAACATGTCCTTAACACTGAGTATAGACATTTAAATTTGAATACTCATATGCTTAAATATTTGAGCTGATACAACAACTAATTACGATCAAGTTCATAATTGTTCGAAGGATAGTCAAGTATATCAAAGTGATAAACGGATGCTCAGTGGAAAACGGAAAGACGGCTGTATTGGTCTAGATCCTATCACATTCTAGCTAGCTAATAGAAAATTAATAGCATTTGAGGTATATGCATGTATATATGATGTTGAGGATATATATGACCATTAAGAATTTTAGAGCTATTGAAAACGATGAGTAGAAGGGCATAGATAGAAAACAAGAATAACTGAGTATAGAAGGCCGGCAACAGGTAAAGGTTGAAGTAAATTAGCTGCCCTCAACAGATCGCCATGGTCTAAATGTTAGAATATATATAAAAGAGCGTGAAGCACATATATTATATGTATGATGACATGAATTGCTGGACATTAATAGACAGAGATCAGGCCATGATCACATCAATTAAACAAAATTCACAAAACGATAGTGGGTCACATGCATCGAGTTCATGCCTTAATATGATTATGTACGTGCACCCTTTACAAAGGTTGATCATTATATATGCAAGCACTTATGGAATGGATTTCCTTCCGTTATAAAAATTCTCTACCTTATAAATAATTAGACTAAATAAAATGAAAACCTAATATATATTAGAATGGTATAATCCTTAGAATGAATTTCAAGGAAGAAATTCTTTTCTAATTATAAAGTGGATGGATGCAACAGCTCAGAGAAAACGGAAAAGTGTAATAAGAAAAGTGATTGAAAAACTAAGGATATATCAGGTAGGATAAAAACATTCAGAATTTCCTGATAGTTAGGATTCAAATTAAATAAAATAATGATGAATTAGTCCTCTTAGTTAGAATATATATAGTTAATTTGAGAAAAAAAATTAAATGACATGGAGCTGGGGTGCTGGCCCATCATAATAGATATTGTCAGTGGCGTATCATGACGAGTGAGAAGCAATATGGAATAGAATTCTTATGGTATAGACACCGTAAAGAATGTAATTTCCATAAAAGGAACAATGATCTATGGAGCCAAATCAAAATATGTCATGTAAACAGTATCATGTGGTGTAAATACCTTCAAATATAATTATTTACTATAGATATATTGGCCAACGTACGAGGTAATTAATTAAAAAGGGTTCCACTGTTACTACTTAATTTCTGCTGCTTATTGCCTTTATTCCATTTGAATGGCTAACGTAAGTATAGGAGCTTTAAGCCAAAGCATCCCCGCCTGGCATTGTATTCTTGCTTAATTTTAGGAGTAGGAGAAACCATTAAGATGATCATCTTGTCTAATGACTAGGAAAATGTACGTATAAAAGGGTTATTTTTGTTATATTTTTCCCGTTTCCGTGCACGTATATATTTGGGTCTCAAGATTCTTAAACATATAGGACGATGACTCAGAAGCATATAGAAAACAAAAACTGAAAAATGGCTCTTGCTTGCATGTACTTAATTTAGGCCTTGTTTGTTTTCAGGAAACATCTCATCTCATCTCACTTCATCATTACAACTTTTTCAAATTCCCACACAAAATAAAATAAACAATTTAACTTTTTTAAATTCTAAAACAAAAATAATATTAAAAAATATATTCTAATAATATTTTATTTAATTTTTTAACGTTAATCTCATCTTATCTCATCTCATCACTGAAAATAAACGAGTCTTTAATCTATCGCTTGTCCCATAGGACTGATTAGAATGCTGCCCTGCCCCATGATCTCCTTTCCCATCACAACATCTTGAGATTCTGGACGTGCCTTCCCATCATGATAACGAGATCATAAACGTCGAAAAGAAAGCCCACGTACCATGGTGAGCGATAGATAGGATATCCTAAAGGTCACGATCAGTATGCAAAGCATGAACTTATATAGCTGAGGTTCATGCTAAACCAGAGCTAAGCAATCATATACCCAATAATTATGAACCTGGACACATTAATTTAGATTAGATACCCGGCCCCACCATATATGTTTTTATTTCTTTCCCAAGCAAACTAGTTGTTGACATGGCAAAATCTCTGGTTCTATCCATTAATCATTGCTCAATATTCACATAAACATGAGATGCTAACGTCTAATCAAGGTTTTGTAACTAAGATTTTACCCTTTCACCTAAAATCCAGCCACAATAAAAGCCCTCTCCACCCCTTCTACACATATCAAACACTTCTGCAAGTCTGCAACTACTACTTACCAGTCTAGCTTTTCAATCGCAAATTTCCCAGGCAAAACACAAACCACCATGCATACAAAGATGACCACACAGGCAGCTTTCTTCTCCCTCTCACTTCTACTTGTTTTTCTTTGTCATGGCACCACAACTTCAGCTCAGCCAGCTCAGGCCCCATCCCTGCCCACCTCAGCCCCGACAAAGCCACCTACTGCCCCGTCAAAACCGGGCACCATTGACGTCACCAAAATCCTCCAAGGGGCTGGGGAGTTCTCGATCCTAATCCGCCTCCTAAAGAGGACCGCAGTAGCTGATCAAATGAAAGGACAGCTCAAAAAATCAAACAATGGCTTTACCCTTTTTGCTCCAACCGATACTGCTTTTTCCAACCTCAAATCTGGCACTCTAAATTCTCTCAATGACGAAGACAAGATCCGACTTATACAGTTTCATACCTTACCCAGTTTTTATTCTCTATCAAACTTCGAAACTGTGAGCAACCCAGTCCGAACACAAGCAGGAGATAGCACTCCGGGTGATTACCCTCTAAATGTGACCTCTATGGGAAACCAGGTAAATATTTCAACTGGCGTTGTCAATGCCTCAGTGAGCGGAACAGTATATTCGGATAATCAACTTGCTGTTTATCGAGTGGACAAAGTGCTTCTTCCTATGGACCTTTTCGTCGCAAAGACTCCCATAGCAGCCCCAGCACCAGCCCCAATTAAGCCTAAGGCTAAGAAGAAGAAAGCAGCAGCCAGTCCAAAGGCTGTAGACGACATTCCAGAGGCAGCTGCAGAGAGTCCAAAGGCAGCAAGCACAAGCACAAGCACAAGTAGTACTAGTAGTAATAGTCTTCCTGCAGCAGTGGTCGATTCTGGTGCAGTGAGTCTGACAAAGAATGGAATAATGGTGTCCGTTGGAGTTACAGCTTTGATTGCCGCATTTTCTATGTTATAATAATGAAGAAACCTTCCTGATAGCACCAGATGGATATATTTGGTGGGTGGAACGGTTTTCTACTTCGGTACTTGATTCTGCTGCGTTGGATTGAAGGGTCGTCACTATTTTCGAGTGCTTTTAAATAATTAAATTGCATCTTTCTCCCATTGGACTAAATATTAATGTTTTTCGCACGTTCACGTGCCGATCATGCTCTATCCTTTTCATTTTTCGAGTCTCTTCGCATGTTCAAGGAATACTTTTGTATCATTTTCCCTGAGAATTAATTTTATATATATATGGCTTTTGCAATAATATTCAGTTCTCTTTTGGACCCATGTACTTCACATTGACTATAAGTTCTGTAATTAATATATATGCTCATGCAAGTAGAAGAAGAATGGCATATTGGAATATTATGTGACGTCAGATATAATTTAGATTTTGGCCGTCAGTTTTAATAGATAATCGAAATAGAGAAGACGAGATTCACCCAAAACACAAAGAAGACAACTCTATTTTCCATTAAAAATTATCAAAACTCTAGAATGTCCAACCAAACCTACAAGCCATGCTGAAATAGCTGTAAATCGAAAAATGTCATATTTTATCAAAAATAGCAAAATCCTAATAAATATACCAAAAATGCATATGTAAATAAAGAAGCAATCTGCCAAAAATCTAGCCAAAATTAGGATAAAAATCACTTCCTAATCAAGAAAAGAAATATTGCCATAAAAAGAAAAAAATATATAAAATTAGAGATTTAAAGGGGAAAACAATTGAGTTTGGGCTTGGAAATAATGACCACCAAGCATAGCATGGTGATCACAGCATCTGCACTAGAAAGAGCTTTTCAAATTGGGTCATAGCAAATCCGATATCCATAGCCAAAGTTATGCCCAAAATACTAATATGTACTCAAAACTGACCCAAATCAAGGAAAAGTCAATGTTTTTTGCCGTACTTGCGTTGACTTGCTATCTCGAGGTAGTTCAGTGCCATCAATGTGCAATTTGGCAGTTTAATATCATCTGACTCAGATCCTTCTGCATCAGTCACCTTGGGTTGGAAAGAACTCACCCTCGAGTTCATAGTTAGGGCTGAGCAAAAATCTGAAATTTTGACTCCGAATACGACTTTGACTCTGACTCCAATATTGTACATATGGTATAAAAATATATGTATTTTTCTATACATTCATCATTATAACTTAGTTGGTTAAATTCAATAATAATGTGAGCTAATTATTATAAAATAATATACTTATACCATAATATAAATAGACTAAATTGACTAATAATAGTTTAGTGTATGACATATGTAAAGATCATACTAATGTATAATAAACTAATGTAATAACTTGTAATATTAATGTATAAAGACTAACTGTAATACTACTGTATAATAACTAATGTAAAATAACATTGATACTAATGTATAAACTCTAATCTACAAATTTATAAGAACATGTAATACTATTATACTAATGTTTAATACTATAAAGACAAATGTATAAATTGATAACATCATGTAGTACTAATTTATAATAACTAAAGTATAAGAACGAGAATATAATAACATGTAATAGTAATGCATAATGACTAATGTATAAAAACATGTAATACTAATGTATAATAACCTATTAACATGCATACTAATGTATAACAACACTAGTACAATAACATATAATACTAAGTCTAGTATATCATTAAGTTAGAATTAAGTTAGAAACTAATATAATAATATGTAATTAGTCACTATAGTACAAATATAAATACTAACAATTGTATTTAAACCCTATAGACTATAGGCTCTAGTACAAGTCTATTTATAATAATGTATAATAACATTATAAACTTATAGTACATGTAATACCAATGTATAATAACACTAGTATAATAATTCTATTTAAATTTTAGACCATATAGTACAAGTCGATTTAAATAATAATTGTTAGTAATCAACACTAACAATTAAATTAAGTGGTGGAAAAAGTTATAAAAACCATAAATAGAATGATAAGTTGATAACATATAATTAGACACTATAGTATGATAAAATGTTGAGAGTATAATATGATAACATATAACTAATATCTAATAATAATCAATACTAACAATTATAAAAACCACAATAACATGTAATAATAATAATATAAAAACATTGATGTATAATAACATGTAATAGTAATGTATAATAACTAATGTATAATAAAATGTAATACTAATGTATAATAACATGCAATAGTAATGTATAATAACATATAATGTAACGCCCCAGTCCCGCAAGGATCGTAGAGTTACTCCCTGTAACTTAAAACTCACAATTCCTCAATATATTTACAGACTCCAAAAAATATAAAGTCATCAGAATACTGCAAAAATCTGCTAAAAAAATCCGCTGATTCTCAGAAATCTTCTATGAGTAATCCACTATGCTTAAATAATCATCTCACCGATGCTCCATAATCCTGATCCTTAGCTAAACTATTCAAAATCATCTGAAAAATATATGGAGATAAGGGGTGAGTTATCAACAACTCAGTAAGCAGATGACATATACTAGTGTGTAAATATGAGTATTTTCACAGAGTTCAGAATGCAGAAATAAAACATTTCAGTATCAATATGCAAATCTCAAAAATACATATTATCAGAAAATCAGAGCGACTTTTCGAACATTTCATATTCAAAAACCATCTTTTCATATTCAAAGACTCTTTTGGCACAACATGACTGAACTTCTTCATCTTATCATAATATATTAGAATATCATATCAGAACAGAGACCATGTTTAACTCCCGTGGTAGGGTTGTGCATCTTGCGGAAAGTCAAGCAGAACATAAATCACCATGTTATTAAAGTGATTGCACTCAGAACAGAATACCACTATTATATCCCGTGGTAGGCCAGAGATCACTATTATATCCCGTGACAGGGCCAAATGTCACTATTATCTCCCGTGACAGGGGCAGAGGTCACTATTGTATCCCGTGACAGGGCCAGACATCAAAGCAAAACAAAATCAGAATTACCATATCCAAATCAGAATCAGAATCAGAAGGTCATGCCAAAGGTTTTTCAGAAATCACATCATATCAGAGTACAGAACATCTTCAGAACAGAATAGAATCAGATCACAAAACATAATTTATGCACAAAATTTCATATTCGCTCTCTTTTCAAAGTTTAGAAATAGAATGTCAAAAATAAGCTCATGTCTACACCAGTCATGCCAGAAAAATACCTTATTCTTATACAGAATTTTCATGCATATGCAGAACAAATATCCGAGGTTGTTTTCAGATTTCTTTTCATAACACAACATGCACATTTTTCAAAAAGGACCTCAGTTCATTTTATTTTATGCAAAGTTTAGCATAGGAACCTCGCTTACCTGGACTTCTTAGCTTGTCAAAATTTTGCTCAAATCAATGTCGAGCCAACTATAAATCATCACCTATAAAATAATTACGTAATTCTGTAAATTTTTAATCAATCACAAATTTACACCATTTAAGCCTAACCTTTTACTATATCTATTTTAATTCTTCAATACATAAAAATTCCATAACCTTAAAATATCCTCATTCTCTAAATTTCCTTGATATCAATTAACATTTAAGATAAGTACTAGTAAAAATTTCACTAAATAAAAAAAAAAAAAGCTTTAATCATAATTTAAATGTTCAAAATAAAATTACACTCTATAAAAATAATTTGCTACCAATAGTACAAAATAAACATCCTATTTATTTATGTAAAAATTTCTTATACTTCCCACAAAGACCATGTAAAAATAGATTTAATATAAACATAATACCAAATTGAAACCACCCAATAATAAGGGTAATATTATAATTTCATATCCAAAAATATGAAAACTAACTTTACGTAAATTCTTGAGAAAACGTTGAATGAGTTTACGGTGCAACAGTGGTGAGGCGGGGCGGGGCGGGGCGTGAGATACTCATTGAGAAGAGAATGAGAGACGCAACGGCAGTGCTGGGCGGAGGTCGAAGGTGGTCCACGCTACGGCAGAGCACTGAGATTGAGAGAGAGAGAGAAAGAGAGAGAGAGAGAGAGACGGAGAGGAGAGTTGAGTTCGGGGGTAGCTTACCGAGAGGAGAGTGACGAACTTGGATGGAGTGCAGCGCCCAACGATACTCTTTGTGCGGTGGCGATGATGTGAAAGAGGTTGGCGGCGGCGTCGCTCGGCTGGTTTGAGTCAAACAGCGGCAAGCAGAAAAGAAATTGCTCTGTTTTCGAGGACTAAAACAGAGGTTTCTTTAGAGTTTGTTTGACCATGGAGGAGGCAGGGTGGCTGGGCAGTGGGAGTTGTACCACGGTGGCTGAGAAGGGGTGCAACAGTGGTGGTGCAGGGACGGCGCTAAGGGGGTAACGTAGAGGTAGTGGTGGGGCTACGTGGGGTTCACAGTTTGCCAACGGGCTGGGCGGTGGGGCTATCACACGGTGACTTGACTTACAATTTCTGCAAGGGTGCACCCTCCACGACTGGGTTGTGGAAAGGAGGAGGTGGTGCACGGTGAGGTTTTGAGCCTAGGTGATGGCCGTTTACGGTAGAAGGATGGGCGTCGGTTTTTACGTGGAGATGGAGGTTGGCGTTGAACTAGGAGGGCTGGGTGATTCTTGCGGCTGGTTGCAGCGACGGCACTGGGCAATTCTCTAAGGTATAAGATGAAAGTGTATCTTTATATGGGTGATCAGTAAACCCTAAAGATTGAAAAAAAAGAAAGATGTGCATGGGTAGTGTCGTGTGTGTGGGGGGGGGGGGGGGGGGGAATTGGAAAATAAAATAATACTAATTATAGTGCAACCAAAAAATTATACATTAAAACAAAGAGTAATTTAAATGCAAATACTAATTAATTTCAAGAAAGCACATCAAAGTAAATTTCACAACTTAAGAATTATAAATAAATCCAACGAGAAATCCGATAAATTTTAAAACAAGAAAAATAATATTTAAATTAATTAAAATAATCATTCACTAAAAAAAATACACTAAAATACGGGGTATTACGTATAATACTAAGTCTAGTATATAATTTAGTTAGGAACTAATATAATAAGATGTAATACTTCAAGTTTAGTACAATAACATGTAATCAAACACTATAGTACAAGTCTATAATAGGAATAATTTAGACAGTAGTATAAAATATTATAATGAGTTAATAACATGTAATTAGACACTACTCGACTGATTTGATTGTTTTTGATTATTGGTCTCGTGCTCTATTGTTTCTCCACAATGAATGCATGTTGTTATGCTTCAGAAATTTCTCACAGAGAGTGAAGACTAAGGACATGCAGGGGCTACCGCAAGCCACCCAAATAACATGCCACCATATGCTCCTTTATTTTGAGCAGATCATTCCGGCCTATCAATTGATAGAGCTCTTTTATGTAATCATCAACTGATCTCATGCCTTGCCTCATTAATGTGTGAAGTCGCTAAAACAAGGTTTGAGTGTAGCCAAAAGGAAGGAAGTGACCCTTCATCTTCTCTCAATCAGTAATATTTACCTTACCCTGCCTGTCTCATGATCGCTTCAAATGCCTCCACCAAGCAGTGCTCTACCCTCTAGCCTGCAACGTACCAGAAAGCTCAGGCAGATCCACTATGAAATCGAGGTCCCCATGACTCTCCTCCTTACCATGGTGCTCTTGAAATAAAGCACGATTGTGATACAGGTTCTCAGAACTGGAATCAGAATCGTGATCTTCCATCTCACGATCACTGATATTTTATGCCGCTAGATGATGGGTTAACTCTGCAACCTGTCTCTGTAAATCCTCAATCATCACATCCTGAACATTACAATCACGGTGAGGGACTTCCTTGTTCAAAACCTACCCACGATGACCACGAACATGACCACTAGCAATGGAAACTGATGAGATATCAACCCAGAAAAGATGCCAACTGACGCTAGACAGAATTTAGATTAATTTTGGCAACTAGTTTTAATAAATAATCAAAACATAGAAGACAAGTCTACCCAAAACACAAAGAAAAAAACTCAGTTTTCAATTGAACGTTATCAAAACTACAGAATGTCCATCCAAACCCACAAGCCGGGCTGAAATAGCTGTAAATTCAAAAATATTAGGATTTTACCAAAAATAGCAAAATCCTAATAAACACACCAAAAATAAATAAGTGAATAAAGAAGCAATCTATCACAAATTTGGCCAAAATCAGGATAAAAATCACTTCCTAATCAAGAAATTAAATATTGTCATAAAAGGAAAAAAATATCTAAAATTGAAGATTTGAAGGGGAAAACAGTTGAGAGTTTGGGTTCAAAAATAATGACCACCGAGCTATGCTCGGTGACCACGACATGCGCATCAGGAAGAGTTTTTCAAAGTGGGATTGTAACACCCCGTATTTTAGTGTATTTTCACTGAAGGATTATTTTTAATAATTCAAAAATTTATTCTCTTATTTTATAATTATCGGATATTTTAAATGGGTTATTTTATGATCTTTAAATTGTGAAAAATTAAATAGTTATGTTTTCTTAATATTTATTTATTGTTGTACATTTAAATTGTTCTTCTTTTAAATTAATTGATTGTGAGATTTAATTATTTTATTTTCATTGTATCATTACGTTTAATTTATTTTAATGGATTTGCTGTTTTAAAATCATTTTCGTTGGATCATTTTCTGTGACCCAAGATGTGAGGATTGTACCTCATTTCTTTTCCCCACTTTTCTTTTTCTCCTTTTTCTTTTCATTGTCTTTTCTTTTTCCCAATTTCTTCCTCTTCCTTTTCTCTCCCCGCGCGCGCAGCCCCTCCCTCTCTCCCGTCCGATTTCTCCTCCACCCAGCCCGCCGCCGTGAGCCTCCCGTGACCGACACCGCCCCTTCTGTTCACCTCCCCATCGGCCGGCGACCTCACCTCCTAAATCCCAGCCCCTATCTCGCCGCAGATAGCCTCCACGCGCAACACCCAGCAGCGGCCTTCTCTTCCTTCGCGCGCCGCCCTTGCGCCACCTCCGGCCACTATCTCTTCACCACTTCATCCCCGACCTCTTGGCAACCCAATGGACCCAACCCCAGCTCCGATCCGCCACCGGTGAAGTACATTCAACTCCATCTCCATTTTAGACTTTTTGGCCTTAAAACCACCCTTTGCGTCGCCACCCACGGCAAACCAGCACCACCATTGGCTTCACCGACCTCTCTAGGCCCTATCCTATCAATTTCGAGTCTTAGTTTGTCCCATTCAAAAGTGGGTATTTGAGACCCACGGCTACAGTGTATTTTACACTGTTACGTTGCTGAGCTGCCACTTCTTGCAGCTTCGTGATCCTTCGAAAATTATAATATAGTACTGTAAGTATTTTTTCAAATAACTATCGTGATTTAAATATATTTTTACACGAACCCATATTATTGTGAACTGGTTGGACATGCCGGACTGAGTCCGAGGAGTTCGGGGGTCAGATGGATTGTGGACGGAGTTGTGTGTTTGGTTGGTATTGTAAATTGTTGGTTGTTGGTTTTGGTGTTGTTCATATATATGGCATATTGCACGCATGATCATGTTTGTAAAGGAAACTAGGTTTTCGTGTACATGCATTCATATTCATGTGTTTTATGAAAACTGAGTTTTCATGTGTTAAAGGATTTTGGGTGCGTGTGTATCACGACCCCAAGCTGAGATGGGACATTATCTAGGTGGAGCTCCTATGGTCACTCGGGAGCGGAATATACTATGTGACGTCTCCTAGGTTGTCGGGCGATAACGGGATCGGACGAGATGGTCTCGTGCCGACTCCGTGGCCCCTCTGCTGGTGGGGGCTAGAGGATGCTTGGCCACGTACGCGCTGGGCGCGGAACTGGGCATCGCTCGTTGCATAGTGAGTGCTTGGCCACGAACGCGCTGGGAGCGGAACCGAGCATCGCTACGAAGACAGGACGTGCGGATGATCCCTAGGGAGATCATGGTGCATTCGTTAATGAAATAATGAGCTGTTTTCTGGGAAAATAGCGTGTGTTGGTTAGAAGGTTTTTATGTGATTCATTTTCTGGGAAAATGAGATTTTATTGATTTGGGTCATTTTCTGGAAAAATGACGGAGTATTCTTTTTGGGCCAAAATGGGATTTTGGCGTGTGTTGAAAAATATCTATTTTCGGGAAAAATAGTATTTTTGGATTTAATGCATATCTCATCATATGCATGCATGTTGGTGGCATTAATGTATTTTTTTCTCGTAGTTATTTGGGTTATACTTACATGCGGTACCATTTTTGTGGTAACGCAGATTTTGATGCAGAGGAGGATGAGGGTGAGCCTGAGGAGTCGGCTCCGCCCGAGGAGTGATTGGATCACTCGCATTTTGGTTTGGGACTTTTAAAATATTTATTTCGGATGACTGTATAATATTTAAACTTTTTTTTACTGATTGTTTAAAATGTATTAACAATTCTGGTGCTTAGTTGTATAAATTATCCATTGCGTTGTTTTTGTACACTGTTGCATGTACACACACTTGGCACTAACGTTGGGATGTGTGACCCTGTTGTCATCATCCCGGCGTCTCGATTCCTGTGTCTCCTTACATGGGGGTCGTGGGCGCCACAGGTGGTATCAGAGCAGTTCGGCTCTGGGTAAAACCACATGTCCCATAGGTGGAGTACCAGAAAGTTTTAAAGTTGTGATTTGAAATTATTTGGTTTGAAGTATGTTATTTTAATGGTTTTAATTTATTTATGTTTTTATATTTTATTGGTTTTATTTATTTTATTGTATACTACTTGTTTGTTTATTTTATATTATTTGTTTTATTTTATGGCAGGTTATTTTATTTTATTTATTTATTTTTTTAATTATTTTATTATGCACTACTTCATTTGTTTTATTCATTTTATCTTATGATATTTTATTGTTGGTTTTATTCATTTTGTTGTGTATTATTTATTTATAGAATTTTATTTTATTTTGTTTTGTTCGGAGTTGAAAAGTGGGTTAAGAGTTGTGCTATGGCAGGAAGATGGTATGACTGTGAATGTCATTGTTAGGCTTGAACATTTAGTGTAGTAGGCCTGAACTCTTGGGAACTGGTTTGTTTTAATATCGAGGCTTGAAGGGAATGGCATGATCTGGGTGAACTATTTGGAGTAGGAACTCAAGTTGCTGCTAAGGAGGGGAATAGTTTTAAATTGCTTAGGATAATTGAGGTTTTATATTTCGTGGAGATGTCATGAGGCTATAGCATAGGAGGTTGTAAGTTCAACGAATTTCAAGGTTAGATTTTTGAGAAGGTCACCTAAGGTTTGAGGCCTTATAGTTTTTAGGAAATAAGTTTATTGGATTTAAGGTGATAGGTTCAACAAGCATTCGAAGGATTAGTTAGATTAGAAGTTTTCGATTTTGCCGACTTTGATAAGCAGTTTGATAACATTTGGGGTTTTAGAATTTACAAGTTTTATAAGGTGAATGTTTTAGATTTAAGGTCATGGATCTTTAAGATTTTGGGAAATGATTTTTATCTGGTTTAAGGTTTTAGAATTGCAGAGTCGAATGGTTGAATTATAATAGGATTTGAGTTCTTAGTTTTGTAGACTTGGTACGCTAGCTTGGTCTATTCTATCAATTGATTAGTTGGTAACCATTAAATTAGGATTGATCTGAGTTGAGTTACTGATATGAGAATTTTTTTTAGGAGAGAACTTCTTTGGAGATGGGAGGTAATGATCTAGTCTGTGTATTTTTCGAGGATTGAAGATGTTGATCTACTTCAGATAATGATTGTTTTTAGCTTGAGGTTAGTGACGGGTTGAGGATTTAATCCATATCAATTTTAAGGAATAATAGATGGTGCGGACGTAGGAAATGAATCTTGTTGATTTCGAGGATATAGGCTCAGATAATGGAAATGGTAGTGACAGATCACTTGCACGTTTGGAGGATTATTGGTTCTGGCTAAGTGTGCATGAGATCGATGCGTAGTAGTGGTGAGTGTGTGTGCATTTTGGAGAGTACAAGGGTCCTTGTCTCAATTTTTTGGCTTGGAAGAAGTGTCTTGGGTAGGTGTTGAAGATGAATAAATACAATAGTATTAAATTCAAGAGATTTTAATTTGGAGTTTTTGGTGAGTCAATCGGAGTGTGTAGTCGAAACGGATTACTCAATGGAATGACGGTTGACAATAATTATTGTGATTATCTATAGGAATTAATTGTGACTTGAGGTTACCTAGAAATTTAAATTTTGAGGTTATACTTTCTTTGGAGATTGAGCATTCAGTTGGTTGAATTAAGGACATTGTTATTTAACTTGAAGAGAGATTGATGGGTCGTCATGTTTGATGTATGATAAGATCTTGGAAGTTGAAGTTTAGGCATTAGCGATGAATAATATGATCAAGTATGTGAGTTAATCAAGCATTAGGATCCTTGGGTGATTTGCATTGACTTTTGGTGGATTGATGATTTGAGCTATATGGCTGGCCTTGAGGTTTATTAGTGATGTGTTATTGAAGGAACTAGTCGTATTAATACTAGCTTATAGGAGTAGAAGTAGGCGGGCGAGTTATCAAATAGGTTTTGATAATGTTTTGGTGAAGTCAATGATGATTCGTAATGAGTTTAGTCACCGCTAGATTAGATGTTATTCTGAATGTCGGTGATGAGCTTTTGAGTTTAGATTTTTGGGTAGAATTTTATAGGTGCTCTTTTTGGTTGGTCGGATTGGAATCAAATCTTTTTAAGGTATGTTCCTTATCGTAGATGAGACAGATATATTTTGGGCTGAGGTTGGTTTTCTATCTGTGATCATGGATGTATTTTACGGAATATTGATTTTGATTAAGGCAGCGGGAGTTAATTGAGGAATCTGAGTGATAACTCCTGGTTTTGGGGAAAAGAGTATTTTCTACCAAAAGGTGGTAAGAGTTTTCTGGTTAGTAGGTATGGAGCCACCTTGTATTCGATGGTGCTAGTTTTTATGAGGACATAAATTTTATGCATGTGGCGAATTATCAGAGTGTGCAGCCGAAGCGTGATATTTGTGATTGTAGTTAGGAGTTCGGATTTTGTGCTGATCTTGAGGAATTAGTGGTGACTTGAATTTTTAGATGATGCTTGTAGTTGAAGATTAATCTTTTGATTGTGCAATTTGTTATTGATGGTTAACCTTGGAAGTGGCCATTAGGTTACCAAATGTAGAATTCAATGGAGGTTTAGAAGTTGAAGCATAGGAGCTGATTGAGGTTAGCATGGATTATTGTATGGAGCTATTGATCATTGGAATTTTCTGGATATTGTATTAAGGTTCTTGTGGAAAATAAGATTTTGGTTAGTGTAGTCATCTAGGAATACTGGTCATGATGTGCCACTAGAGGACTAATACGAGTATGTTGGATATCGCCATATTTTTTTGAGAAATGTGCCACGTGCCGTAAAGTTAAGGCTGAGCATCAAAGACTTGTTGGTAAGCTTCAACCTCTCCCTATTCTTGAGTGGAAGTGGGATGATATTTTATGGATTTTGTTGTGGGTTTGCCGAGGACCCTAGTGGAAAGAACTTAGTTTGGGTGATAGTTGATCGGTTGACCAAAAGTGCCCATTTCCTGCCTATTAATAACACTGACTCTTTGGGTAAGTTGACTCGGTTGTATGTTAAGGAGATAGTGCGTTTGCATGGAGTGCCCAAGAGCATCATGTCAGATTGGGACCCGCGGTTCACGTCCCATTTTTGGAAGAGTTTGCAGGCAGCTTTAGGCACTAAGTTGAAGTTTAGTACTGCATATCACCCACAGACAGACGGTCAATCAGAGCGTACTATCCAGACTCTTGAGGATATGTTGCGTGCTTGTGTCTTGGAATTTCAGGGGAATTGGGAGAATCACCTGCCGCTAATTGAGTTTGCTTACAATAACAGTTTTCATTCCTCCATTCAGATGGCCCTGTATGAAGCTTTGTATGGGAGGAAGTGTAGATCACCGTTGTGTTGGGATGAAGTTGGCGAAAGTAAATTGATCGGGCCTGAGATAATTCAAGAAATAAAGGACCAAGTTCAGCTTATAAGGACTAAAATGGCGGAAGCCCAAAGTCACCAAAAGAGTTATGCAGATACAAGGAGAAGAGACTTATCATTTGAGATAGGTGATTGGGTTTACCTTAAAGTCTCTCCGATGAAGGGGGTTAAGCGCTTTGACAAGAAGGGTAAGCTTAGTCCGAGGTATGTTGGCCCTTTCCAGATTATAGAGAAAGTTGGGCTAGTTGCTTATAGAGTTGCCCTGCCGGATTATTTTGGGGATGTCCATGATGTGTTCCATGTGTCGGCTTTGAAGAAGAGTTTTGGACAGCTAGAGCCGCGTTTTGTTGACTCTGAACGCATTGAACTTCGGCCTAATCTTTCTTATGAAGTTGCCCCGACTCAGATTGTAGATTGGAAAGAGCAAATGTTAAGGTCTAAGACAATACCTTTGGTGAAGGTGTCATGGGGCGATCCGATGGCTCAGGATTTCTCTTGGGAGAGAGAAGCTGACATGAGAGAGCAGTATCCGTATTTGTTCGATTGATTCTGGCGGTATGTTCTTAAGTTTGCTCTTAGTTGAATCTTATTCCTGTCTTAGCCTTAATGTTTGACCTTGCTAATTTCGAGGACGAAATTTTTTTTAAGGGGGAGAGGATGTAACACCCCGTATTTTAGTGTATTTTCACTGAAAGATTATTTTTAATAATTCAAAAATTTATTCTCTTATTTTATAATTATCGGATATTTTAAATGGGTTATTTTATGATCTTTAAATTGTGAAAAATTAAATTGTTATGTTTTCTTAATATTTATTTATTGTTCTTCTTTTAAATTAATTGATTGTGACATTTAATTATTTTATTTTCATTGTATCATTACGTTTAATTTGTTTTAATGGATTTGCTGTTTTAAAATTATTTTCGTTGGATCATTTTCTGTGACCCAAGATGTGAGGATTGGACCTCATTTCTTTTCCCTACTTTTCTTTTTCTCCTTTTTCTTTTCTTTTTCTTTTCTTTTTCCCCATTTCTTCCTCTTCCTTTTCTCTCCCCGCGCGTGCAGCCCCTCCCTCTCTCCCGTCCGATTTCTTCTCCACCCATCCCGCTGCCCGTGACTGACACCGCCCCTTCCGTTCACCTCCCCATCGGCCGGCGACCTCACCTCCCAAATCCCAGCCCCTATCTCGCCGCTGATAGCCTCCACGCGCAACACCCAGCCGCGGCCTTTTCTTCCTTCGTGCGCCACCGTCGCGACACCTCCGGCCACCATCTCTTCACCACTTCATCCCCGACATCTTGGCAACCCAATGGACCCAACCCCAGCTCCGATCCGCCACCGGTGAAGCACATTCAACTCCATCTCCATTTCAGACTTTTTGGCCTTAAAACCACCCTTTGCGTCGCCACTCACGGCAAACCAGCACCACCATTGGCTTCACCGACCTCTCTAGGCCCTATCCTATCAATTTCGAGTCTTAGTTTGTCCCCATTCAAAAGTGGGTATTTGAGACCCACGGCCACAATGTATTTTACACTGTTACGTTGCTGAGTCGCAACTTCTTGCAGCTTCGTGATCCTTCGAAAATTATAATATAGCACTGTAAGTATTTTTCTAAATAACTATCGTGATTTAAATGTATTTTTGCACTAACACATATTACTGTGAACTGGTTGGACATGCCAGACTGAGTCTGAGGAGTTCGGGAGTCGGATGGATTGTGGACGGAGTTGTGTGTTTGGTTGGTATTGTAAATTGTTGGTTGTTGGTTTTGGTGTTGTTCATGTATATGGCATATTGCATGCATGATCATGTTTGTAAAGGAAACTGGGTTTTCGTGTACATGCATTCATGTTCATGTGTTTTATGAAAACTGGGTTTTCATGTGTTAAAGGATTTTGGGTGCGTGTGTATCACGACCCCAAGCCGAGATGGGGCATTATCTGGGTGGAGCTCCTCTGGTCACTCGGGAGCGGAATATACTGAGTGACGTCCCCTGGGTTGTCGCCGGGCGACAACGGGATCGAACGAGATGGTCTCGTGCTGACTTCGTGACCCCTCTGCTGGTGGGGGCTAGAGGATGCTTGGCCACGTACTCGCTGGGCGCGGAACTGGGCATCGCTCGTTGCGTAGTGGGTGCTTGGCCACGAATTCGCTGGGCGCGGAACTGAGCATCGCTACGAAGCCAGGACGTGCGGATGATCCCTAGGGGAGATCATGGTGCATTGGTTAATGGAATATTGAGCTGTTTTCTGGAAAAATAGCGTGTGTTGATTAGAAGGTTTTTATGTGATTCATTTTCTGGGAAAATGAGATTTTATTGATTTGGGACATTTTCTGGGAAAATGACGGAGTATTCTTTTTGGGCCAAAATGGGATTTTGGAGTGTGTTGGAAAATATATATTTTCGGGAAAAATAGTATTTTTGGATTTAATGCATATCTCATCATATGCATGCATGTTGGTGGCATTAATGTATTTTTTTCTCATGGTTATTTGGGTTATACTTACCTGCGGTACCATTTTTGTGGTAACGCAGATTTTGATGCAGAGGAGGATGAGGGTGAGCCTGAGGAGTCGGCTCCGCCCGAGGAGTGATTGGATCACTCGCATTTTGGTTTGGGACTTTTAAAATATTCGTTTCGGATGGCTATATAATATTTAAACATTTTTTTTCTGATTGTTTAAAATGTATTAACAATTCTGGTACTTAATTGTATAAATTATCCGCTGCGTTGTTTTTGTACACTGTTGCATGTATACACACTTGGCACTAACGTTGGGATGTGTGACCCTGTTGTCATCATCCCGGCGTCTCGATTCCCGTATCTCCTTACATGGAGGTCGTGGGTGCCACAGGAGTCATATACGCGAATCTGATACATGTAACCAAAGTTATGGCCAAAATATCGATATGTGCTCAAAATTTTCCCAATTCAAGGAAAAGTCACTATTTCCTACTGTACTTGTGTTGACCTGCAATCTACACTTGCAATCTGACAACTCAACATCATCTAACTCAGATCTTCCAGCATCATTATGTCACCACAATGCCACGTACGTGTATACATTTGTGGCATATATACATACATAATATATATATATATATATATATATATATATATGTTAGTTTAGAGTCGTTGCTAAATGATATTTTTTTCTGAATAGAAATTGGTCGTCACGTATTTTCATGGTACAAAAAGCTGTAAATAAGGCTACATGTTGCTTGAGTTCTACGCGATTTATTTATTAAATGAGTCACTCGTAAACATAAATTATAATAAAGCTTATATAAAACTGATTAACTTTATATTTATTATTTGTATTCTAAATTTTATTCAAGTTCTGACTTTTCATCGAGTTGGCTTTTATGTTTGCAAAGAGTTCATTAAATATTTAAGCGAGTTCGAGCTTGTTTACAAGTTATTTCATTTAGATAAAATAGATTATTTATATTGTATTTCATAACTTTATTACAAATTTCAATAAACAAATTTTAACTTTGTGCTAATATCTTTATAAAATTCATATATACATATATGAATTATTATATTTATAAGGATTCAAGTAACATGATTTGTATTGGAAACATGATTTTCTTTAATCTTTTTAAATATGAAAAATATTCTCATTTTGACTTAGAGACAATATTATAAAAATAATAAATATAAATTTATTTGAGTTTATACAAATTCACACGAGTCACTTTATATATATGAGTTGTGTCGTTTAAGTAATCGATCATAATTTTGTGTTCATAAACAAGTCATTTAACAGAAAAAATTGAGTCGAAATTGAGTTTATTAATCAAATTGATCTCGAGCAGCTTGTCGAGTAGTCTTGTTTATTTACTGCCCTCATAGCATATAATACCATCAGGCTGGGTAGTATGAATATGAATGGCAATGACAATTTCATTTGTCAAAGCACCGACTGCAACCATATTGAGTTGTCACAGAAGAAGATCATACCATTCTCTTCCTTTCCCAAATACGATTTTAACCGATCTCCACTTACAAACAATACGCAATTTCTTGCATCACCTTAAAAATATGTGTTCTAAAAATATTCACCTTTTATTCTGGGCCATTTGATGTCAACTTGTTATTACATTTGGAGGAAGGAGATCCCTCATGCTAGAGGTTGTTGGTCTCCATGGAATTAAGGAGACCCACGTAGTTATTCTCGAAGGCTAGAGAAAACCCACAGCAGGAAGTGATTCTCGATTTAATGATTAATTTTTATGTAGATTTAGGTTCATGATATTGCTCTACTAACTAAGAAACTGATGGCTAATTATTTCGACTGAAATGAGGGAAAATGTGAGAACTTTTAGTACATGTTGAGTTGACGTGCTTGTTGACAGTATACATGCATCAAAAGTGTACGTAGATTCTCGATCACCCTTAATCTTAACCCCTTGTCTGCCCGGCCATGGTGAATTAGGTGAAGACATCATGATCTTCTCCTTTGATTTCTCTGTGCCTCTCCGAGCCATTTCGTCATGTATGAGTAGTACGGATATTGTTTCTTTCAATTTTAGCTGTTTCTCCCAGCTTCTTTATTTAATATGATGTGGTGCTTCTAGAATCTTGATTTACGATCCTAATTTTGAGCTTGATCGATCTTAATTTTGCGCTCGGGACTTGATGAGACCTAATTTGATACAATGTAAAAAAAGGTATGGACCATTAATGAACAATACAAAAAGAGGAGAGCATGAAGTGACATAGAATCTTGGCAATTTATAATTAAGTTATGAGATTTTCTACAATTTTCTAGTTTAAATATTTTCTTCACGTAATAGATAAATAGATACAATGCACGTAGCTAGACTCCATGTAAATACAACGGAATTAGATCTTTTATTTATCTTTTTCTAAATATTAGAAAGAGTGGATGCGATAATTGTAAAAAATCCTTATCAAAAGTGGTATACATAAAAATCATAGGCAGCATATAATATTACAATGAGTGACGAGAAACATTTGGCGCCCCTTGTGGTACAAACATTATATGATTAGACATGCATGCCTTTCTCTCATTTGAAAAGCCAAGTTAAGCATCAAATTAATTTCTAAGTCGGAGCATCCCGACCTAGCATTGTTTTCTATGATCATAAAGGTTAAAACTTTAATCAAATTAGTAATCAATAGTCCTATATTTGGATCAATGATTTTGTTTTTAACAAATAACCATCAAGACCTGGTATATAAGGATAATTGGCCGAAATATTGGATTAACATTATAATTGTTATGTCTTTCCATTTGCATGCACATGGACGTATTTGTCATGTATCGCCATTCTGATTGTTTGAGCAGTGAGATGAGATGAGAATTTTGTAAATAGTAATAATATAGTTTGTGAATAGTAGTGAGATACTTTGAGTTGAGTACCTTTTAGATTTTAGGAAAAGAGAGAGAAAAAGTTGAATAAAAAATATTATAAAGTTAAAATATTTTAATAATATAGTTTTATAATATTATTTTTATCTGGATATTTAAAAAAATTTGAATTGTTTAACATTTTTATTTAAAAGTTTGAAAAAGTTGTAATAATTAGTTTAAAATTTTTGTATTTGAATTATATTTAGAAATAAAATAGTATGAGATGAAATAAAATTATCATATGAGAATTTTGTGTCTGATCTTATAAGGCCCCAAACCTGCGTGCATATTTGCGACAATGACCCAGAAACATATAGAAAAATAAGAACTGAAAAAACTGCTCCATCAATTCCTTGTCCGAAAGGAAGAGATTGGAAATATGATCTGTCTGATGTCCTTTCCTGTCCTCGGATAATGAGATCATAAAAATGATAAGAAAGGCGACATACCATGATGAGCGATGGGATATCCATAAGGTCGTAATCAGAATCATGCAATGAGTTTTTAGATTCCCATATTTATGTTTTCCTGCCTTCGATCCCAAGCAAACTAGTTGCTGAAATGCCTAAATCTCTGATCCCATATATCCATTCATCCCTCCACATACAACATCCATAAAGATGTGCACCTAATTCCATCTACTCAATGTTTTGTAACTAAGATTTCACCCTCTCACCTAAAATCTAGCGACAATAAAAAGCCCTCTCCTCCCAGCTTCTACACATATCAAACACACCTGCAACTACTAATTACCACTCCTGCATTTCACTCCCAAATTTCCCAAGCAAAAGAGAGACAATCGTGCAGACAAAGATGACCAAGCAAGCTTTCTTCTCCTTCTCACTTCTACTCTTTTTTCTTTGCCATGGCACCACAACTTTAGCACAGCCAGCTCAGGCCCCGGCCCTGCCCGCCTCAGCCCCATTAACTCAGCCTCCTACTACCTCTTCACCAGCGAGCAACGTTGACATCACCAAAATCCTCCAGGGGGCCGGGGAATTCACGATCTTAATCCGCCTCCTAAAGAGGACTGCAGTGGCTGATCAAATCAAAGGACAACTCAAAAAATCAAATAATGGCTTTACCCTTTTTGCTCCAACCGATACTGCATTTTCCAACCTCAGATCTGGCACTCTAAATTCTCTCAATGACGAAGACAAGATCCGACTTATACAGTTTCATACCTTACCCAGTTTTTATTCTCTATCAAACTTCGAAACTGTGAGCAACCCAGTCCGAACACAAGCAGGAGACAGCACCCCAGGGGAATACCCACTAAATGTAACCTCTATGGGAAACCAAGTTAATATATCAACCGGTGTAGTCAATGCCTCAGTGAGCGGAACAGTATATTCTGATAATCGTCTTGCTGTTTATCGAGTGGACAAAGTGCTTCTTCCTATGGATCTTTTCGTTGCGAAGACTCCCATAGCAGCCCCAGCCCCAGCCCCAACCAAGCCTAAGGCTAAGAAGAAGAAAGCAGCAGCCAGTCCAAAGGCTGAAGACGACACTCCGAAGGCAGCAGAGAGTCCAAAGGCCGCAAGCACAAGCACAAGCACAGGCACAGGAACTAGTACCAGTAATAGTATTCCTACAGTGGTTGATTCTGGTGCAGTGAGTCCGAAAAAGCATGGAATAATGGTACTGTCCGTTGGAGTTACTGTTTTGATTGCTGCATTTTCTATGTGACAAAACAGAAGAAAACTTCATGATCATAAGCACCATCAGGATCTATTTTTGTGGGGTCTAGTTGTCTATTACGGTATGATTTTGCTGCGTTGGTTTGAAGAGTCGATCGTCGCAATCACCGAGTGCTTGCAAATAATCAAATAATTGCTCTTCACCTGTTCATGTTGTACTTAATAGTTATGTTTTCCTGATATGTACATGCTGTGTCCTTTTCATCTTCGAGCTTGTTGCACATTCGAATAATTATTTTGTATCAATTTCCGAGAAAAATTATATATCTATATCCATTGGCTTGACCATTAATATTATTTATTTTCTCTTTCGAACACCATATATATTCAAATTTCGAACACCATGCATTGTGTCAATAAAATGGATGGTGTGTTGATTTTTAAGTAGAAGAACTTATTTCACAATATGGTTCTTTAATTTAATGCTTCATGCAGAAAAAAAAGGGCATTCCATTCAACATTGAGCCCGGCACATGAGTACCACACGAACAGCAAAATGACCACTAATATTATTATTAAGACAGTACTTTTGACAAATCAAACGACCAGATCAGTATTGGTAGGTTAAAGTTTTCATATTTGTTAAATTTAGTAAAATATATAAGAAGTTATTCGCATGATTATATTGATCCCAAGATTGGTGATGGGTTTGTGTCGGGTTAATCATCAGTTACGAAATTAATGTATTATATTAGGATTGATGGGTCGTCTAATCCAATTAATTGAAGAGAAATGATAAAGTACCAACTAATTTACTACTCTTAAACTACTATTGAATAAAATAATATTTTTTTCAAATTTGATTTTGCTTTTTGGTTTTGATTTGATGTATCTAAAATTTGAAAAAATTATATTTTATAAGGAAGTAGTAGATAAATTGTAGATGGGTTATTAGTGTATCACTACTCTTAATTGAATAGTTTTTTTTTTCTAATTATACACACATATATATATATGTATATCAAATAGAAAGGGTGAGAAGCAATAGCTGCTACACATTTTCCTCTATAAAGGAAAGCCACTTAAAACGGTTTTTTTTTTTTGCAATCCGGTAAATGGACTGTCACACTACTACGACTAAAAGTCGGAGTAGATTGTGTTGTGTTGTACTTTGCTGGTCCACTTTGGTTGAAATAAATGTCCACTTGAACACTCATTCAAACAAGTATAACAAAGCATTTACCGGTAAATGGACCGTCACACTACTACGACTAAAAGTCGGAGTAGATTGTGTTGTGTTGTACTTTACTGGTCCACTTTGGTTGAAATAAATGTCCACTTGAACACTCATTCAAACAAGTATAACAAAGCATTTAAATGCTAATCCCTCCTATTCGAACGACAATAGCATTATCCAATTATGTTCAAACAAGAATGCAATACATTCGAACCATTTACAGTCACATCGTTCAAACAATTATAACCATTATTTGAACGTCGTTCGAATTAGGAACTTTCTTATTTGAACAATTCGAGTTACTGTTCAAACTGTAATTGCACACCTTCAAACCATATACAATCTTGACATTTGAACGGAAGTTAATCTTATTCGAACGACCTCATTTCTCAACCCATTCAAACGTGAATAAAGTGTTCGAATATTAGGCTCATAGTCTCATATCGTAACAATTCGAACAATATTCCATGTTTGAATGAAAGTTGGTCATTCGAATGATGTTAGCTAGGGACGAAATGCCTTCGTCCCAAAAATTTTTTCTGTTTGAAAGAGCCCGGAAAATTTCGTCCAAAATGATATTTTCTAAGGTAAAATTTTTTATATTCCCAGAATGTCTTTTGCGAAAAACTTTTTAGGATGAATTAGGAACAAAATTATTTCATCCCTAGTTATCTTCTGGGATGAAAATCCCACTCTTTCGGGATGAAATTCGTTGTCCCAAAAAGAGGATTTTTGCTTTAGTCTTCTTTTGAAATAAAAAATAAAAAATTCACCTTCCAAAATAACTTGATTAACATTGAAGGAATTCTAATCACAACTATCATTTTCCAATACAAAAATGAAATATGCACAACTATTTTATAACTTTTACGCTGCTGTTTAACAAACAACAAGAAATACTTTAGCAACAAAAATGTTACACAAAAGTAAATCTAAAAAATGACGTGACTTGATGTGGTACATCATATTGTGAACTTGCTTTTGTGATAAAATAGATTTGGGGTGAGTAGTGGGGGCCCGTCCACCTTGCCCCAACATGGGGGGCGGGCTACCCCGTACCACCTATGCAGGGGGCAAGGGGCGGGGGGCGAGCTGACGCTAGCGGGGCCTTGCCCCGCCCCCCCTCCTCACCCTCCCCTATTTAATATAAAAAATTATTAGTTTTAATATTTATATAAATATATTGTATATAGATATATTCAATTTGTTAAAAACTTGAAATTAAATTTAAGTTAATGGATTAAGTCTCACATTGCTTAAGTATGACTATTGTATTGTCTTGACCTCCTATGTAAAGGTTGGCTCAGGAGGTCAAGGCAATACAAAATACAACTTTAATGAGTTTATATTTTTTTTAATGTATAAATTTCAATTTATAATTTAAATTATATTATAATTTGGGTCTAAAAAACTATTTTAGACCTAATACGTCATTGGGTTGAGTGAGGGGCGAGGCAGGATGTAGGTTTCAACCCCACCCCTCGATACTCAGGCGGGGGGCCCCGCCCTCGGGTATGGTGCAGGGATGGGTCCAACTCGCCTCGCACCATGCGAGTAGCACACCTATAATAAATCTAACAAATCACACAAAATTATATTAGTTTATGAGTTTACTTTTATGTAATTTTTGTATTTGCAGCACTTCTCATAAACGATCATTATATTTTAAATTGATTTGATTTTGTTTAATCGTTTGAATTTAAAAAATAATGATATTTTTTTATATATACCCGAACCTAAAGTTATGATCTATGAAACACAATATGCATGTTGATCCTATTCTTTCCACTCAATCAAAAGGGCTGCTTGCTTGGTCAGAATGAACTTTCTTAGTCAGGATCAATGGACTTGCATGTCCCATTTGAAAGATCTTATTTCCTCAATCAGAATTGTGAGGGGGGTAAAATTATTAGGTCCCAAGGCCATTAGGCCCAGTAAGGAATAGAAGAGACAAGAAGGGTGAAGAGGCATGGGGTGTCAGGGAAGTAAGGAGGGGTAGGGTTCAAATGGCAAGTAAAGGGAGTCAGGGAAGTAGGGGGCGAGGGGTTCAGACGACAAGTAAAGGGTGTTAGGGGGTAGAGCTATGGTATCAGGGAATAGGATGGGCTGTCAGGGAAATGGGAAAAGGAGAGTCTGTTGGCACGCGAGGTAGGCCCTGTCACACCACAGCAGAAGGCACGCGGGAAAAGCAATTAGATAAATAAGGGGTCCAAACGTCTCCCAGGGGGACCTTTTTCTTCTTCTTCAGTCCTTCATCTTCCACTTCGACCTCTCCTTCAACCTTGGAACAGTGAGCTCCAGCGAATAATTTTTCTACAATAAATGTATCTAAAGCCACCATTGTATAGTGAGGAATAAGAGACCATGAAAGACTCTAAACAAAAATATTATAGTAGATTTCCCCTCCCCAAACGCTCGTGGATGTATGCAACATGCCGAATTACATAAACCAATGTGTCCATCTTCTATTATTATCTCTACGCATTTCACCGCTATGGCCGTACGCACCGACATCGTATAGCTGCACCAGATCACTGCTGGGGGCTTTTAACAACAACGATTGAGGCCCAAGTCGTCTCAGTGGGCTGGAAATGACTATTTTTACCCTTCCAGCATGTTGTGCAATTTTTACAGTAGCAACAGTGCCGCCGTCTGTGAGATTTGATTTCCTTTGTTCATTGGAGGTGGGAGAATGATGATTTCTAGGAGCACTGAATAAATCATTAGGCAAACGGATAACACCTTCCCATATGAGTATTCTCAATTTTGTCAACTTTTACATTTATGGAAAATAGGTAGACATTAAATAGCGCACTATACTCAATGTGTGGGCACTTGGAGTTGTGAACTGTACACAGTGCCATCACCGTCCATTGTGCATGCATGCATAGTAGACCAACTCAGCATGTCTCGCCTATGCATGGCACACACAGTGCTATGCACGGGAGCGCAATGCTAAGGTGCCACGGCCTCGTTGTGGCACGACCCAAGTGTGAAGCTGGCAGCCACCATGAGTACCTTTGGCACAGTCTGTCCCCTTTGGACTAGTCCCTGACCGCCCACTCCCTTTCGATGTGGTCCCGCATGGACCGTATCCCACCGTGCTCGGGAGCACAGCTGGAAGGGCATCGGTAGAGACCCTCGTGCTCCATCAATGTCACATGGCCACTCCGGTGGTGTCCCTGACACCTGCTGCTAGTACGCAGTGGCCAATGGCCGTGCATCCAAGTGCACGTTGCCATGCGCACAACAAGGAGCTTACGGCCTTCGGCAGCTAGCATGGTTGCACCGTCGATGGTCAACATGTCAACTGCCGGCACTCTCTAGCTCAGGCGCTGCAACCCTCTTCCATGAGGGTCATTGCCTACCCACCCCGTGTGCACCCCACTGTGTACAAGGGATACCGGCCCACCTCAGCCACGACGCGATCAAGGAAGGGCAATGGCGGCCACTTGGGGCCGGCCGGAGTCGTTCGCTTACGCTGGAGTGGACTCTGACCACCGCAGTTGGCCCACGAGCGCTTGGGCCACTACTCGAATACGACCCACCCAAGCACTCCCCTCGGATCACCAACCCGGCAATGGTCTCAACCTCATGGACGGCCTCCACCGCTCGGACACCATTCACCCAGCTCGGGAACTCAACCACCGAGTGGTGCCGCTCAGAATCTCCTTGGTACCACTACTTGACACCTCCTCAGCCGGAAACACGGCTCGAGTCTCCTCCACTAGGATGTGCTGTTGAAAATAACCCGCACGGGAAAGTCACTTGCATGGTAACACTGCTTAGGTCAACTCTGAAGGCTCATCACGGGACAGACCGCATCGGCACGAGATACATCGCTGGGAAAATTCACCTGCTCGGCATGCACAAGACTCACTGCTCTGGATTCATTCTACTGGACTCGGACACCACTCACATGGCTTGGGAACTCAACAACCTAGCTCCATCTCCATAGCACCTCGGAGCCACTTGACAGCTCACCAACAGCAAGAGACACGTCAACTCACTGGTAGGGACTCCCCTCGGTACACCAACTTGGTGAGGCCCTCAAGACTTTGATAGACCCCTCACCAGCTCGGACTGGCTCGGCATCTCCCCCACATGCACTAGACCTAGTACTTGCTCTAGTTACCATGCACTGCTCGATCACATGGGATTCGACAACTCTTCAATTGCACAACTTGGACAATGCCTCAACCACACAGGACTCGGCATGACTCGGTTCAGACCAGTCACCTACAGTGCTCAGGCAAGACTCAGGCTCTCCCCGCAAACTCCCCCAGCGGGCTCACCCGAACTCCCAACGAGCTCACCCAGCCTCAGCTAATGGGCATGCACGTTCGAACTCTACTCAGTAGGCACATCTGGACTATTTTAGTCGAGCCTCAACAGTGACACGTCTTCAACCTCTGCTGTACTCCGGCAGAGCAATTCAACATGAAAGAGCATCTCCGTGAAAAAAGCCAAGTCTCTAGACTCGACGAGGTGTAACAATCGAACACAAGTCCCAAGACGTAGAGACTCGCCATGAAGTCGGGTCCCAAGACTGGTTGTAGGGTAAGGCCAAGTTCCAAGACTCGCCGACCCCCGTCCAACGAAGCTGAGTCCTTAGACTCGCCACGAAATCGGGTCACTAAACTCGTTGCGAGGTAAAGGCATGTCTCTAGACTCACCGACCACCCGCCCAACAAAGTCGGGCCCCTAGACTCGCCACAAAGTCGGGTCCCTAGACTAGGTGCGGGGTAAGACCAAGTCTCTAGACTCACCAACCCCTTGTCCAACAAAGTCGAGTCCTTAAATTCGTCACAAACTCGTGTCTTAAGATTAGTTGCGGGGTAAGGCCAAGTCTCTAAACTCGCCAAACCCCTCGTTAACAAAGTCAAGTCTCTAGACTCGCTGCGGGTTAAACCCAAGTCTCTAGACTCGCCGACCCCCTGTCCAGCAAAGTCGAGTCCCTAGAGTAGCCACACAGACGGGTCCCTAGACTCACCACAGAGTAAGGTCAAGTCTCTAGACTAGCTGACCCCCCGTCCAATAAAGCCGAGTTCCTAGACTTGCCACAAAGTTGGATTCCTAGACTCACTACGGGGTAAGGCCAAGTCTCTTGACACACCGATTCCCTGTCCAACAAAGTTGAGTCCCTAGACTCACCACGAGGTTGGGTCCCTAAACCTATTGCGGGGTAAGGCCAGGTTGTAACACCCCGTATTTTAATGTATTTTCGCTAAAGGATTATTTTTATTAATTCAAAAATTTATTCTCTTGTTTTAAAATTTTCGGATATTTTAAATGGTTTATTTTATGATCTTTAAATTGTGAAAATTAAATTGTTATGTTTTCTTAATATTTATTTATTGTTGTACATTTAAATTGTTCTTCTTTTTAAATTAATTGATTGTTGGATTTAATTATTTTATTTTCATTGTATCATTACTTTTAAATTATTTTAATTAATTTGCTATTTTAAAATTATTTTCATTGGATCATTTTTGTGACCCAAGATGTGAGGATTGGACCTCACTTCTTTTCCCCACTTTTCTTTTTTTTTTCTCTTTTTCTTTCCTTTTTCTTTCTTTCTTCCGCTGCTTCCTTCCTTGTGCGACACCCTTTCCCTCTCTCTCCCCGTCCGTTGCTTCTTCCTCACCCAACCCACCGCCGTGCGTGACACCGCCCCTCCCATCAGCTTCCCCACCGGCCGGCGACCACCTCCCTCCGTTTCCAGCTCCTCCATCGCCGCCGATAGCCCTCACACCCAACACTAAACCGCGACCTTCTCTTCGTTCCAGCGCCGCCGTCGCGCCACCACCGGCCATCATCTCTTCACCACTTCATCATCGACCTCATAGCAACCCAATGGACCCAACCCCAGCACGAATCCGTCACCGGTGAAGCCTATCTATCTCCATTTCTGATTTGGACATCTTTGACCTAAAACCACCATTTGAGCCGCCACCCACGGCAAACCACCATCACCATTGGCTTCACCGACCTCTCTAGGCCTTACCCTATTAATTTCTGGTCTTAGTTTATCCCCA